>NW_025963868.1:2080357-2724285 GCF_023055435.1 Haliotis rufescens | reverse complement strand
ATTGCCCCATCTGTAGGTACGGCTACTTTTTGCCTCTTCATCAGGTGAAGTTACATATTGCCACTTCATCAGGTGATGCTGCTTATTGCTCCTTTATCAGGTGTTGTTACCTATTGCCCCTTCAACGCCTAAATACCTGTCATAGACTTGAAATGTGTTCTTCGGCTCCACTTTTCACTTACAAAATTGCGTGTCTAGAAGCACTAACTCCAAATAAATTCTGTCTCGGATGAAAATCCCAGGCTCCTCCTGACATCAGACTAACATTGTGTTTAACAACTTGTCAATCAGCCCCTGTATAGATCAAACCCTCCCTTTTCATTGGAGCTCAAATGTTGAATGTCAAATTCGATTGTCGACGGTGAAAAAAATATGTCGCCAGAAAAAACAACCAACGATTGAGAAAATATCCAGCAAATACCAATAACGATGTTGAGAATGTAGCAACTACAAATGAATGTTACATTTATAGGGCCCAAGAAAGCAGGAGACATTTAAATTTCAAGGAAACATTACAATTGTAGTGCTCAACATTACACCAAAAGCGCCCATGACAGCAGTAGACATTGCATTAAGTTCATTTGAATATTCAAAAATGACATTACAATTTTAATGCTCAAAAAGCAGCAACTGTCATTGAACATTACTTCAAAAGTACTCGAGAAAGTAGTAGCTGCCAGTTGAGATTACATCTAATGGACCCAAGTTAGCAGTTGACATTACATTTAAAGTTCAAGTGAACATTTAAAATGGATATTAGAATCTTAGCTCTAAAAAATATACATCAACGGCCGGAAAACATTACTTCATTGTTGCTCAAGAAAGCAGTGTCAGCAACTGCCAGTTTTCATTACATCCAGAGTCTTCCAGGAAGCAGCAACTCCCAGTGGACACTACACACAGTGTTTCAGAAAGCAGGACGTACCAGTGCACATTACACCGTGACTGTTTCAGAAAGCAGAAACGTCTCGTGCAGATGACATCCAGAGTTTTTAGAAAGCAGGCAGCAACTCCCAGTCGACACTACACCCAAAGTGTTTTAAAAAGCAGGACGTACCAGTGCACATTACACCGTGACTGTTTCAGAAAGCAGCAACTTCTAGTGCAGATGATATCCAGAGTGTTAAGAAAGCAGGCAGCATCTCCCAGTGGACGCTATACCCAAAGTGATTCAGAAAGCAGGAAGTACCAGTGCACATTACACCGTGATTGTTTCAGAAAGCAGCAACTTCCATTTCCTTCAGTGTTCCTTCTCAAATATTTCGTTTGCAGATTTATTACCATTCCAGAAGTTTACCTTGAAGCTGAACAATGCAAACTAATGAAAACATACAGTTTGCACTATCACAAGCTACTATTACCTGGCTTGATGACATCCTGTTTAGAGGCTGTGGTTCTACGTTCAAACCTTGCACTAAATGATCTATTGAGCCCTGATTTTATTGTGTGCCCTCTCTTGTCTGTAGCCCACAAAGATTGAAAATGACAAACGCAGACGGATGTACAACTAGCAGTTAGATCAGAAGGAAGGTGTAATAGGCTGTGCTTGGGAGAAAGTTATTGTTCTTCTTTTTCTGTGGGACATGTCAACCTTTTCTGAAATATATAAGCCAATAGGTTTTTAAGTTATATTAGATTTTCCATCAATCAGTTATGTTTCATTTGAATAGTACACAAGAGAAAAAAATGTTTTATTTCTCATTCACTCACTCACTCACTCACTCACTCACTCACTCACTCACTCACTCACTCACTCTCTCTCTCTCTATATATTATTCATGTTCTTTATTACAGCAATCTCCGACACCGAGCACTTGTATGTGTATTTAGCTGCAATGGGAGGATGGAAATGGCTATGTATTGCTGTGACGTTTTCAATGAAACGGTACATAAGTACATTATTGAAACCAGAGACGGTGAATTGGCGTGGAAAGAGAAAGAACTGAGTCACTTTCGGAAGATTAAATGGAACACTGATTATTCATTTGCCTTTGCCTGGTCACGCCAGAATTTATTTTTAATCAGGTGCGTTGATGAAAAGGAGCAAGTGGTATTCAAGGTAAAAAATAGATGGACAGGAGACTTTGTACTGGTATGGACTGATACATCAATTTTGGTTTTTGTAAGTGATTGGTTGTGGGGAGACAAGTTGCACATTCTCAAATTCTAATTTGTTTGGTAACATGGCTGTAGCTGATATCAGGAACAGTATAGAGTATATAACGAACACTATAGTACATAAAACATAGAGTATATCACGTAAAGCATACATCATATTTACATGCAATATACAGTATATCAAATGCAGTATACAGTATATTACATGAAACATACAGTATATCACTTACAGTATACGATATATTACAGCTTACATAATATCACGTACAGCTTACAGTATATCACGAAAAGTATACAGTATGTTTCATGCAAATCACTGTATACGCTGCACAGTGACATAAGTTTTGAAAGCAAGTAAAGCTTTAATTCCAAGAACACAGCTCAGTTATAAATTTCGAAATATGGCTCCTAAAGTGTTGTTTAAAATGTTCGACTCGCAAATTTAGCCGATTATTTTATATGGTTCGTAGATTTGGGATGTTCATAAATGGTTGTTTCTCGAACGTTTCCAAGAGAAGTTTTGTAAATCAGTCAGCTCGGCGAAGAAATTGGTCGATATGGCGTGTTTATTGATTCTTACACAAGATGTTTAAGATACTGGTTTATGCTTCTGAATATGTCTCAAGAGAGATTTCCAAAACTGTGTTGCGATAAGTTAGTTAGGTCTGATGCTGTTGGTAGAAATACATGGGTTTCTTTTATCAAGAATATGTTATTATATCACGTACAACATAGAGTATATCATGAAGATTATACAGTATATCACGAAGACAGGAACAATACACACCATATTATATGCAATACACACTATAACACGTACCGTATACAGTATATTACATGCAATATACAGTATGTCAATTACAGTATACAGTATATCACATAAAACATACAGTATAACATGAACAGTATCAACCATATCACATGCAATATACATTATGTCACGTACAGTATACAATATATGACATAAAGTATACAGTGTAACACGAACAGTATCAAGTATATTACATGCAATATACAGTATGTCAATTACATTATACAGTATATCACGTAAAACATACAGTATAAAATGGACAGTATCAAGCATATCACATGCAATATACATTATGTCACGTACAGTATACAGTATATGACATAAAGTATACATTGTAACACGAACAGTATCAAGTATATTACATGCAATATACAGTATGTCACGTACAGTATACAGTATATCATGTAAGGCATACAGTATAACACGAACAGTATCAAGTATATTACATGCAATATACAGTATGTCATGTACAGTATGCAGTAAATCATGTAAAGCATAGAGAACAATATGAACAGAATACAGTGTACACGAACAGTGTTACGATATGTTAGTTGGGTCTGATGCTGTTGGTAGAAATGCATGGGTTTCTTTTATCAAGAATATGTTATTATATCACGTACAACATAGAGTATATCATGAAGATTATACAGTATATCACGAAGACGGGAACAATACACACCATATTATATGCAATACACACTGTAACACGAACTGTATACAGTATATTACATGCAATATACAGTATATCACGTACAGTATACAGTATATTACGTAAAACTTAGAGTATAACATGAACAGAATCAAGCATATCACATGCAATATACGGTTTGTCACGTACAGTATACAGTATATGACATAAAGTATACAGTGTAACACGAACAGTATCAAGTATGTCACATGCAATATACAGTATATCACGTACAGCATACAGTATATGACATAAAGTATACAGTGTAACACGAACAGTATGAAGTATATTACATGCAATATACATTATGTCACGTACAGTATACAGTATATGACATAAAGTATACAGTGTAACACAAACAGTATCAAGTATATTACATGCAATATACAGTATATCACGTACAGTATCCAGTAAATTAATTCAATTTTTAATATATCACCTACAGTATACAGTATATCATGTAAAGCAAAGAGAACAATATGAACAGAATACAATATACACGAACAATGTAAAGTATATTATGTACAATATACAGTATGGCACGTGTAAAGTATACAGTATAACATGAACAGTATCAAGTATATTACATGCAATCTACAGTATGTCACGTACAATATACAGTATATCATGTAACGCATACAGTATAACACGAACAGCATCAAGTATATTACATGCAATATACAGTATGTCAATAACAGTATACAGTATATCATGTAAGGCATACAGTATAAAATGGACAGTATCAAGCATATCACATGCAATAAATTAAATTTTCAGTATATCACTTACAGTATATCATGTAAAGCATAGAGAACAATATGAACAGAATACAGTATACACGAACAGTGTAAAGCATATTGAATGCAATATACAGAATATAATGTACAATACACAGTCTAATACATGCAATATACAGAATACCCCATACAGTATACAGTATGTTGAATGCAATGGACAGAATTTCACGTTCAATATACAGTATTTTATAGCAAAATACAGAATATCACAAACAGAATACAGCATATTACATGCACATTTACATAATATCACGAACAGTACACAGGATATTATATTCAATACACATTATGTCGGGTGCGGTATGGGTCTGTCGATCTTAGCGAAAGGCATTGAGACACTTGGACCACCCTCAGGAACTAGTGGTCAGGCTTCCTGGCAGTTGGGATGCGATGGAATGCTACCACCAAGTGAGCGAGCCTGACCGCCTCTTACGAGTATGTGGTAGAGTACAAGGCCATCTTCACCAACACAACGATCATTGCATAAAGCAATACCTCCCCCCCCCCCTCCCCCCGCTGTGTCTGCTATACCAGGAGACTGCAGTTGCCTGCGTTCAAAGAAGGATGAATCGAGTTATATTCAGAGAGAGAAGAAGAAGGAAGAAGTTTGGGGGCAAAAGAGATACCTTTTGTTTTAATCAGATTACACATTTTGTCTGCATAAAGCTTCATTGATGGTGACAAGGTTCCGGATTAATGGAACACCTCTTTGTATTGTATTGCTTGTCGTGAATGTATTGTACACATTATTTTAGTAGTTTATATGCAACATATGAAATAACAGGTAATATGTAACTACTGGTAATGCGCACAATTTCCCATTGTTTTTTTATGTTTGGGTATAAAGATGTAAAGAAATGCCAATTTTTAGTTACATTTTCTGCTGTAACTAATAAAACCACTTGGGCCTTGGGTGCACAAAGAACATCTTCTTAAAGTAACATCGCTGCACACTATCATGATGGTCATAATACTTATTTTAAATAATATACTAATTTGTGATATCGAATAAAGGTTTGTTGAGAAACACGCTCGAAAGGCGCTGGAAATGAGAGAGGGACCGAGCGGCGGTTTTCTCCTCAGAGGTCCTTGCTTTTTTTATTCCAGGGGTAAAAAAGCGGAATGCGACATGCACTATGAGATATTCCCGAACTGTATGTCAGTTCGTACTGCAGCGTCAGTGTCCGACTAAAACTTCAAAGACCCGAATCGCTGTCCAGCTGTGCCTACAGACTACTTACGCAACAGGTGATGTGGTCTGATGTCTTATCAACAGGCACTGGCGTCGATGGAATTTATATCTCTGTAGAATATAAAACCCTCTGTGTAATTAGACCTCGGCAATCTGAGTATTAGAACTGACAAATTGGCATCATTGCTACAAGCGTGTTCATATTTCCCTATTAGACTTAATCAAGCTGTGTTAATCTAGCTGATAATTTCTTATCTTAATCCTTTATACTTCTTACAGGATTTGTCTCCGACGATTTTCAATTGTACGATCTGATTCGTCTTATTAGAGTATTGCTTAGTTACGGTGTTAAAAGGGTATTAGCTTGAATTGTATAACGTTCTGTTGATTAATCGTTAAACTATCAGTTTGTGTCTCATTATCAATGTGTAATATGCAATCGTTCTGTCTATTTATCTACGTAGGGCTTAAATCTTTTGACAATTACGACCCCCCTCCTTTTGGGTGGAGCTTTACTCTAGCTATAACCACCGTGACACTGTTGCCATTTACTAAACTCATCAAAATACCACTACAGATCCTACAGTTCTGCATATAACAAACACAATTTGCACAACCATCGCAACACAATCTTAAAGGTCATTACCAAACACCTTAACTTACCAACAAACATATCACGTGGTATTTGAAACAATGTTAATATATATGTTGTAAAGTTGTGAATATGTGTAAGTTTGTACGTGAAGGTTATAATATTTTAACAATCACGAAACATGTACCATACCGTACCCAGGAATAATCGTCCAATTATCGTGTGAGATGAAAATGAATATACTGCCCAAAGTAATTTTTAGTTCGGTCATCACCGTTGTTTGTTGTAACATTTATGTATAAAAGGTGTGAAGTGTGGAAGGTCTCGACAATGTGTATCTTGTATAGGTTTCTATTCAAATAATTAGGTACAGGACAACCCACAGACAAAAGAACAATCTCGTCATTGTCTGAGTCTCTGGGGCGCTACCGGGTGTTCTGTTTTAGTGGTGCAGTGATTCAGAGAAAGAGATGTGTCCCTGAGGCCGTGGTGCTGGCTGGTGGATTCCACCTCTTGTCTGCCCCGGACAGATACACAGGCATATTGGCTCCATATGGGCTGTGGAAAGGGCAATCATCCCCTCTTTTCGGTAACTTTCTGTAGTTCTAGAAGGGCCAGCCAGCCTGACATGTCACTCACATGGATGCACGGAAGAAAGGAGAATTACATAAATTAATCCATTAATTTACAAGTATACACAGAATGATGAGCATGGGTTAGTCGACACAAGAGTGAACTACAGGAGAAACCAACATTTTGTACATACGATTGATGACCGTTTGCAATTTGACACGTGCGTAGTTGCTATGAAACCAATATTAGAAGATAGTTTTCAAAATGTTGTTATATTTATGTACTTGATTGTATATCATAGCTATATATGAATGTGAATGTACTCGGTAAATGTTCTTGTACGTAATTTCTGAAAAAAAGTGGTCCACATGAATTTATTGTACATCGCACCTATTCTAAACACACGTTCAATTATAATAATTATTGCTCAGCGATTAGACAGTGTTTTCGAAACAATACATTTATTGATGTACTTATACTGTACTTCATTCAAAACCCCTATAAAAGACGCCACGACACGTCCTTTGTCAAGATGAGGTCGTATATCACATGAAATATAGTTTGTCAAGTGCAGATTTCACCTGGCGACCCTGGGCATCACAAGGCATAATCCTCTCACTTTCCCATTGGACACCTCAAGGAGGTCACAGGTCAATCATGCAATCGTCGGCTGCCTATTAGAGCGATGCGGGAGATCGGACATGCTCTTGGAATTCTAAGACTGCAACTTCATGCAGGAGTCTTCTAAGGTCAAGAGTAAGATCATCCTGAGTGGCCACCGCACTAGATGCATGGCGTGTGTGAACACGGCACTGAGTGGTCTGGTCGTATGACCATATTGGGAATATATTCTGAAAGCTTAGAATGTCTGTACCTGTACATCTAAGCCTGCGATAGTTGAGTAGGTGGAGCTGAGATTTTAGAGCTGATAATCTTGTTGTGAAGAATAAATATTGTGGACCCTCAGTCGGACTTGTGTTCTCTTTATCGAAGTATCCTATAGAGTACCAACTTCTTCTCAGGACAAATGTTTTAGGTTCTATCAAAGAGGTAACCATTATCACATATCTGCATATTTTTGGGCTTTCCACCCAAATTAAGCTGTCATGCTATGATGTTACTGAAAAACTGTTCAAAACAATCGTCTTCAGATAGATATATTTAAAGACAATACTTAATGTGCCGTTATTTTCTTGATATTGTGGGGTGGTGGGGTAGCCTAGTGGTTAAAACGTTCGCTCGTCACGCAGAATACCTGGGTTCAATTTCCCACATGGATACAATGTGTGAAGCCCATTTTTGGTGTCCCCTGCCTTGATATTGCTGGAGTATTGCGAAAAGAGGCGTAAAACCATAATCACACAGTCATTGGCACCCAAATCGGATTCCTTGGATCACTTCCGGTTTACTAGAACTAAAATACGAATATTGTTCTCATTAAAATACGTAAAGAATTAAAAAAAGGCCTTACGCAATGCTAAATTACCTTACAATAGTACACTTAACATGATTGGAAATTTTGATTGGTCTATTTCTGCGTGACATCACTCCATAGTAACTACACATATTTGGACTGATTACTTTGACGCTTCAGCATTCACGAGTATAGTATGCTAATTGTGGATACTTATGAATTAGCGAAGGATAAAGACGACTTACTACACTCCTCAAAGCGAATGACTTAATTGGGAATTGGGAGGGAAGAGTCTGCTCTTAATGTGAAGTAGGAAAGTTCTATTTGTGCAAGGACAAATCCTACAGCAGTGACGGTGTGTACTTGTGATGGATGTAATTCCAATTTTTGGGTGCCCTCCTCCCTCCCAATTTCAATTCGGCTTTATTCTTGGTTTGAAGGAAGCAAACTGTCACTGAGACATATACTTCTGATCACCTATTTGTGGTTCTACAAGTTACCCCAGGATTCTTTTTGTTTGTTTGTTTGTTTGTTGTTTAACGCCGCAATCATCAATATTCCAGCTAAATGACGGCGGTCTGTAAATAATCGAATCTTGACCAGACAATCCAGTGATTGATATCATCAGCATCGATCCACGCAATTTTGATCGGAAGAGGAGGGAAGACTCTGCTCTAATTTTTTTATGCCCTCCCCCTTCCCCCCCCCCCCCCCCCCCCCCCCAAAAAAAAAGAAAAAAAAAAAAAGAAGAAAATTTAATTAGGCATGATTCTTGGTTTGAAGGAAGCAAACTGTCACTGAGACATATACTTCTGATCACCTATTTTTGGGTGTTCACGTTACCCCAGGATTATTTTTGTTTGTGTGTTTGTTGTGTAACGCCGCACTCAGCAATATATCAGCTACATGACGGCGGTCTGTAAATAATCGAATCTGGACCAGACAATCCAGTGATTGATATCATGAGCAACGATCCACGCATTTGGGATCGATGACATGCTTCAAACGAAGTCAGCGAGCCTGACCACGCGATCCCGTTAGTACCCTCATACGACAAGCATAGTCGCCTTTTACGGCAAGCATTGGTTGCTAAAGACCTATTCTACCCAGGAATCTTCACGGGTCCCCAGGATTCTGTGCAGAGAGATCTAGACATTTCATCATCTGACACCATGGTTGACTGATTTAATTTCTGTCGTAAAATATGTGTGGTAATATTGGATGAAGACAGTGAGCAGATTGGGGGAATGAGAAAAAACCCATTGAAATAGACGAGTCAAAATTTGGTAAAAAGAAAATACAATAAAGGTTGAAGTATGGAAGGGCGGTGGGTTTTCAGGGGTATCGTAATTAAAACCCCAAATTGAAACAATATGTTAACCCATAAATCTGTACGCAAAAGAAATTCAGTGTGAAACCAACGAACAAACCAACAATCAACAATTGTATTACAAGATTTACTAGGTTTATAAATCAATACAAACAAGCATGAAATATCCCCCGCCAATATGACATGTCCAGTTGTGTGTAATGCATTAGCTCCTGTGAACTATGTTTACACGACCTTTTTGTAATGGCCTAATTGCAGCACCAAAACAGTTATTGCTGGTGTTGTTTTGCCATCTGCAGTTTATTCTTCCCGCCCTTAAGGCGGGGAAGTATACGGGAGAGGTTAATTTTGTAGCATGTAAGTCGACACGTTGGTTTCTTTGAAATTTCAAGCCACACAGTTACCGAAACGAAACATACAAATCATGTGCAATGTGCGTCAAATGTTGATGTTTATCTTTTCCAGCCATAAGAGATACTTCAAAATCGTCTTGCTATTCTGAGACTTAGTCACTTTTCGTAATGCTGATAACCCATGAAATTTGTTCATTTTGTTTTTAAAAGCGCTAAAAATGATCCCATTTCGCTAAAGTTAACCGGTTTATATTTTGTAAGAATAAACTATTGCGCATTGAGCGATTATCTCCTTTAGCTATAGGCGTAGTATAGAAGTGATAAATCACGCACTGACCTTGCATTGCTGTACATCGTATCTTATTCAAGCTGTATCACTGAGAGTGAGTGATTATCTCCCTTACCCTAACAGCTCAATTGCGCACTACCTTTGCAATGTATCGTATGTTATTCAGGCAGCCATCGAGAAACGTTCCAGGAAGGAATTTAGGCCAAGCCTATCACGCGCACTCAATTTTCACACTGCTATTGCAACATATTGTTCAACACGATTAAATAACAGGCTTCTATAAAGTATGACTTTGTTCAATAAACAACACATGTAAAACAACGGGTTTGATAGGAGAAATTTTTTATTAGTTGTCTTCAATATCACATGTATGGCGCTTGCTGTGCATAGTTGAGCACATCATTGTTTTAAATACTTCACTGTATGTAATGTATGGTACATACCGTTTCATGCGGCGGTTTACGTTTCTGCATGGTTTATTGCTTTGACAAAAAAAAAAAACTTCCAGCAGAGATCATACACCCGTATATGTTCTTTGCTTCTGGATACATAGGAAATCAACAGGTTGGTCTGTAGTTTGCAATTATTTTCCAAAAAGATAATACGGTTGCATGATATCTTCACGATGTTTGGGTTGAACATAGTAACATTCTTCTAAACAAATTTCAAATCTAAGCCGGAAGCAATCACAACACAAACCCAGTTAACCAAACAGAACCATCCACAAGAGTGAGTGAGGTAGTTGTGTTTAACGCCGTCTTGAATAGTATTCCGTGTCAGCTTGATGTGGGAGGAAAGTCTGAAGTGATGCAGGTCTTAGACGTTCACCACTTTGCTGAAACCAACGAGCAAGGGTTTTGTGCTGACAACAAAATCGGGACGAACCGAGATTCAAACACACTGTCATAGGTTTCTGGCGTGCCCAAGGGACACAACTCTGCATAGCGAATTGCAGCACCTTCGGCGACTGGGCCAACCATGCCCCCGTAAACAACTGTAAGAAACTATTATACAACTAAGATGTTTTAGATGAGATATGTATTGCGGAACATTCCATGAAGAAACAGTGGCAATATTACACAATCACAAACTACAAAATACATGCACAATAAACGACAATTAAAAAAACACAGGAACATTCAACATTCAAAGGAGGAGCATTATAACAATTTTATTTAAAAAACAAGTGTATTATAATGATATGGAAACAATATGAGAATTGAGCAAAACTATGGTAATGTTGTACATACATGTACAAGGAATTTGTAATTGTTGATATTTTAACAGATCTTGGAAGTTGTTACTGGATAACTGTTGGTAAACTTATTAAGAATCTGCTCCTTTTAACAGAGTGTACCAAATTCTTTATCATGATTGGGGATTATTTTTGATTCTCTTTCTTGGTTGAACTATGTAAGACAGTGCGTAATGTTGTTCATCTTCTGAGACATCACATGTTTCACAGAGACGTTGTTCAAATGGGGTTGGTGTTTTTGTATATCTACAATATTTTCAATTTTTAGTTTGTGATTACTTAAACGAAGTTTTGAGAAAAGTGACCTATGGCCTTTGTTTTTACAATATGTAAGACAATTCTCAATATTTATAGATAACGTGACCAAACTGTATGTTCCTAACTTGCTGCTAGATAAATGGGAATCCATTAATGATTGCGTGAATTTTTACATTTGAACTGAAGTATATTTAGACTGGATTCATTACATTTTTTGTGTTTACTATTTTAAAAGTTTGCTTTATTTAACCCAACCAACATTTTGACCAGAAATATTTATATTAGCTGCAAAAGCATGCTTTAGTATGACATTTGTTGTGTTATCTATATAGGATTTTTTTAATTGGTACTAATAGTGGGTATATAACAAGTTTTGCCTGACAGGCCCAGTTTTCTTGCCTGGGTTTTCTTTGTGCTGACCAATTAAAGACACTGTTTCTTTGATTGTGCTTTCCAAAGATAAGTACATTAATAACAACCAATTTGTACTTAAAACAAGTTCTCTCCTCCCATAGCTTACACTTCCTTCCTTTGCACATAACATTATATTGCGGGGAGCTATTGATGCTCTGCAGCAATCTTTACTTGTGATAGAATACATAACTGTATGTGCAGTGAGTAAGGATGAGACATGGAGGAGCAACTTCTTTATTAAAAGTAGGAGCGACATTTCGGTGTAGGTTCTAACACCGTTATCAAGCAAGTGAAGTACAGAGTATGGTTGACAAGAATATAAACAGGATAGAATGCAGTGTTTGTACAGTTGAGTAGGTTTGAGTAGATGCATGTACAGTTGTATTTGTAATGAGTTGTAATGTCCACTTGACCTATCCGGAAACGAGGAGTACCACCATTTTCAGTCTAAGTCAAAGTCGTTGCCATGGAAACTCGAAAAATATTTTTGTCAAAATCCCAAACTATCAAAAGGCACTAGTTCACCACAAGACCTATCTATGTGCCAAGTCTGGTTAAGATATCTCTCATGGTTTTTGTGTTCTGCTCCGGAAACGAAATGTGACGGTCGGACGGACAGCACCCATTCCTATATCCCCCTTCCACTCCGTGGCGGGGGATAATTACTGTACAGCAGATACAATGGCAGTACACGATAAAGTGGGAGTACAATATTCAATGGCAGTATCAAACGTGAGAGCAGTGAAAGTGTAGAACACGTGACATTCATAAAATATCATTATTCTTTTTATTCCTCGTGTAACTAATAGGCACAGTGATCACATAATATCCGCCCCTTTTGAGGTTGGCTGTCGGGTTTTGAATTGGAAAACAAACATTGTCAATCGTGGTCCCTTTCCGGAAATTGGGACACGATAGTATGTATTTTGTACTGTCAGTAACTGAAATTCACAGTCTGTAAGAGGCATTTTATTGAGTACTGTCGTATTTATTTCATTTCATTTCACATAAATATTGTCCGTTAAGCGAACTTTCTTTAGAAGGTGGGGCGGTCGGGTAACCTAGTGGTTAAAGTGTTCACTCGTCACGCCGAAGACCCGGGTTCGACTCCCGACATGGGTACAATGTGTGTAGCCTATTTCTGGTGTCCCCCACCGTGATATTGCTGGAAAATTGCTAAAAGCGGCGCAAAACCATACGCACTCACTCACTCACTTCTGTAGAAGGCCTGTTAAGGAGGAAATATGGATAAGGTATCACAGACAACTGGGGATAGGTTCAAATCCTTCAACTTTTCTCAAATCTCAGACAAATGACAGTTGGGTTCATTGCCGTTACGTAAAATATTTCTTTGTGAAACTTTGTATGCCAATCAGGCAAGTGGCGAATTGAGGCATTTTGCTATTACGGAGCCTTTGTCAAATTGTAAAACGATTCTAAGGCAGTAAGAAGTTGGTTCAAATGAGGTTTTCATTTTACATGCCATAATAATCTGTCAATTTTCTCTTATGAAACTTTGTATGCACATCAGATGAAATGCACAATGAAACCCTGTTGTGATTCTGGTTAACAAACGTTCCACAGCTAAATGGATCGGGTCTTAATAGCTGAGTGTTCTCTCAAATACATCAATATTTTCCAATGGCATGGTTGTATAATATTGGACACTCCCATCACTTTTACCTTGGGAGCTATCTGGTCTTGTGGTGTACTTGTGATTATGTACTTGTTGAAGAGCTTTTCATTCGGGGGCACGGGTGGCCAAGTCGTATAAGGCGCCGCGATTCGCTGTGCAGATGTGCGTCCCTTGGGCACGCCAGAAACCTATAATCGAGTCTGGACCAGACAATCCAGCTATTGATCATCTATCTACACAATGAGGATATAATGACATGCATCAACCAAGTGAGCGAGCCTTACCACCCGATCCCAATAATCGTGGATGCTGAAGACCTATTCTAACCCATGGCTTCACGGGTCTGAAGTCCTTTTAAACCAAGTTTTTGAGATTACATATCCCGCTGCTACACACAGTTACCTATATCAGTTTTGTAGTGTATGGTTACAACAGCAAAGGAAAGTATGACGTGTTATATTTAATAAACGTAGCAATTACAGTGATTTGGGAGAACTAATTGGCTGATGTAGCACTTTCTTACATTTTGTCATGTGTCTACACATCTGTGATGTTCGTGAATATATTGCACAGTCAGGCCAGTCCTAGCTACTACCGACCATGAAAGACATTTAGTCCATCAATAGCATAGGAAAGACGAGTATCAGTGTTATGTTCTAATTCCTACAGGTAATGTATGCCAAATATTATCAATTTAATATAAAACGTCAGCATATGAGAATAAACAGCGACAATTATCCACCGAAACAGATACAATTTCGCACAGCAGGCAAAATATGTGTGAAAATTATGCGAATGGATCACTGAAAATCTTGATTTTATTTACTTGTTGATATTTCATTCCGGGACAACACATAATTTTGAAGGATTGCAGTAACACATAATACAGTAAGTGAGTTAACTCAGTTTATATTCAGTTATATCGCGGCGTGTCAGACTGCTGCGGGAGGAAGGACCAAAGTCTTTGCAGGTCTTTGAGATTTACGAATTTGTTGAATCGCAGTATGGTGTTGATGAACCAAGAAATATCTTCAAAGATCTGGCAGAAAGACGCAGCGCCACACAACAAAATTACACCCCGACACCCGGCCAAATACACTTGAATGCATTTTACACATTTTTCAGTTTTACTGAAGGGTTACGTTTTTCGGATAAATAAACAAATCATGCTACTCGTACTTGTACTTGTCCAAACTGACAAGACACACGACTGAACACACATGTATCCGTTGATTCACTCCGCAAAGAGAGATGCCCTGGTGGGTACACTCTGCAGGGCGTTCGTAATGTCTTAAAAAGTGAAGCCACAGCATGGCTGAATGTGGCTGATATGAAACATACACTATTGGTCTGCGTCGCGCAAACATAGCCTCACAAAGGAAAATGAAGTCAAATGATACTTCTTACTGAAATCTCTTTTCCGTCGGATACCCCAAGATGGCCATTCCTTGTTAATGCTCGTGGGCCTATATCTTAATTAAGACCATTGTTAAGGTATATTCTTTTACATTTGTAAATATTACAGAGCCTAATGATTGACAGTAACAGGCCAGGAGTGTTCGCTATTCTATCTCTAGACCTAAGCATCAGATATGCTTCAGTGCGCCACCTTCTAAAAAGACTTTGACGGCTCATAACTAATTCCTATCTGTACAATGTATTAAAGAAATCACTTAGCACTTTGAATGCTAACCCGAACCATTCAGAAAACCTTTGACGACTTTTCAATACGTGAAGAACAATGGACTCAATACATAATTTACGATAATGTTGCGCAGCATTGAAAATAACTATGATATTTTCACTTTTCATTCATGTATTGACATCGGGCAATCATATTTTTTACAGCTTTAGAAAAAAATGCGTGCAATCTTTTCTCAGGTTATTTTTCTTTGGGACGGATAGGTGGTGACAGTTATGAGTGGTATCTGATAGGTGCAAACAGGTGTCGAATCACTGTCTGAGATGGCTCAATGTGCTTCGGATTATTTAGAGATCCAATCATCGGATGGTATGTCATACAAACCGGTTAGTATAATCAAGCTTTTGGAAACTTGATTATACCTTAATAAGAAGCAAAGGTACGATTACAGTCAAGCAGTTTACTGTCAGTGGTGTTGTATTTTATAATACAGAATACAAGCGATAGAATAGCAATACATGGTTCATAGAGTGATAATAGTATGAACATATGAAACATACAGAATAATGATCAAACGATCGAATAAGCAACGGTTATAATACTTGAGGGGGGAAGCTGGAAAGGTGGTAGGGGGTATAGCTATAGGTAGAGCTAAACACACTTTCATGTCTAGAGAGAGCATGACATCATGACACCAACATTATGACCTGTGACTGCATTTGTAAGTAACATTACTATAAATACGCTTGGCTTATTACGTCTGAACTGAGACTCGCTATTTACTGAACGTAGATATACATATACGCGATAAACGATAATAACAATAACCTCAAACCCAGTATAATAAAACATGTAGATGTAGGATATGAACGGTATTGATAATCATATAAGTATCATTTGCATGGAGTTGACCTATCACGATGTTAGATTTGATTTCTATGTTCATCAATGCTTTGTCATCGTGTTGGTTGGTTGGTTTGTTGTTTGACGCCGCACTCAGCAATATTCCAGCTATATGACGGCGGTCTGTAAACAATCGAGTCTGGACCAGACAATCCAGTGATAAATATCATGTGCATCGATCCACGCAATTGGGATCGATGACATGCAACAACCAAGTCAGCGAGCCTGACCACCCGATCCCGTTAGTCGCCTTTTACGATAAGCATAGTCACCTTTAACGGAAAGCATTGGTTGCAGAAGACATATTCTACCCCGGAATCTTCATGGGTCTTTTTCATCGTGTGTATCAAAATATAATAGAGTAACAGTTTGTGTAACGGCCGGACATTAGATATACAGGCTAACTGTCTGTGTCTATCGTTCAACATACCGCCCGATTAACGTCATTTTCATGATATTTATTTGACATAAATTGTATTCTAATACTATGTATATTTCGATATTGATAATGGATAATCATATTCAAATAATAGGGAATTACTGCTCAAAAATATTAACGGACATATGTGGTGCTAAACACATTTCATAAAACATACTAAGTATAATAAACATCTATTCATAATACATACAAGTTCTGGTAAACAAATATCTAAAGCACGCAAGTTATTGTTTATGATCTACGCCTGTTACGCCTTCAGTTATCATCTCATGGTTCGGTTTCACCGGGCGTTTCATCCATCATCTGGAGCGATGCATCACCATCTCTCGTCATCGGATGTCTCCTTAGACGAGGATTTTGATTCGTTTGAGGAATGGAATACCCACCTCAGTTTGGTCCAGATGCTAGAGTGGATGGCAGACACAATCCCGGCGCTAGCACCATCATCAGGGCTGAGTGTGAACCCAAGGATGTATATCTTTGGGTTCCGTGAAAGTTCCAGGCAATTCTACCGGTCTATCCGTGTAGGTTCAACATTGGCTGAACAATTCCATGGAGAGGCGTTAGTACTCGCGTAGACATCGAGTAGACATTTGACCGGGTACCCACCTGTTGGGATTATCATACACAGGACATTACCAGTCGTCACAAATATCAGCCGAAAACCCGGGTTCGATTCCCGACATGGGTACAATGTGTGAAGCCCATTTCTGGTGTCCCCCGCCGTGATATCGCTGGAATATTGCTAAAAGCGGCGTAAAACATACTCACTTACTCACTCACTCACAATTATCAGGGAGATTAGATGCGCCTACACTGGCCAATTCACTCATCCTACACACAACTCGGACACAGCACTTGTGTGTCTACTACATAGTTCACAGTGGATTATGTGTCGTGCTCAAACCTCATCTCCAAACAAAATCGGGGATTTGAGGTGACTGCGTAGGGTGATTTTAATATCATGGGTCAAGAACTCTCTGACTGGAAACATCTCGACTTCATCGGAATTAGGTCAGTTGATCTAATGCCAGCTGTTGCAGGGTAATTGTACAAGATTGGTTTGTATGCTTACTTGTACCTAATGCTGCAACCATTCGATCAGACGCCTGTCGATGTACATCAGTGTGACCGAGTCACTAGCTTCAGTAGACCTCTGATGCCAACACGCACAGTATCCTAGGCACCTCCCTTCATCGTCGTCTCGATATAATAAAGGGAGTACTTATACGACGGGTGTACAGTACGATCTTTTCAGACCAAAGAAATAAACTGACGTCCAAAAGAAACTTAACCAACTGAAAATATAAATTTTAGACAAAGTATAAAAAAAATTCCGATGAAGTCTATCTAAAACACAAAACCTAAATACAACAATAGTGGATGCAGAAAATGTTAATCGTCTGTTACATGTTTGCGAGATAACACGCGAAAAAGTGAAAAACACGTGCACCGCGGACAACTACAAATGCACGTGCGGGTAAGGGTATAAAACGATTGCAACGGCAAGTCACACATCCACAGTGATAAAAAAACACAAAAGAAATGCCACGACTCACAGTCGAATAACGTGGGTATGGTACAGATGGGAGCCACCCACGCCCATATTGCACGAACCTTCGGTTGCTCCCGTGTTGCCGTTACAAACTTGATGCAACGTTACAGACAGACAGGGCGGACCCCTGACAGGCCAAGAACAGGCAGACCCAGGGTGACCACGCCCAATGATGACCGGTACTTGCGTACCTTGCACCTCCGAAATCGCTTCCTGACAGTGACGTCATCGGCGAAAAATGCCTTAGGTCACAGGGTTAGTCGACCAGTGGCCAGGAGACACAGGGCTCATGGAATCGGGGCTTTTAGACCATACAGAGGACAGCTATTGACAGCGCAACATCGCCGTCTGCGATTGAGATGGGCCCGGACTGCACGACGTTGGCAACGACGTGACTGGCAGAGGGTTGTCTTCACTGACGAAAGTCGATTCTGTATGTTTAGGGCTCATGGAAACAACGTGTTTACCGCCGAAGGGGTGAACGAACGGCGGCGTGTTGCGTGCAGGAGGTCGTACCATATGGTGGAGGGAGTGTCATGGTGTGGGGAGGGATCTGTGGGCAGGAGAGGACAACGCTGGTCATCGTTGACGGAAACTTGACAGCTCAGCGTTACATGGATAACATTCTTCGTCCAGTTGCCCTATCATTTCTCCAACAGCAGCTACGTAGTGTCATTTATCAGCATGCCAACGCTAGAGCCCATAAAGCCAGAATTGTCACTAACTTCCTCGCAGCCAACAACGTCAACGTCCTGCCGTGGCCTGCACGCTCACCCGACATGTCCCTGGGACTTGATGGATCGTCGTGTTCGACAACGACCACACTCTCCAGCCAACCGGCAAGAACTGATCTTGGCCCTCCAAGAAGAAAGGCGTCAAATCCCACGTGACCTCATCAGATGACTGACTTTTTCTGTGCATCGAAGAGTTTTTGCGTGTATTGAGGCATTTGGTGTCACACACGCTACTAATGACTTGTTATTGAACGTGAGCGGTTGTTTATGTACTCTGCCTTTTGTCCAGGATTCTGAAAGCTCGAGTTTTGTACAACACCCAACTTTGGGGGGCTCTGACGTCATTATCGGTCGCGGTATGATTGTCATTTTCAGTGTTGATTATGTTGATATATTCATCTTCTCAATACACTTTACTTCATGCATGAATGTTTTGTTGTGTTTGAGCAAGAGTGATTTAAAACTCTGGTAAAGTTTCTTTTGGGCGTCAGTTTATATTTATTCAGCATCATCTGCCAGATACATCGCCGACTTCATAATTCTTCCCACGACTGTTGCGAAGTAATGAGGCAACACCCCCCCCCCCCCCCTTCATGGTCACCTCGATATAAGAACGGGAGCGTTCATATGACGTCCACGGGATGGAAATGATCACCTTACCTTTCAAGTTTCCATGTCTCGTCAAGGAGGGACACGAACAAAAGAACACCTGAAGTTCATTTAAGTTAAGTTAACCTTTTCAGCCTTGTAGACAACTTAATCTTAATCTGCTAGACACTCTTCAACAGCCACTTACACTTTGCTAATAAAACCCCAGGTTTTGACAAGCAATGGGCGTCAGCACCTGCGCCCAATACTATGGAATACTGTAAGGGACATTGGCGATCTCGCATTCTCGCGATCTCGACCTTTGGAAACGAGCTACATATGCCCAAAACACGAGAATGCGCGATCGCGAGATTTGGCCAAAATCTTGCGTTCTCGCATTCTCGTGTTTTTGGTACATAGCACATAGTACATTTTTTTTAGAAGTCGACAATGCATTAATGCGGCATTTGGACATGATGTAAAATCTCGCAGTCTCGCAATCTTGACTTGTCCAATGAGGTCACAAAAACACGACCACGAGAATGCGACATTTCGTTTCTTCGCGTGTGGACACCTTAGTTCTCTTTTGGTCATGCTTCCTTCATGCTTCTTCAGTCAAGTTATGACTTGAGCTTGAAAATGTTTTGTAATTTACATACACAAAATCCTATGAAGAGTAGAGTAGAGTTATCTTCTGTTGTTACAGTTTCCTACGTACTTTAAATGAAAACCCTTAACATGCTCAATGAAATTTAACAAAAGAAATTGTGTACATGAATGTCCAATTATAATGTAAACATTAAAGTGTCGGGGAGCTGGAAACAAAATATGTCAGTGAGAGAATAAATATTGCTTAAAACCGCATCAGCAGTACTGCAGCTATTCGCGGCTACACCGTCAGTTACAGAAATTCTCACAGACCAATTTGTAGCATTCGGCTAAAATGAGATTGTCTGATGTTTTTATACGACGCCTTATTCGCCATACAAAATTAATTAACAGATTTTCATCCGCTCCCACCTGACTACAAAACATCCTGCCTTACATTATTCTAATGCCTCCTTGTTCCTTAAAATAGAAATAACGCTAACATGAGTGTTCCTACTTTCTTTACTTGATGAAATGCTATAGTAGAAAAAACAGTTATCCAGCAAGATACATTTTTTGGTCCCCAGAAGCATGTTACATAGTAAACTGACTTGATAAGTTGAATAGCAGTGAGCGTGGTTGTAAATGCACAACTGAGTAAGCCGTCACTACTCAGTTAAGTAATTAAGAGACAACTGCAAGTGCTGAGACCCACCCGACACTATTTGCCCTGTTAATCCCTAGTTCACAATGAGTTGCCATTGAGTTCATTTTGCTATTTAGCTGTTTTTAGAGTAGCAAGGTAATAAACATCAAAGGTGGGGCAGGCTTTGATCATGTGTCCTGTAGAAGAGATGATGTCACTTGTTTTATGCTTATTTAGGATTAGCTACATCCCTTAATGCTATCAAGGCAGCCCTTGAGATTATCAGACAGTTTGGCTGGACACAAACTGATTTCTCCCTTGTAGCACACTATGTGTCAGACAAGGACTTTGACCACTCTGTGCAGATGCATATCAATGTATAAAGAACATTGGGTAGATGGTTCAATAATGGCACGCAAGTCAAAGTTGGTTTCACTGTATTTAGAAACAGACGATGGATCAAATACTTTATAACAGTAATTATTATTAATTTAAACTTTGCCAGACCAATATATTTGGCAGAGTTGCATGTTATTGTTAATCTTCATTAAGTTAATTTAAAAAAAAAAAGATAGGATAAATTAATGGTAGATATTAAATATCCATAATAACTTAGATAAATACTTCTACAGTTTCATCCTAAATTGTCAAAATTTGAATTTCAATATAGCTTCCAATAACAAACGAATGAATTTGGTGAGAATATCTTTTTTCTGAAATCCTAATGTACTTTCTTTTGTATTTGGTGTGGTAGGGTAGACTAGTGGGTAAAACGTTCTCTGAAACCCGGGTTCGATTCACCACATGGGTACAATGTGTGAAGCCCATAGCTGGAATATTGCTCACAAGCTGCATGAAACTATACCAACTCACTCGCTCATTATGTTGTATTTTGAGATCACTTACATGACCTGTGTGATTGAAAGTTTTGATTATTATTAACAGTTCTGTTTTTATGTATAAGAACCTATGTAACTTAGTTTTGCATTGTCTTGTTTACCCTTCCTTATATTTGATGTAATGCAAACATTCAAGCAAAATTCAGGTAAACCTGTGGCCCTACAGGTATTGTTTTAGAAGACCGGATACATTTTCGTATTTTCTGAACATTTTTCTGTTTGCAATGGCTTATTTACATGTTCAAAGATTGGTTAAATGTCAGTTGCAAGATAAATTATCAATACCTCACTGTTCGAGAAAACAACTTTTGTAAATATGTGTGTGTTTCACAATTTTGAATAAGTTTCCAAAGATGTTATGAATTGTTTCAGGTACCTGGATTTCACAATCTGACACCAGCTACATCCTGCTCAGACATGTCAGACAAGGGACCCGCCGGATGATGAACAATCCTCCCGATAACAACCAACAGATTCACCTCAGAAAGTGATGATTCTGAATGAATAATGCCACATCAGTGTGACTGTAGGTGGTTTTATTATGACACTAATCAAGTCTGAATGAATTTATGCCAAAGCACTGTGACTATGTCCAGGTTGTGTACACCGACGCTGACTATACAAATCTGAATGACTTTTGTGGTTTACTGCAGAAACATAATTGACTTTAGATATTCTTCTTCCATGAAATCCTTGTGAGATTTGACTAATTTGTTTATTTAGAAAATGGCATTGAAGCGTCTGTTTTGTAAGTTCTTGCAAACACTACTGGTTACTTTATGCTAGTTCCTCTTCTTGCTTGATCAAATTTCAATTTCTTATATGTACCAATGAAATGTCATATAATCAACAAATATGATTTTTTTCCAAAAACATTATTTGTTTTGCTTCATAAGTGTTTGGAATAATATATGATGTTAACTAAGAGCTAGGTTGCACCTGATTTATTTATCTGCTATATGATCAAGCTAATAGATCCATTTGTAGAGAGAGCTGTATTTCATTTATTGTGTTGCATAATGTTATGATACCAGACTGCAATGTGATTACTCCTTGTATAGTTATACTTATACAAATACTGTAAATCTCATTATGCATATATCATTGATGTAGACTGAGAATTGAAAACATAATTATGCAAATTAGATGGCATTTTATAGGTTTTCAATAACTAATGTATACATTCTTTCTGTGCATATGCTCTTGCAATCATTTTGTCACAATTTAATGTCTTTTGTCAACTTTTGTTGTTTTAGTAATTGTCATACATTGTTATTGTTTTGTTTACATATTGAACTGCAAACTTATGATTGTTTACTTTTCCTTTTGCAGTCAATCTTCCAATTCAAAAGCTGGTATTGATTGATAATTGATGATGAGATGAGAATGAGAATGAAGATGGAAATGTAAATGTGAATAGTACTTTTGATCTCGGATGAATTGACATTTATTGTGATCCTTACATTCATTGACATTTTGACCCTATCCATGTGAATCAGAAATGAGAAAGCTAAATGAGAAGTTAATTGAATAAATCAGAAACAATAGAAGAAGATTATGCATCGCTATTCAGTAGTATTTCAACTAGAAAAAGGAAAATGACTGATAGAGGGTTGCTTTACACTGAAGAACAGAAACATAGATTATTGATATTAACTTTCAGACAGTTAAAAGCAAAGCAGGACAGTGTTCAGTCTTTGATGTCGGACACGCGTGATGTTGGGAGGATGCAGTTTGAGCACAAACGGTACATGACATTGCTAGATAAGTACTACAGTGTGAAAGAAGAACACACAAATCTGTTAGATATTACTGAATAGACATTATATGACCAGAAAGTTGACATAGAAGACACTCTTGTAAAAAGACAATTTTAACAAAACCTTGAGAAATGGTTTCATGATAACAGTGTTGTAAGTAAAGTAAAATCTCGCAGTGTTAAGTCTTCCTCTGCCCGAAGTTCAACCTCATTGTTCAAGTTAAAACATACACAAGAGTGGGCAGAATTGTTAGCAAGGGCTTCCGCGTTAAGAGACGTAGGACGCTTAGAAATGGAGAAGCTTAGAATTCATATGGAAGAGAAAAAATTGAAGTTGAAAACAGAAATAGCAGCACTAGATGCCAAGACTAGAGTTGTTGGAGAATATGAGAGGGAAATCGGTGACGAATTAGAAGTCCTATCTGCACAAGGTGAAGATCCACAACAAACACGTGTCAAATCCCGGCCAGTAGAAAATTATGTCAGATTCGCTCCTCAAGAGGAAAATCACTTCCCACCAAAACAGGAAGTTGAAGATCTGAATATGACTCACGTGAAGAATGAAATGACAAGAGAATATGCCCCTCCTGAATTCTATCCAAGAACTGTTCCTCCTCAACAGGTATACAGAACGGAAACAACACTACGGTATCAACCTGACCACTACTACCCACAAACATATCCTGGTGTCATGACAGCTCCAGGCAATTGATACGCAAGTCCTCTACTAGAATACTCATCTGTTGTCAAACATCGCAAACGACCTCAAGTGGAAATGAAGATATTCTTGGTGTAATCAAGACACCATTGCTTCAGCATTTATCAAGCGAGCATTCAACTGGCCATTGATTAAAGTGGACAATCCAAAGGCACTGGACGAGTTTGCACTTTTCCTCACAGAATGTGAGAATGCAATCAAGAGCATACACTCCATGAAGTTCTTGATTACATGAGAAAACTCGTAATAAAGCTGCCATATCACTATCACGATAGATGGAGAAACATTGAACAGAACATCAGGGTCTTAAGGTAGAACCATTCCATTTAGCGCACTTGTAGAGTTCGTCAGAAGAGAGGCAAAAAGGCAAATGATCCAGTCTACGGTAAAAAAGACCTCAGTGAAATGTCAAAGACACCAGATAAATGGTTCAAGTCCAAGCCAAAGGTCATCTCTACAAATCTCTCTCAGGATGATCATCAAAGGCTCAACTAGACAATAGACATGATCGACATAGAACAAGCAAGGAAAGCAGTTCCAATACAATGAGTTGAATGGGGGCTGGAGGGGAAGAATGTACCATGGCAATAAATCCTGTGATACTGAGAAGGAAAGGAAGTAGTCACGCTATCAGAACCTACGCCTTTCTGGACCCTGGAAGCAGCGTTTCCTTCATCACTGACAGCATGAAACAGAAGTTAGGATGTGAGGGTAAAAGATTAAAGATAACTCTGGAGACAATGGGACATTGACACTCTATGATAACCTACAGCATCAACAACAATATCAGCCCTAAAAACCAAGCCTCAACTAGGAAATACCCTCTTCTTCCCCCAAATTCACAAAGAATAACAAACTACCTAACAGAACACAACCTAAATAGCCTAAAACAAAACACTAAAAACTCCAAAATCAAAACTAGAAACCCCTAAAATAGACACAACATCAGCCGACACTCTAAACAAACACTCCGATCCCATCTCAGCTAAATACTCTACTCTGGCATACATCCACGAAAACTGGCCAAATTGGTGTCACATATATACAGACGGATCTTCAGATCCGGTCTCCAACCACACAGGTTTCAGAGTCCACATATCTCAACCAAAAAAACATACAAAATCATTTCGACTCCCAAACAACCAGTCCATTTTCACTACTGAGCTTATGGGCATGGCCACAGCCCTCCACAACCAACAAACCAAAAATTACCCAAAAATCCTAATATTAACAGACTCTCTCAGCGGCCTTCAAGCTCTAAAAAATAAAAACACCAAAACCCGCCCCAAACTCATAAACCAAATACTCAAAAGCACAAATGACCTAACTAGGGCAGGCAACAAATACAATTCATCTGGATCCCAGCCCATGTAGGAATCTTTGGAAACGAAAACGCGGACAAGGCCGCAAAACTATCCATTAAGCTACCTGAAATTAGCCTTAACCTCCCATTATCTAAATCAGAAATTAAAAGCATCACTAAAAGGAAAATCTCTAAAAAATGGCAAATCGTTTATCAAAAATCAAAATGCCAACTAAAAAAGGTCCTCCACAAAGCCTAACTAAACCAAAAATCCTCCACCCAACCAAAAGAATAGACAGGCTTATCACTAAACTACAAACAGGGCACACCAATCTAAATAACCACCGGCAAAAATCAGACCGCAAACACCAGGTGTTGCCCACGCTGTACCTGTCTAGAAACACCAGAACATGTCCTCCTACATTGCCCACACTGTCAAACACAACGTAAAACACTAAACAATTCTATAAACCCAAATATAACACCACGGCTAGAATCAATCCTAAACACCCCCAAACGTTCAGATACTTTTAAGGCCCTAGGCGTCTACTTAATTAAAACCAAATTCATTAACCGCATCTAAACACTAAAACACCCCTAACCCCAACCATATAAAACCAAAACCATAAAACACCACACATTCCCTTAGGACTACCTCCTCCACCCCTGGTATTTTCCAAATCTCCAAATTTCAAAAACAATATATAAGCAGCCAATAAAATCCCATCCTGGCTGTGAACTCCCTTTCCCCCCTTTTTGGCCAATACACTAAATGGCCTGGCCGGCCCGTGTGCGAAATACGCTGGTGTCGGAAAGCGCACGTAAAATCTCCAACTTAAGTAAGTAAGTTAGTAAGTAACAACCTGGAAGTAAGTGATCTGACAGGAAAGAACTTTGTACAGTTGCCCAAGCTCTACACAAAAGATAGAAGGCCTGTGACGCATCAGCATATTCCAACCCAAACCAATATCGCTGGATGGCCACACTTGAGAGGGTGATTCCCTTCCTCAGATTGATTCTGAGAAAGGTATACTAATAGGCAACTGCGTTCCATATGCCTATTCTCCTCTGCATGTCAAGAAGGGACCTCAAGGAAGTCCACATGCAACGTTCACCAGACTGGGATGGGTAGTGTTAAATGTGGTGAGACATACAGATGTACAGAACAGCGTCACTGTCAACAGAGCTGATATAACTGCTATTCAGGAAATAGAAGAGTTGAAGAAACTTGGTCAGCTTGTCCAACAGTCAATCAACTATGACTTCCCAGAACGTGTCATCGACGACAAACGCCAACCATCACACAATGCTATCAGATTGATGGAGAAGGTCCATCAATCAATCTTTATTCATGGTACTTATGAGGCCAAAGGCCTATAGTACATTGTGTGGGGCGTGTTACAAATTCATACATTTTCTTAGTTTCATGGCATGATAAATGAACATTGATAAATTTCTAATAGTTTCTGTACAATCACAAGTCATTAATTTACAAAATGTGTTACCATTTGGGTTGCGGTAGAAATAGTTATTTAGATATTTTGCTCTTAAATCTTCATACACTGGACATACACATAAAAAGTGATATTCATCTTCAGTACAATCAGTTTTACAAATCATACAAAGTCTGTGTTCTCTTGCAATACCTTCATATCTGCCTGTTTCAATAAATAGATCATGTGAGCCACAACGGAATCAAGAAAGAGCTTTTCTAAACTTATGTAAATTTACACTTAATAGATAAGGTTCTAGTATAATAGTAGTCTTAAATGTAGTGTAGTAGTTTGCTTTTCTAGAACTGGACAAAGAACCATGCCATTTTTGAATGTACATATCTTTTAAAGTCTGTGTCAAACGGGAGAAGAAATGTTGTGGCATATCTACATATTGCTGTAACCAAATATAACCATATCCACATTCGTATAACATGTTTTTAACTTTTGATGCCCAATTTTGTTTCCCATGGCTGTCGTAGAGAAGCATCATATTATAACATTTTTTCGGGTACCTTGAAGATGGCATATTTAATAGGTTGACCCAGTATTTAATAACCTTTAAATAACTATTGATATACATGGGAAACCTTCCGCATTCACTATATACCCTTTTACCCCCAAGAACCGTTTACATGCATATAAATGTATTTTCTCAATAACATCCAAATGTTCTAGGCCCCAAATTTCTGATCCATACAATAGCATCGGGCTTATTTTTGTATCAAATATTTTAAAATAAACATCATATGTAACATTGTCCAGAACTCTAAGACTTTTTAATATGCCTACAAAAGATTTCTTGGCTTGCAATGAAATGTTATGTGCATTCATTGACCAAGTTGATCTACTTGTAAAACACAAGCCTAAGTATTTATAAAATGGAACAACTTCTACAGGCTTCCCTCTGTAAAACCATTTTTCTTTTCTGGATATGTTACCACCATTTTTAAAAACTACAACTTTGGTTTTATCCATATTTACAGTAAGTTTTGACTCGTCACAATAACTCTCTAATACATGTATTTGCTTTTGCAGGCCAGATATTGTGCTCGAGAACATGACTATATCGTCAGCGAAAAGAAGCAGAGATAATTTAATAGTTTCGGGGTGCAGTTGTATTCCATCAGTGCAATTGTTTTGGATTTGATATGCCAAATCATTTATGAAAAAGGAAAATAAGAAGGGACTTAATATACACCCTTGTCGGACACCCCTGCTACTTACAAAAGTATCCGATATAGCGTCATTGTTCCGGACACACACCTTAACATTTTTATATAGAGAGCATAATAACTTTCCAATTTTGCTACTTAGCCCATGTCTTTGAAAGAGTGACCACAAGTTATCCCTTTTCACAGAGTCAAAAGCTTTTGCAAAATCTACGAATACAGCATAAAGCTTCCCTTGTTTCACTGATAGATATCTCTGAATTATAGAATATAGGAAGCAAATGCATATAAACGCATTGTCAGTGGTGGAGTATCCTTTTCTAAAACCTGCTTGTGACTCACTTATCTTATCCAAAGAATCCGCCCAGAAAACAAGTCTCTTATTTATAATTTAAGTAAATATTTTACTGAATGTACTTAGGAGAGTTATGCCTCTGTAATTATTAACAACTCTTACCAAAATTATTCAAAGATGAATCCACAGAAAATCTTTTTAAGCTGAAATTGTCTAACAGAAATCCCCATACACTGTTATCATGACCCTCGAGATATTCAAGGATATCATCTTCTACAAAATCAGATTCAGTGCTAGTTCTGGCATTCAAGTCTCCCCCAATCATCAAATAAACATCATCACAATGTGCTAGTGTATCAAGTAAGTCATTTTGTAATATTTGTATGCCATTTTTGCATTGCCTCAAAGGGTTTGTGTACCAAGTTGAACATTCAGGGTGAACATAGACACATGAATATAGCAAATCATTTTTAAATCTAACAGCATGAAAATGCCACTGTCGTAAACTTTAGACCATTTTACATATTTAACAAGTCGCTGTCTAACTAATATGGCAATACCACCCGAAAGTCTACCAAAGTTGGAAATCTTTTCAGCTTCTTTGATCCATAACTTGAATCCTGGAAATATCAAACTTATGTCTATATCTTTCATCCATGTTTCTCTTATCCCGATGAAGTCAAATGAGTTTAAATAATTGGTAAAGTCCTGATCAGTTAATTTAGAATTAAGTCCTGATACATTCCAGAAAACAAATGTTCTTTTCTCAAATGTACAATCATCGACATCATCTGTCGTATCTACATGAGGCGTCCTACAATCACGCTCGGTCTCGTCGCACCCCTAGTGGGTTGCTGTCCTGTCCCAGGCCTTAGAGCGAGAACTCAGAAGTTGTGGTCCTGAGTGTGAACCTTCCCGTCTATGTCCTTGTGAGGGTGATGTTCTGATGTTCTGGCTATCCCTTCTCTCCCGTCTGTGTGCTGTAGTTCTCTCTGGTGTCTCTTGGCTATCTCTCATCTCACTATCCTTATTCACATCCTCGACAAGTTTGCCTCTTTTATAAAAAAACCTCTCATCTGGATTTTCACGTCGTAACCTGCCTAGCTCTTGTCGCTGGAAATATGTTAGGTCATTAGCCACACCATATCCCATTTCTCTCAGGGTATCCCTGAATCCAAGTGTTTGGATTTTATCATCCCATTGTGCCATTTTCACTATAAGAGGGCGGGGTTTATTTGTTGTTTTGCTGGATATCCTGTGTGCACAGGCTATGTCCCTATCAGCAAGTTCCTCATATGTAGGATTCTTATTGCTGGCTCTATTAAAAATGTCTAGTATCTTTTCCTTGCACACTTTATAAGATTCTTCTACTCCCTCTGGTACCCCAGGTCAAGGAGAGTATAACACTAAATGATGGACATTACACAATACCCCCTTCCATTCAAGAGTGACTCAGTCTGCCTCCCAGACAACCATTACCAAGCGTATCAGAGACTGATGAATCTGAAACAGAAGATGAAGAGAAATGATGGATTTCTCAGCGACTACAAAGACTTCATGAATAACATCCTGGAAAAGAACTATGCTCAAAAGGTACCTGATGATGAACTGAGACGTGACAATAGAAAAGTTCATTCCCCATCATGGTGAGTATCACCCTCACAAACCAGACAAGATTTGAGTGATGTTTGATTGTGGAGCTACACATTGAGGGACAACACTTAACAATCTACTGCTTCAAGGCCCTGACTTACCCAACAGCCACATCAGAGTATTACTGCGATTCAGACAAGAGCCTGTAGCCCTAATGGCTGATATAGATTCTATGTTCTATCAGGTACGAGTCCCACAAGATGACAGAGACTTCCTCAGGTTCTACTGGTGGCCAGATGGAGATCTTCAATCAGAACGTGCAGTATATCGCATGTGTGTGCACTTGTGCAGAGCAGTATCATTGCCCAGTTGTTCGACAGGTGCTTTACGCCAAACTGCAGAAGATAACAGGGAAATGTTCAATCCTCTCATAACCGATGTCATCCTCAGATCCTTCTAGGCAGATGACCTGCTGAAATCAGTTGAGAATGAAGACATAGCTAAATCTCTTGTAACTGATGTGAGTGAACTGTGTGCATGGTGAGGTTTCCGTGTTACCAAAATGGATGAGTAACAGACACACTGTAGTTGAGAGCATACAACCTAATGAGAGGGCAAAGAGTCTGAAATCTATCGACCTGAAATCTGATTAACTCCATGTCGAAAGAGCTCTTGGTTTGACATGGTCAATAGAGAAAGACTGTTTTCAATACAACATTAAAGTGAAAGACAAACCACTAGTAGAGGAATACTCTCCATGGTCGACTGAGTATATGACCCGTTGCCAAGATCCTGCTGCAGAAACTGTGTAGAGACAATGTAGAATGGGACCAGAAATATCTGGAGATGACATGAAGATATGGCGAGAGTGGTTAAATGGTTTATCACACCTCAACAACATAAAGCTACCCAGATGTTTCAAGACAGAAGAGTTTGGATCACTCGTCACCTGTCAACTTCATATTTTCTCCAACGCAAGTGATCATGGTTATGGAGAAGTCACCTATCTACGACTAATCAACTCAAGAAATGAAATTCATGTCTCCTTCGTCATGGGACAATCAAGAGTAGCACCTCTAAAACGAGCGACTATACCGAGGATGGAGTTGACAGCAGCAACTATTACAATGAAACTCGGCAAAATGATCAGAGACGAACTGGAATATAGAGTAACAGAAACTTTCTACTGGACAGAGAGCTGGTCAGTACTCAGATTGCCACATTGCCAATGACACCAACAGATTCCACACATTCGTTGCAAACAGAGTTCAGATAATCAGAGAAGCTTCAGACAAGAACCAGTGGAACTACATCCATACCAAATCTAATCCAGCCGATGCAGCGTCTAGAGGTATGAAAGTAAACAAGTTTCTCCAGGCTGATATATGGATCAAGGGTCCACATTTCCTAAGGAAACCAGAATCAGAATGGCAAGTCAACAGCAACGAGAAAAAGTTGATTCTTCCAGCAGATGATCCAGAGGTGAAAAAGACTGTAGCTACTACTACACTTAACGCAGCTCACTATTCTCCACTTGACAAGTTAATCACTCACTACTCAGATTGGACCAGACTTAAGAGAGCTGTTGGATGGATTCTTCTTTTCATACAAAACCTGAAGAAAAAGGTAATGCAATTCAAGCAATTGTCAATCGAAATGGTCGAAAAGGCGGAAATGACATTGATACGTCATGTGCAAGAACAGTGTTTCCATGAAGAAAAATAAATATGTTGACAGCAAGTAAGTCTTGTTTGAGACCCAGATTTCCTCTAGTCAATCCTGTTGTGATTAATGGAGTTATGGGAATCGGAGGACGCCTAGATAAAGCTAACATTCCATTCAATGCCAAACATCCAATTATCATCCTAAAGAAGTCTGCTATCACATCTTAGATATTGAGAGACAGCCATGAGAAAGTTGGACATCTTGGATATCAGTCAATTCTGGCCCAATTGAGACAGAATTATTGGATAATGGGGGCTGGCTCTATTATCAAGAGCCTAGTGTCCAAGTGTGTCCTGTGCCGGAAGTACAGAGCTTGTGTCATGGAGCAGCAAATGTCGAGTCTTCCGTCAGAGCGTCTCCCTGTAGATGAACCACCATTTTCAGACGTGGGTATCGACTTCTTTGGTCCGATAATTGTGAAGAGAGCAAGAAAAGAAGTGAAAAGGTATGGTGTGATATTTTCCTGTCTAACACTTAGAGCAGTGCATTTAGAGATGGCGTTCTCTCTAGATACAGATTCGTGCATCAATGCAGTGAGAAGATTCATAGCTAGGAGAGGGACAGTGAAATCAATTCTCTCCGATAACGGAACCAAACTGGTCGGAGGTGAGCGAGAACTCTGTGATGAGATAAACAAACTAAATCAGAGTAAGATTCATACATCACTTCAACATAAAGGAATTTCATGGGAACACCATGGTGGAGTATGGGAATGAATGATTCGGACAGTTCGAAAATAAATAAATAAAGGTGATTCATTTGGATGATGAGGGGTTACAGACATTAATTTGTGAGGTGGAGGTAATCATCAATAATGACAATGGCGTGATAATGGCCCGTCGTCAGGCAAAATGAGGGCATTATCAAGTTATATAAGATAGCTACGCGATAAATCGCAAATAACAATGAAGAACGAAGCGTGGTTTATTTCTAATAAAACATTGTTCTCTCATGACCTTATTTCTGGAGATTCGAATATGCGCTCACAACGTGATGACGTCGCATGTTTGACGACGTTATTTGTGATACGGGAGTGTCTAGTGAGTTGTTCCACATAGATGTAGCTGGGCAATGCACATAAACTCGATAGCCCAACTCCCAGCGTCCCAAACCGGGAGAGATTGGACAATCGGTATTGGGAGAAAAGGTACGGGTAATCAACATGAGGATTATGAGAATATGCGGGAAATACCCACCTGTGCATAAAATGGACTTGTCCGACGGTGCCGCGGTCGGATTCTATTAAGAGAGTCATCTTTATTTAAATAAGGGTTACTATTTTTATAGCTTGTACATTATATCAACATCCTTAAAGAGGCAGTAAATTATGTTTATATCTCAATTAAGAAATAAACGACTCATGGTCGTTGTTTATCGTACAATAAAGCACTAATCCTCTCATCGTTTATTCTCCCTGCAGTGTTTTATTGTACTAAAACAACGACCATGAGTCGTTTATTTCTTAAAAAGTGGCCCGCTCATTTCTGATAATATGTGGGAGGTTTAACGATAATTCTATCCATTTAAGCTATAAAATAATGTAAGGCGGGATGCTTTGTAGTCAGGCGGGAGCGGATGAAAATCTATTAATTAAATTGTATGGCAAGCTGTTCTGTGAGAATTTTGCTTAAATGAATATAGTAAATTCACTGGCCTGTGATTATTTCAGTAACTGACGGTGTAGCCGCGAATAGCTGCAATACTCCTGATGTGGCTCAAAGCAATATTGCTCACTTACTGATGGTGATATTTTGTGTCCTGCTTTTGGACACTTTAATGTTTTAACTATAATTGGACATTCATGTACACAATTTCTTTCGTTAAATTATATTGAGCATGTTGTGGGTTTTCATTTAAAGTACGTAGGAAACTGTAACAACGGGAGAGGACTCTACTCTACTCAACATAGGACTTTGTGCATGTAAATTACATAGCTTTGTCAAGCTCAAGTCATAAGTTTGCTGAATGCTACTTAAAAATTGGAGAATAAGGAGCATAAAGGAGGCATGGCAGTTGTTTTACAGAGTGCAGATTACAGAAAACTGCAGTTTCAGTGGCCATTATTTTATTTTTAGTACATATATACTTTTTCTGGATCATTAATACCTGGCTTGTGACGTTTACGCTTGGTGCCTGGAGCTTGGGGTGGGGGGAGTGTGTGTGGGTAGGGTGGGGCAGAATGTAGACGTCCTGCCAGTGTGGACCGAATGTCCGTGGAGTACCATGGAAGGACCTTACATTTCCTCCAAAATGATATTTCATTGTCCGGATACTGCATGGCACTCTTCGGGATTGATCAGCATCGTAGCCTTCGTGACATTGAATTATTATTTTTAGGGGCGTTTGGGTAAAATGGTTAAAACGTTCGCACGTCATGCCGAAGACCCGGGTTGGATTAGCCGCATGGGTGCAATGTTTGAAGCCCATTTGTTGTGTCCCCTGCTCAATGTTGCTGGAATATTGCAAAAACCTGCATAAAACCATACTCACTCAGTCATTTAATTATTTCTTAAACCTACCGATCATATGTTTTAACAAAAGACAAACAAACTTGAAAGTGTCTTTTTTTATTATTCGACTACATCAAATTTGGAGGAAAAAACTGTAAAACAAAAGGCCTTATAAGTTTGGTGAATTTTAAATGCGTCAGTATCCACATGTATAATGTCTATTTTATTATGATTAATATCGAACGATGCTATGAAAAGCCTTGAAATCATATAACCTAAAATGAAAGATCTTTCCACACAAAATAATTGTTCTTTCTTTTAAGGCACATACAATGTTAAGTTTGTTTGTTTGTTTTTTAACGCTGCACTCAGAAATATTCCAGCCATATGACGGCGGTCTGTAAATAATCGAGTCTGGACCAAACATTCTAGTGATTGAGAACATGAGCATCGATCCCCGCAATTTTGGATACGATTACATGCATCAGCCATGCCCGCGAGCCTGATATTTTCACTGTCAGCATAACGAGGTGGTGAATGTACCGGGCATGCTGATTTTCTATATTGTTTAACTCACATTGTAGCTGAAATAGGATTTGAATGATATGCTGATATGCATACACAAAAAAAAGTTGGTACCAATATTTGTAACAGTCATGAAAGATATAACTATGGGAAGAATTATGTTTTCTCGAGATAGTGTAATCAGTCATGCGTGATGAAATCTCGCGTGCCATGCATGGTATGTCCGTGCAGCGTGCCAGCCTCGAGTATCTCTACAAGCAGTATATCCACACGTTAAAATTGCTTTCGTAAGCACGGTTTTAAACAGTTATTCCATAACATTGCGTGACCATGGCACGAAGGCAATTACCAAACGCCACAAGATGTCAAATAATCGGCATGCATAACGCAGGAATTCTTTTAATGCCATTGGTTGGAATTTGGGGTATCATCACACTGTCGTAGGCCGTTTAGTCGAGAAACATGTTCAGACCGGTGATCCGGAAGACCTCCTGTGACGACACATTGTGAAGACAAGGACCGTCTTCGTTTCATACACCCAATCGTCGTTTCACGAACCGGCTGAAAGCAGCAGGGCTGAGGGCTTGAGGAGTCATAAATCGTCCCTTTGTTGAGAGATCACCACAAAGCTGCTTGTTTAGCATGGTGTATTGCGCAACAACTGGAAAATGAGAACTTGGAGACGGATCCATTGGTCAGACGAATGTCGCTTTCTGCTCCACGTCACTGATGGAAGAACGAGAGTTTGGAGGTACAGGAACACGGCCTACAACCCCAGGAACATTAAACAGACTGTTGCATTCGGCGGGGGTTCGGTAATGGTTTGGGGGTGTATCTCTCATGATTGCAGGTTGGACTTAGTCACCATAAGGGGCAACTTAACATGACCTCAGTACATACGGGACGTTTTGAGGCCAGTCGTCGTTCCTCATTTTGACAACCCTGTTGCTACTCGACCTCAGCACATGGGTGACAATGTCAGGCCTCATCGTTCGCATGCAGTCGTGGATTACATGCGGGCCAATGCAAAAACGACTCTACCATGGCCAGCAATGAGCCCAGATTTGAACACATTTGGGATCATCTGGGACGGCGCATACCAGCACGAGATCCTCCTGTACAAGATTTACGCCAATTGGAAGCAGCATTGCATCAGGAGTGGTTGTTGTCGACCCATCAAAAGATCCAATGTCTGACTGGAGGCATAAGACGTAGGGTGGAATGCGTCATCCGGGCACGTGGCGGTTATACTCGTTACTGATTCGTTTTACGTGCCATGTCAAATAGAGACTTTCAGGAACATTTTCAAATGAAACATCAAACATATCTCGTTTACTTAATCCTGCAGCTCCCTACTCTTTTGAGGTATTGTCTGAGGTCAAAAATAGTACCTGTGTTACCATGATTGTCAGTAAATTTCAATCACAACTCACCAATATCTTCTTTATTTGTTGTCAATTGTTTGTTCTATCCGATGACATTGGTATCGCCCAGCTGTGTTCAGTCATCTCATGACATGACTTTAGTCATTGGTCATGTCTCAGAAATAGGGGTGTGCTTAACTGTTTCTTTTGTGTATATTTTCGAGGAACACAAATTTGTTATCCATACAGAAAGCTTCAAAAGAGAAGGCTGCTTCAGGCAATGATATCCTCCAATAAAAATAAATTTGTCACCTACATGGAGACGTCGACAACTTCGCCGACAATTGAACCCGTATCTACAGCATCGCCAGCGACAAATAGTGGTTGCCTACCACATTCGTATGTACAGGCCAAAGACTCTCTCATTACATCGGGACGCTTACTAAATCAGTTCGTGTAGCAGTATAACGACGATGCTGCAATACAGAACATGTATTTCGGATCAGTCGTAACATGTAACAGATTAATCAAATTCAAACGGATGAAGAGATTTTGCCTTTTATTTATTTGTTGCGAAACTGTATTGCATGTCATTTGTGAGAATATGATCATCTGACGCTGTAGAGTCTAATTGAGAGTTTCTTTACAGTATCTAACTAATGATGACCATACTCAATTATTTGTGGTCTCATATAGAAGCGATTCTTCACGCAACTTTGTTTTTACTTATGGTTATATTTTCTTAATCAATATATTAAGTGAAAGTAAAATGCTCTACTTTTCACTAATGTGCTAGAGATTGGTACTCAATTGATAATGCTTACGGCGACAAATTATATAGTGTGCAGATGACAACATAATGTCAATGACAAATGAAGGTTTGTATTGATGTTTATGAACTCTGAAACGTATTAACCTTCAATTTAAGTTGATATGACATGAAATTTGATGCTGACAATTCAGTCGTGATCAAAAAGGTGCGTGAACACTGACAGCAGTCGTTCAGTTTATGATCATGTGATTTTCCTTGAGGTTGTTTAGCAGTAGGCTTCGTAAAACACTCCCGTCTCAACACTCACACATTGTACGTCGAATACACAGTCGTGTATTTTCGAGAAGATTAAGCAAGAATTGTATCTTATACTCAACTATTAAGAGTGTTGGTATTGAAGATTTCGAGAATGATACATCACGTGTATTGGCTTTGTTTTACCTTGCCGTTGGTCGCAATGTACGGGGCAGATGTGCTCAAGGATGTGAGTGTATTCAGGAAATGTGCACAAGAAGAGTTATGTGACACCCCTCTTGCTGAACTGGCGCCATACGGGATTTTACAGTGCTTCACTAAATGTTTGCAGTTCGCTAGTTGCAGTTATGTGAGATTCAATTCCAAGAAGCTGGTTTGCATGATCTGCAAGGCATCACATAAAGTGCCATCTGGTAAACCAAAGAATTCAGAGTATGATGAAGACTGGACTTGTTGGAAGAATCCAAGTTTAGTAAGGAACATACATTTGTCCTTTTAAAATTGAAACACATTGCAGAATATTTTAAATATTGTCAGATGAACCCCTGAAATGGGTACATGGACTTATTTCTCCGATATTTGCAGTGAAGAGATGCGTCCCTTAGGCCTGCCAGAAAGCTGAAATCACGTTTTGGGACTCCTGTGATTATGTGTTTTAGGTTTGTCAGTGTCATAGTAGTGCTCATGGGTTCATCATGTTAGGAACAGCAACACCGGAAATGGTTTAAACAATGTTCCTACGTTGTGAATACACACAGGGCTTTCAGAGTGACCACTGCCCCTAGATTGCCTTTATTATCCCCCGCCACGAAGTTGAAGGGGGAAAAAGGAATTGGTGCCGTCCGTCCGTCCCTTTTTCGGAGCAGATTTTGAAAACAGTACAATATTTCTTCACCAAACTTGGCACATAAATAGGTCTTGTGGCAATCTGGTGCCTTTTGATACTTTGGGACTTCTAAAAAGCTGTTTTTCGAGTTTCCCTGACAATGACTTTAACTTATACTGAAAATGGCGGTAGTGCTCGTTTCCGGAGCAGATGATGAAAATTGTACAATATTTCGTCACCAAACGTGGCACATAAATATGTCTCATGGAAAACTGATGCCTTTTGATACTTTGGGATTTTTTAAAAGAAATATTTTTCCAGTTTCCCTGGCAACGGATTTGATGTAGACTGAAAATGGCGGTTGCGCTCGTTCCCGGAGTAGGTTTTGAAAACCGTGCAATATTTCTTCACCAAACTTGGCACAACCACTGTATTGCAAAACGAATCTATTTCTAAAACGTTTTTATTTGGTTATTAGTGACGCCTCCGACCTGCACCACTTTTAGCAATTCCCCAAAATGCCCCCATGTATACGACAGTTAATATAATCACTATGTTGTTACAAGCGGATGCTAAGTCCAACCAATTCTTTCATTTCACAGGTGTCCTATTTCGGGTGTCAGCCAGGAAGCACATGTATCAAGTCTCGAAGTGGTGAAACAAAGTGTGTCCATTGTGGTATGTCCATAATATGTATTTATCTGCATACAACCTTCGTCTACATATGTTTCGTGCTATTGTTTTACAAAAGGTATACTTTAACTTACCTGAACATTTCCTGACGAGGTAAAAAATCAGAACATATATCACTAATTCATATGGTATGGATAGTTGGATGACTTTCCATAAAACAGATTATTTTGTTTGTTGGTTGGTTTGTTGTTAAACGCCGCGCTCAGCAATATGCCAGCTATATGACGGCGGTCTGTAAAATAATCGAGTCTGGTCCAAACAATCCACTGATTGACATCATGAGCATCGATCCACGAAAATTGGGATCGATGACATGTATAAACCAAGTCAGCGAGCCTGACCACCCGATCCAGTTAGTCTCCTTTTACAACAAACATAGTCGCCTTTTACGGCAAGATTATTTTGTATAACTGTGTGGGTTTCTGTATCGAAAAAGTAATAATTAAGGGATAAACAATGTATTATACGAGTGTTTTGGTGAGAATATGTGAAATTGTATATTTCTAATATATGGTACTTACAATACAGAAACACACGAGGATAACATTCCCATTATCTCTTTATGACAATCTTTAAATAATTGGGGGTAGCCTAGTGGTTAAAGCGTTCGTTCGACACGCCGTTCGAATCCTGACATGGGTACAATGTGTGAAGCCCATTTCTGGTGTCCCCCACCGTGATATTGCTGGAATATTGCTAAAAGCGGCGTAAAACCAAACTCACTCACTCACTTTAAATAATGGATGTTTACAACACGTGTTTACTCAATGTGATTATTTTAGAAGCCCTATATAAATCCAAGGTTTTCGTGAAATGCCTGTTTACAATTACGGGTTAGAATTATAAACACACAATGCCATTTAGAAAGTGGTCAAATGTAACAAATGTTATGTTTGGGATAACACTTTCTCAGTGAAGTACAGATTCTCGTACTCTTTTGGGTTGAGTGGGATTCGAACCCGCACTGCCAGAATGAGGCACCTAGTCGCCTACACAAAGTCAGCCATCTAACCCACTCAGCTACCGAGGCTTCCACAAAAAGGAAGTCCGACAGCTGGTAGTCATATACTTTGTGTTCCCCTTTGACAAAATTAAATTGGCATAGCTCCCATGGTTGAAACCTATGAACGCTTTGTGTGCTGGCGATAAGGTGCCTCACTCTGGCAGTGTGGGTACGAATCCCGGACTGTACTCACCCCATAAAAGCGTTATCCCAAATATGACATTTGTAACCTTAGAATTATAGTTCCTCAGTTCCCTGAGCTGGTTGAAAAAGGCAAACAAATGGATCGAGTGCTCAGACTAAGAAAGCTACCGTGTCACATGCCATCGTGACCGATGGTGTGGATCATTGTTCAATATCGATCCCTGGATTTCCTGATCCCCACCCGAAAAGTTGCAGGCAGTTGTCGATAAACTATGGTTTATAACGAACTCGAAGGCACCACTAATTCTCGTTCGTAATAACCGTATTATTACTTGCCCGTGAAGAGATCACCCGTTTAATAAACATACAGCTGTATTACACATTGTGTAATACCAAAACGCGTGCTTATGCACTCTCGGAACACGTTTCACGAACAAATATTGAAAGCTCTCAACATCCCTTGGCTTATTCAACGACATTGCGTGTGGAGATGATAGATCACTGAGAGGAGCTTACGCACACTCGATGACCCCAGCAACCTTGTTGCTAGGCTGACGTCACATGGCATTGTTTCGCCGAAGGATCTTGCAACAAAATTCCACAAATTACGTCATCGGGTATTGTGACGTGTTTTTAAACTTTGAGGTGCAAGGCCCCGTTCCACAAGGCGTACGTACTGTAGCGCAACGACAGTTGAACAGATTGAGGGCTTCTGCAAATGGTAACGCTCTGAAAAATAACGTTACCGTTACTATAGCTAAAATGTACAGAATTTGTAGCTGATCCTAAATAGAGCAAGACAGCAAACAACAGCATACGTTTAACGTTCGTATAACAAGCTGACAATGGAGAAAGTTGATTTGCAAACAGCAGCTACATATAGCAATATATTTGATGACGTCACAGACAAGAAACGTCACGCCAATGACGTCGCATAGCAATAGAACAGATCGCAGTCTGTTGTTGGGGAAATGCCGTCTCCTATCAAGTTACAGTGGCAGATTTCTGACAACATGCGAGCATTTTTATGATCATTCTATCCATCTTAGCTATGACGATTAATGTTAAAATAGTGCAACATGTTCTGCAGTATAATTTTAAATACGCTTTCATCTTTTCATTCCAGACCTACAAGAACAATTACAAAGGAGAGGTGAAATGTCAACGGAACCAAAAGGAAATACTCAATTTTTAAAAAACCAAGAACAAGGTAATTTGCTGCATGTGTTCGAGTGAGTGAGTGAGTGAGTTTATGCTTTACGTCACATCGGCAATATTTCAGCCATATCGTGACGAGCATGTGTTCGAGAGCGGATGGTTTTCTTCAGTTTAAAACCCAAGAAAATCAAAGTAAAAATACTGAAGTGACTTTGAACATATTAATGTTGTAACATGTTTAAAGTTGCAAAGCTCCAAACATGAGGAGGTCTGTAAAGCAGTTAGGTTGCAGTGGCATTAGCTGCTCAAAAGACTTTGGCACTGCAAACACGAAACCATCGTTGTTTACGTACATACGCATTGGACGAAATAACGACAAAAATTTGAGTGAAATTGATTCATTGGTGAGCATCTACAAGTGTCCAAAATACTTCGAATTTAACAAGAATGAACTTTGCTCCGCTCTTGTACAAATGTTCATTGTCAATCTCATGGCATAGGTCCCCTGATGCACGTAATACCCATGCCTTCATTTAGGATGCACAGCAAAAAAAATGCAGTTTCCGGTATCCGGATACCTGCCGGATACCTCCGGAGACTTACCCAAAACGCGTCCGGGTATCCGGTGGCAGATACCTTGCCGGATACCAGATCTGTTGTATCCGGCATGGACATCTCACCTAAAAGTATGCCACCTGGAATCCGGGTATCTGGCACCGGATACCTCACCGGATACCTCAATCTGGGTGTCCAAGGATCCGGCACTGGATACCAAGGATCCGGCACCGGATACCTCATTCTGAGTTTCCAAAAACATGTCACAATTTGGGGGGTGCATTTTGTTCAATTAAGGGTGAAACACCTAAATATATATTGGAAACTAACCATGAAAATTGAACATTGCTGAAGGTATCCGGATGCAATTTTTGAAGATGTCTTATTTCTGGTAAATAATGTTAGCCTAGGCATATCAGATAGCTGTAGTAATATTCTGTATCATTTTAGTTGTAAATATCCCCTTAAAGTTGAGATCTATGGGCATGTACTTTTGGAGAAGACATTTTTTTTCAATTTCATCTATAATTCTTTTTAGATGTTAAGCTGTTTAATGAACAAACATCAGTTCTAATACATGTATGATGATATCCTTAAATTTCATGTTCAGACTTCCAGATTGTTCTGAGTGAAAGTATAAACTCATCGACTGTGTGCTCACTTGGGCCTTTGATCCTAGTGAGATGATAATATGATTATTTGTAAAGGTACATGTACTTGTTATGAGCATACCAGCTTCATTTAAGTTTGAAAAACAATATGCCTCACTCTGAGGGTGACGTACCAGATTTCATCACACTACAGAGAGCTGTTCCTCAGTTACTGTGAACATTTTTACTGAAAGACATTGAAAGCTAATTTGACCTTCAATATCAGTTGCAACTATTTCAAAAACAATTGTAAAGTGCTTCATTCAGTGTAATATTGACAAACATATGACAATGATATACAACTATATGTATGAGTTATTAAGACTTCTGCAGGAAAAGGCACATTAGAGAACAAGAGTCATCAGAAAGATGACATATCCCCCCAGCAGCTGTCTGTAAAGTAACCACTAGGAAATGTGCAATTCTGTATTTAATGAGTCAACAGTTTAAAGTTCTTTAAGAAGCATACATTGTTTACCCACAAAAGATCCACCATGGTCGCATCCATATGAATGCCAAGTTTCGATCAAATACATTGAATGGTTTTCGAATTCTGCCCCAGAAACGAACCTCATCCCTAATTGAGTCTATGTCCAACTTCATTCCATAAAAAAATTAAAAAATAAAAATTAGGAAAAATCCCAAAATATCAAAAGGCACCACTTCAGTATGTGCCTGATACCTTTGGCAAGTTTCGATCAAATACACTGAATAGTTTTCGAATTCTGCCCCTAAAACGAACCCCATCCCCAATTGAGTCTATGTCCAACTTCATTCGATAAAAATTTAAAAAAATAAAAATTAGAAAAATCCCAGAATATCAAAAGGCACCACTTCAGTATGTGCCTGATAGATTTGCCAAGTTTCGATCAAATACACTGAATGGTTTGGGAAACCTGCCCCGGAAAAGGAAATAACGGACGGACAGACGGATAACGGACAGACAGACAGACTGGCTGATCGCTATATCCCCCCGTATTATGACCGAGTTTGGCCATTAACAATTTTTTTTGTCTGGCAATGACATTGACCTTTGACATAGCAGATCAATGTGTTATTCCAAAGATGTCCAAGCAATGCATGGTTTCATACGATAACTGTAGCTATCAAACTGAGGCAAAATATTGGAAAATCCCCATTTACACAGCTGGCTAAGTAAACATAAACAACAAACAAATTATCAATTTCTTTTATTTATATGCCTATATCACACATTGAACAGTGTTCACATAATGGTTCCTGATGCAGTATGCACTTTCCTCCTATTCTTCAATACTCATAACAGAGCGGGATAACTGTTCGCTTGAAAGCATCAGCAGACCATGCTCACCAGTTCAGAGTTACTTGCCCTCAAACATCCTTTTCCTTCTATATTGCCATGGAAAAACAGGAACCAGGATGAGGGGAGGCCAGATGGGCTCTATCCCTGTTGCATTGTGTTAGTAGAATTGTGAACATTCTATTTGGTGTTTGGGTCCACATTTATAGACAAGTAGTCGCAAACATCATTCCTTTCAAGTGATTACCACATGGCCAAAGACAATAATTTCTTCAACGTCCTTGAAGGGTCCCACTCCGACTTGGCATTGGTTGGTCTTCTCACATTAGCCTGACCACCCTTTGTGAGTGTGTCCCAGTGTCAATTGGCATATAACTTCTCGGTAGGCTCCCATTGAAATAACAGGACTCTCCTCATTGCTGTCTGCCAATCACTTCGGATATCTGGAAGGCTCCTTCAAGACTGTCAACCTGTCATCCGGGTATCTCAAGCTGGACTTCAGTTTCTGCAAAATTATGTATAAAGATTGTAGCAAAAGAAAAGAATTGTTGCAACATGTACTTACAGATAAAAGGCAGCAAATTCACTTAATTTATCATCTTTGAGTTTTGTTATATACCAAACATTTGAGATATATATTGTTCCATGCTGATGAGTTGAAACAATCATTAACTGACATCTCTTAAAAATGTTCCTAGCAACCTATGCTTGCCATACAAGCCAAAGTAATAGATGAGGTAGCAAGTGGGCTCATTGATTGCTCGTAATCGTACCCAATAACGTGGGATGTTGTCCATAACAGTCATCATCGGTGCGTCTGGATCGAGCTCATAACATTAATCATTGGTTTGTCTAGTTGAGATTTGAGATTTGATTATTTATAATCCTTGTCATTTAGCCGAGCTATTGCTGGGTGTGGTGTTAAATGAGTGAATTAGGTTTAACGCCTCTTTGAACAGTATTCCAGTTATATCACAGCATGTAAGCTTGATGTGGGAAGAAAGCCCGAAGTGATGCAGGTCTTACATGTTTACCACTTTGATGAAACCCACAAGCAAGTGTGTGATGCTACCCTCGATTCAAACCCACGACCATCGGTTTCTGTCAAGCCAAAGAGATGCAAATATGCACAGCAAGTTGTGGTGCCTTTGATAATTAGGCCATCCATGCCAACAGGTGATAAAGAACAAGCAAACCGCAGAAATATTTGCAGAATAGCTACATGAACATGATGAACCAAACAGAATAATTTCAAATATTTACCACTCACTGCTACTCTTCTCTTGTTCCTCATTGCTTCCCTTTTTCCATTGATGCTGTGCAGATGACTGACTCATTCATTCATCCAGACATTCTGCAAACATAAGTAGCATTCACATTTCAGAAATGTCCAAACTGTATATTGAATTCAACTGAAAAGGCCCCAGTTGAGTTTCCAACTTAGAACTGTCCTTATTATATTTCATCCCAAACATTCAGAGATAAAACATAACCCCATATTTAACAACTGTCAAACAATTATTTGACTACAAAGCCAGGGTCATTCAACATACACTTTACATAGGGAATCACTTGTTGCAAAAAAGATCCTCGCCAAGGTCAGTCATTCCATGAACTATTGAATTATTAAGTTATGAAGCTTATACAAAACAAGGACATAACAGTGTAATTATAAAAATATCTTAAGCGTAAAAAAATAAAGTCTTTGGTGGCCATTATTGTAAATTATAGTCTGTATTAGCATCCCACGAAAGTTTAGAGTTAATAATCGTTCCTAGATCTTTGTACTTTTCTTCATTATCTATAAAAAGCGGATCTATTTTGATCATCTTGTTTTGACCACAAATCCATTACGCCCCTTATGCTAACAAACAGTTGACCATAATACTAAAAAAAGGACCCTTGGCGTTTACGGTAAAGTATGTAGAGCAGGAAAATATCTAAATCAATCCGTTCGATAAGATCTATGCACAGAAATCATAAGGTATCGAAGCCCTGCTACGTACCTGGCAATGGCAATCGCCTTTCCAAATACTGTTGACTTCCGCGTTGTGGATGGCTGAGAGGAACTTCGGCCGGCATTTCCGTGGTGGAGGTGAATGAGAACAATGTATCGATACACGAGGTAAGCTTATCGTAATCAAGCATCACAGTGTATATCGATACACGAGGTTTGTTTACATCCATGTTCTAAAATGGCGCCCTGGACCGTAGGGGAATATGGGTAAAATGGCTTCCGGGTTAACACTAAGCTGGGCCCCCGTCTCTAATATCTCAATATTGTTTGGCGCAAGTTGACGACGCGCATAGGGAGCCGGGAACCAGGTTAACACGACATAAGCTGGTTCCCGGCTCTCTATGCGCGTCGTCAACTTGCGCTAAGTTATATTAGAGACGAGGCCCACCTTATACACTGAACACGATCGGTCATTTCGTCAAAATTGGCCAAATATTGAGATTGCAGCTGAGGTCATGCTGGCAGCTGAAGTGACACATTAAGGTAAGGAATATGTGAATATTACAATGATCACGTATTAAAGTAATTTACCACATGTAAGCCTGTCACATGTGACACATCAACTTTTATAGCCAACATATAAGTAAATGTATAATTATATTTTTATATCACAAGTAGCCTGTCTATCATATGTTAGTATTTGCTTATGTATATAATGTAGAAATATGTTTACTTTAACTGGATAATTTGTATGAAAATGTGACTCACTGTCTTATTTCATATACTCCCTTTACTCTGTGAGATGATTAATAGCCTCAAGAACAGCTTTAATAACAGGGAAGTTTTGCATCAGAGATCATCGTGGAGTGGAAGATAAGACATTTTAAGGGTATGAACATTTTCACTTAAACTAGTTGAACAATAACCATGATGACAACTTTATCATGGGGGAATTTTTGGTGGTGGGGTAGCCTAGTGGTTGAAGCGTTCACTCTTCGTGCTGAAGACCCAGGTTTGATTCCTGCCACATAGCTGCGATATTGCTGACTGTGGCGTTAAACATCAAACAAAGCTAACAGCCGCATACTTACTCACGTGGGGATTCCATGTTGAAGTTAGTCCCCATCAACATGATCAACCTATGCTAGTTGTAAGAGATAACTTAATGGATCGGGTGATCAGGCTTGCTGACTTGGTTGATCCATGTCATTGTATCCCAATTGTGTGGATCGATGCTCATGATGTCAATCACTGGATAGACTGGTCCAGACTTGATTATTTACAGACCGCCGTCATATAGCTGGAATATGGCTGAGTGCAGATTTAACAACAAACACCAACATGATTCTACAACCTGCTCTTGTGGATACCATTTTGAGGATCCTACACATAACTTCTTTTTGGGTCTTAACTATTGCAATATGTTCTACTGCATGTGTTTTAAACATATATTTTTTTCATAGTGAACTGGATTTGCAAAGAAGCTGATGGCTTATCTAAATGATGCTCAAATACAAAATAAGTATTAATAAAATACTAATTCTATACTATAGCAAACTATCAGTTGAGCAATAATGTAATCATCTGATTATAAGTAGATAATGAAGGAGAAGTCCATATTGATTAAATCTACCAGATTCTGAGATAAATGCACGTATTGATTTATTTATTTCAATGTTTTCCTGTACATTATTTTCAACAATTCCATATAAAGCTTTCTTATATCATATCCATGCTGTATAATAATACCTATTATTTCTAATAATAGCATAATTTGGACACACAAATAAGTAATGAATGGTATTTTTATAACAGGTGCCACACATGCGGGATAGGTCATTTTGACATGAATCAGTTTTATGTGAATTTAAATCACTACAAGCTGATCTGAGTCATGAAAGGATATGCCTTCGATTCTGTGAAAATGGAAATGCTAAAACATCTCCCAATATTAACCATGCTATTACAGAATCTGTTCACTTGTTTTTGTATGTAAAATATTTTTGAACGATTACATCCATCTAATGATTGTTTGTATGTGTGATATGCCAGTAGAGGTATATATGTACAAGCATGTGCATACGCGGAAAAAAATTATGTATGTTTGGCTAGGTACCAGTATATGAATGAGTTGTTTTGTGCGACTTGTATATTAGCATCATCGTAGTTTCAACAGACAGTTTATGTATATCAAATGTTAAATGTCTTTGTAGGGAGAATTGGATATCAAAACTGTCATTATTTTATTACTTATGAGTAGAACGTTTTTAAGTATCTGGCATGATACATTTCCTTGGTCCACAGAACCATGTTACCTTTACTTACTTACTTAAAGTAAAGTAAGTACCATGTTACCAGTTAACTGACTTGATAAGTAGCATAGCAGTCAGTGTGGTTGGAAATTAACTAAGCCGTCACTACTCAATTAAGTAATTAACAGACAATTGCAAGTGATAATACCCACCTGACACTAATTGCCCTGTTAATTCCTAATCCACCATGAGTTGACATTGAGTTCATCTTGCTAATGAGCTGTTGTGAGCGTAACGAGATGATAAACATCAAAGGTGGGGCAGGCTTTGATCAAGTGTTCTGTAGAAGAGATTATGTCACTTGTTTAATGTTTATTTAGGATTAGCTACATCCCTTGATGCTACCAAGACCATACTTGAGATTATCAGACAGTTTGTCTGGATACAACCTGATGTCTCAACTGTACTTATTGGATTCTGCCTTGTAGCAAACTATGTATGTGACAAGGACTTTGACCACTCTGTGCAGATGCATAACAATGCATAATGAACTTGGGGTATGATTCAATTATGTCACAAGTCAAAGATGGGTTCCACTGTATTTAGAAACAGACGATAGATGCAATACTGTGTAACTTTATTACAATCAAATGAGTATTCAAATAGGAATACACATATATTTACAATTACCCTTGAAAAGATCCAAAACCAAATAGAACTACTTAAATTATGATTACACTTGACCAATATATTTGGCAGTTTTTCCCGTTATTGTTATTCTTAATTAAAGATAGGATAAATGATAAAAATATGATAATGCATATCACACACGAGTATGTATTATACACAAATAAATACGTCTTGTATACATTGATCAATTGGAAAGGGTGCTAATTGGGATTGTTCACTAGCCAATATATTAGCAAATATTCCCGTGGGCGCTTATTAGAGCGAGGCGCTTATTACGTCAAATACGATAGTTCTGTTTTTATGTATAAGAACCTATTTTATGCAATTTGCATTGCCTTGTTTACACTTCCTTATGTTTTGATGTAATGCAAACATTTGAGAAAAATTCAGGTGAGCCTGCCTTGTGGCACTACAGGAATTGCTTTCAGAAGATCAATTACAATTTTGTACTTTCTGTAAAATGTACTGTTTGCTATGGCTTTTTTACATTGGTTAACCTGGTTTGGTTAACAGTTGCTTGATAAATTGTCATTACCTTACTCATTGAGAAACCAACTTTTTACCCTTTGTCAATATATGTGTGTTTCTTATATTTTTAATAACAAGCTTTTAAAGATGTTATAAATTGTTTCAGGCACCTGGATTTCACAATGACACCAGATCAGACAAGTCATACAAAGGACTCTCCGGATGATGAATAATCCTCCCCAGAACAACTAACAGGTTCACCTCAGAAAGTGATGATTCTGAATGAATGATGTCACATCAGTGTGATTCTGTAGGTTGTTTTATTACAACATAAATCAAGTCTAAAGGAATTAATACCACAGCAGTGAGACTATGTTTATGTGGTGTACACTGACGCTGACTATACAAATCTGAATGAATTTTGTGGTTTACTGCACAAACATAATTGACTTTAGATATTCTTCTACCTTGAAATTCTTCTGAGATTTGACTAATTTGTTTATTTAGAAAATGGCATTGAAGCATCTGTTTCTGTTTTGGAATGTTCTTGCAAACACCTGGTTACTGAACCAATGAAATGTCATAAAATCAATAAATATGATTTTTTATCTTAACAATTTTTTTGTTTTGCTTCTTTAAAGAAATATGATATTGATCATTCATAACATAGGTGCTAACATATATCAAATATACTAATGCCCTAAATGTTTTCCTACAATTAATACAGCTCACTGAACGAAGTTTTTAGTTCCTTGTCAGTATAAAACTTACATTGATATTTTTATGTACCAGTACTTTATAAGGTGTTTTCTGTGGGTGCCATTAGTCTTATGCACCCATTTGGGTTAATGATATTCTGTTTCAAACTTCATTGAAACTCGTCTGTCAAGATGTAACAAGTATTGATACAGTTCCAAAATAATCTTTTAATCTCACCAGGAACCATAGCCCAAGTGAGCACATAGCCAATGACTTTCATTTTTTTGTCAGAGTGAGTATGGTGTTATGCCACTTTATGAGCAAAATTCCAACAATATCATGATGGGTGACACCAAGCAATGTACCGATGTGGTGAATCGAACGCTTCAACCACTAGGCTAGAACAAACTGGGAATATGAAGATGAAATGTAAGGATACCATCATACCAGGACTGAATGCTTTTCATTTAATACGCTGAACATCTAAAATGAAATATATATGAACTTGAAAAATGTTTTCACCAAAAGTACATGCCCATAGATCTCAACTTCAAGGGGGTATTTACAACTAAAATAACACAGAATATTACTACAGCTGTCTGCTATGCCCAGGCTAACATTATTTACTAGGAGAAAGACATCTCGAAAATTTGCATCCGGATACCTGCCGGATACCTTCAGCAATGTTCAATTTTCATGGTTAGTTCCCAATATATTTTTAGGTGTTTCACACTTAATTGAACAAAATGCACCCCCCAAATTGTGACATGTTTTTGGAAACTCAGAATGAGGTATCCGGTGCCGGATCCCTGGACACCCAGATTGAGGTATCCGGTGAGGTATCCGGTGAGGTATCCGGTGCCGGATACCCGGATTCCAGGTGACATACTTTCCGGTGAGGTGTCCATGCCGGATACCACGGAAACTGCATTTTTTTTGCTGTGATGCTTGTCATCTTTGACTGCAGTTGTTGTATTTCTGTCTGTGGGTTCGGCGTTCCCAGAATCAATTTATTTCTGTATTGAAAAAGATGGGAGATCAATCCCCACACCATAACAATCCCCATATTTCATAATCTTAGCGGAAATGACTCTCATCTCATCATGCGAGCTATCTAAAAGACTAAAACTATACAGAGAGGGATGGGAAAGTGAGAACAAACACACTGACGGACTTAGATTGATAGATAGCGTTCAGTTACTGTTATCTTTTCTGGATAGTTTGGCTATTGCAAACAATCCTGATGACTTTGCTATTTCAAATCAATATACTGATCAGTTAACTCGACATTTATCGAGTGAGTGAGTGTGTGAGAGAGTATGGTTTTACGCCACTTTTAGCAATATTCCAGCAATATTCTGGCGGGGGACATCAGAATTGAGCTTCACACATTGTACCCATGTAGGGAATCTAACCCGGATCTTCGGCGTGACGAGCGAACGCTTTAATCAGAAGGCTACCCCTCGACATATGTTTCTTGGAAAGGGTACATATCCGTACGAATATGTTGATGTTTGATCTTTATTTGACTAAACTAAATAACAACCTGTTGAATCATTCTATTGCAACTCAACCGAGTCTAAAATAAGCAATGCTGATTATGAACATGCTCTTCGTGTGTTGGATAAATTAGGTTGTAAGAATTTAGGCAATTATCATGCTCTGTACTCAAAAACTGAGCGTCGTTGAACATTATGTATGATGACGTCACAGACAAGAAACATGACGCCATTGACGTCACAGAGCAATAGAACAAACAGCAGCCTGTGTCGGGGAAATGTCGTCGCCAATCAACATTTCTGACAACATGCTGGCATTTTTATGATCATTGTATCCGTTTTAGCAATGACAATTAATGTTAAAATGGTGCAACATGTTCTGAAGTATAGTTTTAAATTAGCTCTCGTCTTTTCTTTCCAGACTTACAAGAACAATTACAAAGGAGAAGTAAATGCTCAATGCAACCACAAAGAAATACTAAATTATTCAACATAACAGAACAAGGTAATTTGTTGTATGTGTTCGAGAGCGGATGGTTTTCTTTAGTCTTAGGCCCAAGAAAATCAAAGTGAAATAGTGAGGTCTGTAAAGCACTGTCATTAACTGCTCAAACGACTGTGACACTGCGAACACAAAATCGTCGTTTTTTTCGTACATGCGTATTGGACGGAAAAAGGACAATAATTTCATTAAAGTTGATTTATCGGTGAGCGTCTAGAAAGTGTCCAAAATGCGTAGAAGTTTACAATAATGAAATTTGCTCCGCCTTGTACAAATGTTCATGGCCAATAACTTGCCATAGGTCCCCTGACACACCTTATACTCATGGCTTCATTTAGGATGCTGGCCATCTTTGACTGCAGTTGTTATATTTCTGTTTGCGGCGTCGGCGTTCCCGGACATTTGTTTCTGTGCGATCCGCCTCAAGTTGTTTTAGGAAATTTGACGATAAGTCCGTTTTAGGATATGTAAGTCCTTTAAAACAATCTTTTATATAACATATCGCGCTGCCACACACAGTTACATGTATCGGTTATGTAGAGTATAGTTACAACAGTTTAATTAACGTAGCAATTACAGTGATTAGGATTAACTATTATTAACAGAGTCAACTGGCTACATACACATCATGTAGGGAATCAGCTTTAGTAGCACTATCTTACATTTTGCCCTGATCGGCCATGCGTGATATATGCAGTACATTTGTTTTTTTCGTGTATATTTTGCAAAGTCATATCTGTCCTAAAAACTGCCGAGTATGTAAGACATTTATTCCACCAATGGCATAGTATAGACGTCTATCAGTGTTATGTTCCAATTCCTACAGATAATGTAGGCAAAGTATACTTTAAGAAGTGATAAACACAGGGTATATGTGTCAACGCGCATGTTGACGGGGAATTAGCTCTTGGGGGAAAAAAGGACATAAAATCGACATCACTGTCCCGGAACGCTTTATGCACAACATGTAAACAGTAAACAACAATTGCACAATGAGCGGAATACCTGCTCAGACAACACAAACACAGCGATGAGCGGACCTTCCAGCTCAGGCATACAAGAGGTGAGCGGAGCTCCAGCTCACCTCAGGGCATTTCCTACGAGCGGCACATCCTGCTCGAGGTCGTCCCTACGCCAGCACTCGGAATACCAAGCTTGACTAACACCCCAGTAACAGTTTAATGGTAGCACAGATATAGTAATGAACAACAATGGAAATACAATGACGTTGCTCTGGACATGGGACTTCTGGGGGTGACGAACCGACATAACTCAGGGGATGAATAATTAAGGCAATAAATGTCATACTATAAATAACAGTAATTAACGGGAAGTGATAAAGTAGCCCAGTTTGGCTGTCAGTCAATATACAATGAAATGTTGGTGCGGATTAGTGCCTAAAACGTAATCACAAGTTATGGAGACATGGCTACAGGGTAATTTGCCTTTGGAGTCAATGTACTTAAGACAATGGTAGTCATAAATCAGTCGCTATGACATATGGATTAAGAATGAATAAGACATCATTATCCACCACAGATACAGAGAGATGGATTGATAAGGATGGTATACCTATGCATGTGGTTACTTAGGGAGGTAAAACTATAAGCAACTCTTCTCATACAAATCCTACGCCTTGCCCATCTTTTAGATGATATGAAAAGGCTATATTCAAGCTATGACGAAAGTCTGTAAATAATCGAGTCCGGACCAGACTGTCCAGTGATTGACATCATGAGCATCGATCCACGCAATTTGGATACGATGACATGCATTAACTAAGTCACCTGATCCCGTTATCGCCTCCTACGACAAGCATGGGCTGCTGAAGACCTATTCTAACCCGGGTCTTTATTGCATAAATATCTCACACTTACCCTTTCAGGAAGTTTTTGTTCTTAACCCTCAGTGGCACTGCAGATTCAGAACACACAGATTTAAGTGTAATAGCATTGAACGGTTTTTTACAATTTATCTTGTTACTTCAGTATTTAGCGCTGATTAAACAGCTCATAATTGTGCCGTCCATTCCGTTGATCTTAATTGATCTGATGTCATTTCAATTCCATATTGATATACAAACAAGCGTTTTGCTAATGTTTGGATAAATCTGTCAACAATACCATCGCTATGATGGGCCTATTTTTCGCCAAGCCTGATTGTAACATGATGCTTTGTTAATAGTTAAGTTACATTACTGATCCCATAAACTCTGGTCAAGGATCTACTTGAAATAATTTAGGCCATTTTAGGGTCCCACATTTATATATGGGGTCCAGTGCATTAGCTACTTCAGTTCAATCTTTTGAGGTTAAGGGTTCAGCCTCTTAGTATCTTTGTACTACAGGTCAGCCTGGTGAACGTCATTAGTTATGGAAATATCAAACGTTTTCCTAGGTATATATTGGCCGGCAAGTATATTTGCCATACTACTTTTTTCTTTGACCAATCCTTGGCAACATCTTTAGATACCTCAGCTGCTGTAGCTAGTTTTTGTATTGCTCCTTCGCCTTTCCAATATCCTCGCGGGCTATGGTAAATTTTATTCAGTAGTAATCAATATTTGTGTGTTTTTAATACAACGAAATATTTCCATTCAGATAAATGTTCACATAAGTGTATAACAGCGGATAATTACAAGCATGCAAAAGAAGAACATGAAAAAGCTGCCAAAACATTTATGCACCGAGATAAAATTATCAAATGGCAAGAATTAGCGCAAGGCCAATAACGTATCATGGATGTCATGCCAATCAAATACAGTTATCAATTGTTTATTGACAGTTGGGAAAAATAAAAAATAAATACATCCGAAATATTAGAATGCGTTTGAGTGAAAATAATAGGGAATATTTTCATTATAATTTGGTTTCAAGGTTTCCGCGATATGAGGTGGCATATTGATAAATATTGATGCCATACATAACATCATTACATAATTAATAAAACTTAAGGCCTACATGGAAGCTGTGTCTGGGCCTGGACCTGGCCTTGGGTGGGGTGGTCCATTACCCAAACATCTTTCCTTCTTCTCTACTGAGAGTTAGTGAATGTGTCACACGACCCAATATAGTCATTATGATTTGCGTTGCGACAGCTGTTATACTTTAACTGCTTGTGACATTATGAGATTTCAAAATTATATGTAGATCTTTATATTTGAGAGAATTAACGGTAGACTGGCATTTTCGCCTATATAGAGAATAAATACAAAAGGGTACATCCGCATGTGTAGTTACGTTTTGGCAAAATGATAGGTAAAAGTGAGGTGGAGTGAATGAGAAGTACATGATGATCTAAAAAAACAAACTCATATAGCTTTGTGATCATTTTAGCAACAAAGATATATCTAGTAAAATTTAATCAGACTTTTTTCATGTAAACTGACCATACTTGATAACGCGGTTGGTGTCGTGTCAGTGTTCACCAACGGTAGGGATCGTTGCCCATAAAATCAATCATTGGATTGTCTGGTCTGGACTTGATTAGTTTCAGACTTCTGTCATTTAGTTGGAATAATGCTTAGTTCGACGTTAAACAACAAACACACATTGTTTTAAGTGGAGCGTTGTAGCCATTTCAAATAGTGACCACAAATGATTGAGGACAGATCATCACGTACGTGTCTTAGTAATGTTGTACCCAGGTCACAGTTAAATGTTACTCTGTAAGACAATATCTGGTGTAGAAACCCTGCACCTTCGTCAAGGATCACATCCGCAAGACATCTCATCAGGCTCAACATCAGACGCCTGATCCTCAACTGCGTTGCTTGGGTCAATACTTGGAGATCTTTACGGGAGTGTCCCTGGCTCTAACCCTATATTTATTATTATTTTTCTGTATCCCTGTTACATATGTGTCTCTGTAGACAGGGAACTACAGAGCTAAACAAGAGACAATGAAATAGAAATCATGTAGTACTTCAAACCAAGACATAGAGGTTGTTTTACAAGACATCACAAAGATAGCATTCATTCAGGGCTACTTCATATAATTACATTATGATGTAAAAGTTATAACAACTTCTCTAATAAAATATTATTTAGTCTGTGGTTGTGATTCAAATAAACCATTATACATTGCCCATTTGGTATAAAACAAATTAAGACCGTTTTGACTAAAATGGATATTCTTTTCAAAATAGCATCTCATTTTTAAATCGTTGAAATATACAAAACATGGAAAAAAATTTTATCTTACATTTATGCAAGAACTATTTTGCTGAGATGATGGAGAGATCAAACACAGCATCAGTTATAACATCCTTTTTACAACCAAATTCTGATGTAAGATTAAGGCTTTGAATGTTCAGACATGAAATCTTGGAATTTTTCTGTTTTCTTCCGTATTGAAAAGTCAAAGAAGGCATTAAGCAATCCCCCCAGAAAGGGTTGTTTAGGTCCTAAAGTATTCTATTGAGTGATCCACATCCATGTTGATCAAAATCCTTACATTTAGAGCTACTGGCAATCAACATACTTTTCCAATTAGGATCATTAAGAGCAGGTTTTCTCATCCATGTTACTGTAGCGGCCCGGACCCGAACTTCTGATAAACCTCGAAGTCTGGATGTAACTGAGAGTCAAAACACTTCTTTTCAATGAATAATTAGTTTTTATTCATGTGGGTATAACAATGCCTTATATGGACAACACAATGCTTCCAAATAAGTAGATCCCTCTGAGCTTTAAGGTTTATTTGTAAGGACCAGTGTCAGGGCAAAATAATTATTGCCTGTAACTATAATGGTAGTTTACTGCTATAAATATATATATATGGATGACTTCTTTATCTGAATAACTTTACAGTTACTCAGACAGCAATTTGTGTCTGTGTTCAAAAATGCAGTCTATTTATAGAAATGATTACATAAGGACAAGGGGAACTTTTGGGCTGAATTATCTGCCCTTTGATTGAAACTGACCTTTAGACTGCCAAAGTCAGAATGACCCAGAATGGATCTCATCGTATTTATAGGTGTGAGAAAATGGTCACATGTCTGTTATTGACCAATCAAATTACGAGAAATTACGTCTCTTTACGTCCTTATTCCTTTGAGGGATCTACTTTCACAATGTAAAATCACTGAAATAAAGAGGAAGGCAAACCATCTCAGGAGGTAATTTGGTATAAAAATGAGTATTTATACCAATCAATGAATTCTGTCTAATTGATTCACTAATTGCCTTCCAATATCACAAGATAAACAATTACGTCCTGCTACGACGAAGCTACGTCCTTGCTGCCTGCCGAGAGGACGTAATAACAACAAGCAACATCGACTGGGAATTACGATGGACAATTCAAAGAGGAAGATTACAAATGTCAGGAGGCAATCGGAATTTATCTGATGCATAAGACGTTTAATAACACAAATTGGCCACTGGTATGCTTTGACAGAAGCACTGGATGTCATATTTATGAGAAACATGTTCATAAATAGTGACGCTAAATACTGCGCATGAATACATCAGCGAAGATTACATAGTTCCTGATGTCAGAATTAACAGTAACTTTAATACACGTCTTGACATATCATCAAATACGATTCTGGGTTCCTCTGGACATAGTTCATTAGATTAAATAAACTTTATAATGCAAAATGCTAAGCATTAGCCAAATTCAGTAACTTCATCGCGACCTAGGCTAGCTGTCACAAAGTTAAAATGGCGGGCATCGGCGAAACACGTAGCTCAGCCCTGATCACAAATTCACACAAATATGGATAAATATCAAGCTGCCAAGTGATTGTGATCTGTTTGTTGAAGAACAAAGGTATGATTAATCTGTATCTGATGGTTAATTTGCGTAACTGTGTGCTTAGAACGATGAATTCTTCAAAAGTTACGGTCAATGCAAAACTCTTGAAAAAAGTAAACAAGATCGTTTTGACAGGCACGTTGTTGACATCGATGCTTATGAGGTACTGGCACATCCTAAACAATATGCGTAACATGATGGCATGGACATAGGATTATTTTAACGAGATAACAGTGTGCCATGAAGCTCTATAAAAGCATGCTATGATCCTCTGATAGATTTCTTACCAAAACGGGATTCAAAACATTGAATTACGTGAAAACGATGTTGGCAAAAGTATACTGATATATACCTGCAAAACTAATTACAGTTTACAGGATAATTATGATATAATTCGTGCACTGTCATATAACCATCAAAAATACAACAGGGAAATATTTAGGAAATATTTCTAATTTTTACAAGCTGTCATAACTTACATATTTTATAATTAAGACACATTAATATTTATATATTCTTCGTGATGGCCATCACATTACCTCCAAAGCTTTCACATATTCAAAAATATTAATCAAAGCCAATCCACCTTCCATAATGGGTCTCCATTTTTTTTATCCTGTCTGGTTTCTGATTCCACACATAATTGAACAACATCTTGTTTAATTCTTTGAGAAAGGCTTCAGGAGGATTTGGAAGAGTTAAAAACAGATAATGAAGTTTGGAAATTAATTATGACTTGATCAAGGCAATCTTTCCAATTGGGGTTAGAATTCAGTTTATCCATTTAATCATTATTTGTTTCAGTTCATATAATTGTTATTTAAAGTTAATTTGCACTATTTCTGAAGCATTTGTGCTGAACAAACTACCAAGAACTTTAAGAGTTGAGGGGTTCCACTTAAAATCAATATGTGGTAAATATCTAACATAACTGTTTTTATGGAGCCAATCCATACCACTTGAGATTTGTCATAATTGATTTTTAAACCAGCAAAAACATCCAGGGTCTCAACAACAGCTTCAAGAGATGATTTACTTCATAAAGTATAAAATCGGCGTCATCAGCATATTGAGAAATAAGATATTCAGTATTATTTACACATATACCCTTTATGTTGACGTTATTACACACCATACCAGCCAATATTTCTACACAAAGAAGAAATATGTGAATAGACAAGGCGTCTCCTTGCCTACAGCCTCTGGAAACATCAAATGAAGATGTATTTGTTTTCAATTATTTTGATGCAGGATTTTATGTCCTTATAAAAACATGAATCTATCTTCTAATATTACGACCAAAACCAAAAAATGATAGAGTTTTTTGTATGAAATTCCAAGAAACAGAATCAAAAGCCTTGGCAAAATCTACCCTTAATAGCATTCCTGGCACACTGTGGGATTCTGTGAAAAATAAAGTGTCATATAAAAACCTAACATTGTCCCCAATGTATCTGTTAGACATAAAACCAGTTTGGTCGTTATTAATAAGAAAAGGTAGCACTTTTTAAGCCTCTCAGCAATATATGAAGAAGCCATCTTGTATACAACATTAAGTAGCAAAATCGGCCTCCAGCTAGGGAGAAAACGTTTAGATGTATCTTTTTTCGGCAGATATTTGATAACACCTAGTTCCTGGATGATTGACGGTTCACCAAAGGAAATAGCATAATTCAAAGATCTCAAAATGAAGTAAGTGAGTGAGTGAGTTGGGTTTAACGCCGCTTTTAACAGTATTCTGGTTATATCGCGGCGTGTCAGCTTAATGTGGGAGGAAAGCCCGAAGTGATGCATGTCTTGGACGTTTACTACTTCGGTGAAACCAACGACGACGGGTATGGTGCTGACAAACCTAGAAACATAATCGGGGCGAACCGGGATTCGAACCCACAATCATAGGTTTCTGGCGTGCCCAAGGGACGCAACTCTGCACAGCGAATCGCGGCGCCTTAGACGACTGGGCCACCCGTGCCCCCTCAAAATGAAGTGTCCGAGATCAATCAAGAACATCTTGAAAAGTTTTGCAGTGAACCCATCTGTACCAGGACTTTTATTGTTTTTCATACCCTTCAGCGATTACAATAACTCTTAATGTGTAGAATGTCCTTCAAGAGAATCTGAGTCTACTTTAACAAGGATAGGTAAATCCTCAGAAAATTTACCATTTTTTAAATCTGACAGATAATTTTCATTCGCGGAATAAAGTCTTTCATAAGAGGATTAATCTTCTGTCAAGATTTGATCAGTGGCATGAATAACAGAGCCATCTGATCTTTCTACTTCAATCATAGTTTTACTGACAAAGTTTCTGTTTTCCAAACAACATAAATGACTACTAACTCTCTCTCGCCTTCATCTATCAGTTAAGGTCAAGATCTAATGTAGATTCCTTCCATTTTCTTCTTCCGCAAGTTTTCCAACTCTCCAAATCTCCAAAATCAATATAACTTGTTATTGTCGTTTACAAATCTTCAATTTGTTTGTTTAGTTCCAATTCATTAAATGCATTTCTTTTCTTTATATATGATGAATAGGAAATTGTTTTCCCTGTTACTTCCGTGAACAGAGTTTCCAAAAATAACTGGTCCTTGATTCTAAACTGAATAACATTTAAAGCTAGTTTACCAATAATATCAAAATTATATACAAGGGCTGCATACTGTTTATAACAGCAGAGACAAATTCTTTATCATTCAGAAGTGAAAAGATAAATTTCCAATATAAACTCTCCTGCTCATTAAAAGCCTGGGAAATATTACAAAGAGAATGCTCTGTTCTGTAGCCAGCATTAATGCCAGTTGATTGCACATGAGGGTAAGATACAAGAAAAACAATCCAGACATGCCTGCGTAAGTGGAGTCTTTCTCCACCATGTAAATTTCAGAGAGTCAGGGTTATGATCCCCAATTTACAAGTAACAACATCTGGATTTAGATCAAGGTTTCAGTCACCAGCAAAGATATAGTGTTTATTGTTGAAAGGCAAAGCATCCTTGAAAAGAGACTACAGGATGCTTTGCCTTTTAACAAGCCTTTTTGGACAGTAATTTTTTATTACTCTTTGTAAAATACGTGGTAGCCTACCTTCAATACAGAGAGTTTCTCATACACGTTTTATTACAGTCATTATCAATTTGATTGTACGGCCGAGTCGGTGAAATCGACAATCATAAAAGTATAAAAGTCCCACTCAGATATCAGGTTCATTTTCAATTCCCAAGCTTAGGAGGGGACTTTTCTATACTGGAGAAACACGCTTGTACCCTTTTCGCGAACACGAGTATGTAGTTGTTTCTGGATAGAGCAAAGCTTGTAGGCCTTCGGCAAAAGCTGTCCCCGAAGTTGTTTAAGCTGCGTTGGAAGATCTCTTCGAATATGGAAAAATCCGGGCAATTCTTCCTCACTGCCTCGAGAACTAGGTTCCTGTCCATCATCGAGACAAAGTTGACAATGATGGGCACTGGCGACTCTGGTCCAGCATATCCAGGCATCCGTGGAAGACGATGATAGCTAACGAACATCATGTTATAAGCGCTGTTGATTCGGTTCCCAAAGTAGTTTTGAAAAATGTTCATATTTCGTCAAGTAGTCTTCTCGTTTGGATGCCATATGTTAACAGATTTCTTCTTCGTGAATACATCTGAGTTTGAGGAGTTTGTTGTTTAACATGTCAATGGTAGTTATCTCCCCTGAAGTACAGGGGATTTCTTTATTGTTAAACTATATCGAGTTTTCCATATCGCCAAAACGTTTTGACAGAACGAACATATCCTGCGTAATAGTGTCGATTCTGTAACATATCTCCTCTGTGGGTCTCTGCAAGAAAGAGTTAGGCAAGAGGTCGATTGTCGGACGTCGGCGCCATTTTCTCACTGGACGTTGTTGGGTTTAGGGTGTGTTAAAAATCTCGATTCTTGTCCTTCTTCTTCGTCAAATAGGTGGACATATATGTCGCCTCTTGTATTTGGGGCTCTGAACCCAGCTCAGACTTGTGAGATTTCTGGCTAGTGGCCATAATGAGTGTGACTGGAGGCTGATGACAGAGAGTGTTCTAGCCACGTGCTTTCGCCATGAACGCGAAACCGGAAGTAGCTACGTCCAAAATGATCCTAAAGATGCTCGCTCGGAGCCAGGTCTAGGCTTCGAGCAGGCCAAGGCAGAGTCTCATTGGAGTTGTGCTGGAGTTGGGCAGTCACAATTCGTGCTCGAAAGGGTCGGGCATTGTCGTCCTTGAAGTGTATGGCTAAACTGATTTGGTATCTTGGTACCTTTGCCCACTTAATGCCCCTGAACTGTGACCAAATCATGTTTACAATCAAAGGAGCAACATCCCCATACCATCAATGAGCCGCCACCACATGCTACTGTTTCCTGGATGTTGCGCTGATGATAAGATGTCCCCTTTTGCGTCCAGACAAGAGTCCTACCTTCGGTGTGGTGCAATAAAAAAACAGCAATGACCTCAAGGTAATCCTCCATGACCTCAAGTTCCAGTGTGCTCGAGCTTGCCACCAGGTTAAATTTGGGCATGTGTTGAGGTGAGAGGAGTGGACTTATTTGTCTTCTGGCCCTTAATGCTACTGCAATCAGTCGACGCCTAATGGTCCTATTGGACAATCTGTTGTTGGTATGCCAGTGATAACGAAGCGCAGTGCCACTTGAAGTTGGCAGCCGTTTTGTCCTGGTGCACAAGGACCCTGTCTTGACTGGCACTGATCTCCCGTGGACATCTTGATCTTAGCTTTCAAATTGGTAGAACTTTCATCCAAAGACACTGAAGACACGAGAAACTTTCTGTCATCAAACATGAATTTCTCTACAGAGTCCTCTTGGGTGAATTCACAATTAAACCTAGTCCAGCAGCTTTAAAACATGTTAATTTCTACTTAAGGCTCTTGATATCTTCTCAAATCTTTTTCACAATACTGTAGGACATATATCAGCGAATAAATCCTGTAATATTATTTTGCGCAAAACACATGTCCTGATTACTTTAAATAGTAGTAATACCCATGAAGAAGCACCCTATGTAAGAAGAAGTTGAGTTTATTTATTGCAACGAATAACTTACTGTATGTCATTTGCATTCATTTGGACACACTAATATGTATACCTCAGTGTGTTCACATGTTAAGGGACCCGTGATTATTTCAGGGTAGAATAGGTCTTCAGCAACTCATGCTTGCCGTAAAAGGTGATTATACTTGTCGTGAAAGGCGACTAACGGGATCGACTCAACAACAAACCAACCAACCAACCAACATGTTAAGGGTCACCCTGCATTATTTTCCTACTTTTTTTGTCTAAATCTTCAAGCGTTCATCAGTCAGGTTCAACTTCGAAAAGACACAATCATTGAAAGCGTAATATGAATTGTACATTAGAATGAACTGAAATTTATAAATGTCCATTCACATGTATAGGATGGGCCAGCATTGTTATCTCTGCTGACAGTTTCTTAGAAATGACCGACCTCAAGTTGTCACCACATTTAGAATTAGCAATTGCAACTGTTAATATTCTAATACAAGGATACGTTTGTGGCCAACCCAATCTTGTTTAGATATATATTGAAAGATTGCATGGACAAAAACGCGAATTCCCTGTCTCAAAGACTAACCATAATCCAGATGAAATACCAGATGATTATTTCAAGTATTTTGTTGAATGTTTCTCAGACACAAAATCTCAGAAAATGGATCAATTTTAATTCTCTCAAAACATTTGATTTGTTAACTTTGACTTTCTTCATGCCATGAGATATTTAGTACTGAATGTGGTGACCACAGATATGCATTGGTATCTTCAGGGGTTCAGGATATGTGTCAATAGTGAAAACAAATGTCATCTGAAATTACCTCATTCATAGAATGTATGTGAAATTTGGGGATACAACATTGACGCAAGAAGTATGGGCACCAACAGGCCCCCGTTTTTACTTATCTGTGTATTTATACATATGAATCGTCTTTTCTGCTTGTATTGGCAAACACAAAACGAGATAATTTGGCCAAGACCTTTTACTTATAAACTTGAGGTATATCAACTATCTGACATCGTTCAATATCGGTCAAAAAGCCAATTACCTTCCCGAACTAGAAATGAAAGAGATCAATGAAACTGCCTCATCTGTTTCATATTCTGATCTTTGCGTAAACTTCAGAGTGTAAAAAAACTTTCTAAACGTCTGTATGACAAGATTGTATACTGTGTACTTCAACTTTCCAATATTATAACAACTTGAGTGAAAACCACGAACACCGGTATGGTGAAAGCAAACAGCAAACTAAAAAAAACCTGGTCAAGGCGGAACTGGGATTCGAACCAGCAGACATAGGTTTCTGTCAAATGTCAGGGACGCAACTCTGCGCTGCAAAAGGGAAATTCGCACCATCCCATACAGCCACCCCTGACTGACGCCTACCCCTATGCCTTCGCATACACCTACCCCCACCCCTACAATCAACAGTAAGCCCGTGTGTTCTCAGCATATTACAACATGAAATATTTGCATTACAGAGTTTACAGACAACTGGATCACAACAAACTTTCCGGGATACCGTGAAATACAGTCGTTGACTTGGAGCCCCTCATTTGCTAATAAGTTGTACGGGTTGAGAAACGAGCGCAGTGATAAACGCATTCAACTTTTCATGCTCAAAGGAAATTCACTGGAGAAACAAGTCGGATGGGATAATGTTCTTCTAAATGCCAAAAACGTATGGCAAACAATTGACACAGGACCGTGTCTGACAAATGATAGTATGCCTTGCATATATATATTCAGTATGGGCTTGATCAAGTCTTACCGAGAAGTCAAGTGTCCACATCACCTGGAGTTGGAAAGGGAAGTGGTGACAACACAGTATGTATAACTATGTTCTTGTTTACTTTAGCTGGTGTAGATACACTGAAATGTAAAGCTTGAAAGCCTTCATTCTTTGTATAAAATGTATCAGGATTACGTTCTACTCTTTATCCCAAGCCGTTACAAGTTGCTCCTTCATCAGGTGATGATTGTTATTGCCCCTTCATCAGGTGATAATACTTATTGCTCCTTCATGAGGTGATGGTACTTATTGCTCCTTCATGAGGTGATGGTACTTGTTGCTCCTTCATCAGGTGATGATACTTATTGCTCCTTCATGAGGTGATGGTACTTATTGCTCCTTCATGAGGTGATGGTACTTATTGCTCCTTCATGAGGTGATGGTACTTATTGCTCCTTCATGAGGTGATGGTACTTATTGCTCCTTCATCAGGTGGTGATACTTATTGCTGCTTCATCAGGTGATTGCACTTATTGCTTCTTCATCAGGTGATTGTACGTATTGCTCCTTCATCAGGTGGTGATACGTATTGCTCCTACATCAGGTGATGGTACTTATTGCTCCTTCATGAGGTGATGGTACTTATTGCTCCTTCATGAGGTGATGGTACTTATTGCTCCTTTATCAGGTGATGGTACTTATTGCTCCTTCATCAGGTGATGGTACTTATTGCTCCTTTATCAGGTGATGGTACCTATTGCTCCTTCTTTAGGTGATGGTACTTATTGCTCCTTCATCAGGTGATGGTACTTATTCCTCCTTCATGAGGTGATGGTACTTATTGCTCCTTCATCAAGTGGTGATACGTATTGCTCCTTCATCAGGTGGTGATACTTATTGCTCTTTCATCAGGTGATGGTACTTATTGCTCCTTCATGAGGTGATGGTACTTATTGCTCCTTCATCAGGTGGTGATGCGTATTGCTGCTTCATCAGGTGGTGATACGTATTGCTCCTTCATCAGGTGGTGATACTTATTGCTCCTTCATCAGGTGGTGATACTTATTGCTCCTTCATCAGGTGTTGTTACTTATTGCTCCTTCATCAGGTAATTTTACCTATTGCCCCATCTGTAGGTACGGCTACTTTTTGCCTCTTCATCAGGTGATGTTACATATTGCCTCTTCATCAGGTGATGCTGCTTATTGCTCCTTTATCAGGTGTTGTTACTTATTGCCCCTTCAATGCCTAAATACCTGTCATAGACTTGAAATGTGTTCTTCGGCTCCACTTTTCACTAACAAAATTGCGTGTCTAGAAGCACTAACTCCAAATAAATTCTGTCTCGGATAAAAATCCCAGGCTCCTCCTGACATCAGACTAACATTGTGTTTAACAACTTGTCAATCAGCCCCTGTATAGATCACACCCTCCCTTTTCATTGGAGCTCAAATGTTGAATGTCAAATTCGATTGTCGACGGTGAAAAAAATATGTCGCCAGAAAAAACAACCAACGATTGAGAAAATATCCAGCAAATACCAATAACGATGTTGAGAATGTAGCAACTACAAATGAATGTTACATTTATAGGCCCAAGAAAGCAGGAGACATTTCAATTTCAAGGAAACATTACAATTGTAGTGCTCAACATTATACCTGAAGCGCCCATGACAGCAGTAGACACTGCATAAAGTTCATTGGAATATTTTAAAATGACATTACAATCTTAATGCTCAAAAAGCAGCAACTGTCATTGAACATTACTTCAAAAGTACTCGAGAAAGCAGTAGCTGCCAGTTGAGATTACATCTAATGGACCCAAGTTAGCAGTAGACCTTACATTTAAAGTTCAAGTGAACATTTTAAATGGATATTAGAATCTTAGCTCTAAAAAAAATACATCAACGGCCGGAAAACATTACGTCATTTTTGCTCAAGAATGCAGTGTGTCAGAAAACAGCAACTGCCAGTTTTCATTACATCCTGAGTCTTCCAGGAAGCAGCAACTCCCAGTGGACATTACACCCAAAGTGTTTTAAAAAGCAGGAAGTACCAGTGCACATTACACGGTGATTGTTTCAGAAAGCAGCAACTTCTAGTGCAGATGACATCCAGAGTGTTAAGAAAGCAGGCAGAATCTCCCAGTGGACGCTATACCCAAAGTGTTTCAGAAAGCAGGAAGTACCAGTGCACATTACACCGTGACTGTTTCAGAAAGCAGCAACTTCTATTGCAGATGATATCCAGAGTGTTAAGAAAGCAGGCAGCATCTCCCAGTGGACGCTATACCCAAAGTGTTTCAGAAAGCAGGAAGTACCAGTGCACATTACACCGTGATTGTTTCAGGAAGCAGCAACTTCTAGTGCACATTACATCCAGAGTGTTTCAGAAAGGATCAACTACCAGTGCACATTATGTCCAGAGTGCGTTAGAAAGCAGCAACTGTCAGTTCACCTCACGTCAGGAGTGTTTCAGAAAGCAGCAACTGTCAGTGCACATTACATCCAGAATGCTACAGAAAGTAGCAAATGCCACTGTTCATGATCGAAAGAAACCATTAAAATCGAAAACCGCCATCCATTCCCTTCAGTGTTCCTTCTCAAATATGTCGTTTGCAGATTTATTACCATTCAAGAAGTATACCTTGAAGCTGAACAATGCAAACGAATGAAAACATACAGTTTGCACCATCAAGCTACTATTATCTGCCTTGATGACATCCTGTTTAGAGGCTGTGGTTCTACGTTCAAACATTACACTAAATGATCTATTGAGCCCTGATTTTATTGTTTGCCCTCTCTTGTCTGTAGCCCACAAAGATTGAAAATGACAAACGCAGACGGATGTACAACTAGCAGTTAGATCAGAAGGAAGGAGTAATAGGCTGTGCTTGAGAGAAAGTTATTGTTCTTCTTTTTCTGTGGGACATGTCAACCTTCTCTGTATTATATAAGCCAATAGGTTTTTAAGTTATATTAGATTTTCCATCAATCAGTTAAGTTTCATTTGAATAGTACACAAGAGAAAAAAATGTTTTATTTCTCACTCACTCACTATATATATATATATATATATATATATATATATATATATATATATATATATATATATATATATATATATATATTCTTCATGTTCTTTATTACAGCAATCTCCGACACCGAGCACTTATATCTGCATTTAGCTGCAATGGGAAGATGGAAATGGCTATGTATTGCTGTGAAGTTTTCAATGAAACGGTACATAAGTACATTATTGAAACCAGAGAAGGTGAATTGGCGTGGAAAGAGAAAGAACTGAGTCAGTTTCGGAAGATTAAATGGAACACTGATTATTCATTTGCCTTTGCCTGGTCACGCCAGAATTTATTTTTAATCAGGTGCGTTGATGAAAAGGAGCAAGTGCTATTCAAGGTAAAAAATAGATGGAAAGGAGACTTTGTACTGGTATGGACTGATACATCAATTTTGGTTTTAGAAAGTAATTGGTTGTGGGGATTAACATATTTGCACATTCTCAGATTCTAATTTTTTTGGTAACATGGCTGTAGCTGATATCAGGAACAGTATAGAGTATATAACGAACAATATATTACATAAAACATAAGGTATATGACGTAAAGCATACATCATATTTACATGCAATATACAGTATATCAAATGCAGTATACAGTATATTACATGAAACATACAGTATGTCACTTACAGTATACGATATATTACAGCTTACATAATATCACGTACAGCTTACAGTATATCACGAAAAGTATACAGTATGTTTCATGCAAATCACTGTATACGCTGCACAGTGACATAAGTTTTGAAAGCAAGTAAAGCTTTAATTCCAAGAACACAGCTCAGTTATAAACTTCAAAATATGGCTCCTAAAGTGTTGTTTAAAATGTTCGACTCGCAAATTTAGCCGATTATTTTATATGGTTCGTAGATTTGGGATGTTCATAAATGGTTGTTTCTCGAACGTTTCCAAGATAAGTTTTGTAAATCAGTCAGCTCGGCGGAGAATCGGTCGATATGGCGTTTTTATTGATTCTTACACAAGATGTTTAAGATACTGGTTTATGCTTCTGAATATGTCTCAAGAGAGATTTCCAAAACTGTGTTACGATATGTTAGTTAGGTCTGATGCTGTTGGTAGAAATACATGGGTTTCTTTTATCAAGAATATGTTATTATATCACGTACAACATAGAGTATATCATGAAGATTATACAGTATATCACGAAGACAGGAACAATATACACCATATTATATGCAATACACACTATAACACGAACCGTATACAGTATATTACATGCAATATACAGTATGTCAATTACAGTATACAGTATATCACGTAAAACATACAGTATAACATGAACAGTATCAAGCATATCACATGCAATATACATTATGTCACGAACAGTATACAGTATATCACGTGAAGCATAGAGAACAATACGATCAGAATACAGTGTACACGAACAGTGTAAAGTATATTATGTGCAACATACAGTATATCACATACAGTATACAGTAAATTAATTCAATTTTTAATATATCACTTACAGTATACAGTATATCATGTAAAGAAAAGAGAACAATATGAACAGAATACAATATACACGAACAGTGTAAAGTATATTATATACAATATACAGTATGGCACGTGTAAAGTATACAGTATAACACGAACAGTATCAAGTATATTACATGCAATATACAGTATGTTAATTACAGTATACAGTATATCATGTAAAGCATACAGTAAAACACGAACAGTATCACGTATATCACATGCAATATACAGTATATCAGTTACAGTATACAGTATATCATGTAAAGCATACAGTCAAACACGAACAGTATCACGTATATCACATGCAATAAACAGTATATCGGTTACAGTATACAGTATATCATGTAAAGCATACAGTAAAACACGAACAGTATCACGTATATCACATGCAATATACAGTATATCACGTACAGTATACAGTAAATTAAATCAATTTTCAGTATATCACTTACAGTATATCATGTAAAGCATAGAGAACAATATGAACAGAATACAGTATACACGAACAGTGTAAAGCATATTGAATGCAATATACAGAATATAATGTACAATACACAGTCTAATACATGCAATATACAGAATACCCCATACAGTATACAGTATGTTGAATGCAATGGACAGATAATCACGTTCAATATACAGTCTTTTATAGCAAAATACAGAATATCATAAACAGAATACAGCATATCACACTCACATATACATAATATCACGAACAATACACAGGATATTATATTCAATACACATTATGTCGGGTGCGGTATGGGTCTGTCGATCTTAGCGAAAGGCATCGAGACACTTGGTCCACCCTCAGGAACTAGTGGTCAGGCTTGCTGGCAGTTGGGATGCGATGGAATGCTACCACCAAGTGAGCGAGCCTGACCGCCTTTTACGAGTATCTGGTAGAGTACCAGGCCATCTTCACCAACACAACCATCATTGCACAAAGCAATACCCCCCCCCCCCCCCCCCCCTGCTGTGTCTGCTACCAGGAGACTGCAGTTGCCTGCGTTCAAAGAAGGATGAATCGAGTTATATTCAGAGAGAGAAGAAGAAGGAAGAAGTTTTGGGCAAAAGAGATACCTTTTGTTTTAATCAGATTACATATTTTGTCTGCATAAAGCTTCATTGATGGTGACAAGGTTCCGAATTTATGGAACGCCTCTTTTGTATTGTGTTGCTTGTCGTAAGTGTATAGTGCACATTATTTTAGTAGTTTATATGCAACATATGAAATAACAGGTAATATGTAACTACTGGTAATACGCACAATTTTCCATCGTTTTTTTATGTTTGGGTATAAAGATGTAAAGAAATGTTAATTTTTAGTTACATTTTCTGCTGTAACAATAAAACCACTTGGGCCTTGGGTGCATAATCTTCTTAAAGTACCATCGCTGCACACTATTATGATGGTCATAATGCTTATTTTAAATAATATACTAATTCGTGATATCGAATAAAGGTTTGTTGAGAAACATGCTTGATAGGCGCTGAGTCTTCTCCTCAGAGGTCCTCGCTTTTGTCGTTCCAGGGGTAAAAAAGCAGATTGCGACATACACTATGGGATATTCCCAAACTGTATGTCAGTTCGCACTGCAGTGTCAGTGTCCGACTAAAACTTCAAAGACCCGAATCGCTGTCCAGCTGTGCCTACAGACAACTACTTACACAACAGGTGGTGTGATGTGATGTCTTATCCACATGCACTGGCGTCGTTGGAATATATATCTCTGTAGAATATAAAACCCTCTGTGTAATTAGACCTCGGCAATCTGAGTATTAGAACTGACAAATTGACATCATTGCTATAAGCGTACTCATATTTCCCTATTAGAGTTATTCAAGCTGTGTGAATCTAGCTGATACTTGTTTATCTAAATCCCTAATACTTGTTACAGGATTTGTCTCCGACTATGTTCAATTGTACGATCTGAGTCGTCGTATTTGAGTATTGCTTAGTTACGGTGTTAAAAGGGTATTAGCTTGAATTGTATTATGTAATGTGGATTAATCGTTAAACTATCAGTTTGTGTCTCATTATCAATGTGCAATATGCAATCGTTCTGTCTATTTATCTATGTTTCCTTGTCATGTGTCTATTCACGTAGGTCTTTTGACAATTACGACCCCGCTCCTATTGGGTGGAACTTTACTCTAGCTATAACCACCGTGACACTGATGCCATTTACTAAGCTCATCAAAATACCACTACAGATCCTACAGTTCTGCATATAACAAACACAATTTGCACAACCATCGCAACACAATCTTGAAGGTCATTACCAAACACCTTAACTTACCAACAAACAAAAATATCACGTGGTATTTGAAACAATGTCAATATATATGTTGTAAAGGTTTCATGTATGTTTGTATGTGAAGGTGATAATATTTTAACAATAATGAAACATGTACCATACCGTACCCAGGAATAATCGTCCAATTATCGTGTGAGATGAAATTGAATATACTGCCCAAAGTAATTTTAAGTTCGGTCATCACCATTGTTTGTTGTATACATTTATGTATGAAAGGTGTGAAGTGTGGAAGGTCTCGACAGTGTGTATCTTGTTTAGGTTTCTGTTCAAATAAATAGGTACAGGACAACCCGCAGACAAAAGAACCATCTCGTCATTGTCTGAGTCTCTGGGGCGCTACCGGGTGTTCTGTTGTAGTAGTGCAGTGATTGAGAGAAAGAGAGGTGTCCCTGAGGCCGTGGTGCTGGCTTGTGGATTCCACCACTTGTCTGCCCCTAACTTGCGGACAGATACACAGGCATGATGGCTCCATATGGGCTGTGGAAAGGGCAATCATCCTCTCTTCAGCAATATTCTGTAGTTGTAGAAGGGCCAGCCAGCCTGACTGGAATGTGCAGACATAATTATTGACGTGTCACTCACATGGATGCACGTAAGAAGGGAGAATGACATAAAAAAACCAACTAATTTACAAGCATACACAGAATGATGAGCCTAGGTAAGTCGACACAAGTGTGAACTACAGGAGAAACCAATATTTTGTACACACGATTGATGACCGATCTCAATTTGACATGTGCGTAGTTGTTAAATATGAAACCAATATTAGAAGATAATTTTCAAAATGTTGTTATGTTTATGTACTTGATTGTATATCATAGCTATATGTGAATGTGAATATACTCGGTAAATGTTATTGTACGTCATTTCAGAAAAAAAGTGGTCCACATGAATTTATTGTACATACACACATATTCTAAACACACGTTCATTTGTAACACTTATTGCTCAGCGATTAGACAGTGTCTTCGAAACAATAAATGTATTGATGTACTTATACTGTACTTCATTCAAAACCCCTATAAAAGACATGACGACACGTCCTTTGTCAAGATGAGGTCGTATATCACATGAAATATAGTTTGTCAAGTGCGGATTTCACCTGGCGACCCTGGGCATCACAACGCATTATCCTCTCACTTTCCAATTCGACCCCTCAAGGAGGTCACAGGTCACAGGTCAATCATGCACTCGTCGGCTGCCTATTAGAAAGATGCGGAAGATCGGACATGCTCTTGGAATTCTAAGACTGCAACTTCATGCAGGAGTCTTCTAACGCCAAGAGTAATCATCCTGCGTGGCCACCTCACTAGATGCAGGGCGTGTGTGGACAAGGCGCTGAGTGGTCTGGTCGTATGACCATATTGGGAATATGCTCTGAAAGCTTAGAATGTCTGTACCTGTGCATCTAAGCCTGCGATAGTTGAGTAGGTGGAGCTGAGATTTTAGAGCTGATCATCTTGTTGTGAAGAATAAATATTGTGGACCCTCAGTCGGACTTGTGTTCTCTGTATCGAAATATCCTATTGAGTACCAACTTCTTCTGGGGACACATGTTGTAAGTTTTATCAAAGAGGTAGCCATTATCACATATCTGCATTCTTTTGGGCTTCTCACGCAATTTAAGCTGTCATGCTATGATGTTACTGAAATAGTGTTCAAAACATTCGTCTTCAGATAGTTATATTAAAAGACAATACTTACTGTGCCGTTATTTTCTTGATATTGTGGAGTGGTGGGGTAGCCTAGTGGTTAAAATGTTCGCTCGTCACGCAGAATACCTGGGTTCGATTCCCCACATGAATACAGTGTGTGAAGCCCATTTTTGGTGTCCCCTGCCTTGATATTGCTGGAGTATGGCGAAAAGAGGAATAAAACCATACTCACTCAGTCATTGACACCCACATCAGATTCCATGGATCACTTCATGTTTACTAGAACTAAAATACGAATATCGTTCTCATTTAAATACGTAAAGAATGAAAGAAGGGCTTACACAATGCTAAATTACCTTACAATTGTACACTAAACATGATCGGAAACGGGACAGCTGATTGACGGAATTGGCTAACAAGTTAGTCAATTTTGATTGGTCTATTTCTGCGTGACATCACTCCTTAGTAACTACAATATTTGGACTGATTACTTCGACTCTTCAGCATTCACGATTATAGTATGCTAATTTGGGATACTTATCATTAGCGAAGGATAAAGACGAATTACTACATTCCTCAAAGCGAATGACTTAATTGGGAATTGGGAGGGAAGACTCTGCTCTAAATGTGAAGTAGGAAAGTTCTATTTGGGACAAGGACAAATCCTACAGCAGTGACGGTGTGTACTGGCGATGGATGTAATTGCATTTTTTTCGAATCTGGACCAGACAATATCGATGACATGCTTCAACCAAGTCAGCGAGCCTGACCACCCGATCCCGTATAGTCGCCTTTTACGGCAAGCATGGGCTGCTGAAGACCTATTCTACCCCGGAATCTTCACAGGTCCCCAGGATTCTGTGCAGAGAGAACTAGACATTTCATCATCCGACACCATGGTTGACTGATTTAATTTCTGTCGTAAAATATGTGTGGTAATATTGGATGAAGACAGTGAGCAGACTGGTGAAATGAGAAAAAAACCAATTGAAATAGACGAGTCAAAATTTGGTGAAAAGAAAATACAATAAAGGTTAAAGTATGGAGGGCGGTGGGTTTTCAGGGGTATCGTAATTAAAATCCCAAATTGAAACAATATGTTAACCCAGAAATCTGTACGTCAAAGAAATTTAGTGTGAAACCAACGAACAAATCAACAATCAAAAATTGTATTACAAGATTAACTAGGTTTACAAATAAATACAAACAAGCATGCAATACTCATATCCCCCGCCAATATGACATGTCCAGTTGTGTGCAATGCATTAGCTCCTGTGAACTATGTTTACTAGACCTTTTTGTAATGGCCTAATTGCAGCACAAAAAAAGTTATTGCTGGTGTTGTTTTGCCATCTGCAGTTTATTATAGAATATATAACTGTATTTGTAATGAGTAAGGATGAGATATGGAGGAACAACTTCTTTATTACAATTCCTGTGTAGGTTCTAACACCGTTATCAAGCAAGCGAAGTACAGAATCTGTAAAGGGCACTGCTGACGCTGGAGAAGGAAGGCAGAAGGGGTAACTCGTTGTCATCTTCTTGTGCTAGCTGGTCATTGTAGAGGGAGTGCATCTTGGTTGCTTCTTCACGGGCGCGCTTTCGAAGTGTGCTGAGGAACTTGAGTTTGTTGACATCTTCTGGTGGATGGTTGTGCTCAGTCTGGTTCCGGAGGAAGTCGTCACTTGTTGTGCATCTACCAGTGCAAGTCTTGATAACACACCACCACCACCTACCATGATCTTACTTACTTCTTACTTATATTGGCGATTTAACGTGCGCTTTCCGACTGCAAGCGTATGTCGCACACGGGCCCGGCTAGGCCATTTAATGTGTTTCCGAAAAGGGGAAAAGTGAGTTTGTGCAACCCGGGAGGGGGGCTTTAGGGGTGGCTTATAGAGTAATTTTGAAATTTTGAGAATTGGAATGAATGCCACGAGTGGGTGGAGGACGAACTAAGGGAGCGGTGTGTGTTGGGTGGTTGTTAGATTAGGTAGTTTTGGTTTTAATATTTTATTTGGGTTTAAATGCGACTAATTAGTTCTGTTTTAATTAGATATATACCTAAGGCTTTGAATTTTTCTAATTTCTTTTGTGGATTTAGGATTGATTCACAAGGGCTAGGGCTTGGTTTCTAGGGCTAATATTGTTTTTTATTAAGTTTTTGATTAGAGGGTTTGATTGGGACGCGGCCCAGAAGTTTAGGGTAAGTTGTTCCCTATGTAGTTTAAGTGGCATTTTGGGGCGGACGGGTAGCCTAGTGGTGAAAGCGTTCGCTCGTCACGCTGAAGACCCGGATTCGATTCCCGACATGGGTACAATGTGTGAAGCCCATTTCTGGTGCCCCCCGCCGTGATATTGCTGGAATATTGCTAAAAGCGGCGTAAAACCAAACTCACTCACTCACTTAAGTGGCATTTCTCCTGTTAAGGCCTGGAGTGAGCCGGAGGAGGTGCCATGTTGAGTTCGTGTGATTAGTTTTAGGGCCATGGTACTTGATTGAGTCTATTTTTTTAATGAGAGAGTTGTTTAGGGTGTCATAAATGGCAATGTCATAGTCTAGTTTGGATCTAATTAGTGATATATAGAGTGAGAGGAGGATGTTTTTAGAGGCCCCCCAGTTGGAGCTGGTTAGGCATCTTAACGTGTTTAGGTCTTTGCTGCATCTGGTTACTAGGTTTTTAATGTGAGCATCCCAGGTGAGATGTTCATTGAAGATTAATCCTAAGAATTTGTTTTTTTTTTTAATTTGATTGGTTTGTTGTTTAGGGAGGCAGGGTGGCAATTTTTTGTGTTTTTTTGTGTTTTGAGAAGCCCCATTTGTCAGCCCATTTTTGTATTTTATTGAGAGATTTTTGTTGTAAGTTTTGGGCCATTTTAATGCTTATAGTGCGGATCCAGAAGGCTCCGTCATCCGCGAATTTTGATGTGTTTACTTTGGGGGATATTCCATCGAATAGATAGTTAATCATAATATTTAAGAGTGTCGGGCTTAGGATGCTGCCCTGGGGAGTGCCATTTTCTAGGTGACATTGGTCCGATAGCGTTTGGTCTATGCCCACGGTGATTTTGCGGTTTGTTAGGAAACTTTGGATGTTGTTAATTTTTTGGCCTTTAAGACCTATTTATTTTTATAGTTTTTGTATTAGCTTGTAGTATATTGTTTGTTAAGTTGGCCTGTGTTAATGTCCTGCTCTAATCGGGCGAGGTTATCTAAGGTTGAGCGTCCAGGAGTGAAATCGCTTTTGTCTGGGTTTTGTTCTAAGTAGTGTTGTAGCCTGTTTTTTGCCATTGATTCCACTTTGTTTCACCACCTCGAGACTTTATACATGTGCTTCCTGGCTGACATCCGATACAGGACACCTGTGAAATGAAAGTATGGGTTGGACTTAGCGTCCGCTTGTAACATCAAAGTGATTATATTAACTGTCGTATACATGGGGGCAGTTGGGGGAAATGCTAAAAGTGGTGCAGGTCGGAGGCGTCTCTTGAGAATATTAAAAAAACATCGAAATCAGTGGTGACACGATGTCGTCGCGATAAGGGTAAGCGTTTCCTGCCAAACCCATAGCACCCGTACTTATCTTTTTTTTCGCGTTTGTTGTCTCAGGCCCCACATCAGGAGCATTGTACGGCGATTTGTAAACAAACTGTACTCTCAAGTGCTGTGATAGCAGATTTACTGACTTTGTGGAAACTAAAAATGACATCTGCTGTGTACAAGTGCCGAGATTTTGCTGCTAATAAACAAATAAAAAAGTTTTAGAAATAGATCCGTTTTGCAATACAATGGTTGTGCCAAGTTTGGTAAAGAAATATTGTACGGTTTTCAAGATCTGCTCCAGTAACGAGCACAACTGCCATTTTCAGACTAAATCAAATTTGTTGCCAGGGAAACTGGAAAAATATTTCTTTTACAAAATCCCAAAGTATCAAAAGGCATCACATTTTCATGAGACATATTTATGTGCGACATTTGATGCAGAAATATTGTACAATTTTCAAGATCTGCTCCGGAAATGAGCACTACCGCCATTTTCAGTCTAAGTTAAAGTCGTTGTCAGGGAAACTCGAAACATAATTTTTTAAATACCCCAAAGTATCAAAAGGCACCGGTTTTCCACTAGATCTATTTATGTGCCAAGTTTGGTGAAGAAATATTGTTCGATTTTTAAGATCTGCTCCGAAAAAGTTTCCCTCTTCCACTTCGTGGCCGGGGATAATAAGGCATGACATGAACCCATGAGCATAACTATGACACTGACAAACCAAAGACACATAATCAGAGGAGTTCCAAAAAGTGATTACAGCTTTCTGGCAGGCCTAAGGGACGCATCTCTTCACTGCAAATATCGCAGAAATAAGTCCATGGTCCCTGTTTAGGGGTTCATCTGACAATATCTAAAATATTCTGCAATGTGTCTCAGTTTTAAAAGGACAAATGTATGTTCCTTACTAAACTTGGATTCTTCCGACAAGTCCAGACTTCATCAGACTCTGAATTTTTTGGTTTACCAGATGACACTTTACTTGATGCCTTGCAGATCCTGCAAACCAGCTTCTTGGAATTGAATCTAACATAACTGCAACTAGCGAACTGCAAACATTTAGTGAAGCACTGTTAATTCCCGTATGGCGCCAGTTCAGCAAGAGGGAAGTCACATAACTCTTCTTGTGCACATTTCCTGAATACACTCACATCCTTGAGCACATCTGACCCGTACATTGCGACCAACCGCAAGGTAAAACAAAGCCAATACACGTGATGTATCATTCTTGAAATCTTCAATACCAACACACTTAATAGTTGAGCATAACATACAATTCTTGCTTAATCTTCTTGAAAATATACGACTGTGTGAATGTTGTGGCGGGATTTTACGAAGCTAAAACAACCTCAAGAAAAATCACCTGATCATAAACTGAACTTTTTATGGTCACAGAACGACTGCTGTCAGTGTTGACTCACCTTTTTGTTTACAGCATAAATATTTCATATCATATCAACTTAAATTGAAGGTTAATCTGTTCAAGAGTTCATAAACATCAATAAAAACCTTCATGTGTCATTGAATTTTTTTATGTTGGCATCTATACACTATATCGTAATTTGCCGCCTTAAGCATTAACAGTTGGGTACCAAATTCCAGCACATTAGTTAAAAGTAGAGCATTTTACTCTCGCCCAGTATAACGATTAAGCAAATATAACCATAAGTAAGAACAAAGTTGCATTTTTTTGTGACCTCACACTGTCACTGAGACATACACTTCTGATCACCTATTTTGGGGTGTATAAGTTACCCCTTTATTCTTTTGTTTGTTTGTTTTGTTTGTTGTTTGGCGCCGCACTCAGCAATATTCCAGCTATACGGCGTGAGAGCAGTGGAAGTGTACAACACGTGACTTTCATAAAATATCATTATTCTTTTTATTCCACGTGTAACTAATAGGTACAGTGATCACATGTTATCCACCCCTTTTGAGGCTGGCTTTCGGGTTTTGAATTGGAAAACAAACATTGTCAATCGTGGTCACTGTCCAGAAACTGTGAAGAGTCGAAGCAATCAGTCAAAATATTGTAGTTACCAAGGATTGATGTCACGCAGAAATAGACCAATCAAAATTGACTAACCTATTAGACAATTCCGACAATCAGTTTAGTGTACAATTGTAAGGTAATATAGCATTGTGTCAGCCCTTTTTTAATTCTTTACGTATTTTAATGAGAACGATATTCGTATTTAGTTCTAGTAAACCAGAAGCGATTCAAGGAATCCGATTTGGGTGTCAATGACTGAGTGAGTATGGTTTTACGCCTCTTTTTGCAATACTCCAGCAATATCAAAAATGGGCTTCACACATTGTATCCATGTGGGGATTCGAACCCAGGTATTCCGCGTGACGAGCGAACGTTTTAACCACTAGGCTACCCCACCGTCCCACAATATCAAGAGAATAACGGCACATTAAGCATTGTCTTTTGATATATACTGAACCGCAAAAGAAACGTCACCATGGATAGAAATATGAGAAACCTTATTTGTCCAAACATACTCTGAAACTGATCATCAAGGTTGAAATTAAAGTGTCAAATGTTCTTAACGTGAAACGCAACACTAGTCTCAGACAAAGTGGCATCCCAGGTCGGTATCTCGTGTTTCCGCCGTGTGCATTGATGACTGCCGTGCAACGTCGATACATGGAACGGATGAGGCACTTGGTTAAGGCCATAGGCACTTGAGTCCACGCTCCGAGGAACGCCTGACGCAGTTCAGCTGCAGTTGTCTGCCTTGGTCGGACGTGATTCAGGTGCTCAATGAGATTTAAATAGGGACTGAGGGCAGGCCACTGCATAGGTCTGATGCCATTCTGCTGCAGGAAGTCTCTTGTTGCTCTCGCAGTGTGGGCACGGGCGTTATCATGCTGAAACTCGTGGTTGCGGCGACGTACCAAATGAGATATGGCGTGTACTCAAGACTTGATCAATGTACAGAGCTGCTGTGACACCATTGCCTCTCCCTGGACCGATGTTCTGGAAGACCACAGTGCAACCCTTCTGTGCAAGACCAATTCCACCCCACGAGTCTCTCTCAACAACACAAGCATCCGAATAACGTTCCCCACGGCGTCGCCAGACTCTCTCTGCCATCTGCTGTTGAGATACAGAAACGGCTCTCGTCTGAGAAGAGAACTCTTCTCTACTGCTGGTGGCGCCAATAATGGTGCTGTGTTGTCCACTGAAGACGATCCCGGCGATGACGTGGTGCCAGAATGGGTCCTCGGTGTGGCCTGTGACAGTGGAGGTGTCTGCTCGTCAATCGTCGACGCACAGTGTCCACACTTATGTGTCGCTGGTGTGTCCCCATGGTCTGTCGAGCAGTTTCAGCAGCAGTAACAAAGTGATCTTGAAGATGCTGTTGCACAATCTGACTATCCTGACGTCGGGTGGTGACCCTTGGTCTTCCACTCCGTGGTCGGTCATCTGTAGTGTTGGTGGTCTGGTACCGTTGCTGGAGCCTGTTTATGGTCCTTACGTGGACTTGAAATGCATTGGCTACTTGCTTGCAGTTGTCCACGGGCTTGGTGTCGCTGATTTCTTGTCAACATTGGCATATGGCAGCAATTCAATAACGAATGAATGTTGTCCGATCTGGGTGGATTTTTATAGGGCAAGAAATGGGGGAATGCATGTGCATTTCACTTTGCACGGAACTCACGTACATCGGGTTACCATTGCCGTTGCCATGATGCGTTTGGGCGATCGGTTTTTTTGTCATCTGCTTTGTTTTTTTCATCATCAAATTTTTATTTTTCCGGACAAGGTGATATGTGTTAAATACGAAAGCACCTTTACGACTTTATATGATAAAACATTGAATGGAGCTGATATTTCTATTATTCTTTGTTCAAAATGTTGAAATCCGATTTTCAATAGAAACAAAAGTGAAAAAAACGTTTCCCTCTCCACTAGAATTCTCGGCTAATAGCAGAGTCATTTATACGATATCATGAAAATGTTTTTTTTCTTATTGAATCGCTATCAAGGGAATTCTGGTACATCAGTCGTCTTCAATATATTTATGTGCAGGCAAATATATGCTTATGTAAAATAACAACATGATAAATCGTGAAGAACAATGTAGAACAATCAGTCGCAACTTGATGACGTCGTAAATTGGACAACGTTATTTTTATTGGGAAATAGTTTGTGAGTTGTTAGATGTAGGTGGGCAACAGTGATAAACGCAATGGCCAAACGATCTTCTGGTGTCCCCCGCCGTGATATTGCTGGAATATTGCTAAAAGCGGCGTAAAACTATACTCACTTACTTACCCAAACGATCTCACCCAAAAGTGGGCGATAACAATCGGTGTTGGGAGAAAAGGTCATGACAATCGACCTGAAAGTTGTGAGAATGTCCGGGAAATGCCAAATACCAATACCAAATGTTGATATCTCATATTAGAAATAAACGACTAGTGGTCGTTGTTGATGTCTGAAATAGACGAGACAATATTCCCAATAATACATAGAAAAAGAGGCTGTTGGGTAGTCTTGTGGTTAAAGCTTTCGCTTGTTAAGCCAAGACCCGGGTTCGACTTCCCACGTGGGTACAATGTGTGAATCACTTTTCTTGTGATATTACTGGAATATCGCTAAAAGGGGCGTAATATAATACACACTCACAGACATAAAAAAGATAAGCCAACAGGAAACACAGCACTACACCATTAATTCCTTTAACATCCAAACATAAAACTATTAGTTAGCTTCTATATACAAAAATGAGAAAGCTGGCAACAGTTATTCTCTGGTTTACAAAATGAGGCCATTCAAACAGCAAAATTATGTTACCTTACTAAATATCAACTGTCAGTGCAATAGAATAAGCTACAAGTCTAGAATATCCGCCGAAGCAGATCCCATTCGGGCTAAAGGGCAAATAGCCGTAAATATGAATATGAAAGTTTAATCATGTTTATGTACATGAGCTGGAAGTTAACTTTTAGACGTGTGAAGATAAGAGAGCCATCAAACCATGATATTTCTTAATTTATCGTGGATTTTTCTACATCATTATTTTGGGATATCGGGGTATTGGGAGTCGGGTGTGGGGGGGGGGGGGGGGGGGGGGGGGGTCGGGGGATCGGGTGCCCGACAGTGTGAATGCTGCACAAGACCAACGGGCTTTCCGGGTCCAGATTGAATTATTTACTGACTATGGTGATATAGTTTGAATATTTTTTTCTGGCTGCGGCTTAAAACAACAACCCCACCAAATGAAACTCATTGGCTTAAACATATTTATATTTACAAAAGTGTGAAGATGGATTGGTAAACAAGCGAAGCGCTTATGTTAATACCGCTCCATTACACATAGGACATATTACAATGAATACATAAATGAAGGCTAGATGTAACAAAAAAATTGTACATGCCAAGCTAGATGTGTACATATAATAAATCTATTTGCAGTTTATTTTAAACAATCATTTAACTGAAAATCTGCCAGTTTTTAATATAAAGTGTTGAATAGAATCTAATATTAGCATTTGCTCTTCCTTACTCAAATCCGAATTCCCGCATAGCACTGTTTGTAAAGGATAACTATGTTTTTAAAAATACATTTCATTTCGAAGAGCATAGTAATTTGTACACACAAAAGAGAAGTGTAGAGCATCTTCGGTATGATATCCACAGGAACAAGTTTTTGTATCAAAGATATATCTGTTATACTGATCTGCGTTAAGATCGCTGCAGCCAAGCCGGAGGCGACTGTGAATGATTTGGCATAATCTGCTTCCATAATTTAAATCCCAGTGTATACCATTATCTCCCTTTACGTGAAGCAAATTCTTAAATTGAGTAACGGTCTCTGCCCCCGTTAGGTTTTCTGGTAACATATTCCAAAGTTGCGTTGTAGCTGGTATAAATGAATAGGGATAAGTTTTGTTTACACTTTACTGTTTGAAGATTAGTTTTATCCCTTAAGTCATAATTTGTGTTTTCCGAAACTGTATTAGGAATAAGCCTACAAAGATATTCCGGGGATAAATGGTTATTCATTTTAGAATTTTTTTGGTGGAATTAATGATTTGTACATAGTTTCTAAGGTAGTTCGGGATAGACATTTATAACTCCTTAAACAGAGGACAACATTTCATTACAATATCATCAATGTGCATTTTCCATGTACAATTACTTTGTAAGGTCATACCAAGGTGCTTATGACTTTGTACATCTTTGATTTCTGTACCATTCATATATAAGTCAGGTTTGCGACTAGGGTTTACTTTATGGGTAAATTGAATAGATTCAGTATTTTCGGGACTAAATTTAACTTGCCATTTGGCAGCTCATTCTGAAATTCTGTCCAAGTCATTATTGAGATCACAAGCCGCTATATCAGGACCTTCTATGATCACATACAAAGATGTGTCATCAGCAAAAAGTCTTATATAACTATGTATTCCTTCAACAATTTCATCGATATAGATAATAAACAGTAATGGTCCCAGGACCGAGCCCTGTGGCACACCTGCCAAGACAGCTTTTGGATCTGAGCTATAGCCATCTATAACTACGTTTTGATATCGATTTTCTAAATAACTATCAAACCATCTCAATAAATTTCCACAAACACCATAATGGTGAAGCTTATAAATTATTCCTTTGTGTCAAACTTTATCAAAAGCTTTACTTACGTCACAAAATACAGCTCTCACTTCCTTACCTTCATCTAAAGCCTTTGCAATAAAGTCATATAAATATGTCAACTGATTTGAGGTGGAGTCTCCCTGCGTGAATCCAGATTGTAGGTTAGTGAGCGCATTATTATTCCCCCCCCCCCCCCCCCCCCCACACACACACACACCCTGCCCAACCAACCAATGCCAATGCTTAATGCCAAGCACCATAAAGGGTGTCAACGCGTTCCATATTTTAATGTCTTTGGTGTAGCGCGGCCAGGGGATCGCTCTCCAAACAGACACGGACAAGGGTGTGGTGCTGGCAAGATGGAAACAAAAGTGAGTGAGTATGGGATTGTGTTCACACAGAAGCGCATAAAATGTTTGCTTATACAGGAAAATGGTTTATTGCCAGAAGCACGAGCTGGGACAAATATATAAAGCATAGTTGTAAGTATAACAGTATGCAAGCATCAGAGGATTTATATCCAAAGAAAATACAGGATATATATATATATATATATATATATATATATATATATATATATATATATATATATATATATATATATATATATATATATATGAATGAGAAAGTCTATTTTGATACCAAAGCTTTTTTACAAATTCGTCAAATGAAAATTGTTTCCCCTTATCATGATTATGTTATTTATCCATCTAAGACCATGATTATATAATTTATTATATATATATAACAAAACACTTTTTTCGCCAATGCATGTGTTGTTATCATACCACCAAATGCTTTCGGCAAGTATGTCATTACGTTTAACAATACTGATTCAATTTGAGAAGGGAAACCCCACCATGCTGTAAAAACATGTTTATAATCATAATTTTGTATCAATTATGTTTCTCAAGTATTGACAGTTTTGTTCAAGCAAGCTACTTTGGCCAATCTTAGGAAAATTCAGTTCGAGAAAGGTTCACCACTTTGATTGGTGTTTGAAATATTGTCACAACATTGACAATTTTGGGGCTTGAATTATTTAAATTTTTTTGGCACATTAAAACCCTCATCTTTATACGAGTCCGAGTTAAAATTGATTCCAGCTCGTCGTAGGGGTCTGGGAATCGGGGGGTCTGGGAATCAGAGGGTCGGGGGAATGGGGGGGGGGGGGGATCGGTGCGTCGGGGTATCAGTGCGTCAGGGGATCAGGGAGATAGGGGTAACGGGGAGATGCGTGTTACCCGTTTAGCTGCTCACAATATCTCTATTACTTACAAAGCCGCTGTCATATTGGTACCATGTTGCCGCGTACAACCACAGGATAATTAAATTTAAAGGAATGAGTGAGAATGGCTTACGCCGCATTTAAAAATATTGTAGCAATATCGGGTGGCACCAGAAATGTGCTTCACTCATTGTACCCACGTTGGGAATCGAACCTGAATCTTCGACATGACGAGCTTTAACTACTTGGCTACCCCATCATCCCTGGTATAAATCATTAGGTATACACGTATAACACTGTTAATCTAGAAATTAACGCGAGCGTGAATTAAATGCGAAAAATGTGAGTGGTCTTTGCTCGTATTATTAAACATCGCATTGATATCAACAATAAGACATTTTGTGTGGCAGAAATACTGACTTAGACAAACGCTGAAAACAAACAAGTATGTATTCCACATCACTGTTAATTGAAAAGCGCTTGTAAGAAGTATATAAACAATGTCATTCAAACACTTATTCCATCCTGTGAATTGACACTGCTGGGGTCAAGACAAGAGCGCATGTATTGCTTTAGCGGAAGTACTCCACTCAGTGTTAATAAGCTGTCCTATTTGGTGTGTGATTGGATTGATGTAAGGTTGGATACTAGTATAAGGGCATTGCTTACTTGCTTCTCTATTAAACAATACTTCCTGAAAGCCAAAATACAATATCAAAACTACCTAACCCAATCCCATCCCCATTCATACAGAACCTATTAGACTAAAATCTAGTCTCTGAAATGAACATATCGTACATAAAAAAAACAGTTGTTCAGTTATCTTAATAAAAATATAATAAAATGGAGCCCAGTGACTCTCTTCATTTTCAGATACTGCAGTGATCTAGACTTGCCAAACATTATAGACTTGCATGGGCTGTATTTGATATATATTTGTATCAGGGTCTGTAAGACAGACTAAGAACCTATTAAAACTTCCCAAAGGCATGCAATATTACTCAAATATGTTAATAATTGCGTTATGCCAAAAAATTCAACACTCAACAAAATGTGACTACATCCTTGACAATGATACAATATCTGACGATTGGCCACACTACAACGTAACTCCTTTTAGACTAAGAAAAGGTTACAATACAGAATCCTACACCATGTTTCACCAAATAATAATTTCCTGTCAAATGTATGTAGTTTCTGCTCCAAAGACATAACATGTACTTCTTGGTTGTCCAGGTAGAAACAACGATCCAATCAACCTTGTCATTATAACATTATTAATAAAAATCGATTTTCAAAAGTAAGGTTTACAAAACATTGCCACCATTCTATTCTTACAGAATGAAGTAAAACAATACTACATGATTACTAAATGTTTCTTATAAATATATGCTGACATAGATTCCTTTCATAAGGTCTGGTTGTCATGTCAGGTTCCAGTTTGTTCGTCAGTATAAACGTAACCACGCTGGTGTTGCCTGATATGTACAGTAGATCGATGCTATTTCATACCACCCAGAGGTCATTGTTATTTGTTTCTCTGTAAATGTTGATAAATGCAACAAAACAATACAATTATTATAAAAAAGACTAATGTATAAGGATAGTTACTTGTTGTTTGTGCCCCGTGAAGATTCTGGGTAGAATAGGTCTTCAACAACCCATGCTTGCCCGTAAAAGGTGACTATGCTTGTCGTAAAAGGCGACTAACGGGATCGGGTGGTCAGGCTCGCTGACTTGGTTTTACGCCGCACTCAGCAATATACCAGCTATATGACGGCGGTCTGTAAAATAATCGAGTCTGGACCAGACAATCCAGTGATTGACATTATGATCATCGATCCACGCAACTGGAAACGATGACATGTATCAACCAAGTCAGCGAGCCTGACCACCCGATCCCATTAGTCGCCTTTTACGACAAGCATATCGCCTTTACGGCAAGTATGGGTTGCTGAAGACCTATTCTACCCCGGATCTTCACGGGTTAGGTGTATCATCATCTGGCAGTGGTACATTTAACTTAAAAGTGCACGTGTAGTTTGTAACTTTGCAATGACACATTGTGAGACTGACATAAGACCTTAGTATATTGATTGTTTCCTGAAATACACCGTGTATTGCTGACGTTGGGGTCGTATTCTTCTACAACTTCATTATCTTCTTGTTCTTTGTTCAATCTGAAATTATTTAATACAATACATTAATTTACCTCATTACTGTAATAACAAAGCAGAGAACTATATCTTTAAATGCAATGAAAAATTATATTGTAAATATTTAACAATTTATAATTGATATAATATTCAACTAGAACAGGGTTTTTTATTCGACCACCAACTTCAAATTTGGAGAAAAATATCCGTAAAACAGCTGGAACAAGAGGGCCTGATATGGATGAGGAAAACGAAATGGTGACTGTACCGGACATGCTGATTTTCTACTTATATTAACTAACATTGTAGCTACAATGGGATATTATTCTTATGCTCGATATGTATAATCAAGAAACACAAAACCGTTTTCCAAACAGAGAACATAAAAGTACGGAAGCGTAGTAGGGCCACGGTGAAACTTTTTTGTCTAAGTATCTCCCACGTAGGACTTATTACCTTCTACGTAGGACTTAGTATCTCCTTCGTAGGACTTACTATCTCCTACGTAGGACTTAGTATCTCCTACAAAGAACTTACTATGTCCTACGTAGGACCAACTATGTCCTAATAGGACTTTCTATCTCCTACGTAGGACTTAGTAAGGCCTAGAATCACTATCTCCTAGGTAGGACTTAGTATCTCCTACGTAGGACTTAGTATCTCCTACGTAGGAGATAATAAGTCCTACGTAGGTGATACTTAGTATTACGTAGGAGATAGTAAGTCCTACGTAGGAGATAATAAGTCCTACGTAGGAGATACTTAGACAAAAAAAATTCACCGTTGCCCTGCTACGCATCCGTATAAAAGAGATTGCAAGTCGATGAAATTTGTGACCCGCATTTGTGAACACGTAACTACATCGCCGTAGACAAGAGAGTCGTTGTCTCCCACATTCGACTGTGTAGGACAACCAATTCCGGGGTAGAATAGGTCTTCAGCAACCCATGCTTGCCGTTAAGGGTGACTATGCTTGTCGTAAAAGGCGACTAACGGGATCGGGTGGTCAGGCTCGCTGACTTGGTTGATGCATGTCATAAATCCCAATTGCGTGGATCGATGCTCATGATATTAATCACTGGATTGTCTGGTCCAGACTCGATTATTTACATTATTACGATTATTCGCCGTCATATAGCTGGAATATTGCTGAGTGCGGCGTTAAACAACAAACCAACCAACCAACCAACCTAGCACATGACAACATTAAATATCTTACATTACAGAGTTTAAAGACAACTGGTTCACTACGGAATGTCCAGGACTCAGTGAAATAATGTATTTGACCTGGAGCCCCTCATTTGCTGACGATTTGTACAGTGTGAGCCGAGTTGGGCGTGATTTCATCATTGTACTTGTCATGCTCAAAGAATCTTCCCTGGAGAAACAAGTCGGATGGAATAATGTCCTTCTACCTCGGAAAAAACAGATGGAGAACAATTGACACAGGACCGTGTCTGATAAATGATAATATGCCTTGCATATATTTATTCAGTATGACAATGATCAAGTGTTACCGGGAAGTCAAGAGTCCACGTCACCTGGAGTTGGACAGGGAAGTGGAGATAACACAGTAAGTATGTTCTTGTCTATTTAAGCTGTTGTCGATACACTGAAATGTGAAGCACGAAAGACTTCAGTCTTTGTAAAAAAATGTGTCAGCTACACTTTTCACAAACAAAACTACATGACCCAAAAGTAATTCTGTCTCAGATAAATATGCCAGGCGCCTCCTGACATCAGATTAACATAATGTGTTTAATAACCTGTCAGTCAGCCTCGGTATAGACAACACCCTCCGTTTTCATTTTAGCTCAAATGTCGAGTATGTCCTCTGGTAAAGAACTGACAGAGCAAGACTCATAAACATGTTAAATGTCAAAATCGGTTGTTGATTGCGAGAAAAGATGTCGCCATAACAACCAAAGATTACTAGAATTTCCAGTAAATACCAATGTGGAGAAGGTAGCGACTACAAATGAACATTACTTTTATAGGGCCCTGGGAAGCATTACATAAAATGATTACTGAGTGAGTATTGTTTTACGCCGCTTTTAGCAATATACCAGCAATATCTCGGCGCGGGACACCAGAAATGGGCTTCACACATTTTACCCATGTCGGAAATCGAACCCGGGTCTTCACGATTCAAGAGAGATCGAGAGAGCAGCAGCTGCCAGTGAACATATAAAGGACCCAAGGACACAACGCCACTTTGAACAGTATTCCAGTTACATCACGGCGTGTCAGCTTAATGTGGGAGGAAAGCCTGAAGTGATGCAGGTCTCAGACGTTTACCACTTCGGTGAAACCCGCGAACACGGGTATGGTGCTGACAAACCTAGAAGCATAATCGGGGCGAACTGGTATTCGAACCCACAATCCTAGGTTTCTGGCGTTCCCAAGGGACGCAACTCTGCACAGCGAATTGCGGCGCCTTAGACGACTGTGGCACCCGTGCCCCCATTACATGTATAGATCACGGGGACATTTTAATTGGATATTATTATGCTCCAGAAACCAGGAATTGCCAGTGATATCCTGTGCGTTCGCACTCAGAGTGTGTCAGAAAACAGCAACTACCAGTGAACATTACATGACAAGTGTGTCAAAAAGCAGAGACTGCCAGTGAACATTACATGACAAGTATGTCAGAAGACAGAGACTGCCAGTGCACATAACCTCCTCAGCATGTCCAAAACATTGTTCTACAAATTAGTAGATTTCATTGCACATTACACCCAGTGTTTCCGAAAGCCGCAACTGCCAGTGCACATTTTATGCAGAGTGTCCGAGAAACCAGAAACTGCCAGTGCATATGACATCCTGTATATTTAGAAAGCACCAACTGTCATTGCACATAGCACCCATTGTTTCAGAAAACAGCACCTGCCAGTGAAAATTACACACATTGTTTCAGAAAACAGCAGCTGCCAGTGAAAATTACACACATTGTTTCCGAAAGCAGCAGCTGCCAGTGAACATTACACACATTGTCAGAAAGCAGCAGCTGCTAGTGAACATTACACACATTGTTTCAAAAAGCAGCACCTGTCAGTACACATTGCACCAAGAGTGTTCAGAAAGCAACATCTGCTAGTTCACATTACATCCTGAGCGTTCTAGAGAGCATACACTGCCAGTGCACATTACATCCAGAGTGTGTCAGAGAGTAGCAACTGTCAGTGCACATAATATCCTGAGTGGACCAGAAAGCAGAATCTTCCAGTGCACATAACTCAGAATGCTTCTTTCTCACAGAATGAGAAAGCAACATCAGCCGGTTTTCATTACATCCATTTGTGTTTCAGACAGGAGCAACTGGCAGGGGACATTGTATCCACAGCGTTTCAGAAAGTAGCAACTTCCAATTCTTATTACACCCAAAATGTTTGAGAAACAAACAACTGCCAGTTCAGATTACATCCACATTTTTCTAGAAGTAGCAACTGCCAATGCACATTACATCCAGAATGTTTGAGAAAGCAGGTCCACCCAGAGTGTGTTAAGAAAGCAGCAACTGCCAGTTCACGTTACGCCCTGAGTGTTCTAGAAAGCTGTTAATGCCAGTGCAAATTCCACCCAGAATGGCCCAGAAAGTAGTTTTCATGACAGAAATAAACCATTCCCATCAGTGTTCCTTCTCAAATATATCGCTTGCAAACTTCGAGACAAACAACGCCAACGACTGTACACAACAGGTTGCAGCACGAAGATTCAATTACCTGTCTTGATTACATCCGATTTAGAGGCTGTGGTCCTACGTTCAAACCTTACACTAAATGATCTATTGAGCCCTCTCTTGTCTGTAGCTCACAAGATAGAAAATGACAAACGTAGATGTACAACGAGCAGTTAGATCAGTAGGAAGGGTAATAGGCTGTTCTTGGTAGAAATGTATTGTTCTTCTGTTTCTGTGGTACATACAAGCTGCTGTCAAACCATTCTCTGTTTTATATCAACCAATACCTTACACAAGATTTTATATTTTTCTTAAATCAGTTATACTAAATTTGAAGGCTACACAAGAACAACTATCTTATTACTACACTCACTCACTCACTCACTCACTCACTCACTCACTCACTCACTCACTCACTCACTCACTCACTCACTCACTCACTCACTCACTCACTCACTCACTCACTCACTCACTCACTCACTCACTCACTCACTCACTCACTCACTCACTCACTCACTCACTCACTCACTCACTCACTCACTCACTCACTCACTCACTCACTCACTCACTCACTCACTCACTCACTCACTCACTCACTCACTCACTCACTCACTCACTCACTCACTCACTCACTCACTCACTCACTCACTCACTCACTCACTCACTCACTCACTCACTCACTCACTCTACTACTGATGTACATATTCTTTTTTACAGACATCTCCACGACCAAGTACTTGCATGTGCATTTACCTGCAATGGGAAGATGGAAATGGCTGTGTATTGCCACCAACCTCTCAGTGAAACAGTACAAAAGTATATCATTCAGATCAGAGAAGGTGCATTTGCGTGGAATGAAACTGAGAAAGAAAAAGAACTGAGGCGGTTTTATAAAATTAAATGGAACACTGATTATTCATTTGCAATTTCCCTGTCAACTTATAATATATATTTAATCAGGTATGTTGATGGTAAGAACCAAGTGGTATTCAAGGTAAAAACAAGATGGACTGGACTGTGTGTACTGGTATGGACTGATACATCAACTTTGGTTTTTGTAAGTGATTGGTTATTAGGAAACAAGTTGCACATTCTTAAATTCTAATTTATTTGGTAAGATGACTATAGCTGACATCTTTTGGCTTTAGATTTTTTGATGTCAAGAAAATAATAACACGCAAACGCAAGGGATGTAGTTTCTCACTTATCAATTTCGTGTAATCCCCTTACAGTATATCACATATATTGCAGAAAGTACATCACATAAAGCATACAAAATATCAGAAACAGTATACAGTATTTAACGAACAAGATACAATATATTACATGCAATACAAAGTAAATCATGAACAGTATATTTCATGAAACATACAGTATATATCGTACAGATTATTAAAGCAGTATACAGTATACCACTTAAAGCATTCAGTTTATCACATACAGCATACATTATATCACGAACAGTATGAAGTATGTTACATGCAATATACAGAATATCACGAACAGTATACAGTATATTACTTGGAATACATAGTATATTGCAAAAAGCTTACAGTATATTACATACAATGAACAAAATACCACGTACATTACACAGTATACCATGTGGAATGCACAGTTATGACGAACTGTATAAAGTATAATACATTACATGCAGAACATATCACGAACAGTATGCAGTTTATTACATACGAAATACAGTATGTCACTCACCAATAACCCACACACGCAGTATACAGTATATCACCTACAATTTACATTATGTGACGCATACATTATATGACGAACAGTATACAGTTTATTACATACAAAGTACAGCATGTCACTCACCAATAGCCCACACACGCAGTATACAGTATATTACATGCAATTTACATTATGTAACGCATACATTATATGACGAACAGTATACAGTGTATAACGAACAGCATACAGTATATCACATGCAATATACTGTATGTCACATACAGCATACAGTATATTGATTCAACATACAGTATATCACTAAGAATACACAATCTATCACGTCAAGCACAAAGTACAAAACGAACAAAATACAGCATATCACGAACAGAATAAAGTATATTACATGCAAGATACAGCATATCTCGAACAGTGTACATAATATCACGAACAGTTTACAGCATATTACATGCACTATACATAATATCACGTAGGGTATAGTGTATATTACATGCAATATACATAATATCACGAACAGTTTACAGCATATTACATGCACTATACATAATATCACGTAGGGTATAGTGTATATTACATGCAATATACATAATATCGCGAACAGTTTACAGCATATTACATGCACTATACATAATATCACGTAGGGTATAGTGTATATTACAGGCAATATACATAATATCACGAACAGTTTACAGCATATTACATGCACTATACATAATATCACGTAGGGTATAGTGTATATTACAGGCAATATACATAATATCGCGAACAGTTTACAGCATATTACATGCAATATACATAATATCACGTAGGGTATAGTGTATATTACATGCAATATACATAATATCACGAACAGTTTACAGCATATTACATGCAATATACATAATATCACGTAGGGTATAGTGTATATTACATGCAATATACATAATATCACGAACAGTTTACAGCATATTACATGCAATATACATAATATCACGTAGGGTATAGTGTATATTACATGCAATATACATAATATCGCGAACAGTTTACAGCATATTACATGCACTATACATAATATCACGTAGGGTATAGTGTATATTACATGCAATATACATAATATCGCGAACAGTTTACAGCATATTAAATGCAATATACATCATATCACGTAGAGTATAGTGTATATTACATGCAATATACAGTAGATCACAAACAGGATACAGTATATTAGAAGTAATAGACATGATATCACGAACAGTATGCTATATTACATGTAATATTCAGAATATCACGGTCAGTATACAGTATATCACAATGTGCAATATACAGAATATAACTTACAGTGCAAAGTCTAGTCCATGCACTATGCAGAGAATCACGTTCAATATACAGGATATTACATGCAAAATGCATAATGTCACAAACAATACAATATATTACATGCAATATACAGAATATCACGCACAATATATATTATATTATATGCACATATACAGAATATCACGAACAGTATACTGTATATTTAAATTAACAATGTCGATCGTGGCTAAAGGCATTGTCAAACCTTGCTCCAAACCTAATGGTTGATGTCGAGAGGTCACTCGTAAAGCACCTCTGCGAGGCAGTAAAGCACCACTGTGAAGATATGGGTCTTCAGCAACTCAAGCTAGTGGTATGAGGTGACGAATTCAGGTGATCAGACTCACTGACAGTTGGGATGCGATGGAATACATCAACCAAGTCAGCGAGCCTGACCACCCGATCCCATTAGTCGCCTTTTGCGACAAGCACGGGTTGTGGCAGACTTCGTGGTGTAGTTTTACAAAATCAAGAGTAACATAACCCTTATGGCCACTGGCCTTAAGGCATGGGTAATTATCGAGGTATCTGGTAGGATACAGTTGCCTGTGAGAGAGAGTAATGAAGAAAGTTTGGGGTCAAGAGACCAACGTTCCAACGTTCCAACGCTGCATATTATCATGATGGTCGTATTACTTATGCTTATTCATATACTAATCCGTGTTATCGAATGACAGTTTGTTTAGAAACACGCTAGGGGTGTGAGTGGTACGAGCGGAGGCTTCCTCCTCGGAGGTTCTCGCTTTTGTTGCTCCAGGGGTAAAAAAGTATGTTGTCCTTTTCGAAGTATCCTGTAGACTACCAACCCCTTTTCGGGACAGAAGTTGTGGGTTTCACCAAAGAGGTAAACATTATCACATATCTTTATATTTGGGGTTTTCCGTGCACACATAAGCTGTCATGCAATGATGTAACTGAAATACTGTTCTTAAATATATAAAAAAAATAATTGATGTTCCGTTATTTTCTTGATATTGAAAGCGTTCTCTCGTCACGCCAAATACCCATTTCTGATGTCCCGCGGCTAGATTTTGCTGGAATATTGCTAAAAGCAGCGTAAAACCAAACTCACCCACTCTTGTCGTGATTCAGAAACACATCGTAATATCGTACAAATGATTTCGACTGAGAAAGGACTCAATTGTTTTTACTTGGTACACATGCACTGACATGAAAATCGGACTCCTTGGATCACTACTGGTTTAGTAGAACTAACATTTAATTACGAATATCATTCCTGTTGAAGTAAGGAAATGATTGAAAAAGGGCTTACACAATATTAAATAACCTTACAATTAATTGTACGCTAAGCATGATGGGAAACTGAACAGCTTAGCGTGGAAATTGTACTAGGGTAAGTCAATTTTATCGGTCTAATTCTGCTTGACGTCACTCTTGAATAACTACAATATTTGGACTGATGATTCTCGTCAGCGTTCACGAGTATAGTATGAAAATTGGGATATTTATGAATTAGCGCAGAATTACTACGGTTCCTTAGAGTGAAATACTTACTTCGGAACTGGCAGGGTGAACTCTGCGCTTTAATATTGGACGAGGATAGTGAGCAGATTTGGGGGAATTTAAAATATCGTTGAGATAGATAAGTCAGAATTTTGGAAAAGAAAATACTTTAACGGTAAACGTGAAGAAGGGCTGTGGATGCTCGGGGAGATCGAACGGGAAAGTGAAAAGTATTTCTTCAAATGTGTGGACACATGAAACTCTGAAACAATACTTGTGAAACACATTAAACCTGGCTTAATCATCATTAGTCACTGTTTTTCATTTACACAAATTTAGGAGTTGTGTTTTTTTAAAGTAAAAGGTGTTTCTTCGAATGTGTAGACTAATAAAGTTCAGAAACCTTGTACAACTACCATTAGTTACTGCTTAAAAGCATATACACATCTAAACGATGAAGACCTTCATCACTTCACCGTGAACCATTTACTTAACTCAAAGACCCCGAGACTGGTGAACACCAACAGGATAGAGTTGTTGGCAGGGCGGCGTTAAGCGAAGCGGTACCGTGAGAGACCTCTATATTTCTTATTTTGTGGAATTTTGTGTCCAAAGCCAATATATGGATGCCAATGATAATTTCACTGCTTTCCAACCACTTATTGTTCGAGCCTACTAACCTAACGACAGTGAGTTAATTTAATAAAACCTCGCCGACCACTCGCCCAGATTTTCACAAATATTGCAAATGACGGAAATAACAGTTGGATGATTTTGCACTATAATAATAGTACTATTGTTATTTGCACTATAATAATACCTACCATGGATTGTATTCTTGCACATATTGTAAGACACATATTTTCCTCAGAAAACAAGGCAGAGTAAATTAGGTTTCCTATTACTAGGGAATTTTATGCGCATTGATGGGCGCAACTTATAATTACTTCATACTGGTTGGTGTCCGCCCTACTGCATTCTTGTAGTGATTCAGAAACACGTGATCGTGAGATCGTACAACTGACTCTGCTTTTAACAGTAATTTCTGATGACCACGTAAAAGGCCTAAGTTGGTTATACTTGTAATGAAAATCGGATTTGAACTTCTTGAACAAACTTGATCAACGACTGCGATCATGTCATCAACAACCACGAAGGTCTACTGCATTCGCTCACCCAGCCCTGGACCAGGCAACAAGTTTAACGTCACACGCCAGGTACTCATGAAATAGATATGTTGAATTTTGATAAGCCATGAAACAATAATAATTGCCACTGAAACTGTAGTTTACTGTAACCTGTACTCTGTAATACAATTATGATTGTGATAACCGCTCTCGTTTTTAGTGCATGTATGCTAAACAAACATAATGAGTATAGGTACATTGAGTAATGTTGAATAAAATATTAATTATCAATTGTTCAATATATACAATATGCTCATTCACTGCATTTAAAGAGAGATTTCTCTGCTTGGTTATTACAGTAATAAGATAGATTAATATATTGTATTAAATAATTCAACTTGAACAAAGGACAAGTAGAACTGCAAGAAGATAATGCAGTTTTTGCAGAATACGGCCTCAACGTCAGCGATAAAAGGTGTATTTCAGGAAACAAATAAATATACTAGAGTCTCATGTTACTTTCACATGGTGTGATTACAAAGTTACAACTGTTTATTCATAAAGTGCTGCCTTTAGGATAGACCTATTGTCAAGATATTTAGTGTGATAAATGATCGCAAATTTTCCCATATTCAATATTGTACTTTTGTATGTGCTTTTGTATGCAGTATTCTATACCTGTCGGCTGCCTTGTGACAATATTTCATTGTTGTATATGGGCTAGTGTGGCCTAACATACATTAATAATGAATTGTACAGATTATAGTATTGTTCATCGATCGGTAGGAGGATTTGCTATGTAATATCTGTTATCAGGGCAATCTTTGAACAAGATATTGACAGTTGAGGAAGATCTTCTCAACTTGCCAATACCAGTTTGATGATGATACACCTGACCACTTCCCAGACACCCAGAGCCACAGCTTGACTGCTTTAATATCTTCTCACAGAAGTGTATTGGGTACGTGAGTCCGAGTACGAGATGCAGTGATGCTCCGCCTATGCTCAGGGGCAAGATGCATGAATACGGCCTTGGTTGTTAGCAGGGATTGCACTTCTGGTCACTCGTGTGGATCATGGGCCTCCCAATCACAGCAGAAAAAGATGTTTTGTGGAAATCTCCGGCTGTCGACCAGTATCCTCTTCAGTGGCAAGAAGATGGTCCTTCTAGCAAATCCCAAAGCTTTGGATTTATTAGCGAGCAAACTTTCCACCAGATACTATTTGATGATAATATTATATATTGAATCCTGATATAACTCTAACATTAATATATATTTAGTTAGTTGGTAATCAAATAGGTAGCTTCTACAAATAATGCTGCTAGCAAATATAAATAGGAAAATAGCGTTATCACTATCCCCCATCATGGGGCACATTACAATTGTCTTGTTCATATAGTTGTGAATATAAACTATAAAAAGGAGTCCTATAAAGCCTTAAAAAGAGATAGGCACCTGTGCCGCTTTATGTCATCAGACAAACAAATTAAATGTAAAATTAATGCACTCAAAAGGTCCCTCCTCTGGAAAAATAACTCAGCCTTGATAAGTATCTTTTAGATAAGCTATTTTCAGTAGTTTCTGAGAAAACCATTTCCCATTGCAGGCACCGTGTACCAAGTAAAACAACATGTACCAAGGGCCGTAACTCTGTAACAAATAGTTGACGGGCCCAATTTTCGAACTCGGTCTTATCTCTCAGATAAGCATGCAAACTTGAATTCAAGCAACTTCACTAATTTCCTGTCCCCATTTCACACAGTTGAAAAGCAATGTAGAAAGGTCATACCTCTGTAAAATATGAATTCACCACAACAATTTTCGAATTCATTTGAGATCATGACCAGTGTCATCAGTGTGTAGAATTTAAATGTTCGGATTTAAATCGTGTTTGAGGCAATTGGTCCCTTTGAGAAGCTAACGGAACTGTGTTCCTATATCCACCGTCCAACTTCGTGGCGGGGGCGGGGGATAACAAGTAGTTGAAAATATATTATGCTTTTAGTTTAGGTTCAAAGGTATTATGCTGCACCAGGGATCGACATGTTCTGGACAACAATGCACATGCAACTCCTCTCGGAGAAGGTCTGACAACGACTGGATGTTCGGGTAGCTGGAAGTACGAGGAATGATTCTTCAGGTCATTCCGCCAAGTTCAGCACATAATGATTATAGACCTGGACACAGAGGCATCTTGCACCTTGAAATTGTAGACATCCGCCAGTCAACACCCAGTGTTGTGATGGAAAAGGTGGCATTTCACCATGGCTTCAACTTCCTTATATCCAAAGTGAAGGTAACGTAAGTCGTCACTGGTCAGAGCCCAATGATCACCAAAGTTTAGTACTTATCAAGAGTATAAAAAACTAAGCACTGAATACTTACCTTATAACAGCCAGATGAATCATATGTTTAACGAATGTTCAAATTGCAGGAATCACCAGGCCATTGACCAGCAATATTCACTGCGAGTCGCCAGAAAATGGGCTTCACACATTGTACCAATGTAGGGAATCGAACCCGGGTATTCTGCGTGACGAGCAAACACTTCAACCACGAGGCTACCATACTGCAACACATTGTGTGGCTGCTTCTACTAGTCCGGAATAATGCCGATTTTATAGTGCTGGCCCAAAGAGATACCATGTCGCAGTTTAACATGAATACCCCACTCAAACACAGTGAACTAACTCCGAGCCAACCAGTCCTTGTTTAAGTCCCTTAATGCCAAGCGCCAGGCAGGATAACAACACACATAATCTGTTAACGTCTTTTAGTATCACACGTCCGGGGATCGAACCCTGGACCTTTAAAGCTTAAATTGCATAAAATATATAGCATGCATCAGTTAATCTCTAGACTACAAAATATGGTCAATCAAACAGCATAATTATGCTACCAAACTAAATAGAAATTGCCCATGCAATACATTACTGCCAGTCCGAAGCAGATCCCAGTTTGGGTTAACTTATAGACGTGGGAAAGTATGATAACCACCAACCCATGATATTTCTTATTTTAACGTCGAGAAAGCACAGTGCATTTACAAACAACAAAATAACTATCCCTATACATTTGTTTTTTTTAATAATAAATGTATTGTTATGTTGCATTTATCAACATTTTACAGAGATACAGATAACAATGACCTCTGGGTGGTATGAAATAGCATCGATCTACTGTACATATCTACTGTACATATTAAGTAACACCAGCGTGGTAACGTTTATATTGACGAACAAAATAGAATCTGACATGACAACCAGACCTAATGAAAGGAATCTATGTCAGAATATATTTATAATGAACATTTAGTAATCATGTAGTATTGTTTTACTTCATTCTGGAAAGAAAAGAATGGTGGCAAAGTTTTGTAAAAATTACTTATGAAAATCAATTTTACTTAATAATGTTATAATGTTATAATGATAACGTTGATTGGATCATTGTTTCTACCTGGATAACCAAGAAGTACATGTCTCCTTGTAATTTCAAGTTTAATTATTTTCCTAAAACCATTTCTCAAGTAATTTCCAGATAAAGTTTACCTTGCTGCAATCCCAGAATATATGAGTAGTTATTCTTAGGTCTTTGGCGCAGAAACTACTGCTATATATATGCATGAAATTACTATTTTGTGACAAATAGTGCAGTATTCTGTATTGGAACCTTTTGTAAATCTAAAGGGAATTACATTGCATGAACACACAATGCCATTTAGAAAGTGGTCAAATGTAACAAGTGTTATGTTTGGGATAACACTTTCTTTCTAAAGTACAGCCTCTCGTACTTTTTGGTTTGAGTCCCATCTGGTATTGATGACTTTGTGTCCTGGCGATTAGGTGCCTCACTCTGGCAGTGTGGGTTCGAATCCCGGACGGGACTTAAACCCCAAAAGTAGGAGAAGCTGTACTTTACAAAGAAAGTGTTATCCCAAGTATAAGATTTGTTACACTTACATTGTAGTATGGCCAATCGTTAGATATTGTGTCATTGTGGAGGATGAAGTCACGTTTTGTTGAGTGTTGATATTTTTGGCAGAACGATATTATTAACATATTTAAGTAATATTGCGTTCCTTTGTAAAGAATTAATAGGTTCTGTATGAACGGGGTGGTATTGGGTTAGGTAGTTTTACTATTGTTTTTTGGTCTATTTTGGCTTTCAGGAAATATTGTTTTATAGAGTAAGCAATGCCCATATGTATGAGAAAATCTGTTTTGATACCAAATTATACCATTCTTTTAAAAAAACACAACACCTTTCTCGCCAATGTTATTGTTTTTATGCCACCAAATGCTTTAGGCAAGTATGCCCTTACGTTTAACAATACTGATTCCAGTTGAGAAGAGAAACCCGACCATGCTGTAATAACATGTTTATAATCATAATTTGATGTCAGTGGTAACATCTTGTTTCTCAAGTATTAACAATTATGTTCAAGTATGTTACCTTGGCCAATCTTTGAAAGATTCAGTTGGAAAAGGGTTCACCATTTGGAATTGTATGATACCCACCGAAATTGTATCTGATTGGTGGTACAATATTAACACTCCGTTTCTTGAAATATGGAAAACTCGATATAATTTAGAATGTCCCTCGTACTTAGAGCTACATCTGCCTTACACTGTAGATCCTATGACTAATCTTTGATTTGTTGCGGAAATGAACAAATGTAACAAACAACTCCAGTGTTATCTCCCCCCGACAACAAAACCCCGTAAAATCTAACTGGATCGGGTGGTCAGGCTCGCTGACTTGGTGCATGTCATCGGTCCCAATTGCCTGGATCAATGCTCATGATGTCAATCACTGGATTGTCTGGTCCAGGCTCGATTATTTACAGACCGCCGTCATATAGCTGGAATATTGCTGAGTGTGAGACAACAATCAAACAAACAAACAAATAATGTTGGAGTAGCAATGACGATCCGGTAGTGGCAGATAAGGAACGTGACTCTGCACATTGATTATCAGCGTGTCTGGGCACTTAGTTTCGCGAACACCCTGATTCAAGTTTAGAACTTCATTTGCAAACTTAAACACAGACGAAGCAACTCGAGATGAGAAAATAAGACGGTGTGTGTCTGGACAGATCTGCTTCGTCCGTGAGTTCTCCTGTAGAAAACTACAAGCGATAAGTCCTGTCGCAGTAGTTATCGCTAACACTCGCATGGTGTCTTTTATCGCGATATGGAATTGGAAATAGTGCACATGATGTTCCCAAAGGTAGAGCTGGTGTGTATGATAACAAGCGAGAGCAGGGCGAGTGTAGAGGTTGTTGACGGTAGCTGCGACACCAATCGTCCGACGACTCACAGCAAAACCTGACGTTTTGTAGTCGATCACATTACATAAATGTACACATTCTAAAGGATCGTATACTTTCAAACCGTACATAGATCCAAAAGGTTTGTCAGAAAAGTGATTACAAGATGACGAAACTTTTTGTCAGGAATGCTTGTATGTTTATGTTGAAACTCACCACAGATGTGCAACATAAGGTTTGTGACTAAATGCAATATCATAACACTATGTTGTTTCTATCTAGACATATTGCGCCTGTTATGCACTTAAAATATGTCGAGAATAGACATATATAAGTTGGTGACTATGGTGCACTTGGCTTAGATGGTTGAATCGGTCGCTCGTCAATCCGAAGACCTGGGTTCAATTCACCACAAGGGTACAATGTGAAGCCCATTTATGATGTTCTCGCAATGCTGTTCCAGAACATTTACACAAAGCAGCGTAAACCATGATCACTCTCAAACGCTAAATACCTGACAGTGCACATAACACGCTTGATGTGCTTTGAACAGCGACCATCTCTCTAATTTCACTGGATTCTCTTCTTAAGAAGATCCGTAGAAGGAACAGGAGGGACCTGTTGAATCCACCTATGATGTTCTGTATCACACCAGCAAATATGGGAACGAGAAAAAGAATATTGTCTCCTCAGGCTGAAATTAACGAAGAAATAGAGTTAATATCTGTTCCATGTCAGTGATGACATTACGACTTCCTTACACACAGGTTTCTGTTTCCGTTGCATTTGAAATTACCAGCAACCCTTATTTCTTCTAATTTATTGTCCCATGGGTCATGTTTTGATTGGTTACTCAATAGAACCTCACATATGAAAAAAGGTTAATCTCCTAAATGAACCGAAAAACATAAGTCAAACCTCAAATCCTTCAAATGCTTACTCCAATATAATGATAAACAAGGTTGGTTCAAACAATGCATTCATAGCTTCTGATTCGCTTTCTTCGCCTGATAACCAGGGGCTGGTTTGATGTCGTCAGTGTCGTGATATTCAATTACGTCAATGGACTCGTCCTCGCTAGGCTTGTGTTTCTCCGATATCTTTATCCGTCATGAGTAGGGAAGATGTCATCATCGGAGTCCTGATGATAAGTCGGTAATGTCAGCAAGTCTGTCTATAGCTGAGGTAACGTAGGGGCCATGGACGACAGAATGAAGTCGTTACACTGTGGTGTGTTTGTGTGAAGTTTCGTTTTGTAGTGTTTAGTTAAATTTTCATAAGTAAGTTTCAAAACATTCATGTTGCGGAAATTGTACTTTGATGCGACCACCCGTTGGTCTGAGTAATGGTTTTCCAATTTGATGTTGATTATTCTGTGAGAAAATATTTAAAAAGTGAATGTAACATACCATATTTAAGCTTGTCAACGATCGTCCACTTGAAATCATTGTTCCACAGTCAAAATGCTGATACAAGTTATGAAACAGTCTCTATACCTACATGTATACCTCTTGTTTAAAGCATATTCATACACATTCTACCCATACACTGCTATCTGTCATTCAGTGTAAATTGTTTCTGAATTAAGTGATTCATGAGTTGGTGCAAGTGTGAATAAAGTATTGGTTGGTTTTGTCTCTAGATTAACGCCATACACGGCAATATGTCAGCTATATGATGCGGTCTGAAAATCATTGAGTATGGACCAGACAATCCAGCAACGTCCCTCGCCGTCGGGATACCATGACATGCAATCAATAATGTATAACATTATACATAGTTAACATTCATAGAAACTTGTAGCATGATGTAGAATAAGTTTGTTTCAAAATCGTTATGCTTACAACGAGGTGACTGTCAGGTTGACGCATTCCAAAGTATCTCAGTGTGTTAACTTCTCTTGCTTTCTGACAACACCGAAACGCTCTTTCTTGCACATGTCATGCAACTGTCATTGTGTGTGATATCAAGAGCTTTGATTACGGACACTATTTATATTAACTTGTAAAAGGAACACATTCATTCATTTATTCAAGGTGATTTATCTAGTATAGTACAGAAATATCATTACATGTCACTGTTTCTGGTGGCGAAACGGCTACTGTTGTTCGGGCAGAGAGAAAAGAATGAAACAGTAAGTTTCATTTTACAGCATGACAAGTTCCAACTAGAAAGTGTCAAAAGAGTTGATAAAATAGCAAGACTTACATAGAAAAGTTTGTGGTGTTTTTCAAGGTGATTTATCAGTAAAAAACATGATCACTTTTGATTCCATGCACATTATGATATAACATTGAACACCTTGAAAATTCGTAATGAATGCAATACAAAATCTCCAGATACTAATGGTGTTTACGGCTACAACCATTTCAGACAATACTCGGCAGGTATACTACTGGTAAACCAAGATATATCCGCCCACTGGCGCGTACCGTTGTGAAGAAAGGGGTAGCGGGTGGTCCGTGACAAGTAGCCGGATATGTGCGTGTCCTGTCTCGACGAACAACGAGTTCTAGTGGCGAGTTCCATAGCACATAATAGAACGTGCTGCCTCTGAAAACGGGGACAGCAAATTTGCATAGATAACAACAATCGAGACGTCTCGTTACAATGAAGGGAATTCATTTGCTGAACAAATGGAATACTTTTTTTACCCAGGAGAACAATACTGAGTAGTGTCATGTCATTCATCAAATAATAATGAAGGTTGAGGGGAGGTGAAATGGGGTTTAACGTCGCGTCCAAGACTATTGCACTTTTATAGCGACGTGCATGTACGTGTGTGTGGTTGAGTGGCTGCTTGTACTTCTCTGGACTGATGCCGATTTATAGTGCTAGCTCACTGAGATACCATGCCGCAGTTTAACATGAATACCCCACTCAGACACAGTATACTGACTCCGAGCCGACCAGTCCTTGTTTTAGCCCCTTAATGCCGATCGCCAGACTTCAGCATTGTGTAAACGTAATATTGCTATCTGGATTCATATTGAGATAACTGGATATTCATAGCAGTAGTCTTCACATTCGGTTGCGGTTTCTGTATCAGTTCGTCACACCAACCTCTTTATAGTCTTATATTCAGTACGTGTGTACACGTGAGCGTAGTCAATTTCATCGTCATGGCTTGCACGTACATACTCTCTACCTGTAACAAACCAAATATGTTTGCCAATATTCTGTGTACCGCCTCTGTCTCAAACGCGTTTTGTGAGTTGGTTCACCTTATCCTGGATTACCAGAAAGAGTTTGATTTAGTTACAGCGTTAACCACTAACTCAAAGATGTCCAATATTTTTATTGTAGTCGAATTGACTTTGTGAACAATAATAATCGACTATTTTCGACAAAGTTACCAATGGAGATGTCTTCGTATCTGTGAGATAGTTATTATGATCATGTTATTGTGAAGCGTTTCTATCGTTTAACAATCTACCCGTGTAACATTGGTTTACTCAAATAGGGATGCATCAACTGCCAGGGTGAGAGAGAGCTTTATTTCAGTAAAGGGGCCACCAGCCCATTTGACAATAAATGATATAAAAATTAGACAATGTCAGCGCCAATGAGAAAGTTATTACGCTTTTAAAAGCAAGAAATATAAATGTAGCTAAAGCATTAATTAGGCATGGGGTTTTAGATGTACAGAGAGTTACAAATTTATCAAAAGTTACATTTGTGTAAAAATAATAAGGTAGAACATTACGTCTCAAACTGTCATAGTATGGACATTGTAAACAAAAATGATATTCAGATTCCACTATAGGTCTTACACAAAATGGACATAGTCTCTTAGCTCTAGGTATATTGTACTTCCTTCCATCTTCAATAAGCAAAGTTTGACCAGAACATCTAAATTTACTCAAATCAATACGATAGGCACTTACTGGAATACAATCTTATTTTCAAATACATTATATTGCTTAATACAAGAATAAAAAGAAAGTTTTGAGTAAGTTCTTAAACTGCTAGACCTCTGTTGGCTATCTATATCAATACATCTTATTTAAAAGTTATTAATGAAACCAATATGATTTACTCTTTAACTATCCCAAACATGGCCAAAAGCACAATGTTTTGCTTTTAATGCCCAAAAACTTATTCTTTTTTCAATCAGAATGTATTGATATGAATAAGCATGATTAAGGATCATTTCAGTTGTTTTAGATACAAGTGGCAGCTAATATTTGACAATACGAACATGTTGATTGACTTTAAGTGAATAACGTCCAAGCCACCACAAGTAACTATATTGGGGACAAGTGTCCCATATAATGGGATAAAATATTCTTACAGAATCTATCATGTACATAAATAACATCTTGGGACGGGCGAAAGCCCCATATCTCTGAGCAGTAGTGAAGAACAGGTAGTAATTTGCCATCAAATATCTGTAAAAGTACATCATAAGGAAGTTTCATAAAATCCTTTCAGCCTGATTTTAAAACGAGGAGATGACAGTGCTTGTGTCTTCTGTGTAAAGTACCAACTACCAGATGATGAAGTAGGAACAATTTAATACTGTCGGTGCCAAACGAAAACTTTTCATATCTTCGAAGGCGACCACGACGTCTGAAGACACTAACTTTACTTTTGCATAAATTAATAGACAATTTCCATTTATGACAATAAATCTTCATTTTGCAGAGGTGTCTTTGCAACCCCACGACTGTACTATCAAATAAGACCATATCATCTGCAATCATTAGAATAAAAAGTTAAATCATTCCTAATTGGATATTACGTTGCCCGTCTGAATTAGGAAAATCAACAATATTATTTACAAAGAATGAAAACAGAAAGGGAGATAACTCACATCCCTGTCGTACACCTTACTGGCAATGGAAGAAATCTGTATAGCCACCATTAACAAATCTACAAGATCTAACATTTTCATATATATTTTTAAGTATTCTAAATATTTTACCATTAACATTACCTATCCAGAGTTTGTAAAATAAACTTGTCCTACACACTGAATCAAACGCTGACTTAAGATCTATGAACGCACAACAGAATCTACTTTTATGTGACAATAAGTATTTTGCAAAGGCGCCATCTAGCGGTTATAGTGGTAGGACGAACAATGAGCTGGCTCTCACTTCATCATTTCTCGCTGAAAACTATACCTATGATACCTACTAACACGAAAATGTAACTACAGGTACTGTTTTCATCATGGGCTACGATTTGTCCACATACAGAGCCTATATTGACAGTTTTCATGCTGTCTTCATCAATTGCCAGGGTCCTCTGTCTCCATCTCACCGGTGTCCTCTGCTTCCTCTACCATGTCCTGTGTCTCCTCAACATGGTCCTCTGCCTCCTCAACATGGTCCTCTGCCTCCCCAACATGTTCCTCTGCCTCCTCAACATGGTCCTCTGTCTCCCCAACATGGTCCTCTGCCTCCTCAACCTGGTCCTCTGTCTCCCAAACACGGTCCTCTGTCTCCTCAACATGGTCCTCTGTCTCCTCAACATGGTCCTCTGTCTCCCTGACATGGTCCTTTGTCTCCTCAACATGGTCCTTTGTCTCCTCAACATGGTCCTGTGTCTCCTCTACATGGTCCTCTGCCTCCCCAACAAGGTCCTCTGTCTCCCCAACATGGTCCTCTGCCTCCCCAACATGGTCCTGTGTCTCCTCAACATGGTCCTCTGCCTCCCCAACATGGTCCTGTGTCTCCTCAACATGGTCCTGTGTCTCCTCTACATGGTCCTCTGCCTCCCCAACATGGTCCTGTGTCTCCCCAACATGGTCCTCTGCCTCCCCAACTTGGTCCTGTGTCTCCTCAACATGGTCCTCTGCCTCCCCAACATGGTCCTGTGTCTCCCCAACATGGTCCTCTGTCTCCTCAACAAGGTCCTCTGCCTCCCCAACATGGTCCTCTGTCTCCCCAACATGGTCCTCTGCCTCCCCAACATGGTCCTGTGTCTCCTCAACATGGTCCTCTGTCTCCCCAACATGGTCCTCTGCCTCCCCAACATGATCCCCTGTCTCCTCAACATGGTCCTCCACATGGTCCTCTTCCTCCGACTCATCACAAAGAGGGGTCCAGCGTTTTATCAGCACCCATGCAATGATGGCAAAAACTCCGGCCATGATGAGGAACACTCCCCAAAAATACAAGGCACCATGTCCTGAAATGTTAAATATAGAAAGCTTTACTAACAGTGACCATGTTTGTGGTGTTTGTGTTAAACACTTTTCTGAGACAGTCGCGACACTATTATCCTCCGTGGTTACAACGTATATCCACTGGATTCATAGAAAGGTGATCATTTCTAGTCGATAGTACTGATATGACCTTCGTGTGAATCTATTAACTTTGTACATGGAATCTACATGCATATTTGTAAATTATCATGAAATAATTGTCGCGATATTCGGAACATAGTATTATACACATTGTCAATTGACACAAGAAATTATGTGGCTTTTGTCCCTTTAATTAAATAACCTTTTTGCGTCGAGTTAGTTCATAAAATATGGGAATGACCTATGTCTTCATCTTCACGTGTGAACATTTATTTCTTAGTAAAATAAAATATTATGTTTTGTGTCATTGAAAGTGGTGGATTTGAAAATAAATATTGACCTATATTTCAGAAGCATTAACCTGCAAAAGCGTCTGTTTAAACATTAAGTAATGTTTGATGACAGTGGAACAGTGTTTAGGTGAATGAAATTGAAGGTAACACAGAACACTACCTACGCAGGCGGGGGAGGCTACTGATAAGTCCTAGAATTCCTATAAGTACTCCCATCACCTCAAAGCAGCCCAGCACTGGGAGGGCCAGTTTCAAGTTGCTTCTTCCCGTAGTGTTGACCAACGCTAATGGCAGCATTATTTGTGATAGAGCTGCAACATGAATACAAAGTCAGTAAGTCTTCAGCTACATTGGGCGGTGGAGTAGCTTACTGGTTAAAGCATTTGCTCGTAACGCCGAAGACCCGGGTTTGATTCCCCATATGGAAACAATGTGTGAGGCCCATTTCTGGTGTCCCCCACAGTGATATTGAAGGAATATTGCTAAAAGCGGCATAAAAACATACTCACTCTCTCACTCACTCACTTCAGTTACCTTCAGACAAAACACAGGAATGCATAAGGGAGTTATCACAAAACTTGAGTGTGAGTAAGTGAGTTTGGTTTAACACCGCTTTGTATTCCAGGTATACCACGGTGTGTCAGCTTGATGTGAGAGGAAAGCTGACACGGAAAGTAATGCAGGTGTTAGGTTATTTTCTCCTGGTGGAAACCTACGATTATTGGACAGTGCTGACAAACCTAGAAACATTATGAACCCACGAGGGCAGATTTACAGTGCACCTAAGGGACACTACTCTGCAAAGCGAAAGTTCAATGTCCCTAGTTTGGAGAAATTCTGGTTTTAGAACCGATCAGGCGCGGGTAGTGGCAGATTAGGATAGAGCTGTGAACATCGCTTTGGAGCGCCCCAGAGCACTGGGTTCCCCGTTCACTGTGATTCAAGGTTAGCAATGCATTTGAAAACCTACCCGCAGACGCAGCAAGTCTTATAAAGAGGAGGAAATAAAACGGTGGATGTTTGAACAGCTTGGACGCATTCTGCTGGGTCTGTGAGTTCTTCTGCAGAAATCTACCAGCGATAAGTCCTATAACAGCACTTATCTCAAAGGCCCATATATCACTAAAGCCGATCAAGGTGGCAGTGATACCAATAATGTTCCCGACGGTGAAGCTGGTGTGGCTGATAACAAGAGCGAGAGCTGGGCGAGTGTAGAGGTGGTCCGAGATAGCTACAACACCAATCGTCCGAAGAAGACCAACAGCAATACCTGACAAAAAATGTGTAAGACCTTTATCGAGGTTAAATGTTGCAAGATAAATTATTGATAACGTTAGTACTCGTTTTGTAGTCGACCGCATAAAATATTTGAATATAATCTTTATCTAAAACTTATAGGTTTGTCAACAAAAAGAGTGATTAGCAGATAATAGAAGTTGCTTTCAATAAAAGATTCCATACCTTATTTTACACTTACTGTTTTTGAAAAATAATTGAATTTGAGTGAGTAAGTGGGCCACCGAACTGCATTTGAAAATACTCGCATCGTATAAGCGTTTGGATGTATCTGCCCTTAAAAACACTACTCAAATATGTACAAAAATGCGTCTTCAGCAAATAGTACTCGTATGAAAGATCGCTTGTATGTTTAGTTGCCTATGTCTTATGAAACAAAAAATAACCTCTACAAGATTCACTTTGAAAATATTTTAAAGATTTTGACAGACCTCTCATGATGACAAATATGATAGCCAAGATATCAGATGTGGTTGTTAATGACGAAAAGCCAGATGAGCAAATGTGAAGAACACTTCCGCCCAGGGCGATCTTCCGGAAGCCGTATCTGATCATAAGCGGCGCACACGAAGCAGCTGAAACACACCACAGATGTGCAACATAAAGTTACACTATTTGTGACTAAATGCAAAATGTGACAATATGCTGTTTCTATCTGGACATCATACGTATGTAAGTCATGAATAAATACACTCGCGCAAAATCAAAACAACCGATATGACGTTGGTGACCAAGGTAAATATATCTTAGATGGTATGGTTCAAACGGTCGCTCGTCAATGCGAAGGCTCGGTTGCGAGATCCGGGTATAATGTTTGAAACCCAATTCTGATGTTCCCGGCTATGCTATTGCTGAACAAATGCACAGAGCCACGTAAACAATAATCACTCAGTTATCTTAAAATCAATTACCTGCCAGTCCATGAAACACACAAACTGTGATTAGAACTTCTGGGACCGTCCATCTGACTCCACTGGAATCTCCTCTGAAGTGGGGCAGGGGAAGAAACATTAAGCACCCAACTGTGATGTTCACTATCACACTGGCAAATATGGGAACGAGAAACAGAATGGTCTTCTTACACTTAGACGTAAGCTGAAATTAACGAAGGAATATTGTTACTCTCTGTTCAATGTCAGTGATGTCATAATGACTTTGTTACACGCTGTTTCTTGGATTTTGTTTCATGTCTATGATGTCTTTCGATTATGAAATTACAAACAATGCTAATTTCTTCTTTTGTGTTGTTTATTTGGTTATATTTACATTGGTTACTCAATAAAACCCGCAAATCTGAAAATAACATTTATCTCCAAAGTGAACTGAAAACATCACACAGCCAAACTTCACATAAACTTTGAAACCTTTGCATTAAAAACAATATTTCAACGCTTACCGTACGTGGCTCGGTTATTACTTCACTGTAATCATACGCAGGGTTGGTTACAGCAATGTGTTCATGGTTATTAGCTTCTGATTGGCTTCCTTCAATAGCCTGATAACCAGACGCTGGGTTGACGTCGTCAATGTTGTAATATTCAACAGATACAGGGTTGCTGTGGTCGGTTCTAGCGTCAATGCCAGCAGAAGTTTCATCAATGGATTTGTACTCGCTTGGCTTGTTTTCTTCCAGGATCCCTTGTCCTTCGTCATGAGAAAGGAGGATTTCATCAGCGGATTCCAGATGAGAAGTTGGTCTGAATTCAGCCGACATTGTTGGTTATGTCAGAGTAATATAGACTATTTGTAGCAAGTTCGTATGTAGCTGATCTAACGTAGAGGCAATGGACGACAAAGTGAAATCGTTACACTACATTGTGTTTCGCGGAGGTTTCGTTTTGTAGTTATTAGTTAAATATTCAGAAGTAAGTTTCACAGCTCGTGTTACTTCTAATTGCGGAAATTATAGCCGGATGCTTCCACAGTTTTCGAAATCTGACTTCGGTATGACTGCTATTATCATTGCATTATATTGTTTTCTATACAGAAAAAACTGAATACGTTAATGTTACTATATTAAGGCGTGTCATGGATCATCCACTTGAAAAGCTTTGTTTGTTCGTTTGTTGTTGAACGCGGCATTCAGCAATATCCCAGCTATATGGCGGCGGTCTGTAAATAATCGAGTCTGGACCAGACAATCCAGTGATTGACACCATGAGCTTCGATCCACGCAATTGAAAACCTTTAGATTTTTTAGGGATTAGAATTGAATAATTGAAATATTTTATACACTGAGAATCTTTGAAATGTTAAAAGAATAATTATCTCAGTAACCTCTAGTCTCGGACATGTCATGTGTAGGTTAATGACCTCGTATTTCATTACATTTTCTCAATTTACTGACGAGTAATGTTTTATAAAACAAGCGTCTGCATTGTTTTTCTAATGACCCCGGCAGACAGACTGAACCATTTTCAAAAGGCAATTTTGTGCCATTGATTCTCAACTTATGTCGATAATATGATGACACAGGGTGTTTGATTAGAATGCAAGGTGTGTGCTCTGTGATTCTATGTTTTCACACACACACACACACACACACACACACGCACACGCACGCACGCACACGCATGCACGCACGCACGCACGCACGCACGCACGCACGCACGCACACGCACACGCACACGCACACACGCAAACACACACACATTCGAGTGCCTGGTCACGCCGTGAAACTAAACTTCGCGGGTCCCGTGACACAGATTTTAATTCCCTGTTTGATGCCTTATGAGGCATGCAAAGTATGATTTGCATTACATACTTCGAGACGATGTCAGACAAACAATTGTTCACAGCATTATTTCTATCTGTGCGTGAACATGGATTCAAACATTATTTTCAAGATAGTCCAAAAACCTACGAATGTCATGCATGTAATCTCTCTCCGCATGAGCACATATTTTGGTTTCACAACTCAAAGCAACAATGTCGCTCTCATATTTCCTCCATCCATGACGAGCGTCTGTCCTAATATCAATGCCGCGATAATCTTCTTCCTGGTCAATTGTTTTCAACAACGTGACACACACAGCCTTGTTGACGGCGTCATCACAAGACTCGTCGTCCAAAACACTAACAATCTCACAATAACGACCATAACATGAACTGACGAATGCCTCGGAACAAACTCCCATTTTAGGCATGTGTGCACAATCTTTATTTGTAAACACGATTTAAAAAAAGAATGTCTGTTACTTGAATCTGATTATCAATATTCAATAATATTCAATGCAAGTGACCAAAACCTACACACAAAAAAACTAATATGTTGTAGATTTTTAAAAAATCTAATCGCTAATACTAATGTTACTAACGTCAATTTCGTATTTTTGTATCCTTGCTGTTATGTTTTCTGAGAGTGTTGTTATACTGCTGTTCATCCGTAAACCTACAGTACGTTGTAATTTGACCACGAATCCATCACATAGTCCACATGTGCTGTGCTACTTAATATCACAGCCTTGAATAAGCTCCGCCAACTGTAATTAAGGCAGACACTCAAAAACAACAGATTCGATTTTTTGTGATCAAACTACGGAAACTGTATCGACTTATGTCTGATTATGGAGCCAGTTGTGGTACCCAAGGTTTGCCATTCAAGTTGATACGAAGTTTGACGGTCAATGGTGATCGAGCTCCTCTCGACATTCGGTTGTGTTTAGATCGCCAGTCACTGTTCGAAACTGAAACACTGCCACCTTGCGGGCTATTTATATCAGCGTGTGGCTTTCAGCTGAATAAAGATTGAAATATTAATAAGTGAAACTCGTGGCATACTTCCCAGGTCAACTGATCCATAGCTAGAAATGGAGAGTAGGGCGTTTTCAACCGAGGAAGATGAAACAGCTCCAGAATGAGCGGGTAAGCAAATCAATACTAGTGACCCGTGAAGAGCCGGGTTAGAATATGGGTCTTCAGCAACCCATACTTGCCGTAACTGGCAACTATTCTTTTCGTAAGAGGCGACTTACGGGGTCGGGTGGTCAAGCTCGCTGACTTGTTTGATGCTTGTCATCGTATCCCAATTGTATGGATCGATGCTCGTGATAAAAATCACTGGATTGTCTGGTCCAGACTCGTTTATTTACAGACCGCCGTCATATAGCTGGAATATTGTTGAGTGTGGCGTTAAACAACAAACTAACAAGTGTTTTTGTAGTGTTAGTAGTGACAAACGGTGCAACATATCCTAGATAACAAGGACGTGTTATATTTTTATGTCCACTGATCCAGAATCCCGCATTCTGATTGGTCCGCAAGTGAGTGAGTGAGTGAGTGAGTATTTTTTACGCCGCTTTTAGCAATATTCCAGCAATACCACGGCGGGGGACACCAGAAATGGGCTTCACACATTGTACCCCTGTCGGGAATCGAACCCGGGTCTTCGGCGTGACGAGCGAACGCTTTAACCACTAGGCTACCAGACCGCCCCGGTCCGCAAGTGGTATAATCGGACCTGAATTACACCATGTTTTTGTTCACGAAAGAAATAGCGTTACTTTTCCAAAGCTGACGGGTAGGCAATTTCAAACATTGATTGGTCTTTTTTAATAAGCTGTTTCAACAAGTTAAAAAGTACTTGCAAGTTCTTAATCAGAAGCAGAACCAGCCGTACCACCATGCACTTCCAGTGTGATCACCTACGGTTTGGTAAAACACAAGCCTGCTACAACCTCACGCCAGATTGAATCTCCATGCCTACAGCCAGCATAATGAGCAACCTAAATGCATTTCAGATTAGATGATACAACTTTGAGAAAAAAAACACGACATAAAACCTGAAATCCTTCCGCAATATGCAATACCCGTCTAGAAATTACTTCCTGTATCGTTCATGGATTGTGAAAGCATATGAATAATTCAGAACAACTTTAAACTTCATTTACCCCATTTGTAAACTTGTTACATAACTCCTGTTTGGGAAGACGGCGTGTCAAGTCACGTGCGTCAAGCTACACAAGTTTCGGTTGGTATGTAAAACATGTCTAACGAAGTATGGCTTGTTAACTGAATCTCTTGTCTGCAGCTACCATAATGAAAAGGTTTATATGCACTTCTGGAACAGACGGTTATGATTTAAACAGCGCCAAAACTGAGTCTGTTATAAGATGTGGGGTGGGGTGAAATAGGGTTCAGCGTCGCGTCCAAGATTATTGCTATTATATAGCGACTTGCATGTACGTGTGTGTGTTTGTGTGGCTGCTTGTACTAGTTCGGACTGAAGCCGATTTATAGTGCTAGCACACTGAGATACCATGCCGCAGTTTTACATAAATACCCCACTCAGACACAGTATACTGACTCCGACTTGACCAGTCCTTGTTTTTGCCCCTTAATGCCGACCGCCAGACAGGGTAGCAACAAGTACCATCTTTTAACGTCTTTTGGTATGACGCGGCCGTGGATCGAACCCCGGACGCTCTACCACTAGACCACGGAGGAGGAGTTATAAGAACTGACTACAAGATATCTTGAATAGGAAAGGCATATAAAGATTTTATCAAATGGGTCCAAACGGAAAAAGTGGTTGATTAAGGTGTTGTAGGTGCATTGCATGCAGTAGAAGATTTCACCCAACACAGAGACATCAAACACATAAAACAAGAAAACTACCACGTCTTTGTAAAACGGAAAGTACAAACACACGGATACAAATTGTTGACTAAATTAGTATCGCGGTTCTACAGCTCATGTAGTTATGTTGTCACCAGTTATTAATGTCAACCAAAACGATTAGCATATTGACCTAACAATTTGCCCCATACACATTGAGGACGTATTTACAAATATGAAACTGCAAAAATAAATGTAGCATGTAATACTGTATACCGTAATTGCCATAGAAAACAGTTAACTGTCCTTCTGCCCCCGGTGGGAGTTCCGAGTTAGGTGCCAAGTTATGTGTGCTTGCGGTGTTTTGGACTGTCTGACTCCATACATTAAATATAATTAATATATTTAGGATTGTAACTCGTGTGGGTATGCGTTACTTCTGTTCTAATTATTTAGGTTTCGTGTGTTCAAAATAATTTGTTTTGTTATTGTAATTATATTAGGGAAGAGTTCATAAGTGAGCACAGAATTAAATCATAAGGTTTCGTCCTTTTCACCAGGAACAAGTTGTCACTAAAATAGCATGGAAGCCGATTGTTATACATGTATGTGGTTGAGCAGCTTCCTTAAAAAGCCGTTAATATCAGAGACTTATTTAATCGATTTGAGGGGTTCGATCCCCGACCGCCTCATTCGAAAAGACGTTATAAAATGGTATTTGTTGTAACCTTGTCTGGTGTTAAGCATTACGGGGCTCAAATAAGGACTGGTCAGCTCGGAGTCAGTAGACTGTGTCTGAGTGGGGCTTTCATGTTAAATTGCGGCATGGTATCTCAGTGGGCTAGCACTATAAATTTGCATCAGTCCGGAATAGCACAAGCAGCCACACACACACACACACACACACACACACACACACACACACACACACACACACACACACACACACACACACACACACACACACACACACACACACACACACACACACACACACACACACACACACACACACACGCGTGCATTTACGTCGCTACGTCGATGCTTATGATATCTATCACTGGATTGTCTGGTCCAGACTTGATCATTTACAGACCGCCGTCAGAAAGCTGGAATATTGCTGAGTGCGGCGTTAAACAACCAACAAACAACAAACAAATAATTGATAAAACGTATTGTACGGATTGTCGGGGGGTGTTGAACGGTAATCCACAAAGCCAGCGAGCGCTATAACAGGGACATATTCTGTCCTTGTAAAGTATTCTCACATTTTCAGTTACGGTTTCATAATCAATATTTATTTCTATTCAGTTTAACCGCCAGTGAACCTTATATTTCTGAGCATGCACTGACAGTTTACTTTGTATCTCATCTCATAATAGAGTTATTTTTTACACGGACATAATACTATGATGTTGTATTTGTAAATTCAAATTTAATACGATATCGTATTCTCGTAACTAAGTGTATGTTTGATTATTGCCTGAGGACGAACAGTCATATAAAGGTATATATTGATTTGACACTTGCATGAAGGACTGATTTATTAGTCAAATGTGTGTTTATGCGACCGCCTTTGTGTCGATAGAGCGTTTACCCCTAGAAAGGAGGGCGGGCTGTTCGATCACCGGCCGCGTCATACCGAAAATAACCCGTTGAAATTTGAGTTTTCTCTGCCTGGCGCTCGGCATAAAGGTGATAAAACAAGAACTGTATACTGTGTGAGAGAGAGGTATCTACAGCTTTTACAGAACATGTAAAATAGGTTTTTTAAAACAACATTTTGACACACACACGTCTGATTTAAACTGACGCGGATGATGCAAAGGAAATGAATAAAAGCACTGTAGCGCGTGGAATCTGGCCGCGTCATACCAAAAGACGTTAAAAGATCGTACTTGTTGTTATCCTGCCTGGCGCTTAAGGGGCAAGAGCAGGGCCTGGTCGGCTCGGAGTCAGTTTTCTGTGTCTGAGTGGAGTATTCATGTTAAACAGCTGCATGGTATCTCAGTGGGCTAGCACGATAACTCGGCACTAGTCTGGACTAGTACAAGCTTCCACACATACACACACACACACACACACACACACACACACACACACACACACACACACACACACACACACACACACACACACACACACACACACACACACGCACACACGCACGCAAGCACGCACGCATGCACGCACGCACGCACGCTCTATATTAGTGCACTTTTCTCAAACGCGACGTTAAACCCCATTTCACCTCACCTCACCTCCAAATATATACACTAAAAAAACAGTTCAGCGCATCTTGTTACATTGGTCATTGAATGCGCTGGCCCCAAATCTATGGTATAGAAAACAGGTCATGTTTTTCCCTGAAAGAGAGAATGTTTGTCCATAAAAAAGCACAACGATCTTGACGTTTTACAAAGTGGTATTCAAGATAGGATTGGACATTTCATTTCGTGCAGTATTAATATAATTGTTATGGAGCTGCAGGCTGCCTCAGACAGTTGTGGCTACAAGTGACGGGTATGGCCCTTGGGTAGCAGGGATCGGGCTCCCTATGATCAGGTTTTACAATCCCAGTCGTGTTGCACACCAGATATATCAATACCGATTGAGAAAGAGGTTCCGTTCAATAGTATAATCATCGGTGGTGATGAGGCCTCAAATAAACTTTTTCCGATGTGGTTATTGTGATTTGAAACCTGACTGTAATTATGACCATGACACCACAGAGTGCTTGAGAATATAAGTATTTGATCCTGCTCTGGAGTAACACTTGTTTATGTTTGTCCCTGTCTGTGACCCCTTTTCGGCATTCTCTAAGATGGTTGGCCAATTGGCCAGTGAATACATAAGCGTTCCAAGAGAGCACAATTTTCAAACCGCTCTTGTGGTCATGGTAGAATGGAGATAGACGCGGTTCCAAAGTAAAATAAGAGGTATCAAATCTACGGTTAGACTATCTCAAATTTAAAAACACAGAAGGTATAACCAATAGGGGTTATGATCAAACTCATAAAATAAGATCTTTGTGCTCGCTACAGCTTAAAAAGCATCAGTGGGAATCAATCCTATTACAGTTCACGTCAGAACTTTGACTGACCAATGAATGACTAACAGGAAGTCGACGTTAGCCAATCAGAAAGCAGCTTTCTCGAGCTTTACGGCACAATTGTCAAACTGTGGACATCCAATCCGGACAACGCTTTGATAACTATTTTGGCAAAGTTCTCGATTCAAGATTTGGAATGTCATAAATGACCGATATCATATGATAGTATATTCCTCGGTCTATGGCATGTCTCTTCCGTTTCAATTGTTTATTTAATTGAAGCAAGAGATGCCCCGTGTTAATGATAGAGACTGGATAGTATCTCGTGTTGCCGTTATATAGTATATTAACCTAAGGCTGCATGAATAGAAAACACACTCGGACTTTCACTTACGCGCTCTCATTGGCCAAATGAAAGGTCGTACTGACGTGACCTGTAATGGGATGTCCAGAGGCCTATGTGTAGCGGTAGTGAGCACTAATATCTGTTTGTGATTACACGGGGGTGTGATTTCTGTTCTGGTGCCCGATTTCTCCCCAGATATAGCATTCGTAAGGTGTGTGTGACATTGCCAATGTGCAGTTAAGGTTATTATCGAACCAACGTCATTCAACTCTCCTGGCAGACGCTCTATCCACAAGACCACGGATGTGACCCGAAAATTTGAACTAGAAGACAAAGAAGTGTTTGATGGATTGAAATCAAATTTGCTAGGACTTCCTATAAAAATAAGATATCTGGTCCGGTTGGTTTAAATATTTATTTATCTTCAACTCACGGCTGTACGATTGACATAATACTAACGGGATGTTACATGTAACAAATACCCCAGAAATCAATGTGGTCGTTAATGTCCACGTTTCTATGTGTTCATGGTGGAAGTTTTGTGTTTCAAAAATGCATGTTAGAGTCATTGTGTGTCGACTACACGACAAGAAAACATCCGTCAACATTAGCAACTTTCACGAAGGCAGGCCATGTATATATGTTTAGTAATATAAGAACTGAATCGACACGAGTATTTCTGTTAGTTAAACCCATGTAGGTTCAGACGGCTTAAAAGGCGTCAGTGAGAACACAGCTTAACACAGCACGGAGTTGAGAGTAAGAGTTGGAGTCAACTGCGCCTGCGTGCTTAATTACGTCATGCCCTGTGTTCCGCTTCTGTTGTTATTGATCACGTCGTCTACGCATGGTCAACCAGGTGGCGCTGGCCATCCACCGCAACGGCCACCGCCGAGTCAAGGCCAAGGTAGGTAACTCCTCTTTAAGATACACCCGCCGCCACCTTAAGGCCCGAGTAGGTTAACGTTATGCCTCTATCAGATACACCCGCCGCCGTCACAAGTAGGTTGGTGGTATGAATCTTTATGATGCACCCGACTCAAGGCCCAGATAGGTTGGCTTTACTCCTCTTAAAGATACACCCGCCGCCGTCTTAAGGCCCAAGTAGGCTCACGTTATGCCTCTATAAGATACACCCGCCGCCGTCACAAGTATGTTGGTGTTACTCCTCTTTAAGATACACACGCGTCTTAAGGCACGTGTGGGTTAGTGTTACTCCTCTTTAAGATACACATGCCGCCGTCTTAAGTCACGTGTGGGTTGGTGTTACTCCTCTTTAAGATACACACGCCGCCGTCTCAAGGCCCAGGTAGTTTGGCGTCATGCTTCTATACGTCCGCCCCATAAGCAGACATCTCGTGCGAGCAGTGGACATGACGTATATGACGAGATATGACGTATAGCATATACATATAGGGAGATGATTTACTTTCTGTGCGGCTGGTTTGTTGAATTATACACGTATTTTATGGAGAAGTGTCTCGGGCGTCGTTGATAGTTATACAGTATTTTACTGTTATCTATCTATGTTATCTACATGCTGCCACAAATGGCGTATGGAAAGTAAAGTCACCCTTTGTTCACGCATGTGTTTAACAAAGACTCTGTAGGCATTAATACGCTCACTGACATGTATATTGATGTGGTAGATGAGCTGTTGGTATCAGTTGTGTGTATCAGCTGTGTGTATCAGCTTTCTGCATCAGCTGTTTGTATCAGCTGTGTGTATCTGCAGATTGTGTCCGCTGTGTGTATCAGCTGTGTCTATCAGCTTTCTGCATCAGCTGTTGGTATCAGCTGTGTGTATCTGCAGATTGTGTCAGCTGTGTGTGTCAGCTGTGTGTATCAACTTTGTGTATCAACTTTGTGTATCAGCTGTGTGTATCAGCTGTGTGTGTCAGCTGTGTGTGTCATCTGTGTGCATCAGCTGTGTGTATCAGCTGTGTAAGTCCGATGTGTATATCAGTTGTGTGCATCAGCTGTGTGCATCAGCTGTGTGCATCAGCTGTGTGTACCAGCTGTATGTGTCAGCTGTGTGTGACAGCTGTGTGTGCCAGCTGTGTGTGTCCGCTGGGTGTATCAGCTGTGCGTCCGCTTGGTGTATCACCTGTGTGTGTCCGCTGTGTGTATCAGTTGTGTGCATCAGCTGTGTGCATCAGCTGTGTGTGCCAGCTGTGTGTGCCAGCTGTGTGTGTCAGCTGTGTGTGTCAGATGTGTGTATCAGCTGTGTGTATCAGTTCTGTGCATCACCTGCTCGTTTCAGCTGTGTCTATCAGTTGTGTGCATCAGCTGTGTGCATCAGCTGTGTGCATCAGCTGTGTGTGTCAGCTGTGTCTCAGCTCTGTGCATCAGCTGTGTGTGAGCTGTGTGTGTCAGCTGTGTGTATCAGCTGTGTGTCCGCTTCGTGTATCAGCTGTGTGCATCAGCTGTGTTTGTCAGGTGTGTGCGTCAGCTGTGTGTATCAGATGTGTGCATCCATCAGCTGGGGGTGTCCGCTGTGTGTCTGATGGGTTTATCAGCTGTGTGTATCAGCTGTGTGTATCAGCTGTGTGTGTCAGCTGTGTGGATTAGCTGTGTGTATCAGCTGTGTGTGTCAGCTGTGTGTATCAGCTGTGTGGATTAGCTGTGTGTATCAGCTGTGTGTGTCAGCTGTGTGTACCAGCTGTGTGCATCAGCTGTGTGGATTAGCTGTGTGTATCAGCTGTGTGTGTCAGCTGTGTGTCCGCTTGGTGTATCAGCTGTGTGCATCAGCTGTGTGTGTCAGCTACGTGCATAATCTGTGTGTATCAGCTGCGTGTATACGCTCTATGCATCAGCTGTGTATCAGCTGTGTGTGCCAGCTGTGTGTGCCAGCTGTGTGTGTCCGCTGGGTGTATCAGCTGTGTGTCCGCTTGGTGTATCAGCTGTGTGCATCACCTGTGTGTGTCCACTGTGTGTATCAGTTGTGTGCATCAGCTGTGTGCATCATCTGTGTGTACCAGCTGTATGTGTCAGCTGTGTGTGCCAGCTGTGTGTGCCAGCTGTGTGTGTCAGCTGTGTGTGTCAGATGTGTGCATCAGCTGTGTGTTTCAGCTGTGTCTATCAGTTGTGTGCATCAGTTGTGTGCATCAGCTGTGTGTGTCAGCTGTGTGTCAGCTCTGTGCATCAGCTGTGTGTGAGCTGTGTATGTCAGCTGTGTGTATCAGCTGTGTGTCCGCTGTGTGTATCAGCTGTGTGCATCAGCTGTGTTTGTCAGGGGTGTGCGTCAGCTGTGTGTATCAGCTGTGTGTATCAGCTGTGTGCATGCATCAGCTTGGTGTGTCCGCTGTGTGTCTGATGGGTGTATCAGCTGTGTGTATCAGCTGTGTGTGTGAGTTGTGTGTATCACCTGTGTGTGTCAGCTGTGTGGATTAGCTGTGTGTATCAGCTGTGTGTGTCAGCTGTGTGTATCAGCTCTGTGCATCAGCTGTGTGTGTCAGCTGTCTGTATCAGCTGTGTGTGTCAGCTGTGTGTCCGCTTGGTGTATCAGCTGTGTGCATCAGCTGTGTGTGTCAGCTACGTGCATAAGCTGTGTGTATCAGCTGTGTGTATACGCTCTATGCATCAGCTGTGTATCAGCTGTGTGTGTCAGATGTGTGTGTCAGCTGTGTGTGTGAACTGTGTGTATCAGCTGTGTGTGTCAGCTCTGTGCATCAGCTGTGTGTGTTAGCTGTGTGTGCCAGCTGTGTTTATCAGCTGTGTGCATCAACTGGGTGTGTCCGCTGTGTGTCCGCTGGGTGTATCAGCTGTGTGTATCAGCTGTGTGTGTCAGCTGTGTGTATCAGCTGTGTGTATCAGCTCTGTGCATCAGCTGTGTGTGCCAGCTGTGTGTGTTAGCTGTGTGTATCAGCTGTGTGCATCAGCTCTGTGTCTCCGCTGTGTGTCCGCTGGGTGTATCATCTCTGTGTATCACCAAGGACGATGTTAGAATTTAGATTCTCTTTGGCCAACGCGTAATGTTAAATTTAACGACATGGCGGATTTTATATTTTCGTGCACGTTATTTGACATGTTGAAGTGTTCATATGACTTACCTCTTAGTAGTGCAGCTGTGTGTGTCAGCTCTGTGCATCAGCTGTGTATCAGCTCTGTGTGTCAGATGTGTGTGTCAGCTGTGTGTATGAGCTGTGTGTATCAGCTCTGTGCACCAGCTGTGTGTGTCAGCTGTGTGTGTCCGCTGGGTGTATCAGCTGTGCGTATCAGCTGTGTGTGTCAGCTGTGCGTGTCTGCTGGGTGTATCAGCTGTGTGTATCAGCTGTGTGTATCAGCTGGGTGTATCAGCTGTGTGTGTCAGCTGGGTGTCCGCTGTGTATCAGCTGTGTATCAGATGTGTGTGTCAGCTGTGTATGTCAGCTGTGTGTATCAGCTGTGTGTATCAGCTCTGTGCATCAGCTGTGTGTGTCAGGTGTGTGTACAAGCTGTGTTTTTTTCAGCTCAGCTGTGTGTTTCCGCTGTGTGTCCGCTGGGTGTTTCAGCTGTGTGTATCAGCTGTGTGTGTCAGCTGTGTGTGAGCTGTGTGTGTCAGCTGTGTGTATCAGCTGTGTGTCCGCTTGGTGTATCAGCTGTGTGCATCAGCTGTGTTTGTCAGGTGTGTGCGTCAGCTGTGTGTATCAGCTGTGTGTATCAGCTGTGTGCATCCATCAGCTGGGTGTGTCCGCTGTGTGGATTAGCTGTGTGTATCAGCTGTTTGTGTCAGCTGTGTGTATCAGCTCTGTGCATCAGCTGTGTGTGTCAGCTGTCTGTATCAGCTGTGTGTGTCAGCTGTGTGTCCGCTTGGTGTATCAGCTGTGTGCATCAGCTGTGTGTGTCAGCTACGTGCATAAGCTGTGTGTATCAGCTGTGTGTATACGCTCTATGCATCAGCTGTGTATCAGCTGTGTGTGTCAGATGTGTGTGTCAGCTGTGTGTGTGAACTGTGTGTATCAGCTGTGTGTGTCAGCTCTGTGCATCAGCTGTGTGTGTTAGCTGTGTGTGCCAGCTGTGTTTATCAGCTGTGTGCATCAACTGGGTGTGTCCGCTGTGTGTCCGCTGGGTGTATCAGCTGTGTGTATCAGCTGTGTGTGTCAGCTGTGTGTATCAGCTGTGTGTATCAGCTCTGTGCATCAGCTGTGTGTGCCAGCTGTGTGTGTTAGCTGTGTGTATCAGCTGTGTGCATCAGCTCTGTGTCTCCGCTGTGTGTCCGCTGGGTGTATCATCTCTGTGTATCACCAAGGACGATGTTAGAATTTAGATTCTCTTTGGCCAACGCGTAATGTTAAATTTAACGACATGGCGGATTTTATATTTTCGTGCACGTTATTTGACATGTTGAAGTGTTCATATGACTGATCGCTTTGTAGTGCAGCTGTTTATCTTTCTCTCACTTGCAAGTGACCACTTGTGCGTGTCCAAATATGGCTAAGATTGCGTGGAAAAGGCTGATATCTTCCAACTTCAAGAATGGTAGTTTCAGTCACCCAAGATGGCATATCCACCACATGTATGTACTATCCTTTTACAAGCTTTCTAATTCGCATATTAATTAAAAACGAATCCTGAAAACGACAAAAAGAAATTTCTTTTACTTTGGCCTTACCTCTGCATCTACGTTTGTGCAAAATATGCACATATTGAAAAGAAGAAAACCCTACAACAGCAATGTGGATACGATAACATGCATCAACCAAGTCAGCGAACCTGACCAGCCGATCCCGTTAGTCGCCTCTTACAACAAGCACAGTCACCTGTTTCGGCAAGTATGGTTGCTGAAGATTCCAACCCGGCTCTCCACGGGTCCCAATACCAATGCAGGGCGCGTGTAGGCAAGGGGAAATCTCCTCAGACCCTTCAGCCTTCGATAGGGATGTTGCAATAGAAGATATAGTTACACAATTTAGACGATAAAACTAATACTAACAAATATTTATTTTAACAAGAAACGAAGCTGAAAATCCACCGGTTCCATGCTGTTATTGAATTCCAGTGTGCGGAGGGATCTCCAATCAGTCAGTCACGCGCCCTGCAACGGGAACGTCACTTTCAAACGTCGACTAGCAGATGCTGATATAAATGTCTGCTGCACCTTCACTTCGTCACAACTCCAGCCAAACAAGGTCCAGATTAGGTGTTTAGGATGTATTTGCACTGTTTACCGTTCTACGTTTCTAAGCACGACGAGACTGCATTACAAGAAATCGCTGAAACCCGTTGCGTATCTGGAATACCCACTTCCCAAAGAAAACACCGATTGTCATGCCTGGCCCGTGATATTGCTGTCCGTTGTGCGTCGCGCTGTGCTGTGCTGTGAGTCTGGCAAAATGACTTGTCTGTGGGATGGAGTCTGGGAACCTGACATCTGTGGGGAGACAGGTGGCGGGGAGGAACATCCACATCAAGGCTCGGGGATTTTTACAGCATATTGATTAGAAACCGAAACAATAACTATAAAGTACGTCAGCTTAGATTGAGAAATATCGTTAAATATTGAGCCAGTAGACGTGTTTTAGTCGTATGTGACCTTTGCATAGGCTCGACCGACACCTTGCCGACACCATCACACTGACCACGGGTACCTACGTACGTGTTTCGTCATAAGTGAAAGGTGGCAAGTTGAATGTTTTATTCCGCTCAGAAGGTGAGGTGATGTGAGTCGAGGAGAGGTGAGGTGAGGCGAGGCGCGGTGAGATGAGGTGAGATGAGGTTAGGTGAGGTGAGGTGAGGAGAGGTGAGGTGAGGTGAGGAGAGGTGAGGTGAGGTGAGATTTGGTTAGGTGAGGTGAGGTGAGGTTAGGTGAGGTGAGGTGAGTCGAGGAGAGGTGAGGTGAGGTGAGGTGAGGCGAGGAGAGGTGAGGTGAGGTGAGGCGAGGCGCTGTGAGGTGAGGTGAGGTGAGATGAGGTTAGGTGAGATGAGGAGAGGTGAGGTGAGGCGAGGCGCGGTGAGGTGAGGTGAGGAGAGGTGAGGTGAGGTGAGGTGAGGTGAGGAGAGGTATGGTGAGGCGCGGTGAGGTGAGGTGAGGTGAGATGAGGTAAGATGAGGTGAGGTGAGGTGAGGTGAGGTGATAGAGGTGAGGTGAGGCGAGGCGCGGTGAATTGAGGTGAGGAGAGGTGAGGTGAGGTGAGGAGAGGTGAGGTGAGGAGAGGTGAGGAGAGGTGAGGTGAGGTGAGGTGAGGTGAGGAGAGGTGAGGTGAGGTGAGGTGAGTTGAGGTGAGGTGAGGCGAGGCGCGATGAGGTGAGGTGAGATGAGATGAGATGAGGTTAGGTGAGGTGAGTTGAGTTGAGTTGACGTGAGGTGCGGTGAGTTGAGTTGAGGTGAGGTGAGGTGAGGTGAGTTGAGTTGAGTTGAGTTGAGTTGAGTTGAGTTGAGTTGAGTTGAGTTGAGTTGAGTTGAGTTGAGTTGAGTTGAGTTGAGTTTGAGTTGAGTTGAGCTGAGCTGAGTTCAGTTGAGTTGAGTCAACATTATTACACCGATACTGCGATGTGCATGCACGTGTGTGTGGCTGCATGTACTAGTCCAGACGAATGCAAGTGTTACATTGCTAGCCTTCTTTGATACCATGCCGCAGTTGAACAGGGATACCACTCAGACACAGTATACAACACTCCCATCTGTCGCAAGAACCTGTAAGAATGTAGTTTGTTGCCATCTACCCGAGGCAAGTGAGTTAATTGACCATGAAAGTCCAGTTTCCACCCTTGCCGAACTAGGCGGGCATTATGAAGTTAGATTTCGGCTGGACTAACGAGTCTATGCATAGTCCAATCAAAATCTTGACTTTCAAAGTCAGTTAACTCTCTTGCCTCGGGAAGATGGTTTGTTGCAGACATTTAGTGCATTTTATTGGGGTAAACAGGGCTATCTTTTTGTGGACTTTGGAGGTACCCAAACCTACCCATTCAACTCAGGGCGCCGTTTTACAAAACAACATTAGCCCTACGACTGTCGTAAGTCTATGTTAAGGTATGGGAGTTACGATCACCTTAGCGCTAAGATCTCTTTGTACAACGGCGCCCATGTCCTCCTTGGTTTGTTCAGTTGTCAGTGTAAACAACAACCAGTTCTCGCGGTAACGGTGAGATTCATATGAACTAAAAAAACAACATATTTCTCCTATCGGCATGGTTAACACTTGTGTTTTAGATGAAACGGGCTATCAGAGACTCAGGTGTGAACACGGGCACCTGTCAACACACACATGATGTTCGTCTACTGTAAAGGGACTGTATAATTGACGCGCATGCTTTTATTGTGAGCTTTAATTCCTGTGGCGCTGTCGTAGAGACGTAGAGACGTTGAGGCAGAAAGATGTTGCCGATGTCGTGCTGGTCAAGGGTGGGTGTGTGCATGGTCCTGTTGTGGTCATTCGTGGCTCGGACAAAAGGTAATATGTACCAGCACGGGGAGCACGTTGTTATAGGGTACCTTGAACTGGCGCTGTCCGTGGATGTATTAGCCAGCATCCTGTGTGATATCGATTTTATTGTATTTATCATTCAGAATCCCGTGCGATATCATTGTTACAGTATATACAACGCTGAATGAATCGTGATGTCAATATTACAGTATATATCAAACTGCATGTTGTGTGATATCAATATTACAGTATATATCACGCTGCATGAATCGTGATGTCAATATTACAATATATATCAAACTGCATGTTGTGTGATATCAATGTTACAGTATATATCACGCTGCATGAATCGTGATGTCAATATCACAATATATATCAAACTGCATGTTGTGTGATGTCAATGTAACACTATATATCACGCTGCACGTATCGTGATGTCAATGTTACACTATATATCACGCTGCATGGTCTCGTGATGTCAATTCTACAGGATGTATCACGCTGCACATAATGTTACAGTAATGTGACGTCAAATTTACAGTATGTATCACGCTGAATACCTCGTGATGTCAATGTTACACTATATATTACGTTGTATGCCTCGCGATGAAAGGTTTAGAATATATCGTGCTGCGCGCCTCATGACGTCAATATTACAGTATATATCACGGTGCATGGTTTCATTGTGTCAATGTTACAGTATATGTAATGCTGTATGCCTCGTGATGTCAGTGTCAAAGTATGTATCACGCTGCATGACGTGTTACATCAATGTTACAGTATAAATCACGTTCCATGCTGTGTTACATCAATGTTACAGTATATATCACGCTACATGCCTCATGATATCAATGTTACAGTATATATCTCGTTGCATGACGTGTTACATCAATGGTACACTATATATCACGTTAAATGCTGTTACATCAATGTTACAGTATATATCACGCTACATGCCTCGTGATATCAATGTAACAGTACATATCACGTTGCATGCCGTGTTACATCAATGATACACTATATATCACGCTGCATGACTCGTGATATCAATGTTACAGTATACATCACGCTGCATGATGTGTTACATCAATAATACAGTATATATCACGCTGCATGCCGTGTTACATCAATGTTACACTATATATCACGGTACATGTCTCGTGATATCAATGTTACAGTATATATCACGCTGCATGCCGTGTTACATATTTGTTACACTATATATCACGGTACATGTCTCGTAATATCAATGATACAGTATATATCACGCTACATGTTTCGTGATCAATGATACAGTATATATCACGCTGCATGCCGTGTTACATCAATGTTACACTATATATCACGCTGCATGCCTCGTGATATCAATGATACAGTATATATCACGCTGCATGCCGTGTTACATCAATGTTACACTATATATCATGGTACATGTCTCGTGATATCAATGATACAGTATATATCACGCTGCATGACGTGTTACATCAATGTTACACTATATATCACGGTACATGCCTCGTGATATCAGTGATACAGTATATATCACGTTGCATGCCGTGTTACATCAATGACACACTATATATCACGTTGCATGCCGTGTTCCATCAATGACACAGTATATATCACGCTGCATGCCGTGTTACATCAATGACACAGTATATATCACGCTGCATGCCGTGTGATCCCAGGTGTGGGTGTCGTCATAGGTCCAGTCAACTGCCCACAACACCCGGCCGCCACCCGGCACTTCTACGACTCCACCACCAACAAGTGCTACCACTTCTTCGACGTAGACGACACCCTGGAGGAGGCTGTCAGTCGATGTGAGGCGGAAGACACAAGAGTTGTCGAACTTGGGACAAAAGAAGAACAGAACTGGCTTGTTCGGGAAGTCTGTGGCATTCGAGGTACGAATAAAACTTTCTTTTCACCTTCAGTATAAACATTGACAAAAGGGATATGCTGTCGTCATGCTAATGTCTATCTTGTCTGAGGAAATTGGGATTAGCTCCGTGATGAAAACTGTTGATATCAATGGCATGGTGGGTATTTTTTTTTTTTTTTAAAGTAAAGAAATTCCAGAAAACCCTGAAATTACCCGTCATTCCAATACATCCCATATCGTGAAGTCAGCAAGTCTTTATTCAAGGGCCCTGACACGAGGGATATAGTATCTCGGGAATTCTCGAGATTAACAAAACAACTCGGGAAAATTAGAATAGAAATGTTAAGGTCCAATTACCCTGTAATATAATGTAAGGGTGTGATGCAGAAAACTTACGTCATTCTACAGGGGCGGTCGGGTAGCTTAGTGGTTAAAGCGTTCTTGCGTCACGCCGAAGACCCGGGTTCGATTTCCGACATGGGTACAATGTGTGAAGCCCATTTCTGGTGTCCCCCGCCGTGATATTGCTGGAATATTGCTAAACGCGGCGTAAAATCATACTCACTCACTTACGTCATTCTACATAGTATACTGCACACAACGGAGGGAATACTGGTTCTTGCTGTGGTGAGTACCATGACAACGAGTGTGCCACTGAGCTTACTTAAGCACAAGACTCCTTTGCCGAAAATACGATTTCGTCTCGGCTTCCATCGCTCGTCACGCCGAAGACCGGGTTCCATTCCCGACATGGGTAAAATGTGTGTAGCCCATTTCTGATGTCCCCCGCCGTGATATTGCTGGAATATTGCTAAAGGCGGCCTAAAACCATACCCACTCACTCACTCACTCCAGCCCGTTGGGGCTGGGTACAAGAAGAATAGAGGGCCACGTGGTCCGATGGCATGGGACGTTGTGTGTTGCTTGCCGTTGAGAAGCATTATCTGTTTACTGGCGTCCCGTCTTTCAATATACGGCAGTATTGATCATTCTCAAACACAATGCATCTGCAATGTGTTTTTTCAACCTTTTCGTGTCGTTGACGGTATGAGTAAGTATGCTTTTACGCCGCTTGTAGCAATTGCCCCGCAATATCACGGCGGGGAACACCAGAAATAGGCTTCATACATTGTACCCATGTGGAATAGCACCCTGATCTTCGGCGTGAGGAGCGAACGCTTTACTATTAGGTTACCTCGCCGCCCCGCTGACAGGTATTACTGGGACCAACCTTGAAGCAAAAGTTGAAGGCAACGACCAATAAATAGTCATGACCATTTGGCGCCAATATTCACATTCTGTCCCTAACTTTTCCAAGAATAACAAAAGAGTGAGTATGGTTTTACGCCGCTTTTAGCAATATTCCAGCAATATCACAACGGGGGACACCAGAACAAAATGGGTTTCACACATGGCACCAATGTCTACCCGACCGCCCCTGGAACAAGTGAATGGAAAGTTGCAATGCTTTTTTAGTGCTCTGTCACTATGAAAATGATCCCAGGTCTTCGGCGTGATGAGAGAACGTTTTGACCACTAGGCTACCCCACCGCCCAATAACAAAACACCGTTAAAGCCATGTTTCTTAGACAATCATTGTTAAATACATAAATGTTATCCTCGAACTTCCACTGTACACTTACCGTTTGTATCATGGGCCTATGGCCTACAATACACTTGAATAAAGACTACTACTACAACAAAACACCGGCTCCTCATATAAAGTGCTTCTGTCCAATAGGGATGGGCTGCCGTCCTCTCATCCTATGGATTGGCCTGGTCCGAGAATCCCCCGACACCTGGAACTGGTTCTACAAGAGCAACCGATGGCTTGTGGTCTCGCCTCGATGGATACATTCGCCTCTTTCCTCTTCTCCCGGATACACGCGAGCAGTCACGGACCGTGACGGAAAGTGGCGAGCCGTGACGAGTGGACAAAAAGCCAAAGTTGTGTGTGAAGAAGTAACAGCAGGTATTTTTCTTTGTTTTATTGCGGTAGCAGTAGTGGTAAATGTTGTGGTAGGTGTAGAAGTGGAAAGTGTGGTGGTCGGTGTAGAAGTGGCAGCTGTGGGTGTGGTAGGTGTGGTAGTGGTAGGTGTAGAAGTGGTTACTGTGGTTGTGGTAGATGTAGAAATAGTAGCTGTGGTTGTGGTAGGTGTAGAAGTAGTAGCTGTGGTGGTGGTAGATGTAGAAGTAGTAGCTGTGGTGGTGGTAGGTGTAGAAGTAGTAGCTGTGGTGGTGGTAGATGTAGAAGTAGTAGCTATCCTTGTGGTAGATGTAGAAGTAGTAGCTGTGCTTGTGGTAGATGTAGAAGTAGTAGCTGTGGTGGTGGTAGGTGTAGAAGTAGTAGCTGTGGTGGTGGTAGATGTAGAAGTAGTAGCTGTGATGGTGGTAGGTGTAGAAGTGGTAGGTGTGATAGTGGTAGGTGTAGAAGTAGTAGCTGTGGTGCTGGTAGGTGTAGAAGTAATAACTGTGGTGCTGGTAGGTGTAGAAGTAATAGCTGTGGTGCTGGTAGGTGTAGCAGTAGTAGCTGTGGTGCTGGTAGGTGTAGAAGTAGTAGGTGTGGTAGTGGTAGGTGTAGAAGTAGTAGCTGTGTTTGTGGTAGATATAGAAGTAGTAGCTGTGATGGTGGTAGGTGTAGAAGTGGTAGGTGTGATAGTGGTAGGTGTAGAAGTAGTAGCTGTGGTGCTGGTAGGTGTAGAAGTAATAACTGTGGTGCTGGTAGGTGTAGAAGTAATAGCTGTGGTGCTGGTAGGTGTAGCAGTAGTAGCTGTGGTGCTGGTAGGTGTAGAAGTAGTAGCTGTGTTTGTGGTAGATATAGAAGTAGTAGCTGTGATGGTGGTAGGTGTAGAAGTGGTAGGTGTGGTAGTGGTACGTGTAGAAGTGGTAGGTGTGGTAGTGGTAGGTGTAGAAGTGGTAGGTGTGGTAATGGTAGGTGTAGAAATAGTAACTGTGGTGGTGGTAGGTGTAGAAGTAGTAGCTGTGGTGGTGGTAGGTGTAGAAGTAATAGCTGTGCTGCTGGTAGGTGTAGAAGTAATAGCTGTGGTGCTGGTAGGTGTAGAAGTAGTACCTGTGGTGCTGGTAGGTGTAGAAGTAGTACCTGTGGTGGTGGTAGGTGTAGAAGTAGAAGCTGTGTTGCTGGTAGGTGTAGAAGTAGTAGCTGTGGTGCTGGTAGGTGTAGAAGTGGTAGCTGTGGTGGTGGTAGGTATAGAAGTAGTAGCTGTGGTGCTGGTAGGTGTAGAAGTAGTAGCTGTGGTGGTGGTAGGTGTAGAAGTGGTAGCTGTGGTGCTGGTAGGTGTAGACGTAGTAGCTGTGGTGCTGGTAGGTGTAGAAGTAGTAGCTCTGGTGCTGGTAGGTGTAGAAGTAGTAGCTGTGATGGTGGTAGGTGAAGAAGTGGTTGCTGTGGTTGTGGTAGGTGTGGAAGTAGTAGCTGTGGTGGTGGTAGGTGTAGAAGTGGTAGGTGTGGTAGTGGTATATGTAGAAGTGGTAGCTGTGGTGGTGGTAGATGTAGAAGTAGTAGCTGTGGTGCTGGTAGGTGTAGAAGTGGTAGGTGTGGTAGTGGTATATGTAGAAGTGGTAGCTGTGGTGGTGGTAGATGTAGAAGTAGTAGCTGTGGTGGTGGTAGGTGTAGAAGTGGTAGGTATGGTAGTGGTAGGTGTAGAAGTGGTTGCTTCGGTTGTGGTAGGTGTTTAAGTGGTAGGTGTTGTGGTGGTAGATGTAGAAGTAGTAGGTGTGGTGGTGGTAGATGTAGAAGTAGAAGCTGTGGTGGTGGTAGATGTAGAACTATTAGGTGTGGTTGTGATAGGTGTAGAAGTAGTAGCTTTGGTGGTGGTAGATGTAGAAGTAGTAGCTGTGGTGGTGGTAGATGTAGAAGTGGTAGGTGTGGTGGTGGTAGATGTAGAAGTAGTAGGTGTGGTGGTGGTAGATGTAGAAGTGGTAGGTTTGGTGGTGGTAGATGTAGAAGTGGTTACTGTGGTGGTGGTAGATGTAGAAGTAGTAGCTGTGGTGGTGGTAGATGTAGAAGTAGTAGCTGTGGTGTTGGTAGATGTAGAAGTAGTAGCTGTTGTGGTAGTGGGAGTAGATGTAGAAGTAGTAGCTGTGGTGGTGGTAGATGTAGAAGTAGTAGCTGTGGTGGTGGTAGATGTAGAAGTAGTAGATGTGGTGGTGGTAGATGTAGAAGTAGTAGCTGTGGTGGTAGTAGATGTAGAAGTAGTAGCTGTGGTGGTAGTAGATGTTTTAGTAGTAGCTGTTGTGGTAGAAGGAGTAGATGTAGTAGCTATGGTTGTGGTAGGTGTGGTTTCTGTGGTGGTTGTGGTGCTGGGTTGAGAAGGGGCAGCTGTGGTGGTGGTGGTAGGTGTAGACGTAGTAGGTGTGGTGGTGGTAGGTGTAGAAGTAGTAGCTGTGCTTGTGGTAGGTGTAGAAGTAGTAGCTGTGGTGGTGGTAGATGTAGAAGTGGTAGCTGTGGTGGTGGTAGATGTAGAAGTAGTAGTTGTTGTGGTGGTAGATGTAGAAGTAGTAGCTGTGGTGGTGGTAGATGTAGAAATGGTAGGTGTGGTGGTGGTAGATGTAGAAATGGTAGCTGTGGAGGTAGTAGATGTAGAAGTGGTAGCTGTGGTGGTGGTAGATGTAGAAGTGGTAGCTGTGGTGGTGGTAGGTGTAGAAGTAGCAGATGTGGTGGTGGTCGATGTAGAAGTGGTAGCTGTGGTGGTGGTAGGTGTAGAAGTAGTAGCTGTGGTGGTGGTAGATGTAGAAGTAGTAGCTGTGGTGGTGGTAGATGTAGAAGTGGTAGCTGTGGTGGTGGTAGATGTAGAAGTGGTAGGTTTGGTGGTGGTAGATGTAGAAGTGGTAGCTGTGGTGGTGGTAGATGTAGAAGTAGTAGCTGTGGTGGTAGTAGATGTTGAAGTAGCAGCTGTGGTGGTAGTAGATGTAGAAGTAGTAGCTGTGGTGGTAGTAGATGTTTTAGTAGTAGCTGTTGTGGTAGTAGGAGTAGATGTAGTAGCTATGGTTGTGGTAGGTGTGGTTGCTGTGGTGGTTGTGGTGCTGGGTTTAGAAGCGGCAGCTGTGGTAGTTGTGGTAGGTGTAGACGTAGTAGGTGTGGTGGTGGTAGGTGTAGAAGTAGTAGCTGTGCTTGTGGTAGGTGTAGAAGTGGCAGCTGTGGTGGTGGTAGGTGTAGAAGAGGTTGCTGTGGTGGTGCTGCTGGGTTTAGAAGGGGCAGCTGTGGTAGTGGTAAGTGTAGAAGAGATTGCTGTGGTGGTGGTGGTGGTGGATGTAGAAGTGGTTGTATATTTGTAGTGGTCGTAGTCGTAGTCAATTTGTAAGTGAGAAGTGACAGTTACTGTAGTGTAACTTGTAATTTGACATCTTTGGCACCCGAGGACTTTCAGAGAGCGATTTTATGTCTGTAAAAGTTATAAACCCCTGAACACCTGGCAGATCTTCTCTGACGCGTTGTCTGTTCTTGTATAAGATAGCTACGCGATACATCGCAAAGAACAATGAAGAATAATTAAATTTTCCTTGGGTTCATTGAAATTCCTGCATTCTGATTAGCTGAATTGGTCACGTGTTATTGTATTCATTTCCCAATGATTGTAAACACTTTAGCCAGGCCCACCGAAGCGGACTACTTTTGTAAATGGATATAGCTCGATTATATATAATGTCTGTAGAAGTTCTATGCATAACTTATATAAGAATGAAAACCGAATTTGATGCGTGTAACTATCTTGTTTGGTTTAATAAAGTGATTGTAAATATCTCTCGCTCTCATGAATTTCTTCAGTTCTGCCTTTTAGTTGCAAATGAATGACGTATCGCGATTGTTTATGAATGAAAAAAGAACAATGAAGAATAATTCCCCAATGAATGTAAACACTTTAGCCAGGCCCACCGAAGCGGACTACTTTTGTAAATGGATATAGCTCGATTATATATAAAGTCTGTAGAAGTTATATGCATAACTTATATAAGACGTACGGATTTAGTATCTTACCAACTGTATCATCACCACGTGGGTAATAAAAAGAAATAATCGTCAACGTCAGTGTATAATATACCATATAAGTAGGGTAATTCTGATTGTAAGTGACGTCATATCTAACATTATGACGTCATAATATCCGTACAGGTTAATAAACGAGTAAATCTTGTACAAGGGGGGTAATTCTCAGTGTAAGCAGCAGTTTGTTTAAGCGAATATGAAAACAGAAGCGACTAAAGGTAATGTAATATGACTGTGTTCGAATGAGTGAGTGAGTGATTGAGTGAGTGAGTGAGTTAGTAAGTATGGTTTTACGCCGCTTTTAGCAATATTCCAACAATATCACGGCGAGGGACACCAGAAATGGACCTCACACATTGTACCCATGTCGGGAATCGAACCCGGGTCTTCGGCGTGACGAGCGAACGCTTTAACCACTTGGCTACCCGACCGCCCCTGTTCGAATGAGAAGCATGAGAGTGTGTATATCAGTCCCATCACTGCAGGCAAGCAGGTCGTTGATGCTGACGAAGGGCACGAGTGTGGTGCTGATAAACCAAGGACCATAGTTGGGGCGAAACTAGGATTCGAACGTGAAACCAGTGGATGTTGGTCCTGCTGAGGGACGCATCTTCCTCCTCATCCCATCCCCACGGTGACATGCACAGATGACACAAGGTAAACACAGCAATTCTGTCACATGTCTATATAAATATTTTGTTCCTATTGTGATGTTTATTGCATATTGTTCTCACAGGGGATATGCCGCCAACATCACCTCCACCTCCCCCAACACCGCCTGCAACATCGCCGCCCCCAACACAGCCCGCAACATCGCCGCAAAAAAACATGAAAACACCGAGCGCATGCGCAAAAGTTGGGCGCGAAGCAGACGACATCGCCATCACGAACTTTGAGCAACTGTCCTCCAGCGTGCTGGTCGTTGAGATGAACGTGACAAGAAGGAAATCAAGGCTGGCGTGTGCTGTGGCCTGCTCCAGGAAACAACGTTGTGTGATGTTCAAGAAGCAGCCGGGCAGTCGAGAGTCGTGTTACACGTACAGTCTGTCCAACACCGGGTCTCCTGCGGACTGTGCGGGCAGCCCGCCACCATGTTACTGGAAGTCCTGCTGGCGTCCGGAGCTGTGACGCCCGTGTCATCTCACTGGACCATATATCATGTACAACCCGTCCTGCTGGTGTCCGGAGCTGTGACGCCCGTGTCATCTCAGGTCACGTACTACCTGTCCTGTTGGCGTCTGGAGCTGTGACGCCCGTGTCATCTCACTGGACCATATATCATGTACAACCCGTCCTGCTGGTGTCCTGAGCTGTGACGCCCGTGTCATCTCACTGGACCATATATAATGTACTACCTGTCCTGTTGGCGTCCGGAGTTGTGACGCCCGTGTCATCTCAGGTCACGTACTACCTGTCCTGCTGGCGCCCGGAGTGTCCAGCTGGTAGACTGAATGTGACATTGCTGAAATGACTAGCCGATAGTATTCAATATTTACCAGGAATATTTACATCATCATTTAAATTTACAATAAATTAGAGCTGACATGTTGATCTGTGACGCCCTTGTCATCTCATTACACTATATATCGTGGCATGTAGTACCTGTCCTTGGGTGGTGGGATAACCAAACGTTCGGTGGTCACCCGGGACCGATTCCCGACATGGGTACAATGTGCGAAGCTCATTTCTGGTGTCCCCCGCAGTGGTGTTGCTGGAATATTGCTAAAAGCGGCGTAAAACCATACTCGCTCACCCACTTCCTGGCCGAGATCATGTCAGATGATTTGTACCTGGTCACCTTCAAATGGAATGAACTCTACCACTGCTCAGCACAGATTGGAACAAGTGAGTGAGTGAGTGTGGTTTTACGCGTTTTTAGCAATATCCCAGCAATACCACGGCGGGGGACACCAGAATTAGGCTTCACACATTGTACCCATGTCGGGAATCGAACCCGGGTCTTCGGTGTGACGAGCGAACGCTTTAACCACTGGGCTACCCGACCTCCCCTGGAACAAGTGAATGAAAAGTTGCAATGCTTCTTTGGTGTTCTGTCGCTATGTTTACTGCCCATCAATTGAAAACCAACAGCAGAGGGGACAGCTCAGAGTGTATAATGTATGACTTTTCATTTCTGTAATGTATAATGCTCAAAAACGAGAATAAACCGAGGGGCCTGAAGTTGGCAGCGGGTTCGTTACTCGTTTTTCGAATAACGACAACAAGCCAACGAATCAGTCTTCAGCAACCCATCCTAGCCGTAAAAGTGAGTGAGTGAGTGAGTGAGTGAGTGAGTGAGTGAGTGAGTGAGTGAGAAGTGAAAAGTTGCAATGCTTCTTTGGTACTCTGTCGCTATGTTTACTGCCCATCAATTGAAACCAACAGGAGAGGGGACAGCTCAGAGTGTATAATGTATGACTTTTCATTTGTGTAATGTAGAATGTTGATAGACTAGAATAAACCGAGGGGCCTGAGGTTGGCAGCGGATTCGTTATTCGTTTTTTCGAATAACGAAAAACAAGCCAGCACCGGGTTCGTTATTCTAAGGCTGTAAATTAAACAACTACGCAAGTGGTCAAATACACTGAAACTCGTTTAATATATGACAGCAGGTTCGTCTTACATCGTCCAAAAGCTGTTTAGTTAATCAGTACTTTTGAATAACGAAAAACAATTTCATTGCATCGTGAAGTACCGTTGGTGCGAAACAGAAAGATCTGCGTGTTTTACATAATGCAATTGAGATACGATGACATGCATCAAGCACGTGATCCTGTTACCTTGATTAGGGCACAGATGGCCCAGTCGTCTAAGGCGCCGGGTGTTCGCTGTGCGGAGCTGCGTCCCTTGGGCACGCAAGAAACCTATGATCTTGGGTTCGAATCCCGGTTCACCCCGATTATGTTTCTAGGTTTGTCAGCACCATGCCCTTGCTCGTGGGTTTCACAGAAGTGGTAAACGTCTGAGACCTGCATCACTTCGGGCTTTCCTCCCATATTAAGCTGATACGCCGTGATATAACTGGAATCATGTTGAAAGCGACGATGACCCCAACTCAATGTCAGCAAGTCTGTCTATAGCTGAGGTAACGTAGAGGCCATGGGCGACAGAATGAAGTCGTTACACTGTGGTGTATTTGTGTGAAGTTTCGTTTTGTAGTTTTTAGTTAAATGTTCATAAGTAAGTTTCAAAACCTTCATGTTACGGAAATTGTACTTTGATGCGACCACCCGTTGGACTGAGTAATGGTTTTCCAATTTGATGTTGATTATTCTGTGAGTGATCCTGTTTCATATTTATCTCATTTAAGGAAATATTTAAAAAGTGAATGTAACACACCATATTTAAGCTAGTCAACGATCGTCCACTTGAAATCATTGTGGTTTTTCAAGGAATAGAAATTGAAAACATTGTTTTGTAAACAGGAAAAAACCCATTGAAATGTCATCTTTCAAAATAGATCTTTCTTGCTCGTCACGCCGAAAACCCAGGTTTCATTCCATACATGGGTACAATGTGCGAGTCCTATTCCTGGAGTCCTTTGCTGGAACATTGTGAAATCATAATCCTCACCCAATGGTAACCATATTCGAAAAACAGTATAGGCTACCGATTGTCAATTTATGTAGATACAATAATGACACAGTGTGTGCGTGATTAGAGTGAAGGGTGGTATAGCGTGTGTATCCTGTGAATATATGTTTTGTCTTTTTTCATGTTGTAGATTAATTTTTACCGAAATATCTTTTTCACTTAGGCCATATATAGCAAATCTCAGGTGCATAATATTTGAAAAATGTTTTGGCCTGTGACGTTGAATCCCCTACATTGGCACACTGGCTGTGAAACTTATATGAATAGATCGCTGAAAGATGTTTGAAGCCGTAGGGGCGGTCGGGTAGCCTAGTGGTTAAAGCGTTAGCTCGTCATGCCGTGATATTGCTGGAATATTGCTAAAAGCGGCGTAAAACCATACTCACTCACTGTTTGAAGCCGTGGCAGGGTTGAAGTATTGACAGAAATGCTCTAAGCGGCGTATAATCTCCGGCTTAATCATTCATTCGTTATCACCGGGTAGAGCCTAATGAGATTGGAAATTATCGGTTATAAAATATATAGGACCAACATGTCAGCCGTTGTCAAAACGTTTGTCTATATGATGCAGATTCAAAGGAACTATTGTATAATATTTACAGTTGAATCTCTGTTCAGCCAAGACCGCCTCCGTGGTCTAGTGGTAGAGCGTCCGCCCGGAGAGCAGAAGGTCCGGGGTTCGACGCTATATAAGTGCAATAATCTTGGACGCGACGTTAAACCCCATTTCACCTTACCACCTCACCTGTTCAGCCAACCCGAAAAACTGTGACCACATAACCGGAAATAAACACACGAATAACACGTTCCACAGTCTAAATGCTGATACAAGTTATGAAACAGTCTATATACCTACATGTATACCGCTTGTTTAAAGCATATTCGTAGACATTCTACCCATACACTGCTATCTGTCATTCAGTGTAAATTGTTTCTGAATTAAGTGATTCATGAGTTGGTGCAAGTGTGAATAAAGTATTGGTTGATTTTGTCTCTAGTTTTACGCCAAACACAGCAATATGTCAGCTATATGATGCGGTCTGAAAATCATTGAGTGTGGACCAGACAATCCAGCAACGTCCCTCGCCGTCGGGGTACCATGACATGCAATCAATAATGTATAACATTATACATAGTTAACAGGCTCTATTCTTACACCGTGGTGACTGTCAGGTTGACGCATTCCAAAGTATCTCAGTGGGTCAACAGATCGTGCTTTCTGACAACACCAAAACTCTCTTTCTTGCAGATGTCATTCAACTGTCATTGTGTGTGACATCAAGAGCTTTGATAAAGGACAAGATTAATATTAACTTGTCAAAGGAACACATTCATTCATTTATTCAAGGTGATTTATCTAGTATAGTACAGAAATGTCATTACATGTCACTGTTTCTGGTGGCGAAACGGCTACTGTTGTTCGGGCACAGAGAAAAGAATGAAACAGTAAGTTTCATTTTACAGCATGACAAGTTCCAACTAGAAAGTATCAAAAGAGTTGATAAAATAGTAAGACTTACATAGACAAGTTGGTGGTGTTTTTCAAGGTGATTTATCAGTAAAAAACATGATCACTTTTGATTCCATGCACATTATGATATAACATTGAACACCTTGAAAATTCGTAATGAATGCAATACAAAATCTCCAGATACTCATGGTGTTTACGGCTACAACCTTCTCAGACAATACTCGGCAGGTATACTACTGGTAAACCAAGATAAGTCCGCCTACTGGCGCGTACCGTTGTGAAGAAAGGGGTATCGGGTGGTCCGTGACAAGTAGCCGGATATGTGCGTGTCCTGTCTCGACGAACAACGACCTCTAGTGGCGAGTTCCATAGCACGTAATAAAACGTGCTGACTCTGAAAACGAGGACAGCAAATTTGCATAGATAACAACAATCGAGACGTCTCGTTACGATGAAGGGAATTCATTTGCTGAAAAAATGGAATACTTTTTTTACCCAGGAGAGCAATACTGAGTAGTGTCATGTCATTCATCAAATAATAATGAAGGTTGAGACCTTGAAGTATTGATAGTTGACTCAATGACATACTCCTTCATTAATCCCATGTGATTTTTATGGGCTTCAGCATACTGTCAACGTAATATTGCTAACTGGATTTATATTGAGATAACTGGATATTCATAGCACTAGTCTTTACATTCGGTTGCGGTTTCTATTTCAGCTTGTCACACCGACCTCTTTATAGTCTTATAATCAGTACGTGTGTACACGTGAGCTTAGTCAATTTCATCGTCATGGCTTGCACGTACATACTCTCTACCTGTAACAAACCAAATATGTTTGCCCATATTCTGTGTACCGCCTCTGTCTCAAACGCGTTTTGTGAGTTGGTTCACCTTATCCTGGATTACCAGAAAGTATTTGATTTATTTACAGCGTTAACCACTAACCCAAAGATGTCCAATATTTTCATTGTAGTCGAATTGACTTTGTGAACAATAATAATTGACTATTTTCGACAAAGCTACCAATAGAGATGTCTCCGTATTTGTGAGATAGTTCTTATGATCATGTTATTGTGAAGCGTTTCTATCGTTTAACAATCTACCCGTGTAACACTGGTTTACTCAAATACGGGTACATCAACTGCCAGGGTGAGAGAGAGCTTTATTTCAGTAAAGGGGCCACCAGCCCATTATACAATACATGATATAAAAATTAGACAATGTCAGCGCCAATGAGAAAGTTATTACGCTTTTAAAAGCAAGAAATATAAATGTAGCTAAAGCATTAACTATGCATGGGGTTTTAGATGTACAGAGAGTTACGCATTTATCAAAAGTTATATTTGTGTAAAAATAATAAGGTAGAACATTACGTCTCAAACTGTCATAGTATGGACATTGTAAACAAAAATGATATTCAGATTCCACTAAAGGTCTTACACAAAATGGACATAGTCTCTTAGCTCTAGGTATATTGTACTTCCTTCCATCTTCAATTAGCAAAGTTTGACGAGAACATCTAAATTTACTCAAATCAATACGATAGCCACTTACTTGAATACAATCTAGATAATTTTCAAATACATTATATTGCTTAATACAAAAATAAAAATAAAGTTTTGAGTAAGTTCTTAAACTGCTAGACATCTGCTGGTTATCTATATCAATACATCTTATTTTAAAGTTATTAATAAAACCAATATGATTTACTCTTTGACTATTCCAAACATGGCCAAAAGCGTAATGTTTTGCTTTTAATGCCCACCAATATATTCCCTTTTCTGCCAGATTGTATTGATATGAATACGCATGATTCAGGATCATATTAGTTTTTTGTGATACAAATCGCAGCCAATATTTGACAATACGAACATGTTGATTGACTTTGAGTGAATAACGTCCAAGCCCACCACAAGCAACTATATTGGGGACAAGTCTCCCATATAATGGGATAAATACTCTTACAGAATCTATCATGTACATTAATAACATCTTGGGACGGGCGAAAGCCCCATATCCCTGAGCAGTAGTGAAGAACAGGTAGTAATTTGCCATCAAATATCTGTAAAAGTACATCATAAGGAAGTTTCATAAAATCCTTTGAGCCTGATTTTAAAGCGAGGAGATGGCAGTGCTTGTGTCTTTTGTGTAAAGTACCAACTACCAGATGATGATAGATGAACACCTTAATATTTATAAGTAGGAACAATTTCTATAATGTCAGTGCCCAACCAAAACTGTTCATATCTTCGAAGGCGACCACGACGTCCAAAGACAATAAATTTATTTTTGCATAAATGAATAGACAATTTCCATTTATGACAATAAATCTTCATTTTGTCGAGGTGTCTGAGCAACCCCACGACTGTACTATCGAATAAGACCATATCATCTGCAATCATTAGAATAAAAAGTTAAATGATTCCAAATTGGATATTACGTTGCCCGTCTGAATTAAGAAAATCAACAATATTATTTACAAAGAATGACAACAGAAAGGGAGATAACTCACATCCCTGTCGTACACCTTACTGGCAATGGAAGAAATCTGTATAGCCACCATTAACAAATATACAAGATCTAACATTTTCATATATATTTTAAAGTATTCTAAATATTTTACCATTAACAGTACCTATCCAGAGTTTGTAAAATAAACTTGTCCTACACACTGAATCGCACGCTGACTTAAGATCTATGTACGCACAACAGAACCTACTTTTATGTAACAATAAGTTTTTTACAAAGGCGCCACCTAGCGGTTATAGTGGTAGGACGCACAATGACCTGGCTCTAACTTTTAAGATCATTTCTCGATGAAAACTATACCTATGACAACATGTAGTAACACGAAAATATAATTACAGGTACTGTTTTCATCACGGGCTGTGATATGGCCACATACAGAGCCTATATTTACAGTTTTCATGCTGTCTTCATCAATTGCCAGGGTCCTCTTTCTTCATCTGACCGGTGTCTTCTGTCTCCTCCACATGGTCCTCTACCTCCTCAACATGGTCCTCTGTCTCCCCAACATGGTCCTCTGTCTCCCCAACATGATCCTCTGCCTCCTAAACCTGGTCCTCTGTCTCCTCCACATGGTCCTCTGCCTCCCCAACATGGTCCTCTGTCTCCCCAACATGGTCTTCTGTCTCCTCAACATGGTCCTCTGTCTCCCCAACATGATCCTCTGCCTCTTAAACCTGGTCCTCTGCCTCCCCAACATTGTCCTCTGTCTCCTCAACATGGTCCTCTGTCTCCCCAACATGGTCCTCTGTCTCCCCAACATGATCCTCTGCCTCCTAAACCTGGTCCTCTGTCTCCCCAACATGATCCTCTGCCTCCTAAACCTGGTCCTCTGCCTCCTCAACCTGGTCATCTGCCTCCTCAACATGGTCCTCTGTCTCCTCAACAATGTCCTCTGTCTCCTCAACATGGTCCCCAACATGATCCTCTTCCTCCGACTCATCACTGAGAGGGGTCCAGCGTTTTATCAGCACCCATGCAATGATGGCACCAACTCCGGCAATGATCAGGGGCACTCCCCCAACATTCAAGGCACCATTTGCTGGGGATATTTCGATAATTGCTGAAATGTTAAATATAGAAAGATTAACTAACAGTGATCATGTTTGTGGTGTTTGTGTTAAACACTTTTCTAAGACAGTCGCGACACTATTATCCTCTGTTGTTACAACGTATATCCACTGGATTCATAGAAAGGTGATCATTTCTAGTCGATGGTACTGATATGACTTCGTGTGAATTTATTAACTTTGTACATGGAATATACATGCATACACTGTATGTGTAAATTATCATGAAATAATTGTCGCGATATTCGAAATATAGTATTATACACATTGTCAATTAATGTGGCACAAGAAATGATGTAACATTGGCTTTTGTCCCTTTAATTAAATAACCTTTTTGCGTCGAGTTAGTTCATAAATTATGGGAATGACATATGTCTTCATCTTCACCGTGTGGACATTATTTCTTTGTAAAATAAATTATTATGTTTTGTATCATTGAAAGACGTGGATTTGAAAATAAATATTGACCTATATTCCAGAAACATTAACCTGCAAAAGCGGATTCATAATCGATGCACGTTCATGACTCGGTAGGGTAGACGCTACACGTACATGTCTCCCAGAGCAAATTAGTATGGATACAACGAACAAAAAGCATTAAAAAGTGAAATTGTACTGAAAATAAATGGAACATACATACAGATGCTCACCTGCATCATCTCGAGGGGGGAGTAGTACAAAAAGAGCTGTGAATAAGATAGTGAACGATGTGTCACATCTCTAGATGGTGTGGGAATAAGTAAAACACGTTGCTATACCAACATGGTAAAAGTTGTTATTTATCATCATAATATTGTCGTACGGAACCATAAGGGAACTTCCAATTAACAGTTGCTCTTCACAAATTATATGAAATGATTCATTCAATGTTAAACTGATTTTCAGAATGACGCCTGAGCGGTCATTTGGTAATTTATTCATACCTTTAAAAAAGAAACCTGTTTCTTCTTTTCAGAAATGGATAATATTTTAAAAAGTATCCATACGAAGCTCAATCAATCTGTATTCCAGCTGATGAACAACATCCATTATATATTACATATAAATAACTCATTTACATACGAAGTGCATGCGTTTCAACGATTTCACCCGCTACACAACATTGTGGATGCTGACAAACAGACAGATATAGACATTAGTAAGTGAGTGAGTGAGTTGGGTTTAACGCCGCTTTTAACAGTATTTCAGTTATATCACGGCGTGACATTAAGTAATGTTTAATGACAGTTTTAAAGTGCTTTCTTCATTTAATGCAATTGTGGCACTGTTTCCAGTGTGACTGGTTTAGGTGAATGAAATTGAAGTAACACAGAACACTACCTACCCAGGAGGAGGAGGCTGCTGATAAGTCCTCCACTCTCATCAAAGCAGCCCAGCAGTGGGAGGGCCAGTTTCAAGTTACTTCTTCCTGTAGTGTTGACCAACGCTAATGGCAGCATTATTTGAGATAGAGCTGCAAAATGATTACAAAGTCAGTAAGTCTTCAGCTACATTGGGCGGTGGGGTAGCTTTGTGGTTAAAGCATTTGCTCGTAACGCCGAAGACCCGGGTTTGATTCCCCATATGGGTACAATGTGTGAGGCCCATTTCTGGTGTCCCCCACAGTGATATTGCAGGAATATTGCTAATAGCGGCATAAAAACATACTCATTCACTCACTCACTCACTTCAGTAATCTTCAGACAAAACACAGGAGTACATTAGGGAGTTATCACAAAACTTGAGAGTGAGTAAGTGAGTTGGGTTTAACACTGCTTTGTATTACAGGTATACCATGGCGTGTCAGCTTGATGTAGAAGGAAAGCCCAAGTGATGCAGGTGTTAGGTGTTTATCTCTTAGGTGAAACCCACGAGCATTGGGCAGTGCTGACAAACCTAAAACATTATGAACCCACGAGGGCAGATTTACAGCGCACCTAAGGGACACTACTCTGCACAGCGAATTACGGCGCCTGAACATATGAGGTACACTCATTGGTTAACCCACCTGTAGCAGCTCCAAGCAGGATGGATACAGCCAAAGCACCACGAAGCACCATGGTGACAACGCCGAGAGCAAGGACCGATATTCCCATCAATAAAAGAGCTGACTTGTTTAGCTTTTCCCTTTGGAAATTTCGGATGATAACTAGTACAACCAGCACAACAAACTGAGTGACAATGGACCAGTTATTGATGCGGATAACTATCACGCTGATAGACAACCCTGTAAGACAGACAAAAATTATTAATAATAGCACACAACAATGAATAACATGACTCAGTAACTAAATGGGTCTGGCTCATTTGTATTTAATCGTCTTAAGATTAGGGACCCACCACATTCAAAATATATCAATATTATGGAACAGTTTTCTATTCAATAACGACAAATAATATTTACTTTCTTCAACCCTTCTTATTTGTTAGATTCAGTTGGAATACCAAGTTCAATGTCAGGGTCAGACATCCGAGACCCTGGTTTTCGAACCAATCAGGCGCGGGTAGTGTCAGATAAGGATAGAGCTGTGAACATCGCTTTGGAGTGCTCCAGAGCACTGGGCTCCCCATTCACTATGATTCAAGGTTAGCAATGCATTTGAAAACCTACCCACAGAAGCTGCAAGTCTTATTGAGAGGAGGAAATAAAACGGTGGGTGTTTGAACAGCTTGGACGCATTCTGCTGGGTCTGTGAGTTCTTCTGCAGAAAACTACCAGCGATAAATCCTATAACAGCAGATATCTCAAACGCTTTCATGGTATGAGACAAGTCCCATCCATAAGAAAGGCCGACCCTGATGCCAGTGATACCAATGATGTTCCCAACGGTGAAGCTGGTGTGGCTGATAACAAGAGCGAGAGCTGGACGAGTGTAAAGGTGGTCCACGGTAGCTACAACGCCAATTGTCCGAAGAAGACCCACAGCAAAACCTGACAAAGATTTCGTAAGGCCTTTATCATGGTCAAATATCCCAAGACAAATTATTGATAACGTTATGTACTCGTTTTGTAGTCGACCGCTGAAAATATATGAATATATTCTTTATCCAAAACTTATAGATTTGTCAACAAAAAGAGTGATTATCAGATAATAGCCGTTGCTTTCAATAAAAGATTCCATACCTTATTTTAAACTTATAGTCTTTGACAAATAATTGCATTTGAGTGAGTGAATGGGCCACCGAACTGCATTGGAAAATACTCGTATAAGCGTTTGGATGTATCTGCCCTTAAAAACACATCTCAAATATGTACAAAAATGCGTCTTCAGCAAATACTACTCGTATAAAAGATCTCTGGTGTGTTTAGTTGCCTATGTCTTATGAAACAAAAAATAACCTATACAAGATTCACTTTGAAAATACTTTTAAAGATTTTGACAGACCTCTCATGATGTCAAATAGGATAGCCAAGGTATCGGCTGTGGTTATTAATGACGAAAAGCCAGATGAACAAATGTGAAGAACACTTCCGCCCAGGGCGACCTTCCGGAAGCCGTATCTGATCATAAGCGGCGCACACGAAGCAGCTGAAACACACCACAGATGTGCAACATAAAGTTACACTGTTTGTGACTAAATGCAAAATGTGACAATATCATGTTTCTATCTGGACATGATACGCATGTAAGTCATTAATAATTGTAAACCTATAGAAAGTGTGTTCTGTGTTGTGATTGGCTAATTTGGGTCACATGACCAAATGTCAAAGGGTGAAAATATGATTTGAATTCCCTGAAGCAAGCGACCGAATCGCTGTGTAGGAAATAGAGATTACTACACGAGTGTCTGTCAGATACCATTGATTTTACGAGTTGTTTCAAAACGTATCTAACGAGCGAAAGCGAGTTAGATACGCTTTGTAACAACGAGTTGTAAGATCAATGGTATCTGGCAGGCACGAGTGCAGTAATCTGCAGCTGTTTCTTTCACACCCCAAAATAGCACCTTTTTAGCATCGAACCGATGAATTTGTCATGATTGCAGTGGCGCATTATACATGACATCACTGTCATAAGTGACGGCATCCTATGTGCTGCTTACTACTCATAAATAATGTGACCCGACACAAAAAGATTTCCGTCATATCTGGATTATCAAGGCGATGATGAAAATGCAAACTAGACAAAAACAAACAACACGCTGGGTGCCAAGTTGAAAGTTTACACCTCAAAGAAATTACCAAATATGTACAACAATGTTTACTTCCGTATGACATCACTACCGGTGACCGACTTTTACAAAATGGTGTGTTCACTGACAACAGTACGCGGGATTTCCAGAGGAGGATTTTCGTTGATTGAGGGATCGGATACAGATAAATGGGTCACGTAAGTAATCAGAAGCACCCTGACAATCTGCTTACTGTTATTTGTTTACCATGTTTTCCAATGTAAGAAAGAGAATTAGTTGTCGTGATTTAGCGTCAGTCATGGTGCCACACAGGACGGAAACTTTTGTAAACGGCTTCTGTTGAATTTACCACATCATTGTAATGTATATATGTGTATTTCCATAATTAGTACAACGATACTCTTCCCATGAATATTCCCAAACGCGTGATCGAGCCAATGTATGCAACAATTAGACGAAAGTACCTCTAAAAAGGCTACACAGTATAAAATCTGAATTTTGCTTTGTTTACATTTCAGCAAGTACAGTTTTCCGAGCACAGTTTTCGTTTCCATACCTAACTTATTTCGCATGATTTCATCTAGATAATTTGCATTGGTGACAAAGACGATTTATCCATTGTTTCGAAAATGTATGAGGAATTCAGGGATGCATGTATAGCATTAAATATTGAAATATACCTGATGGAATAGTTATCTCATAACCGCCATTTTGTAAACACAATCCAATATGGCGGAACGTACACTTCGGCGTTCGTGTATGCGTATTTTCCAAAACATTCTAAACGATTCTAGGCTTATCAGTGACGTTTCAGAATTATCAGTAGTGATTTGATACCCGTGATCGCTAATACGCTAATTTTCTACTTTAATTACTCGAGTAAATATCCGATATTTAGATTTCTAAACACACAGTAAATATTTATATAACACCGTGAATTGTCATTTGGCGAGATTTACAATGTACCTAATTTTCAGAAGTCACTTTCAGTAACTTTGAATTGCCTAAAATGACAGTAAATGATAAACAGATAGGGGAATTCAAAACTGTGAAGTGTATTAATCTGCATGATGTATTTTGATTTTTATTCGATTTCGAAGTGAGGGTTGAATAGGAGGGACATATGTGTCGCTGTGGCATCCAGGGTGTTTACACTCTGAAAAAACGATTATGTTGACATAACAACAAATAATGTTACTGATAATAATAACAAACAAACTCGCAGACGATTTCGATTTTGTTTATTTTTATTATTAATTATACGGTGAACATTCGACTGAAGCACCAGCAACTTATGAATGACTTACACTCAGGAAGGTAGTCCGTCATCATTACCAAAATCAAAATCACCATAGCAACAACAGAACGTTTGATGTTGACGCCTCACAACTGAGTAAGTACGAGCTGTTAAAAAGTGCGCATGTTTTTTTTCTAAATAAAACAATAGGTTTACAATATCGATAAATACTATGTGTATGTCTATTTCCGGGATTTTATCGAGTATTTGCATCTTGGAAATTTTCATTCGAGCCCCTCAAGCTAACGCTTTCGGGTCTCGAGATTAATTTCCAAGATGCAAATACTCGATAAAATCCCGGAAATAGACACACACATAGTATTTATCTTCTAAATACACTCGCGCAAAATCAAAACCACCGATATGACGTTGGTGACCAAGGTAAAAATATCTAAGATGATATGGTTAAATCAGTCGCTCGTCAATGCTTAGTCTCGGTCTCGAGACACCATCTGGGTACAATGTGTGAAACCCATTTCTGACGTTCCCCGCTATACTATTGCTGAACAAATGCACAGAGCCACGTAAACAATAATCACTCAGTTATCTTAAAACCAATTACCTGCCAGTGCAGAAAACACACAAAATGTGATAAGAACTTTTGGGACCGTCTCTCTGGCTTCCCTGGAATCTCCTCTGAAGTAGGGCAGGGGAAGAAACATTAAGGACGCGCAGCACCCAACTGTGATGTTCACTATCATACTGGCAAATATGGGAACGAGAAACAGAATGGTCTTCTTACACTTAGACGTAAGCTGAAATTAACGAAGGAATATTGTTACTCAATGTCAGTGATGTCATAATGACTTTGTTACACACTGTTTCTGGGATTTTGTTCCATGTCTAGGATGTCTTTCGTTGGATTATGAAATTACTAACAATGCTAATTTCTTCTTTGGTTTTGTTTATTGCGTTATGTTATTGGTTACTCAATAAAACCCGCAAATATGAAAATAACATTAATCTCAAAAATGAACCGAAAACATCACACAGGCAAACTTCACATAAACTTTGAAACCTTTGCATTAAAAACAATATTTCAACTCTTACCGTACGTGGCTCGGCTATTACTTCAATGTAATCATACGCAGGGTTGGTTCCAGCAATGAATTCATAGTCATTAGCTTCTGATTGGCTTCCTTCAAGAGCCTGATAACCAGAGGCTGGGTTGACGTCGTCAATGTAGCTATATTCAACAGAAACAGGATTTCTGTGGTCGGTGCTAGCGTCATTACCAGCAGTAGATTCATCAATAGATTTGTACTCGCTTGGCTTGTTTTCTTCCAGGATCTCTTGTCCGTCGTCATGAGAAAGGAGGATTTCATCAGCGGATTCCTGATGAGAAGTTGGTCTGAATTCAGCCGACATTGTTGGTAATTTCAGAGTAATATAGACTTTTTGTAGCAAGTTCGTATGTAGCTGATCTAACGTAGAGGCAATGGACGACAAAGTGAAATCGTTACACTGGATTGTGTTTCGCGGAAGTTTCGTTTTGTAATTTTTAGTTAAATATTCATAAGTAAGTTTCACAGCTCGTGTTACTTCTTGTTGCGGAAATTGTAGCCGGATGCTACCACAGTATTCGAAATCTGAGTTCGGTATGACTGCTATTATCATTCCATTATATTGTTTTCTATATATAAAGAAAATACTAAATACGTTAATGTTACCATATTAAGGCGTGTCATGGATCATCCACTTGAAAAGCTTTGTTTGTTCGTTTGTTGTTGAACGCGGCATTCAGCAATATCCCAGCTATATGGCGGCGGTCTGTAAATAATCGAGTCTGGAACAGACAATCCAGTGATTGACACCAAGAGCATCGATCCACGCAATTAAAAACCTTTTGATTTTTTAGGGATTAGAATTGAATAATTGCAATATTTCATACACTGAGAAACCTTGAAATGTTAAAAGAATAATTATCTCAGTAACCTCTAGTCTCTGACATGTCATGTGTATGTTAATGACCTCGTATTTCATTATATTTTCTCAATTTCCTGACGAGTAATGTTTTATAAAACAAGCGTCTGCATTGTTTTTCTCATGACCCCGGCAGACAGACTGAACCATTTTCAAAAGGCAATTTTGTGCCATTGATTCTCAACTTATGTAGATAATATGATGACACAGGGTGTTTGATTAGAATGCAAGGTGTGTGCTCTGTGATTCTATGTTTTCTGTCTTTTTTAGGTTGTAGATTATTTTTTGGATGGTGATTATGACCTTTTCACTTTGGCCACATACACAATGCAGGACAGGACTGTTTTTCAGTGTTCAGCTCATATAATGTTCACGGCTATCTAACCCTTTACTCCTAAGGGAATCTTTCGAGAGGTTGCTCTCTGACACTGATCACACACACACACACACACACACACACACACACACACACACACACACACACACACACACACACACACACACACACATTCGAGTGCCTGGTCACCCCCTGAAACTAAACTTCGCGGGTCCCGTGACACAGATTTTAATTCCCTGTGTGATTCCTTATGAGGCATGCCAAATATGTTTTGCATTACATACTTCGAGACGATGTCAGACAAACAGTTGTTCACAGCAGTATTTCTCTCTGTGCGTGAACATGGATTCAAACATTATTTTCAAGATAGTCCAAAAACCTACGAATGTCATGCATGCAATCTCTCTCTGCATGAACACATATTTTGGTTTCACAACTCAAAGCAACAATGTTGCTCTCATATTTCCTCCATCCATGACGAGCGTCTGTAATAATATCAATGCCGCGATAATCTTCTTCCTGGTCAATTGTTTTCAACAACGTGATACACACAGCCTTGTTGACGGCGTCATCACAAGACTCGTCGTCCAAATCACTAACAATCTCACAATAACGACCATAAAATGAACTGACGAATGCCTCGGAACAAACTCCCAATTTAAGCATGTGTGCACAATCTTTATTTGTAAACACTATTTAAAAAAAGAATGTCTATTACTTGAATCTGATTATCAATATTCAATAATATTCAATGCAAGTGACCAAAACCTACACACACAAAAACTAATATGTTGTAGATTTTTTAAAAATCTGGTCGTTAATACTGATGTTACTAACGTCAATTTCGTATTTTTGTATCCTTACTGTTATGTTTTCTGTGAGTGTTGTTATACTGCTGTTCATCCGTAAACCTACAGTATGTTTTAATTTGACCACGAATCCATCACATAGTCCACATGTGCTGTGCTACTTAATAGCGCAACCTTGAATAAGCTCCGCCCACTGTAATTAAGGCAGACACTCAAAAACAACAGATTTGATTTGTTGTGATCAAACTACAGAAACTGTATCGACTTATGTCTGATTATGGATCCAGTTGTGGTACCCAAGGTTTGCCATTCAAGTTGATACGAAGTTTGACGGTCAATGGTGATCGACCTCCTCTCGACATTCGGTTGTGTTTAGATCGCCAGTCACTGTTCGAAACTGAAACACCGCCACCTTGCGGGCTATAAATATCAGCGTGTGGCTTTAAACTGAATAAAGATTGAAATATTATAAAGTGAAACTCGTGGCATACTTCCCAGGTCAACTGATCCATAGCTAGAAATGGAGAGTAGGGCGTTTTCAACCGAGGAAGATGAAACAGCTCCAGAATGAGCGGGTAAGCAAATCAATACTAGTGACCCGTGAAGAGCCGGGTTAGAATATGGGTCTTCAGCAACCCATACTTGCCGTAACTGGCAACTATTCTTGTCGTAAGAGGCGACTAACGGGATCGGGTGGTCAGGCTCGCTGACTTGTTTGATGCTTGTCATCGTATCCCAATTGTATGGATCGATGCTCATGATAAAAATCACTGGAATGTCTGGTCCAGACTCGATTATTTACAGACCGCCGTCATATAGCTGGAATATTGTTGAGTGCGGCGTTAAACAACAAACTAACAAGTGTTTTGAAGTGTTAGTAGTGACAAACGGTGCAACATATCCTAGATAATAAGAACGTGTTATATTTTTATGTCCACTGATCTAGAATCCCGCATTCTGATTGGTCCGCAAGTGGTATAATCGAACCTGAATTATACCATGTTTTTGTTCACGAAAGAAAAATCGCTACTTCTCCAAAGCTGACGGGTAGGCAATTTCAAACATTGATTGGTCTTTTTTTAATAAGCTGTTTCAACAAGTTTATAAGTACTTGCAAATTCGTAATCAAAAGCAGAATCAGCCGCACCACCATGCACTTCCAGTGTGATCACCTACGGTTTGGTAAAACACAAGCCTGCTACAACCTCACGCCAGATTGAATCTCCATGCCTACAGCCAGCATAATGAGAAACCTAAATGCACTTCAGATAAGATTGTACAACTTTGAGAAAAAAACACAACTTAAAAGCTGAAATCCTTCCGCAATATGCAATACCCGTCTGGATATTACTTCCGGTATCGTTCATGGATTGTGAAAGCACATAAATAATTCAGAACAACTTTAAACTTCATTTACCCCATTTCCTCAAGATGTATTACAAGCAAAGTTGTGAACTTGTTACATGACTCCTGTTTGGGCAGACGGCGTGTAAAGTCACGTGCGTCAAGCTGTACAAGTTTCGGTTGGTATTTAAAACATGTCTAACGAAGTATGGCTTGAAAACTGAATCTCTTGTCTCCAGCAACCAAAATGAAAAGGTTATATGCACTTTTGGAACAGATGGTGAATTATGATTTAAACAGCGCCAAAACTGAGTCTGTTATAAGATGTGGGTTGAGGTTAAATGGGGTTTAGCGTCGCGTCCAAGATCATTGCACTTATATAGCGACGTGCATGTACGTGTGTGTGTTTGTGTGGCTGCTTGTACTAGTCCGGAGTGACGCCGATTTATAGTGCTAGCACACTGAGATACCATGCCGCAGTTTAACATAAATACCCCACTCAGACACAGTATACTGACTCCGACTTGACCAGTCCTTGATTTTGCCCCTTAATGCCGATCGCCAGAAAGGGTAACATCAAGTACCATCTTTTAACGTCTTTTGGTATGACGCGGTTGGGGATCGAAACCCGGACCTTCCGCTCTCCGGGCGGGCGCTCTACCCCTAGACCACGGAGGAGGAGTTATAAGAACTGACTTCAAGATATCTTGAATAGGAAAGGCATATAAACATTTTATCAAATGGGTCCAAACGGAAAAAGTAGTTGATTAAGGTGTTGTAGGTGCATTGCATGCAGTAGAAGATTTCACCCAACACAGAGACATCAAACACATAAAACAAGAAAACTACCACGTCTTTGTAAGACGGAAAGTACAAACACACGGATAAAAATTGTTGACTAAATTAGTATCGTGGTTCTACAGCTCATGTAGTTATGTTGTCACCAGTTATCAATGTCAACCAAAACGATTAGCATATTGACCTAACAATTTGTCGCATACACATTGAGGACGTATGTACAAATATGAAACTAGTAACTACACTTCAAAACTGTTTCTTAAACCGCAAAAATAAATGTAGCATGTAATACTGTGTACCGTAATTGCCATAGAAAACAGTTAACTGTCCTTCTGCCCCCGGTGGGAGATACGAGTTAGGTGCCCAGTTATGTGTGCTTGCGGTGTTTTGGACTGTCAGACTCAATACATTAAATATATTGAATACATTTAGGATTGTAACTCGTGTGGGTATGTTTTACTTCTGTTCTAATTATTCAGGTTTCGTGTGTTCAAAATAATTTGTTTTGTTATTGTAATTATATCAGGGAAGGGTTCATAAGTGAGCACAGAATATAATCATAAGGTTTCGTCCTTCTGACCAGGAACAAGTTGTCACTAAAATAGCATGGAAGCCGAATGTTATACATGTATGTGGTTGAGCAGCTTCCTTAAATAGCCGTTAATATCAGAGACTTATTTAATCGATTTGAGGGGTTCGATCCCCGACCGCGTCATACCAAAAGACGTTAAAAAATGGTATTTGTTGTTACCTTGTCTGGTGTTCAGCATTAAGGGGCTAAAACAAGGACTGGTCAGCTCGGAGACAGTATGCTGTGTCTGAGTGGGGCATTCATGTTAAACTGCAGCATGGTATCTCTGTGGGCTAGCACTATAAATTGGCATCAGTCCGGAATAGTACAAGCAGCCACACACACACACACACACACACACACACACACACACACACACACACACACACACACACACACACACACGTCTCACCTCACCTAATCGATTTGAAGTCACAGACTCGGATAGTTTCCTAGTTGAATGCAGAGTGCATTACTGATCATTATTTTCATTTGTGGGGGCTTTGATAATCAGCAGTACTCATGATCACTGGGACATTGGTCGTCTTCAGCGGAATCCTGATGCGTTAAGTTGGTAGATTTTTTCACCTTGACCAGTAGAAGTTTGGCTGTTGCAGATCCGGGTTAGAACAGGTCTTCAGCAATACATGCTTGTCGTAAAAGACGACTATGCTCGTAAGAGGCGACTAACGGTATCGGGTGGTCAGGCTCGCTGACTTGGTTGATGTATGTCATTGTATCCCAACTACCTTGGATCGATGTTCATGATATCAATCATTGGATTGTCTGGTCGAGACTTGATCATTTATAGACCAGCGTCAGAAAGCTGGAATATTGCTGTGTGCGGCGTTAGACAACCACTAAACAACAACGGTAATCAACAGAGCCAACGAGCGCTATAACAGGGACATATTCTGTCCTTGTAAAGTATTCTCACATTTTCAGTTACGGTTTCATAATCAATATTTATTTCTATTCAGTTCACACACACACACGCTCTATATAAGTGCACTTATCTCAAACGCGACGTTAAACCCCATTTCACCTCACCTCACCTCCAAATATATATAAAAAAAACAACAGTTCAGCGCATTTTGTTACATTGGTGATTGAATGCGCTGGCCCCAAATCTATGGTATAAAAAACAGGACAACAACGATCATGACGTTTTACAAAGTGGTATTCAAGATACTGGTGGACATTTCATTGCGTGCAGTATGAAAGTAATTGTTACGGAGCTGCAGGCTTCCTCAGGTAAGTTGTTGCTACAAATGACGGGTGTGCCCCTTGAGAAGCAGGGATCGGGCTCCCTATGATCAGGTTTTACAATCCCAGTCGTGTTGAACCATTGTTATATCAATATTTCAAAATGCATACCGACAAAGATTGAGAAAGAGGTTCTGTCCAATAGTATTAGCATCGGTGATGATGAGGCCTCAAATAAACTTTTTCCAATGTGGTTATTGTGATTTGAAACCTGACTGTTATTATGACCATGTAACCATAGAATGCTTGAGAATATAAGTATTTGATCCTGCTCTGGAGTAACATTTTTTTATGTTTGTCGCTGTCTGTGACCCCTTTTCGGCATTCTCTAAGATGGCTGGCCTATTGGCCAGTGAATACATACACGTTCCAAGAGAGCACAGTTTTCCATGCGCTCTTATGGTCATGGTCACAGCCAAAAAAGTGTAGGTTTACTTTTTTTGCTGTGGGTAGAACGGAGATAGACCCCAAAGTAAAATAAAAGGTATCAAATCTACAGTTAGAGTATCTCAAATTTAAAAACACAGAAGGTATAACCGATAGGGGCTATGATCAAACTCATAAAATAAGATCTTTGTGCTCGCTACAGCTTAAAAAGCATCAGAGGGAATCCCATTACAGTTCATGTCAAAACTTTGATTGACCAATGAATGACTAACAGGAAGTCGACGTTAGCCAATCAGAAAGCAGCTTTCTCGAGCTTTACGGCACAATTGTCAAACTGTGGACATCCAATCCAGGCAACGCTTTGAAAACTATTTTGGCAAAGTTCTCGATTCAAGATTTGGAATGTCATAAATGATCGATATCGTATGATAGCATATTCCTCGGGCTATGGCAAGTCTCTTCCGTTTCAATTTTTTATTTAATTGAAGCAAGAGATGCTCCGTGTTAATGATAGAGACTGGATAGTATCTGGTGTTGCCGTTATATAGTATATTAACCTAAGGCTGCATGATTGTAAAAACACACTCGAACTTTCACTTACGCACTCTCATTGGTCAAATGAAAGGTCGTGCTGACGTGACCTGTAATGGGATGTCCAGAGGCCTATGTGTAGCGGTAGTGAGCACTCAGATCTGTTTGTGATGACACTGTGGTATGATTCATGTTCTAGTGCCCGATTTCTCCCCACATATAGCATTCGTAAGGTGTGTGTGACATTGCCAATGTGCAGTTAAGGTTATTATCGAACCAACGTCATTTAACTCTCCTGGCAGACGCTCTAACCACCAGACCACGGATGTGACCACAAAATTTGAACTAGAAGACGAAGAGGTGTTTGATGGATTGAAATCAAATTTGCTAGGACTTCCTATAAAAATAAGATATCTGGTCCGGTTGGTTTCAATATATTTATTTATCTTCCACTCACGGCTGTACGATTGACATAATACTTTCGGGATGTTACGTGTAACAAATACCCGCCGCCATCACAAGTAGGTTGGTGTTATGAATCTTTAAGATACACTCGATTCAAGGCCCAGATAGGTTGGCGTTACTCCTCTTTAAGATACACCCGCCGCCGTCTTAAGGCTCATGTAGGTTAACGTTATGCCTCTATAAGAAACACCCGCCGCCGTCACAAGAAGGTTGGTGTTATGAATCTTTAAGATACACCCGACTCAAGGCCAAGACAGATTGGCGTTACTCCTCTTACAAATATACCGGGCCGCCGACTCAAGGCCCAGGTTGGTTGGCGTTACCCTTCTTTAAGATACACCCGCCGCCGTCTTAAGGCACGTGTGGGTTAGTGTTACTCCTCTTTATGATACACACGCCGCCGTCTCAAGGCACATGTGGTTTAGTGTTACTCCTCTTTAAGATACACACGCCGCCGTCTTAAGGCACATGTGGGTTATTGTTACGGCGAAACCGCATTATCAGTGGTTCATATTGGGAAAGGGAGGTCACTCTTATTTCAAACGGGAGCGATATCCGTTGTTTTCGTATTTGCGAGAAATGGCGTCAGTCACGCTGTACGTTGTTGGTCCAGCTATTAAATGCCCAGCTTATGCCTTAGGTAAAACGTATTGTTAATTACATGTTTGAATGCATAATATATGTTTCCATCCGTATATCTTCATAGATTGGTTTAGTGATGATAACCATTTTCTCAAATGTAGGCCCATATTTTTCGTGTCATATATGGTGATCGAAACAAGTAGGCCCACATTTGTATATCGCCTAGCTTCGTTAGGTTGTTTAATTAGTTCTGATAATCATTTCCTAAATGTGGGCAGACGTTCTTCCGTCATATTGATTGCAACAGGAGGGACCACATTTATCAAACGCGAAATTCTACTTAAATATTGCTAATCAGTTTTCTCAAATGGGGGCCCACATTGTTCCCGTCATATATGGTGATCGAAACAAGTGGGCCCACATTTGAATATCGCTTAGTGGGTAGACGTTCTTCCGTCATAGTGATTGCAACAGGAGGGACTACATTTATTAATCGCTAAGCTTCTTTAGCTTGGAGGGGCGGTCGGGTAGCCTAGTGGTTAAAGCGTTCGCTCGTCACGCCGAAGACCCAGGTTCGATTCCCGACATGGGTACAATGTGTGAAGCCCATTTCTGGTGTCCCCCACCGTGATATTGCTGGAATATTGCTAAAAGCGGCGTAAAACCATACTCACTCTCTCACTCATTAGCTTGGCTTACTTATAACCATTTTCTAAAATGTGGGCCCACATTGTTCCCGTCTTATAGTGATCGAAACAGGTGGGCCCACATTTGTAAATCGCTGGGCTTCATTGGGTTCACTAAGTCAATTAGGCTAGTGGGCTCACATTTGTCATTACTTTGCATGGGTATGTGACATATTATATTATTCTCATTTTGTAATATTGATGGGAAATATATTTATAAATTATTTGGTGTGACGTTAATTCCACGAAAGGCACACAAAGTCTTTGAAGTTTGAATAACGTTATCATAGCTGACCACACTAGTTTTGTAAAAATAGTTACAAAGCAAGAAACTTAGGTCTACTTCAAATTAAATTTACAGAGGCAATACCACTCATTCTGCTTTTTCCAGTATAAGTTTTGGTGGCGAATTAAGCCCGAAAATATGTCTACACTTGAATTCATCTCGGACATGATACAAGCCTCAAACTTTTCCGAGAACTTGTTCCATAAAAGGAATAACTCATGAATAGTAATGACCCCACGACCTGGTTTGGCGATGTTCGTAGAAGTGAGTTCTGCTGTATCGTCATCGCATTTGTACATTCTAATCCAATTATAAGTCATAATACTTATTTTAAATAGACAAAATAGCAGTTTGTAACGCGGGTTTGTTTACGTAGTACATATTCTCAACAACAAGTGCGTTTAGTTTCGAATGTGGGCCCACCTCGAACTTTCGATAAGGCAAACGGAGTGAGCTCCCTTCTCGAAACACCGATAATGCGGTTTCGCCACTGTTACTCCTCTTTAAGATACACACGCCGCCGTCTTAAGGCACATGTGGGTTAGTGTTACTTCTCTTTAAGATACACACCCCGCCGTCTTAAGGCACATGTGGGTTAGTGTTACTCCTCTTTAAGATACACACGCCGCCGTCTTAAGGCACATGTGGGTTAGTGTTCCTCCTCTCTAAGATACACACGCCGCCGTCTTTAGGCACGTGTGGGTTAGTGTTACTCCTTTTTAAGATACACACGCTGCCGTCTTAAGGGAGATCTGGGTTAGTGTTCCTCCTCTCTAAGATACACACGCCGCCGTCTCAAGGCACGTGTTGGTTAGTGTTACTCCTCTTTAAAATACACACGCCGCCGTCCTAAGGCACTTGTGGGTTAGAGTTACTCCTCTTTAAAGCTACACTGACCGCCGTCTTAAGGCACTTGTGGGTTAGAGTTACTCCTCTTTAAAGATACACAGACCGCCGTCTTAAGGCACTTGTGGGTTAGAGTTACTCCACTTGAAGATACAAACGCCGCCGTCTCAAGGCATGTGTGGGTTAGTGTTACTCCTCTCTAAGATACACACGCCGCCGTCTCAAGGCACGTGTGGGTGAGTGTTACTCCTCCTTATGATAAACACGCCGCCGTCTTAAGGCACGTGTGGGTAAGTGTTACTCCTCTTTAAAATACACACGCCGCTCTCTTAAGGTACATGTGGGTTAGTGTTACGGCGAAACTGCATTATCAGTGGTTGATATTAGGAAAGCCTATTTCTGATGTTCCCGCAATGCTGTTCCAGAACATTTACACAAAGCGGCGTAAAGTATGATCACTCTCAAACGCAAAATACCTGCCAGTGCAGAAAACCCTCTTGATGTGCTTTGAACAGCAACCATCTCTCTAACTTCACTGGATTCTCTTCTTAAAAAGATCCGGGGAAGGAACAGGAGGGACGCGCTGATGTTCAGTATCACACTGGTAAATTTTGGAACGAGATAAAGAACTGTCTTCTTATACTTAGTCGTAGGCTGAAATTAACGAAGAAATAGCTTTAATATCTGTTCAATGTCATGATGACATTACGGCTTCCTTACACACTGGTACCTTTCTGTTTCCTGGATGCATATTCATTGCATTGCATCTCCTAAATGAACCGAAAACATAAGTCAAAGCTCAAATCCTTCAAATCCTTACTTCAATATAACGATAAACAGGGTTGGTTCAAACAATGCATTCATGGCTTCTGATTAACTTTCTTCGCCTGAAAACCAGGGGCTGGTTTGATGTCGTCAGTGTCGTGATATTCAATTTCGACAATGGACTCGTCCTCGCTAGGCTTGTGTTCATTAAGTCGGTAATGTCAGCAAGTCTGTCTATAGCTGAGGTAACGTAGAGGTCATGGACGACAGAATGAAGTCGTTACACTGTGGTGTGTTTGTGTGAAGTTTCGTTTTGTAGTGTTTAGTTAAATGTTCATAAGTAAGTTTCAAAACCTTCATGTTGCTGGAAATTGTACTTTGATGCGACCACCCGTTGGACTGAGTAACGGTTTTCCAATTTCATGTTGATTATTCTGTGAGTGAACCTGTTTCATATTTATCTCATTTAAGGAAATATTTGAAAAGTGAATGTAACATACCATATTTAAGCTTGTCAACGATCGTCCACTTGAAATCATTGTCGTTTTTCAAGGAATAGAAATTGAAAATATTGTTTGCAAACAGGAAAAAAAACATTGAAATGTCATCTTTCAAAACAGATGTTTCTTGCTCGTCACGCCGAAAACCCAGGTTCCATTCAATACATTGGTACAATGTGCGAGTCCCATTCCTGATGTCCCTTGCTGGAACATTGTAAAATCATAACCCTCACCCCATGGTAACCATATTCAAAAAACAGTATAGGCTACTGATTGTAAATTTATGTAGATACAATAATGACACAGTGTGTGTGATTAGAGTGCAGGGTGGTATAGCGTGTGTATCCTGTGAATATATGTTTTCTTTTTTCTTTTCACTAAGGCCACAAATAGCAAATCTCAGGAACATAATATTTGAAAAATGTTTTGGCCTGTGACGTCGAATCCCCTACATGGGCACAGTGGTTGTGAAACTTATATGAATAGATCGCTGAAAGATGTTTGAAGCCGTGAGGGCGGTCGGGTAGCCTAGTGGTTAAAGCGTTAGCTCGTCCTGCCGAAGACCCGGGTTCGATTCCCGACATGGTTTCAATGTCTATTTCTGTGGTCCCCCACAGTGATATTGCTGGAATATTGCTAAAAGCAGCGTAAAACCATACTCATTCACTGTTTGAAGCCGTGGCAAGGTTGAAATATTGACAGAAATGCTCAAAGCGGCGTATAATCTCCGGCTTAATAATTCATTCGTTATCATCGGTTAGAGCTTGATGAGATTGGAAATTATCGGATATGAAATATACAGGACCAACATGTCACCCGTTGTCCAATCGTTTGTATACTGTTTGTCTATAAAAGAACTATTATATATATAATATTAACAGATGAATCTCTGTTCAGCCAAGACTGCCTCCGTGGTCTAATGGTAGAGCGTCCGCTCGGAGAGTGGAAGGTCTGGGGATCGATTTATTATACAAAAAGACGTTAAATGATGGTACTTGTTGTTACGCTTGGCATTAAGGGGCTAAAACAAGGACTGGTCGGCTCGGAGTCTGTACATTGTGTCTGAGTGGGGTATTCATGTTAAACTGCGGCATGGTATCTCAGTGAGCTAGAACTATAAATCGGCATCAGTCCGGACAAGCAGCAGCACACATATATACACGTGCATGCACGTCGCTATATAAGTGCAATAATCTTGGACGCGACGTTAAACCCCATTTCACCTCACCACCTCACCTGTTCAGCCAAACCGAAAAACTGTGACCACAGAACCGGAAATAAACACACGAATACCACGTTCCACTGTCGAAATGCTGATACAAGTTATGAAACAGTCTCTATACCTACATGAATACCGCTTGTTTAAAGCATATTTATAGACATTCTACCAATACAGTGCTATCTGTCATTCAGTGTAAATTGTCTCTGAATTAAGTGATTCATGAGTTGGTGCAAGTGTGAATAAAGTATTGGTTGGTTTTGTCTCCAGATTAAGGCCATGCACAGCAATATTTCAGCTATATGATGCGGTCTGAAAATCATTGAGTGTGGACCAGACAATCTAGCAACGTCCCTCGCCGCCGGGGTTCCATGACATGCAATCAATAATGTATAACATTAAACATAGTTAACATTCATAGAAACTTGTAGCATGATCTAGAATAAGTTTGTTTCAAACTCGTTATGCTTACACCGAGGTGACTGTCAGGTTGACGCATTCCAAAGTATCTCAGTGGGTTAACAGGTCGTGCTTTCTGACAACACCCAAACGCTCTTTCTTGCACATGTCACGCAACTGTCATTGTGTGTGATATCAAGAGCTTTGATAACGGACACGATTAATATTAACTTGTAAAAGGAACACATTCATTCATTTATTCAAGGTGATTCATCTAGTATAGTACAGAAATCTCATTACATGTCACTGTTTCTGGTGGCGAAACGGCTACTGTTGTTCGGCCACAGAGAAAAGAATGAAACAGTAAGTTTCATTTTACAGCATGACAAGTTCCAACTAGAAAGTATCAAAAGAGTTGATAAAATATTAAGACTTACATAGAAAAGTTTTGTGGTGTTATTCAAGACGATTTATCAGTAAAAAACATGATCACTTTTGATTCCATGCACATTATGATATAACATTGACCACCTTGAAAATTCGTAATGAATGCAATACAAAATCTCCAGATACTCATGATGTTTATGGCTACAACCATTTCAGACAATACTCGGCAGGTATACTACTGGTAAACCAAGATAAGTCCGCCCACTGGCGCGTACCCTTGTGAAGAAAGGGGGATCGGGTGGACTGTGACAAGTAGCCGGATATGTGCGTGTCCTGTCTCGACGAACAACGAGTTCTAGTGGCGAGTTCAATAGCACATAATAGAACGTGCTGACTCTGAAAACAGGGACAGCAAATTTACATAGATAACAACAATCGAGACGTCTCGTTACAATGAAGGGAATTCATTTGCTGAAAAAATGGAATACTTTTTTTTACTCAGGAGAGCAATACTGCGTAGCGTCATTTCATTCATCAAATGATAATGAAGGTTGAGATCTTGAGGTATTGATAGTTGACTCAATGACATACTCCTTCATTAATCCCATGTGATGTTTATGGGCTACAGCATACTGTAAACGTAATATTGCTAACTGGATTTATATTGACAGAACTGGATATTCATAGCACTAGTCTTTACATTCGGTTGCGGTTTCTGTATCAGCTTGTCACACCGACCTCTTTATAGTCTCATAATCAGTATGTGTGTACATGTGAGCATAGACAATTTCATCGTCATGGCTTGCACGTACATACTCTCTACCTGTAACAAACCAAATATGTTTGCCCATATTCTGTGTACCGTCTCTGTCTCAAACGGATTGTATGAGTTGGTTCAACTTATCCTGGATTACCAGAAAGTATTTGATTTAGTTACAGCATTAACCACTAACTCAAAGATATCCAATATTTTCATTGCAGTCGAATTAACTTTGTGAAAAATAATAATCGACTATTTTCGACAAAGTTACCAATGGAGATGTCTTCGTATCTGTGAGATAGTTATTATGATCATGTTATCGTTTTACAATCTACCCGTGTATCACTGGTTTACTCAAATAGGGGTGCATGAATTGCTTGGGTGAGAGAAAGCTTTATTTCAGTAGAGGGGCCACCGGCCCATTATACAATACATGATATAAAAATTAGACAATGTCAGCGCCAATGAGAAAGTTATTATGCTTTTAAAAGCAAGAAATATAAATGTAGCTAAAGCATTAATTAGGCATGGGGTTTTAGATGTACAGAGAGTTATAAATTTATCAAAAGTTACATTTGTGTACAAATAATAAGATTTAACATTGCGTCTCAAACTGTCATAGTATGGGCATTGTAAACAAAAGTGATTCCACTAAAGGTCTTACACAAAATGGACATAGTCTCTTAGCTCTAGTTATATTGTACTTCCTTCCATTTTCAATAAGCAAAGTTTGACGAGAACATCTGACTTAGGCACTTACTGGAATACAATCTAGATAATTTTCAAATACATTATATTGCTTTATACAAGAATAAAAAGAAAGTTTTGAGTAAGTTCTTAAATGCTAGACCACTGTTGGTTATCTTTATCATTACATCTTATTTTAAAGTTATTAATAAAACCAATATGATTTACTCTTTAACTATCCCAAACATGGCCAAAAGTCATATGTTTTACTTTAAATGCCCACCAATTTATTCTCTTTTCTGCCAGATTGTATTGATATGAATAAGCATGATTAAGGATCATATTAGTTTTCTGAGATATAAGTGGCAGCCAATATTTGACAATATGAACATGTTGATTGACTTTAAGTGAATAACGTCCAAGCTCACCATGAGCAACTATATTGGGGACAAATCTCCCATATAATGGGATAAAATATTCTTACAGAATCTATCATGTACATTAATAACATCTTGGGACGGGCGAAAGCCCCATATCTCTGAGCAGTAGTGAAGAACAGGTAGTAATTTGACATCAAATGTCTGTAAAAGTACATCATAAGGAGATGGCAGTGCTTGTGTCTTCTGTGTAAAGTACCAACTACCAGATGATGAAAGATGATCACCTAAATATTTATAAGTAGGAACAATTTCTATAATGTCAGTGCCAAACCAAAACTTTTCATATCTTCGAAGGCGACCACGACGTCCAAAGACAATAAATTTACTTTTGCCTAAATTAATAGACAATTTCCATTTATGACATTAAAATCTTCATTTTGTCGAGGCGTCTTTGCAACCTCACGACTGTACTATCGAATAAGACCATATCATCTTCAAACATTAGAATAAAAAGTTAAGTCATTCCTAATTGGATATAACGTTGCCCGTCTGAATTAAGAAAATCAACAATATTATTTACAAAGAATGAAAACAGAAAGGGAGATAACTCACATCCCTGTTGTACACCTTACTTGCAATGGAGGAAATCTGTATAGCCACCATTAACAAATATACAAGATCTAACATTTTCATATATATTTTTAAGAATTCTAAATATTTTACCATTAACATTACCTATCCAGAGTTTGTAAAATAAACTTGTCCTAAACACTGAATCGCAAGCTGACTTAAGATCTATGGACGCACAACAGAATCTACTTTTATGTAACAATAAGTATTTTGCAAAGGCGCCACCTAGCGGTTATAGTGGTAGGATGCACAATGAGCTGGCTCTAACTTTTAAGATAATTTCTCGCTGAAAACTATACCTATGACAACATGTAGTAACACGAAAATATAATTACAGGTACTGTTTTCATCATGGGCTGTGATATGGCCACATACAATGCCTATATGGACAGTTTTCATGCTGTCTTCATCAATTGCCAATATCCTCTTTCTCCATCTGACCGGTGTCCTCTGTCTCCTCAACATGGTCCTCTGCCTCCTCAACATGGTCCTCTGTCTCCTCTACATGGTCCTCTGTCTCCTCAAAATGGTCCTCTGTCTCCCCAACATGGTCCTCTGTCTCCCCAATATGGTCCTCTGTCTCCCAACATGGTCCTCTGTCTCCTCAACATGATCCTCTGCCTCCTAAACCTGGTCCTCTGCCTCCTCAACCTGGTCCTCTGTCTCCTCAACATGGTCCTCATCACCGAGAGGGGTCCAGCGTTTTATCAGCACCCATGCAATGATGGCACCAACTCCGGCAATGATCAGGGACACTCCCCCAAAATACAAGGGACTATTTGCTGGGGATATTTCGATATTTGCTGAAATGTTAAATATAGAAAGCTTAACTAACAGTGATCAAGTTTGTGGTGTTTGTGATAAACACTTTTCTGAGACAGTTGAAGCACTGTTATCCTCCGTGGTTACAACGTATATCAACTGGATTCATAGAAAGTTGATCATTTCTAGTCGATGGTACTGATATGATCTTCGTGTGAATTTATTAACTTTGTACATGGAATCTACATGCATATGTGTAAATTATCATGAAATAATTGTCGCGATATTCGAAAAATAGTATTATACACATTGACAAGAAATGATGTAACAGTGGCTTTTGTCCCTTTAATTAAATAACCTTTTTGCGTCGAGTTAGTTCATAAATTATGGGAATGACTTATGTCTTCACGTGTGAACATTTATTTCTTAGTAAAATAAAATATAATGTTTTGTGTCGTTGAAAGAGGTGGTTTTGAAAATAAACATTGACCTATATTTCAGAGACATTAACCTGCAAAAGCGGATTCATAATCGATGCACGTTCATGGCTCGTAAGGTAGACGTTACACGTACATGTCTCCCAGAGCAAATTAGTATGGATACAACGAACAAAAAGCTTTAAAAAGTGAAATTGTACTGAAAATAAATGGAACATACATACAGATGCTCACCTGCATCATCTCGAGGGGAGAGTGGTCCAGAAAGAACTGTGAATAAGATAATGAACGATGTGTCACATCTCTAAATGAGTGGGGAATCAGTAAAACACGTTGCTATACTGACATTGTAAAAGTTGTTATTTATCATCATAATATTGTCGGACGGAACTGTTAGGGAACTTCCATTTAACAGTTGCTCTCCACAAATTATATGAATGATTCATTCAACGTTACACTGATTTTCAGATTGACGCCTGAGCGGTCATTTGGTAATTTATTCATACCCTTAAAAAGAAACCTGTTACTTCTTTTCAGAAATGGAATTTATTTTAAAAAGTATCCATACGAAGCTCAATCAATCTATCTGTATTCCAGCTGATGAACAACATCGAATATATATTACATATAAATAACTGATATACATACGAAGTGCATGCGTATTAACGATTTCACCCGCTACATAATTGTTGATGCTGACAAACAGACAGATATAGACATTAAGTAAGTGACTGTCAATTGAAATTATTTGATCAACTTGTTCAGCCAGTATTGTTATATGGATCTGAGGTGTGGGGTTTTGAAAATGCTGTTGTCACTGAACGTGTACATCTTAAATTTTGTAAATATATTCTCAAGTTAAAATAGTCAACATCCGATTACAGGGTATATGGTGAACTAGGGAGGTATCCTCTCAGCATTTTCATCAAGATAAGAATGATTTCACATTGGTGCAAGCTAACATCATCACAAACTAGCCTTTCTAATATAGTATATAAACTTATGTTTCAAATGTCCATTGCAAATCCAGATTACCATTTCCCACTATTAAAAGAAGTAAAATGCATTCTTCAAAATATAGGCTTTAATAACTTTTGGTTGTCTCAAACCTTTATTAGTGCCGCAGGGTTGAAACAAAATGTGAAACATGTTACATTGATAATTTTCTGCAAAGATGGCGAGAATCAAAGGAAAATTCATCTAAAGGTTACTATTATAACATGTTTAAAGAGTTACCATCCCTAGAACCTTATTTACTAGAACTACCAATCACCTTACGCATCTCTCTTGCTCGTTTTAGAACAGCAAATCATAGATTACCCAATGAAACAGGAAGATGGTATAATATTGTGAGAGAGGAAAGAAAATGTACATTGTGTAAAAATTTGATATGTGATGAAATTCACTTTTTATTAGAATGTCCAAAACTCTCAGAAATTAGAAACAATTTTTTGCCTCAATACTACTGTATGTATGCTTCTGCCGTAAAATTCTCTCATTTGATGTCCATTACTTATAAGCCAATTCTATTAAAACTGGCAAGTTATATAAGATCATGTATGTAAATGTTCCACTGACATGTTTTCTCCTATTGTATCTAATTCCTGTGTCCAATTACATCTCTGTATCACTGCCGTGATTTACGAGAATAAACATCATTCATTCATTCATTCAGTGAGTGAGTGAGTGAGATGGGTTTAACACCGCTTTTAACAGTATTCCAGTTATATCACGGCGTGACATTAAGTAATGTTTGATGACAGTGTAAAAGTACTTTCTTCATTTTGAGCCATTGTGGCACTGTTTCCAGTGTGACAGGTTTAAGTGAATGAAATTGAAGTAACACAGAACACTACCTACCCAGGGTGAAGGGGATGCTGATAAGTTCTCCCATCTTCTCAAAGCATCCAAGCACTGGGAGTGCCAATTTCAAGTTGCTTCTTCCCGTAGTGTTGACCAACGCTAATGGCAGCATTATTTGAGAGAGAGCTGGAAAATGATAGTACAAAGTCTGTAAGTCTTAGGCGTTGGGACAGCCATGTGGTTAAAGCGTTCGCTCGTCATGCCGAAGACCCAGCTTAGATTCTCCACATGGGTACAATGTGTGTCCCCCACCGTGATATTGCAGAAATATTGCAAAAAGTGGCATCGAAACATATCGTGATACATACAAAACTCAGGACTGCATAAGAGAGATATCACAAAATTAGAGTGTGAGTGAGTGAGTTGGGTTTAACACCGCTTTGTATTCCAGGTATATCCCGGCGTCTCAGCTTGATGTGGGAGGAAAGCCCAAGTGATGCAGGTGTTAGGTTTTAATCTCATAGGTGAAACCCACAAGCATTGTATGGTGCTGACAATCCTAGAAACATTATGAACCCACGAGCGCAGATTTCCGGCGCCCCTAACGGACACTACTCTGCACAGCGCCTGAAAACAGGATGAATACATAGTGTGTGCATGAAATATACGAGGTACATTGTACATTCATAAGTTAACCCACCTGTGACAACTCCAAGCAGGCAGATGACAGCCCAAGTGCTACCAACCGCCCTCTGGTGTACCATCACGACAAGGCCAACAGCTAGGACCGAAAATCCCATCAATAAAAGGGCAGACTTATGTAGCTTTTGCTTCTGGAAATGCTGGATGGTAACCAGTATTACCAGCACAAAAAACTGACTGGCGAACAGACAAATGACAATGAGCCAATCATTGACGTGGATAAGTATTGTGCTGATTATGACGATTTCCTTCAGAAGGATTGTCAACCCTGTAAGACAGAAATAAATCCATGAGTATCAGATACGAACAACATTCCTATAATCCTATAAGGTAATAGCACACAACTATGAATTACATGACGCAACAACTAAATGGGTCTGGCTCATTTGTATAAAGTCGTCTTGAGATAAGGGACCGACCAAATTCAGCAGATATTATAGTTATCTATTCAATAACGACTAAGAATATTAAATTTTATCAACCTTTGTTATTTGTTAGATTCAGTTGAAATACCAAGGTCAATGTCAAGGTCAGACATCCAAGACACCCGAGTTTGGGGGAGGGGGTGGGGGGTGGGGGTGGGGTGGGGGGGGGGGGGGGGGGGGGGGGTGGGTGGGGGGGGGGATTCTGGTTTTCGATCAATAAGACGCAGGTTGTGGGACATAAGGAACGGGGCTGTGCACATCGCTTTAGAACACCTCAGAGCATCAGCTGAGCCGTTCACCCTGATTCAAGTTTAGCAATGCATTTGAAAACCTACCCACAGAGGCAGCAAGTCTTATCGAGATGAGGAAATAAAACGGTGGGTGTTTGAACAGCTTGGACGCATTCTGCTGGGTCTGTGAGTTCTTCTGCAGAAAACTACTAGCGATGAATCCTATAACAGCAGATATCTCAAACGCTCTCATGGCATGAGACAAGTCCCATCCAGGAGAAAGGCCGACCACGATGGCAGCGATACCAATGATGTTCCCAACGGTGAAGCTGGTGTGGCTGATAACAAGAGCGAGAGCTGGACAAATGTAGAGGTGGTCCACGGTAGCTACAACGCCAATCGTCCGAAGAAGACCCACAGCAAAACCTGACAAAGATTTCGTAAGGCCTTTATCAAGGTCAAATATCCCAAGACAAATTATTGATAATGTTATGTCCTCCTTTTGTAGTGGACCGCCTGAAATATATGTACATATTCTATATGTAAAACTTATTGGTCCAGAATATTTGTCAACAAAGGCAAGTGATCAGCAGAAGTGGTTTCGATAAAAGAACCCATACCTATTACACTTACTGTCTTTGACAATTAACTGCATTTGAGTGAGTGAGTGAGTGAGTGGGTGAGTTGGCCACCGAACTGCATTTGAAAATACTCGCATAATCGTTTGGATGTATCTGCCCTACTCAAATGTCTACTAAAATGCGTCAAGTCTTCAGCAAATACTACTCGCACTTCCATTTTGTCATTTTCAGTCCAACATGGATACACGGAATAATCCTTTTAAAATATGCATAGTTTATTACAAACAGCAGTGCGAAAGGTAAGGTGAATATAGCGTTCTTACGTTAGGCATAAAATAGCGTGTTTGTTTAGTTGCCAACATGTATGTGGCCTGAAACAAACAAAAAACTCTATTTTTTGCACTCAACTTGGAACAAATTGCAACAGAACTTGCACACATCTTGGAACAAATTGCAACAGAATTTATTTCACAACAATGTTTTTATAAAAGGTCCCGAAAACAACATACTAAACGTCCCAAACAATCCCGGTTTTGGAACTTTGTCTAATTTGCATAATCCATATAAATATTTTGAGGACTTTGACAGACCTCCCATGATGCCAAATAGGATACCCAGGATATCGCCTGTGGCTGTTAATGACGAAAAATTGATGACGATGAGTAGAACACTTCCGCCCAGGGTGACATTCCGGAAGCCGTATTTGATCATAAGCGGCGCACAGGAAGCAGCTGAAACACACCACAGTTGTGCAACAGAAAGTTACACTATTTGTGACTAAATGAAAATGTAACAATATGTGGTTTCTATCTGGACATGTTACGCATGTTAGTCATGAATAAATACACTGGCGCAAAAACAAAATATGACGTTGGGACGTTGGTGACCAAGGTGAATTTATCTTAGATGGTTACAAACGGTCGCTCGTCAATCCGAAGCCTCGGTTTCGAGTCACCACACGGGTACAGTGTGTGAAGCCCATTTCTGACGTTCCCGGATATGCTATTGCTGAACAAATGCACAGAGCCACGTAAACAATAATCACTCAGTTATCTTAAAATCAATTACCTGCTAGTGCAGAAAACAAACAAAATGTGATTAGTACTTCAGGGACCGTCTTTCTGTCTTCCCTGGAATCTCTTCTTAAGACGACCCGGTGAAAAAACATTAAGAGCGTGTAGAACCCAACTGTGATGTTCACTATCACACTGGCAAATATGGGAACAAGAAAAAGAATGGTCTTCTTACACTTAGACGTAAGCTGAAATTAACGAAGGAATATTGTTACTGTCAGTTCAATGTCAGTGATGTCATAATGACTTTGTTACACGCTGTTTCTGGGATTTTGTTCCATGTCTATGATGTCTTTCGTTTGAATTTGAAATTACTAACAATGCTAATTTCTTCTTTTGTGTTGTTTATTGGGTTATGTTTACATTGGTTACTCAATAAAACCCGCAAATATGAAAATAACATTTATCTCAAAAATGAACCGTAAACATCACACAGCCAAACTTCACATAAACTTTGAAACCTTTGCATTAAAAACAATATTTCAACGCTTACCGTACGTGGCTCGGTTATTACTTCAATGTAATCATACGCAGGGTTGGTTCCAGCAATGCATTCATAGTCATTAGCTTTTGATTGGCTTCCTTCAATAGCCTGATAATCAGGGGCCGGGTTGACGTCGTCAATGTAGTTATATTCAACAGAAACAGGATTGCTGTGGTCGGTTCTAGCGTCATTACCAGCAGTAGTTTCATCAATGGATTTGTACTCGCTTGGCTCGTTTTCTTCCAGGATCTCTTGTCCTTCGTCATGAGAAAGGATGATTTCATCAGCGGATTCCAGATGAGAAGTTGGTCTGAATTCAGCCGACATTGTTGGTTATGTCAGAGTAATATAGGCTATTTGTAGCAAGTTCGTATGTAGCTGATCTAACGTAGAGGCAATGGACGACAAAGTGAAATCGTTACACTACATTGTGTTTCGCGGAAGTTTCGTTTTGTAGTTTTTAGTTAAATATTCATAAGTAAGTTTCACAGCTCGTGTTACTTCTAATTGCGGAAATTGTAGCCGGATGCTACCACAGTATTCGAAATCTGACTTCGGTATGATTGCTATTATCATTGCATTATATTGTTTTCTATACATAAAGAAAAAACTGAATACGTTAATGTTACTATATTAAGGCGAGTCATCGATCATCCACTTGAAAACCTTTGTTTGATTGTTTGTTTGTTGTTTAACGTCGCACTCAGCAATAGTTCAGCTATATGACGGCGGTCTGTAAATAATCGAGTCTGGACCAGACAATCCAGTTATTGACCCCATGAGCATCGATCCACGCAATTGAAACCTTTAGATTTTTTAGAGATTAGAATTGAATAATTGCAATATTTCATACACTGAGAAACCTTGAAATGTTAAAAGAATAATTATCTCAGTAACCTCTAGTCTCGGACACTTCATGTGTATGTTAATGACATCGTATTTCATATTCTCAATTTCCTGACGAGTAATGTTTTATAAAACAAGCGTCTGCATTGTTTTTCTAATGACCCCGGCAGACAGACTGAACCATTTTCAAAAGGCAATTTTGTGCCATTGATTCTCAACCTACCGAGACAATATGATGACACAGGGTCTTTGATATTAGAATGAAGGGTGTGTGCTCTATGAATCTATGTTTTCTGTCTTTTTTAGGTTGTAGATTATTTTTTGGACGGTGATTATGACCTTTCCACTTTGGACACATACACAATGCATGACAGGACTGTTTTTCAGTGATCCACTCATTTAATGTTCACGTCTATCTAACCCTTTACTCCTAAGGGAATCTTTTGAGAGGTTACTCTCTGGCATTGATCACACACACGCACGCACGCACGCACGCACGCACGCACGCACGCACGCACGCACACACGCACGCAAGCACGCAGGCACGCACGCACGCACGCACGCACACATATTCGAGTGCCTGGTCAAGCCGTGACTAAACTTCGCGGTCCCGTGACACAGATTTTAATTCCCTGTTTGATGCCTTAGGAGGCATGCCAAGTATTATTTGCATTACATACTTCGAGACGATGTCAGATAAACAGTTGTTCACAGCAGTATTTCTATCTGTGCGTGAACATGGATTCAAACATTATTTTCAAGATAGTCCAAAAACCTACGAATGTCATGCATGGAATCTCTCTCCGCATGTACACAGATTTTGGTTTCACAACTCAAAGCAACAATGTCGCTCTCATATTTCCTCCATCCATGACGAGCGTCTGTCCTAATATCAATGCCGCGATAATCTTCTTCCTGGTCAATTGTTTTCAAAAACGTGATACACACAGCCTTGTTGGCGGCGTCATCACAAGATCCGTCGTCCAAATCACTAACAATCTCACAATAACGACCATAAAATGAACTGACGAATGCCACGGAACAAACTCCCAATTTAAGCATGTGTGCACTATCTTTATTTGTAAACACTATTTCAAAAAAGTCTGTCTGTTACTTGAATCTGATTATTAATATTCAATGCAAGTGACCAAAACCTACACAAAATACCCTAATAGGTTGTAGATTTTCAAAACATCTAGTCGCTAATACTGATGTTACTAACGTCAATTTCGTATTTTTGTATCCTTGCTGTTAAGTTTTCTGAAAATGTTGTTATACTGTTGTTCATCCGTAAACCTACAGTACGTTGTAATTTGACCACGAATCCATCACATAGTCCACATGTGCTGTGCTACTTAATAGCGCAACCTTGAATAAGCTCGGCCCACTGTAATTAAGGCAGACACTCAAAAACAACAGATTCGATTTTTTGTGATCAAACTACAGAAACTGTATCGACTTATGTCTGATTATGGATCCAGTTGTGGTACCCAAGGTTTGCCATTCAAGTTGATACGAAGTTTGACGGTCAATGGTGATCGAGCTCCTCTCGACATTCGGTTGTGTTTAGATCGCCAGTCACTGTTCGAAACTGAAACACCGCCACCTTGCGGGCTATAAATATCAGCGTGTGGCTCTAAACTGAATAAAGATTGAAATATTATTAAGTGAAACTCGTGGCATACTTCCCAGGTCAAGTTATCCATAGCTAGAAATTGAGAGTAGGGCGTTTCCAACCAAGGAAGTTGAAACAGCTCCAGAATGAGCGGATAAGCAAATAAATACTAGTGACCCCTGAAGAGCCGGGTTAGAATAGATCTTCAGCAACCCATACTTGCCGTAACTGGCAACTATTCTTGTCGTAAGAGGCGACTAACGGGATCGGGTGGTCAAGGTCGCTGACTTGTTTGATACTTGTCATCGTATCCCAATTGTATGGATCGATGCTCATGATAAAAATCACTGGAATGTCTGGTCCAGACTCGATTATTTGCAGACCGCCGTAATACAGCTGGAATATTGTTGAGTGCGGCGTTAAACAACTAACAAGTGTTTTTGTAGTGTTAGTAGTGACAAACGGTGCAACATAGCCAAGATAACAAGGACCCCTTATATTTTTATGTCCACTGATCCAGAATCCTGCATTCTGATTGGTCTGCAAGTGATATAATCGAACCTGAATTAGACCATGTTTTTGTTCACGAAAGAAAAAGCGCTACTCTTCCAAAGCTGACGGGTAGGCAATTTCAAACATTGATTGGTCTTTTTTAATAAGCTGTTTCAACAAGTTTATAAGTACTTGCAAATACGTAATCAAAAGCAGAACGAGCCGTACCACCATGCACTTCCAGTGTGATCACCTACGGTTTGGTAAAACACAAGCCTGCTACAACCTCACGCCAGATTGAATCTCCATGACTACAGCCAGCATAATGAGCAACCTAAATGCATTTCAGATTAGATGATACAACTTTGAGAAAAAACACGACTTAAAAGCTGAAATCCTTCCGCAATATGCAATACCCGTCTAGATATTACTTCTGGTATCGTTCATTGTGAAAGCACATGAATAATTCAGAACAACTTTAAACTTCATTTACCCCATTTCCTCAAGATGTATTACAAGCAAAGTTGTGAACCTGGTACCTAACACTTGTTTTGCCAGACGGCGTGTAAAGTCACGTGCGTCAAGCTGCACAAGTTTCGGTTGGTATTTAAAAACACGTCTAACGAAGTATGGCTTGAAAACTGAATCTCTTGTCTCCAGCTACCATAATGAAAAGGTAATATGCACTTCTGGAACAGACGGTGAATTATGATTTAAACAGCGCTAAAACTGAGTCTGTTATAAGATGTGGGGTGAGGTGAAATGGGGTTTAGCGTCGCGTCCAAGATTATTGCACTTATATAGCGACGTGCATGTACGTGTGTGTGTTTGTGTGGCTGCTTGTACTAGTCCTGACGGACCCGGATTCATAGTGCTAGCACACTGAGATACCATGCCACAGTTTAACATGAATACCCCACTCAGACACAGTATACTGACTCCGACTTGACCAGTCCTTGTTTTTGCCCCTAAAGCCGAGCGCCAGACAGGGTAACAACAAGTTACATCTTTTAACTTCTTTGGTACGACGCGGCCGGGGATCGAAACCCGGACCTTCCGCTCTCCGGGCGGACGCTCTGCCACTAGACCACGGAGGAGGAGTCATAAGAACTGACTACAATATCTTTTGAATAGGAAAGGCATTTAAACATTTTATCAAATGGGTCAAAACGAAAAAAGTAGTTGATTAAGGTGTTGTAGGTGCATTGCATGCAGTAGAAGATTTCACCCAACACAGAGACATCAAACACATAAAACAAGGAAACTACCACGTCTTTGTAGGACGTAAAGTACAAACACAGGGGTAAAAATTGTTGACTAAATTAGTATCGTGGTTCTACAGCTCATGTAGTTATGTTGTCACCAGTTATCAATGTCAACCAAAACGATTAGCATATTGACCTAACAATTTGTCGCATACACATTGAGGACGTATTTACAAATATGAAACTAGTAACTACACTTCAAAACTGTTTGTTGAACCGCAAAAAATAAATGTGGCATGTAAAACTGTATACTGTAATTGCCATAGAAAACAGTTAACTGTCCTTCTGCCGCCGATGGGAGTTCCGAGTTAGGTGCCCAGTTATGTGTGCTTGTGGCGTTTTGGACTGTCAGACTCCATACATTAAATGTAAATATTAATTTAGGATTGTAACTCGTGTGGGTATGCTTTACTTCTGTTCTAATTATTCAGGTTTCGTGTGTTCAAAATAATTTGTTTTGTTATTGTAATTATATAAGGGAAGCATAAATGAGCTTAGAATTAAATCATAAGGTTTCGTCCTTCTCACCAGGAACAAGATGTCACTAAAATAAAATGGAAGCCGATTGTTATACCTCATTACTTGAATAGCCGTTAATATCAGAGACTTATTTAATCGATTTGAGGGGGTTCGATCCCCGACCGCGTCATACCAAAAACGTTAAAAGATGGTATTTGTTGTTACCTTGTGTGGAGTTCAGCATTAAGGGGCTAAAACAAGGACTGGTCGGCTCGGAGGCAGTATACTGTGTTTGAGTGAGTTATTCCTGTCAAACTGAGGCATGGTATCTCAGTGGGAAAGCACTATAAATTGGCATCAGTCCGGAATAGTACAAGCAGCCACGCACACGCACACACACACACACACACACACACACACACACACGCACACACACACACACACACACACACACACACACACACACACACACACACACACTCACACACACACACACACACACACACACACACACACACACACACACACTCACACTCACACACACACACACACACACACACACACACACACGCACGCACATACACACACACGTGCATGTACGTCGCTATGTAAGTGCTATTATCCTGGACGCATTTCACGTCACCTCACCACACCTCACCTAATCGATTTGAAGTCACTGTCTCGGATAGTTTCCTAGTTGAATGCAGAGTGCATCACTGATCATTATTTTCATTTGTGGGGGCTTTGATAATCAGCAGTCCTCATGATCACTGGGACATTGGTCGTCTTCAGCGGAATCCTGATGAGTTAAGGTGGTAGAATTTTTCACATTGACCAGAAGAAGTTTGGCTGTTGCAGATCCGGGTTAGGACAGGTCTTCAGCAATACATGCTTGTCGTAAAAGACGACTATGCTTGTGAGAGGCGACTAACGGGGTCGGGTGGTCAGGCTCGCTGACTTGGTTGATGTATGTCATTGTATCCCATCTACCTTGGATCGATGTTTATGATATCTATCACTGGATTGTCTGGTCCAGACTTGATCATTTACAGACCACCGTCAGAAAGCTGGAATATTGCTGAGTGCGGCGTTTAACAACCAACAAACAACAAACAAATATTTGATAAAACGTATCGTACGGATTGTCAGTGGGGTGTTCAATGGTAATCCACAAAGCCAGCGAGCGCTCTAACAGGAACATATTCTGTCCTTGTAAAGTATTCTCATATTTTCAGTTACGGTTTCATAATCAATATTTATTTCTATTCAGTTTAACCGACAGTGAACCTTATATTTCTGAGCATGCACTGACAGTTTACTTTGTATCTCATCTCATAATAGAATTCTTTTTTACACGGACATAATACTATGATGTTGTATTTGTAAATTCAAATTTAATACGATATCGTATGATCGTAACTAAATGTATGTTTGATTTTGACTGAGGAACAACATTGATATTGGGGTACATATTGATTTGTCACTTGCATGAAGGACTGATTTATTAGTCAAATGTGTGTTTATGCGACCGCCTTTGTGTCGATAGAGCGTTTACCCCTAGAAAGGAGGACGGATGGTTGGATCACCGACCGCGTCATACCGAAAATAACCCGTTTAAAGTTGAAATTTGAGTTTTCTCTGTCTGGCGCTCGGCATAAAGGTGATAAAACAAGAACTGTATACTGTGTGAGAGAGAGGTATCTACAGCTTTTACAGAAGATGTAAAATAGGTTTTTTAAAACAACATTTTGACACACACACGTCTGATCTAAACTGACGCTGATGATGCAAAGGAAATGAAACGGCAATAAAAGCACTGTAGCGCGTGGAATCTGGCCGCGTCATACCAAAAGACGTTAAAAGACCGTACCTGTTGTTATCCTGCCTGGCGCTTAAGGGGCAAGAGCAGGGCCTGGTCGGCTCGGAGTCAGTATACTGTGTCTGAGTGGAGTGTTCATGTTAAAAAGCTGCATGGTATCTCAGTGGGCTAGTACGGTAACTCGGCATTAGTCTGGACTTGTACAAGCTTCCACACAGACACACACAGACACACACACACACAGACACACACACACACACACACAGACACACACACACACACACACACACACACACACACACACACACACACACACACACACACACACACACACACACACACACACACACACACACACACGCTCTATATAAGTGCACTTATCTCAATGCGACGTTAAACCCCATTTCACCTCACCTCACCTCCAAATATATACACTAAAAAAACAGTTCAGCGCATTTTGTTACATTGGTGATTGAATGGGCTGGCCCCAAATCTATGGTATAAAAGACAGCACAACAACGATCATGACATTTTACAAAGTGGTATTCAAGATACTGGTGGACATTTCATTGCGTGCCATATTAATATAATTGTTATGGAGCTGCAGGCTGCCTCAGACAGTTGTGGCAGGTAAGTTGTTGCTACAAATGACGGGCATGGCCCTTGGGTAGCAGGGTTCGGGCTCCCTATGATCAGGTTTTACAATCCCAGTCGTGTTGCACACCTGATATATCAATATTTCAAAACGCATACCAACAAAGATTGAGAAAGAGGTTCCGTTCAATAGTATAAGCATCGGTGATGATGAGGCCTCAAATAAACCTTTTCCAATGTGGTTATTGTGATTTGAAACCTGACTGTAATTACGACCATGACACCACAGAATGCTTGAGAATATAAGTATTTGATCCTGCTCTGGAGTAACACTTGTTTATGTTTGTCCCTGTCTGTGACCCCTTTTCGGCAATCTCTAAGATGGTTGGCCTATTGGCCAATGAATACATACGCGTTCCAAGAAAACACAGTTTTTAAAGCGCCCTTATGGTTATGGTAGAATGAAGATAGACTCGGTTCCAAAGTAAAATAAGAGGTATCAAATCTACAGTTAGACTATCTCAAATTTAAAAACACAGAAGGTATAACCAATAGGGGTAATGATCAAACTCATAAAATAAGATCTTTGTGCTCGCTACAGCTTAAAAAGCATCAGAGGGAATCCCATTACAGTTTAAGTCAGAACTTTGACTGACCAATGAATGACTAACAGGAAGTCGGCGTTAGCCAATCAGAAAGCAGCTTTCTCGAGCTTTACAGCACAATTGTCAAACTGTGGACATCCAATCCAGACAACGCTTTGATAACTATTTTGGCAAAGTTCGCGATTCAAGATTTGGAATGTCATAAACGACCGATATCGTATGATAGTATATTCCCCGGTCTATGGCATGTCTCTTCCGTTTCAATTTTTTATTTAATTGAAGCAAGAGATGCCCCGTGTTAATGATAGAGACTGGATAGTATCTGTTGTTGCCATTATATAGTATATTAACCTAAGGCTGCATGATTAGAAAACACACTCGGACTTTCACTTACGCGCTCTCATTGGTCAAATGAAAGGTCGTACTGACGTGACCTGTAATGGGATGTCCAGGGCCTATGTGTAGCGGTAGTGAGTACTAAGATCTGTTTGTGATGACACTGGGGTATGTTTCCTTTTCTGGTGCCGATTTCTCCCCAGATATAGCATTCGTAAGGTGCATGTGACATTGCCAATGTGCAGTTAAGGTTATTATCGAACCAACGTCATTCAACTCTCCTGGCAGACGCTCTATCCACAAGACCACGGATGTGACCACAAAATTTGAACTAGAAGACAAAGAAGTGTTTGATGGATTGAAATCAAATTTGCAAGGACTTCCTAAAAAAATAAGATATCTGGTCCGGTTGGTTTCAATATATTTATTTATCTTCCACTCACGGCATGTACGATTGACATAATACTAACGGGATGTTACATGTAACAAATACCCCTAGAAATCAATGTTGTCGTGAATGTCCACGTTTCTATGTGTTTATGGTGGAAGTTTTGTGTTTCAAATACGCATGTTAGAGTCATTGTGTGTTAGTGTCATCGACTACACGACAAGAAAACATCCGTCAACATTAGCAACTTTCACGAAGGCAGGCCATGTACATATGTTTAGTAATATAAGAACTGAATCGACAAGAGTATTTCTGATTGGTAAAACCCTGTCACATGTAGGTTCAGACGGTTTAAAAGGCGTCAGTGAGAACACAGCTTAACACAGCACAGAGTTGAGAGTAAGAGTTGGAGTCAACTGCGCCTGCGTGCTTAATTACGTCATGTCCTGTGTTCCGCTTCTGTTGTTATTGATCACGTCGTACACGCATGGTCAACCAGGTGGCGCCGGACCTCCACCGCCACGGCCACCGCCGACTCAAGGCCAAGGTAGGTTGACGTTACGTTATGCCTCTATAAGATACACCCGCCGCCGTCACAAGTAGGTTAGTGTTATGAATCTTTAAGATACACCCGACTCAAGGCCAAGACAGATTGGCGTTACTCCTCTTACAAATATACCCGCCGCCGACTCAAGGCCAAGGTTGGTTGGCGTTACTCCTCATTAAGATACATCCGCCGCCTTTTTTGGGCTCATGTAGGTTAACGTTATGCCTCCTTGAGATACACCCGCCGCCGTCACAAGAAGGTTGGTGTTACTCCTCTTTAAGATACATCGCCGTCTCAAGGCACGTGTGGGTTAGTGTTACTCCTCTTTAAGATACACACGCCGCCGTCTCAAGGCACGTGTGGGTTAGTGTTACTCCTCTTTAAGATACACACGCCGATGTCTCAAGGCACGTGTTGGTTAGTGTTTTTCCTCCGTATGATACACACGCCGCCGTCTTAAGGCACGTGTGGGTTAGTGTTACTCCTCTTTGAGATACATACGCCGGGGTCTCCAGGCACATGTGTGTTAGTGTTACTCCTCTTTAAGATACACACGCGCCGTCTTGAGGCACGTGTGGGTTAGTGTGACTCCTCTTAAGATACACTGGCCGCCGTCTCAAGGCACGTGTGGGTTAGTGTTACTCCTCCTTAAGATATACATGCCACCGTCTCAAGGCACGTGTGGGTTAGTGTTACTCCTCTTTAAGATACACACGCCGCCCTCTTAAGGCACATGTGGGTTAGTGTTACTTCTCTTTACGATACACACGCCGCCGTGTTACGGCACGTGTGGGTTAGTGTTACTCCTCTTTAAGATACACACGCCGCCGCCTTAAGGCACATGTGGGTTAGTGGTACTCGTTCTTAAGATACACATGCCGCCGTCTCAAGGCACATGTGTGTTAGTGTTACTCCTCTTTAAGATACACACGCCGCCGTCTCAAGGCACGTGTGGGTTAGTGTTACTCCTCCGTATGATACACACGCCGCCGTCTTAAGGCACGTGTGGGTTAGTGTTGCTCCTCTTTAAGATACATACGCCGGGGTCTCAAGGCACTTGTGTGTTAGTGTTACTCCTCTTTAAGATACACCCGCCGCAGGCTCCTAAATGAACCGAAAACATAAGTCAAACCTTAAATCCTTCAAATCCTTTGTTCAATATAATGATAAACAGGGTTGGTTCAAACAATGCATTCATGGCTTCTGATTAACTTTCTTCGTCTGAAAACAAGGGGCTGGTTTGGTGTCGTCAGTGATATTCAATTACGTCAATGGATTCGTACTCGCTAGGCTGGTGTTCCTCTGATATCTTTATCCGTCATGAGTAGGGAAGATGTCATCATCGGAGTCCTGATGATAAGTCGGTAATGTCAGCAAGTCTGTCTATAGCTGAGGTAACGTAGTGGTCATGGACGACAGAATGAAGTCGTTACACTGTGGTGTGTTTGTGTGAAGTTTTGTTTTGTTTTTAGTTAAATGTTCATAAGTAAGTTTCAAAACCTTCATGTTGCTGGAAATTGTACTTTGATGCGACCACCCGTTGGACTGAGTAAAGGTTTTCCAATTTGATGTTGATTATTCTGTGAGTGAACCTGTTTCATATTTATCTCATTTAAGGAAATATTTGAAAAGTGAATGTAACACACCATATTTAAGCTTGTCAACGATCGTCCACTTGAAATCATTGTCGTTTTTCAAGGAATAGAAATTGAAAATATTGTTTTGCAAACAGGAAAAAAAACATTGAAATGTCATCTTTCAAAACAGATGTTTCTTGCTCGTCACGCCGAAAACCCAGGTTCCATTCCATACATTGGTACAATGTGCGAGTCCCATTCCTGGAGTCCCTTGCTGGAACATTGTAAAATCATAATCCTCACCCCATGGTAACCATATTCGCTACTGATTGTAAATTTATGTAGATACAATAATGACACAGTGTGTGTGATTAGAGTGCAGGGTGGTATAGCGTGTGTATCCTGTGAATATATGTTTTCTTTTTTCTTTTCACTAAGGCCACAAATAGCAAATCTCAGGAACATAATATTTGAAAAATGTTTTGGCCTGTGACGTCGAATCCCCTACATGGGCACACTGGTTATGAAACTTATATGAATAGATCGCTGAAAGATGTTTGAAGCCGTGAGGGCGGTCGGGTAGCCTAGTGGTTAAAGCGTTAGCTCGTCCTGCCGAAGACCCGGGTTCGATTCCCGACATGGTTTCAATGTCTATTTCTGTGGTCCCCCACAGTGATATTGCTGGAATATTGCTAAAAGCAGCGTAAAACCATTCTCAACCGTGGAGGAGTTGAAATATTGACAGAAATGCCCAAAGCGGCGTATAATCTCCGGCTTAATAATTCATTCGTTATCATCGGTTAGAGCTTGATGAGATTGGAAATTATCGGATATGAAATATACAGGACCAACATGTCACCCGTTGTCAAAACATTTGTATACTGTTTGTCTATAAAGGAACTATTATATATATATTATTTACAGATGAATCTCTGTTCAGCCAAGACTGCCTCCGTGGTCTAATGGTAGAGCGTCCGCCCGGAGAGCGGAAGGTCCGGGGATCGATTTATTATACAAAAAGACGTTAAATGATGGTACTTGTTGCTACGCTTGGCATAAAACAAGGACTGGTCGGCTCAGAGTCAGTACATTGTGTCTGAGTGGGGTATTCATGTTAAACTGCGGCATGGTATCTCAGTGAGCTAGAACTATAAATAGGCATCAGTCCGGACTAGTACAAGCAGTCACACACATATATGCACGTGCATGCACGTCGTTATATAAGTGCAATAATCTTGGACGCGACGTTAAACCTCATTTCACCTCACCACCTCACCTGTTCAGCCAAACCGAAAAACTGTGACCACAGAACCGGAAATAAACACACGAATACCACGTTCCACAGTCTAAATGCTGATACAAGTTATGAAACAATCTCTATACCTACATGAATGCCGCTTGTTCAAAGCATATTTATAGACATTCTACCACTACAGTGCTATCTGTCATTCAGTGTAAATTGTTTCTGAATTATGTGATTCATGAGTTGGTGCAAATGTGAATAAAGTATTGGTTGGTTTTGTCTCCAGATTAACGCCATGCACAGCAATATTTCAGCTATATGATGCGGTCTGAAAATCATTGAGTGTGGACCAGACAATCTAGCAACGTCCCTCGCCGTCGGGGTACCATGACATGCAATCAATAATGTATAACATTTAACATAGTTAACATTCATAGAAACTTGTAGCATGATGTAAAATAAGTTTGTTTCAAAATCGTTATGCTTACACCGAGGTGACTGTCAGGTTGACGCATTCCAAAGTATCTCAGTGGGTTAACAGGTCGTGCTTTCTGACAACACCCATACGCTCTTTCTTGCACATGTCATGCAACTGTCATTGTGTGTGATATCAAGAGCTTTGATAACTTACACGATTAATATTAACTTATAAAAGGAACACATTCATTCATTTATTCAAGGTGATTTATCTAGTATAGTACAGAAATCTCATTACATGTCACTGTTTCTGGTGGCGAAACGGCTACTGTTGTCAGGCACAGAGAAAAGAATAAAACAGTAAGTTTCATTTTACAACATTACAAGTTCCAACTAGAAAGTATCAAAATAGTTGACTTACATAGACAAGTTGGTGGTGTTTTTTAAGGTGATTTATCAGTAAAAAACATGATCACTTTTGATTCCATGCACATTATGATATAACGTTGAACACCTTGAAAATTCGTAATGAATGCAATACAAAATCTCCAGATACTCCTGGTGTTTACGGCTACAACCATTTCAGACAATACTCGGCAGGTATACTACTGGTAAACCAAGATATATCCGCCCACTGGCGTGTACCGTTGTGAAGAAAGGGGTAGCGGGTGGTCCGTGACAAGTACCCGGATATGTGCGTGTCCTGTCTCGACGAACAACGAGTTCTGGTGGCGAGTTCCAGAGAACATAATAGAACGTGCTGACTCTGAAAACAGGGACAGCAAATTTGCATAGAAAACAACAATCGAGACGTCTCGTTACAATGAAGGGAATTCATTTGCTGAACAAATGGAATACTTTTTTTTTACCCAGGAAAGTAATACTGAGTAGTGTCATGTCATTCATCAAATGATAATGAAGGTTGAGGGGAAGTGAAATGGGGTTTAACGTCGCGTCCAAGACTATTGCACTTATATAGCGACGTGCATGTACGTGTGTGTGTTTGTGTGGCTGCTTGTACTAGTCCGGACCGATGCAGATTTATAGTGCTAGCTCACTGAGATACCATGCCGCAGTTTAACAGTCCTTGTTTTAGCCCCTTAATGCCGATCGCCAGACAGGGTAACAACAGGTACCATCTTTTAACGTCTTTTGGTATGACGTGGTCGGGGATCGAACCCCGGACATTCTGCTTTCCGGGCGGACGCTCTACCACTAGACCACGGAGGCGGTCTAATGAAGGTTGAGACCTTGAAGTAGTGATAGTTGACTCAATGACATACTCCTTCATTAATCCCATGTGTTTTTTATGGGCTTCAGCATCCTGTAAAGGTAATATTGCTAACTGGATTTATATTGACATAACTGGATATTCATAGCACTAGTCTTTACATTCGGTTGCGGTTTCTGTATCAGCTGGTCACATCGACCTCTTTATAGTCTCATAATCAGTACGTGTGTACACGTGAGCGTAGTATATTTCATCGTCATGGCTTGCACGCACATAGTCTCTACCTGTAACAAACCAAATATGTTTGCCCATATTCTGTGTACCGCCTCTGTCTCGAACGCGTTTTGTGAGTTGGTTCAACTTATCCTGGATTACCAGAAAGTATTTGATTTAGTTACAGCGTTAACCACTAACCCAAAGATATCCAATATTTTCATTGCAGTCGAATTGACTTTGTGAAAAATAATAATCGACTATTTTCGACAAAGTTAACAATGGAGATGTCTTTGTATCTGTGAGATAGTTATTATGGTCATGTTATTGTGAAGCGTTTCTATCGTTTAACAATCTACCCGTGTAACACTGGTTTACTCAAATAGGGGTGCATCAACTGCCAGGGTGAGAGAGAGCTTTATTTCAGTAAAGGGGCCACCGGCCCATTATACAATACATGATATAAAAATTAGACAATGTCAGCGCCAATGAGAAAGTTATTACGCTTTTAAAAGCAAGAAATATAAATGTAGCTAAAGCATTAATTATGCATGGGGTTTTAGATGTACAGAGAGTTACAAATTTATCAAAAGTTACATTTGTGTAAAAATAATAAGGTAGAACATTACGTCTCAAACTGTCATAGTATGGACATTGTAAACAAAAATGATATTCAGATTCCACTAAAGGTCTTACACAAAATGGACATAGTCTCTTAGCTCGAGGTTTATTGTACTTCCTTCCATCTTCAATAAGCAAAGTTTGACCACAACATCTAAATTTACTAAAAATCAATACGATAGGCACTTACTGGAATACAATCTAGATAAATTTCTAAATACATTATATTGCTTAATACAAAAATAAAAAGAAAGTTTTGAGTAAGTTCTTAAACTGCTAGACCTCTGTTGGTTATCTATATCAATACATCTTATTTTAAAGTTATTCATAAAACCAGTATGATTTACTCTTTGACTATCCCAAACATGGCCAAAAGCATAATGTTTTGCTTTTAATGCCCAACAACTTATTCCTTGTTCTGTCAGATTGTATTGATATGAATAAGCCTGACTAAGGATCATATTAGTTGTTTTAGATACAAGTCGCAGGCAATATTTGACAATACGAACATGTTGATTGACTTTAGGTGAATAACGTCCAAGCCCACCACAAGCAACTATATTGGGGACAAGTTTCCCATACAATGGGATAAAATATTCTTACAGAATCTATCATGTACATTAATAACATCTTGGGACGGGCGAAAGCCCCATATCTGTGAGCAGTAGTGAAGAACAAGTAGTAATTTGACATCAACTATCTGTAAAAGTACATCATAAGGAAGTTTCATAAAATCCTTTGAGCCTGATTTTAAAGCGAGGAGATGGCAGTGCTTGTGTCTTCTGTGTAAAGTACCAACTACCAGATGATAAAAGATGAACATATATTTATAAGTAGGAACAAGTTCTATAACGTCAGTGCCAAATCAAAACTGTTCATATCTTCAAAGGCGACCACGACGTCTAAAGACAATAACTTTACTTTTGCATAAATTAATAGACAATTTCCATTTATGACAATAAATCATCATTTTGTCGAGGCGTCTTTGCAAGCCCATGACTGTACTATCGAATAAGACCATATAATATGCAAACATTAGAATAAAAAGTTAAATCATTCCTAATTGGATATTACGTTGCTCGTCTGAATTAAGAAAATCAACAATATTATTTACAAAGAATGAAAAGAGAAAGGGAGATAACTCACATCCCTGTCGCACACCTTACTGGCAATGGAAGAAATCTGTGTAGCCACCATTAACAAATATACAAGATCTAATATTTCCTATATATTTTTAAGTATTCTAAATTTTTTACCATTAACATTACCTATCCAGAGTTTGTAAAATAAACTTATCCTACACACTGAATCGAACGCTGACTTAAGATCTATGAACGCACAACAGAATCTACTTTTATGTAACAATAAGCATTTTGCAAAGGCACCACCTAGCGGTTATAGTGGTAGGACGCACAATGAGCTGGTTCTCACTTTGATGATCATTTCTCGCTGAAGACTATACCTATGACAACATGTACTAACACGAAAATATAACTGCAGGTACTGTTTTCATCATGGGCTGCGATATGGCCACATACAAGGCCTATATTGACAGTTTTCATGCTGTCTTCATCAATTGCCTGGGTCCTCTGTCTCCATCTGACCGGTGTCCTCTGCTTCCTCTACCATGTCCTCTGTCTCCTCAACATGGTCCCCTGTCTCCCCATCATGGTCCTCTGTCTCCTCAACATGGTCCTCTGTCTCTTCAACATGGTCCTCTGTCTCCTCAACCTGGTCCTCTGTCTCCTCAACATGGTCCTCTGTCTCCTCAACATGGTCCTCTGTCTCCTCAACATGGTCCCCTGTCTCCTCAACATGGTCCTCTGTCTCCTCAATATGGTCCTCTGTCTCCTCAACACGGTCCTCTGTCTCCCCAACACGGCCCTCTGTCTCCCCAACATGGTCCTCTGTCTCCTCAACCTGGTCCTCTGCCTCCTCGACACGGTCCTCAACATGGTCCTCTTCCTCCGACTCATCACTGAGAGGGGTCCAGCGTTTTATCAGCACCCATGCAATGATGGCACCAACTCCGGCAGTGATCAGGGACACTCCCCCAAAATACAAGGCACCATTTGCTGGGGAAGTTTTGATATTTGCTGAAATGTTAAATGCTTAACTAACAGTGATCATGTTTGTGGTGTTTGTGTTAAACACTTTTCTAAGACAGTCGCGACACTATTATCTTCTGTGGTTACAACGTATATCCACTGGATTCATAGGAAGGTGATCATTTCTAGTCGATAGTACTGATATGACCTTCATGTGAATTAATTAACTTTGTACATGGAATCAACATGCATATGTGTAAACTATCATGAAATAATTGTCCCGATATTCGAAAAAAAGTATAATACACATTGTCAATTAATGTGACACAAGAAATGATGTAACAGTGGCTTATGTCCCTTTAATTAAATAACCTTTTTTGCGTTGAGTTAGTTCATAAATTATGGGAATGAGCAAATTAGTACGGATACAACGAACAAAAAGCATTAAAAAGTCAAATTGTACTGAAAATAAATGGAACATACATACAGAAGCTCACCTGCATCATCTCGAGGGGGGAGTGGTCCAGAAAGAACTGTGAATAAGATAATGAACGCTGTGTCACATCTCTAAATGATTTGGGAATTAGTAAAAAACGTTGCTAACATAGTAAAAGTTGTTATTTATCATCATAATATTGTCGTACAGAACTGTTAGGGAACTTCCAATTAACAGTTGCTCTCCACAAAGTATATGAATTGATTAATTCAATGTTAAACTGATTTTCAGATTGACGCCTGAGCGGTCATTTGGTAATTTATTCATACCCTTAAAAAAGAAACCTGTTACTTCTTTTCAGAAATGGAAATTATTTTAAAAGTATCCATACGAAACTCAGTTTATCTGTATTCCAGCTGATGAACAACATCGAATATATATTACATATAAATAACTGATTTACATACGAAGTGCATGCATTTCAACGATTTTACCCGCTACGCAACATTGTTGACAAACAGACAGATATACACATTAAGTTAGTGAGTGAGTGAGTGAGTGAGTGAGTGAGTTGGGTTTAACGCCGCTTTTAACAGTATTCCAGTTATATCAGGGCGTGACATTAAGTAATGTTTGATGACAGTGTAAAGGTGCTTTTTTTCTTTTTTAAGCCATTGTGGCACTGTTTCCAGTGTGACTGGTTTAGGTGAATGAAACTGAAGTAACACAGAACACTACCTACCCAGGAGGACGAGGTTGCTGATAAGTCTTCCCATCTCATCAAAGCAGCCCAGCAGTGGGAGGACCAATTTCAAGTTGCTTCTTCCCGTAGTGTTGACCAACGCTAATGGCAGCATTATTTGAGATAGAGCTGCAAAATGAATACAAAGTCAGTAAGTCTTCAGCTACATTTGGCGGTTGGGTAGCTTAGTGGTTAAAGCATTTGCTCGTAACGCCTAAGACTCGGGTTTGATTCCCCATTTTGGAACAATGTGTGAGGCCCATTTCTGGTGTCCCCAACAGTGATATTGCAGGAATATTGCTAAAAGCGGCATAAAAGCACACTCAATCACTCACTTCAGTTACCTTCAGACAAAACACAGGAATGCATAAGGGAGTTATCACAAAACTTGAGTGTGGGTAAGTGAGTTAGGTTTAACATCGCTTTGTATTCCAAGTATATCACGGTGTGTCAGCTTGATGTGGGAGGAAAGCCCAAGTGATGAAGGTGTTAGGTTTTTATCTCTTAATTGAAACCCACGAGCATTGGACAGTGCTGACAAACCTAAAACTTTATGAACCCACGAGGGCAGATTTACTGCGCACCTAAAGGACACTACTCTGCACAGCGAATTACGGCGCCTGAACATAAGCGGTACACACCTGTAGCAGCTCCAAGCAGGAAGGGTGGACCGAAAGCACCACCAAGCGCCATGTTTTCAACGCCAAGAGCAAGGACCGATATTCCCATCGATAAAAGAGCTGACTTGTTTAGCTTTTCCCTTTGGAAAATTTGGATGATAACCAGTCCAACCAGCACAAGAAAGTGAGTGACAATGAAAGTGACAATGGACGAATCATTGAAGATTGCGCTGATATATATCCCTGTAAGACAGACATAAATCCATGAGTACTTTTAATAATAATAGCATACAACTATGAATTACATGACTCAGTAACTAAATGGGTCTGGCTCATTTGTATAAAATCGTCTTAAGATTAAGATTACCGACCACATTCAAAATATATTAATATTATGGAACAGTTTTCCATTCAATAACGACAAATGGTATTTACTTTCATCAACCCTTCTTATTTGTTAGATTCAGTTGAAATACCAAGTTCAATGTCAGGGTCAGACATCCAAGACACCCTAGTTTGGGGAAATTCTGGTTTTCGAACCAATCAGGTGCGGGTAGTGGCAGATTAGGATAGAGCTGTGAACATCGCTTTGGAGCGCCCCAGAGCACTGGGTTCCCCGTTCATTATGATTCAAGTTTAGCAATGCATTTGAAAACCTACCCACAGATGCAGCAAGTCTTATCGAGAGGAGGAAATAAAACGGTGGGTGTTTGAACAGCTTGGACGCATTCTGCTGGGTCTGTGAGTTCTTCTGCAGAAAACTACTAGCGATAAGTCCTATAACAGCATAAATCTCAAACGCTCTCATTGTATGAGACAAGTCCCATCCATGAGAAAGGCCGACTGCGATGGCAGTGATACCAATGATGTTCCCAACGGTGAGGCTGATGTAGCTGATAACAAGAGCGAGAGCTGGACGAGTGTAGAGGTGGTCCACGGTAGCTACAATGCCAATCGTCAGAAGAAGACCCAAAGCAATACCTGACAAAAAATTTGTAAGACCTTTATCGAGGTTAAATATTACAAGATAAATTGTTGATAACGCTAGTACTCGTTTTGTAGTCGACCGCCTAAAATATTTGAAAATATTCTTTATCTAAAACTTATAGGTTTGTCAACAAAAAGAGTGATTAGCAGATAATAGAAGTTGCTTTCAATAAAAGATTCCATACCGTATTTTACACTTACTGTCAATTAATTGAATTTGAGTGAGTTAGTAGGCCACCGAACTGCAATTGAAAATACTTGCATCGTATAAGCGTTTGGATGTATCTGCCCTTAAAAACACTACTCAAATATGTACGAAAATGCGTCTTCAGCAAATAGTACTCGTATGAAAGAAATGCAACAAAAAATAACCTCTACAAGATTCACTTTGAAAATATTTAAAGATTTTGACAGACCTCTCATGATGCCAAATAGGATAGCCAAGATATCGGATGTGGTTGTTAATGACGAAAAGCCAGTTGAACAAATGTGAAGAACACTTCCGCCCAGGGCGACCTTCCGGATGCCGTATCTGATCATGAGCGGCGCACACGAAGCAGCTGAAATACACCACAGATGTGCAACATAAAGTTACACTATTTGTGACTTAATGCAATTTTGACTTTATGTTGTTTCTATCTGGACATGATATGCATGTTAGTCATGAATAAATACACTCACGCAAAATCAAAACAACCGATATGACGTTGGTGAATATATCTTAGATGGTATGGTTAAAGCAGTCGCTCGTCAATGCGAAGGCTCGGTTTTGAGACACCATCCGGGTACAATGTGTGAAACCCATTTCTGACGTTCCCGGCTATGCTATTGCTGAATAAATGCACAGAGCCACGTGAACAATAATCACTCAGTTATCTTAAATCAATTACCTGCCAGTCCAAAAAACACACCAAATGTGATAAGAGCTTTAGGGACCGTCCATCTGGATTCACTGGAATCTCCTCTGAAGTGGGGCAGGTGAAGAAACATTAAGAACCCAACTGTGATGTTCACTATCACACTGGCAAGTATGCGAATGGGAAACAGAATGGTCTTCTTACGCTCAGACATAAGCTGAAATTAACGAGGGAATATTGTTACTCAATGTCAGTGATGTCATAATGACTTTTTTTTACACATTTTGTTCCATGTCTATGATGTCTTTCGTTGGATTTTGAAATTACAAACAATGCTAATTTCTTCTTTTGTGTTTTTTATTGGGTTATGTTTACATTGGTTCCTCAATAAAACCCGCAAATCTGAAAATAACATTTATTTCCAAAATGAACCGAAAACATCACATCAACTTCACATAGACTTTTAAACTATTTCAACTCTTACCGTACGTGGCTCGGTTATTACTTCAATGTAATCATACGCAGGGTTGGTTCCAGCAATGCATTCATAGTCATTAGCTTCTGATTGGCTTCCTTCAATATCCTGATAACCAGAGGCTGGGTTGACGTCGTCAATGTAGTTATATTCAACAGAAACAGGATTGCTGTGGTCGGTGCTAGCGTAACTACCAGTAGTGGACATAGTTTCATCAATGGATTTGTACTCGCTTGGCTTGTTTTCTTCCAGGATCTCTTGTCCTTCGTCATGAGAAAGGAGGATTTCATCAGCGGATTCCAGATGAGAAGTTGGTCTGAATTCAGCCGACATTGTTGGCAATGTCAGAGTAATATAGGCTATTTGTAGCAAGTTCGCATGTAGCTGATCTTACGTAGAGGCAATGGACGACAAAGTGAAATCGTTACACTACATTGTGTTTTGCGGAAGTTTCGTTTTGTAGTTTTTAGTTAAATATTCATAAGTAAGTTTCACAGCTCGTGTCACTTCTAATTGGGGAAATTGCAGCCGGATGCTACCACAGTATTCGAAATCTTACTTCGGTACGACTGCTATTATCATTCCATTATAATGTTTTCTATACATAAAGAAACAACTGAATACCTTAATGTTACCACATTAAGGCGAGTCATCAATCATCCACTTGAAAACCTTTGTTTGTTTGTTTGTTGTTTAACGCCGCACTCAGCAATAGTTCAGCTATATGACGGCGGTCTGTAAATAATCGAGTCTGGACCAGACAATCCAGTTAGTGACACCATGAGCATCGATCCACGCAAATTGAAAACCTTTAGATTTTTTAGGTATTAGAATTGAATAATTGCAATATTTCATACACTGAGAAACCTTAAAATGTTAAAAGAATAATTATCTCAGTAACCTTTAGTCTTGGACATGTCATGTGTGTGTTAATGACCTCGTATTTTATTATATTATAATATTAATATTCTCAATTTCCTGACGAGTAATCTTTTATAAAACAAGCGTCTGCATTGTTTTTCCAATGACCCCGGCAGAGAGACTGAACCATTTTCAAAAAGCCATTTTGTGCCATTGATTCTCAACTTATGTAGATAATATGATGAAACAGGATGTTTGATTAGAATGCAAGGTGGGTGCTCTGTGAATCTATGTTTTCTGTCTTGTTTAGGTTGTAGATTATTTTTGGATGGTGATTATAACCTTTCCACTTTGGCCTCATACACAATGCATGACAGGACTGTTTTTCAGTGATCCACTCATTTAATGTTCACGGCTATCTAACCCTTTACTCCTAAGGGAATCTTTCGAGAGGTCACTCTCTGGAACTGATCACACACACACACACACACACACACACACACACACACACACACACACACACACACACACACACACACACACACACACACACACACACACACACAGATTTTAATTCCCTGACTTTCGAGGCATGCTAAGTATTATTTGCATTACATACTTCGAGACGATGTCAGATAAACAGTTGTTCACAGCAGTATTTCTATATGTGCGTGAACATGGATTCAAACATTATTTTCAAGATAGTCCAAAAACCTACGAATGCAATGCATGTAATCTCTCTACTTCCGCATGAACACATATTTTGGTTTCGCAACTCAAAGCAACAATGTCGCTCTCATATTTCCTCCATCCATGACGAGCGTCTGTCCTAATATCAATGCCGCGATAATCTTCTTCCTGGTTAATTGCTTTCAACAGCGTGATACACACAGACTTGTTGACGGCGTCATCACAAGACTCGACGTCCAAATCACTAACAATCTCACAATAACGACCATAAAACGAATTGACGAATGCCTCGGAACAAACTCCCAATTAAGGCATGTGTGCACAATCTTTATTTGTAAACACTATTTGAAAAAAGAATGTCAGTTACTTGAATCTGGTTATTGTGTGATATTATCAATATTCAATGCATGTGACCAAAACCTAAACAAAAAACCCTAATAGGTTCTAGATTAAAAAAATAATCTAGTTGCTAATACTTCAGTTACTAACGTCAGTTTCGTATTTTTGTATCCTTGCTGTTATTTTTTCCGAAACTGTTGTTATACTGCTGTTCATCCGCAAACCTAGACTACGTTGAAATTTGACCACGATTACATCACATTGTTCACATGGCCATGTGCTGTGCTACTTAATAGCGCAACCTTAAATAAGCTCCGCCCACTGCAATTAAGCTCCAGAATGAGCGGGTAAGCAGATAAATACTAGTGACCCGTGAAGAGCCGGGTTAGAATAGGTCTTCAGCAACCCATACTTGCCGTAACTGGCAACTATTCTTGTCGTAAGAGGCGACTAACGGGATCGGGTGGTCAGGCTCGCTGACTTGTTTGATGCTTGTCCTCGTATCTCAATTGTATGGATCGATGCTCATGATAAAAATCACTGGATTGTCTGGTCCAGACTCGATTATTTACAGACCGCCGTCATATAGCTGAAATATTGTTGAGTGTGGCGTTAAACAACAAACTAACAAGTGTTTTGTAGTGTTAGTAGTGACAAACGGTGCAACATTTACTAGATAACAAGGACGTGTCATATTTTGATATCCACTGATCCAGATTCTGATTGATCTGCAAGTGGTTCAATCGAACCGGAATTAGACCATGACGGGTAGGCAATTTCAAACATTGATTGGTCTTTTTTTAATAAACTGTTTCAACAAGTTTAAATGTACTTGTAAATTCGTAATCAAAAGCAGAACCAGCCGTACCACCATGCACTTCCAGTGTGATCACCTACGGCTTGGTAAAACAAGCCTGCTACAACCTCATGCCTGATTGAAACTCCATGCATACAGCCAGCATAATGAGCAACCTAAATGCATTTCAGATTAGATGATACAACTTTGAGGAAAAAACACGACTTAAAAGCTGAAATCCTTCCGCAATATGCATAACCCGTCTAGATATTACTTCTGGTATCGTTCATGGATTGTGAAAGCACATAAATAATTCAGAACAACTTTAAACTTCATTTACCCCATTTCCTCAAGATGTATTAAAAGAAAAATTGTGAACTTGTTACCTACGTAACTCCTGTTTGGGCAGACGGCGTGTTAAGTCACGTGCGTCAAGCTGTACAAGTTTCGGTTGGTATGTAAAACATGTCTAACGAAGTATGGCTTGAAAACTGAATCTCTTGTCTGCAGCAACAATAATGAAAAGGTTATATGCACTTTTGGAACAGACGGTGAATTATGATTTAAACAGCGCTAAAACTGAGTCTGTTATAAGATGTGGGGTGAGGTGAAATGGGGTTTAGCGTCGCGTCCAAGATAATTGCACTTATATAGCGACGTGCATGTACGTGTGTGTGTTTGTGTGGCTGCTTGTACTAGTCCGGAGTGACGCCGATTTATAGTACTAGCACACTGAGATACCATGCCGCAGTTTAACATGAATACCCCACTCAGACACAGTATTCTGACTCCGACTTGACCAGTCCTTGTTTTTGCCCCTTAATCCCGATCGCCAGACAGGGTAACAACAAGTACCATCTTTTAACGTCTTTTGGTAGGACGCGGTTGGGGATCGAACCCCGGACCTTCCGCTCTCCGGGCGGGCGCTGTACCACTAGACCACGGAGGAGAAGTTATAAGAACTGACTACATGATATCTTGAATAGGAAAGGCATATAAACATTTTATCAAATGGGTCCAAACGGAAAAACTAGTTGATTGAGGTGTTGTAGGTGCATTGCATGCAGTAGAAGATTTCACCCAACACAGAGACATCAAACACATAAAACAAGAAAACTACCACGTCTTTGTAAAACGGAAAGTACAAACACACGGATACAAATTGTTGACTAAATTAGTATCGTGGTTCTACAGCTCATGTAGTTATGTTGTCACCAGTTATCAACGTCAACCAAAACGATTAGCATATTGACCTAACAATTTGCCGCATACACATTGAGGACGTATTTACAAATATGAAACTAGTAACTACACTTCAAAACTGTTTCTTAAACCGCAAAAATAATGTAGCATGTAATACTGTGTACCGTAATTGCCATAGTAGAAAACAGTTAACTGTCCTTCTGCCCCCGATGGGAGATCCGAGTTAGGAGCCCAGTTATGTGTGCTTGTGGCGTTTTGGACTGTCAGACTCCATACATTAAATATAATTAATATATTTAGGATTGTAACTCGTGTGGGTATGCTTTACTTCTGTTCTAATTATTCAGGTTTCGTGTGTTCAAAATAATTTGTTTTGTTATTGTAATTATATCAGGGAAGGGTTCATAAGTGAGCACAGAATAAATCATAAGGTTTCGTCCTTCTCCCCAGGAACAAGTTGTCACTAAAATAGCATGGAAGACGATTGTTATACATGTATGTGGTTGAGCAGCTTCCTTAAATAGCCGTTAATATCAGACACTTATTTAATCGATTTGAGGGGTTCGATCCCCGACCACGTCATACCAAAAGACGTTAAAAAATGGTACTTGTTGTTACCCTGTCTGACGATCGGCATGAAGGGGCTAAAGCAAGGACTGGTAGGCTCGGAGTCAGTATACTGTGTCTGAGTGGGGTTTTCATGTTAAACTGCGGCATGGTATCTCAGTGAGCTAGCACTATAAATCGGCATCAGTCCGGACTAGTACAAGCAGCCACACATACACACACACGTACATGCACGTCGCTATATAAGTGCAATAGTCTTGGACGCGACGTTAAACCCCATTTCACCTCCCCTCAACTTTCATTATCATTTGATGAATGACATGACACTACTCAGTATTGCTCTGCTGGGTAAAAAAAAGTATTCCATTTGTTCAGCAAATGAATTCCCTTCATTGTAACGAGACGTCTCGATTGTTGTTATCTATGCAAATTTGCTGTCCCCGTTTTCAGAGTCAGCACGTTCTATTATGTGCTATGGAACTCGCCACTAGAACTCGTTGTTCGTCGAGACAGGACACGCACATATCCGGCTACTTGTCACAGTCCACCCGATCCCCCTTTCTTCACAAGGGTACGCGCCAGTGGGCGGACTTATCTTGGTTTACCAGTAGTATACCTGCCGAGTATTGTCTGAAATGGTTGTAGCTGTAAACATCATGAGTATCTGGAGATTTTGTATTGCATTCATTACGAATTTTCAAGGTGGTCAATGTTATATCATAATGTGCATGGAATCAAAAGTGATCATGTTTTTTACTGATAAATCGTCTTGAATAACACCACAAAACTTTTCTATGTAAGTCTTGCTATTTTATCAACTCTTTTGATACTTTCTAGTTGGAACTTGTCATGCTGTAAAATGAAACTTACTGTTTCATTCTTTTCTCTGTGCCCGAACAACAGTAGCCGTTTCGCCACCAGAAACAGTGACATGTAATGAGATTTCTGTACTATACTAGATAAATCACCTTGAGTAAATGAATGAATGTGTTCCTTTTACAAGTTAATATTAAAAGTGTAAGTTATCAAAGCTCTTGATATTACACACAATGACAGTTGCGTGACATGTGCAAGAAAGAACGTTTGGGTGTTGTCAGAAAGCACGATCTGTTAATCAACTGAGATACTTTGGAATGCGTCAACCTGACAGTCACCTCGGTGTAAGCATAACGACTTTGAAACAAACTTATTCTTCATCATGCTACACGTTTCTATGAATGTTAACTATGTATAATGTTATACATTATTGATTGCATGTCATGGTACCCCGACGGCGTGGGACGTTGCTGGATTGTCTGGTCCACACTCAATGATTTTCAGACCGCATCATATAGCTGACATATTGCCGTGTATGGCGTTAATCTAGAGACAAAACCAACCAATACTTTATTCACACTTGCACCAACTCATGAATCACTTAATTCAGAAACAATTTACACTGCAGTGTATTGGTATAATGTCTATGAATATGCTTTAAACAAGCGGTATACATGTTGGTATAGAGACTGTTTCATAACTTGTATCAGCATTTCGACTGTGGAACGTGTTATTCGTGTGTTTATTTCCGGTTCTGTGGTCACAGTTTTTCGGTTTGGCTGAACAGGTGAGGTGGTGAGGTGAAATGGGGTTTAACGTCGCGTCCAAGATTATTGCACTTATATAGCGACGTGCATGCATGTGTATATTTGTGTGTGACTGCTTGTACTAGTCCGGACTGATGCCGATTTATAGTTCTAGCTCACTGAGATACCATGCCGTTCTCCTGGCGGACGCTCTACCACTAGACCACGGAGGCGGTCTAATGAAGGTTGAGACCTTGAAGTATTGATAGTTGACTCAATGACATACTCCTTCATTAATCCCATGTGATTTTTATGGGCTTCAGCATACTGTCAACGTAATATTGCTAACTGGATTTATATTGACAGAACTGGATATTCATAGCACTAGTCTTCACATTCGGTTGCGGTTTCTGTATCAGTTTGTCCCACCGACCTCTTTATAATCTTATAATCAGTACGTGTGTACACGTGAGCTTAGTCAATTTCATCGTGTGGCTTGCACGTACATACTCTCTACCTGTAACAAACCAAATATGTTTGCCCATATTCTGTGTACCGCCTCTGTCTCAAACGCGTTTTGTGAGTTGGTTCAACTTATCCTGGATTACGAGAAAGTATTTTATTAAGTTACAGCGTTAACCACCAACCCGAAGATGTCCAATATTTTCATTGTAGTCGAATTAACTTTGTGAACAATAATAATTGACTTTTTTCGACAAAGTTACCAATGGAGATGTCTTCGTGTCTGTGAGATAGTTATTATGGTCATGTTATTGTGAAGCGTTTCTATCGTTTAACAATCTACCCGTGTAACACTGGTTTACTCAAATAGGGGTGCATCAACTGCCAGGGTGAGAGAGAGCTTTATTTCAGTAAAGGGGCCACCGGCCCATTATACAATACATGATATAAAAATTAGACAATGTCAGCGCCAATGAGAAAGTTATTACGCTTTTAAAAGCAAGAAATATAAATGTAGCTAAAGCATTAATTAGGCATGGGGTTTAAGATGTACAGAGAGTTACAAATTTATCAAAAGTTACATTTGTGTAAAAATAATAAGGTAGAACATTACGTCTCAAACTGTCATAGTATGGACATTGTAAACAAAAATGATATTCAGATTCCACTAAAGGTCTTACACAAAATGGACATAGTCTCTTAGCTGAAGGTTTATTGTACTTCCTTCCATCTTCAATAGCAAAGTTTGACCAGAACATCTAAATTTACTCAAATCAATACGATAGGCACTTACTGGATTACAATCTAGATAATTTGCAAATACATTATATTGCTTAATACAAAAATAAAAAGAAAGTTTTGAGTAAGTTCTTAAAGCTAGACCTCTGTTGGGATATCTATATCAATACATCTTATTTTAAAGTTATTCATAAAACCAATATGATTTACTCTTTGAATATCCCAAACATGGCCAAAAGCATAATGTTTTGCTTTTAATGCCCACCAATATATTCCCTTTTCTGCCAGATTGTATTGATATGAATATGCATGATTCAGGATCATATTAGTTTTTTGTGATACAAGTCACAGGCAATATTTGATAATACGAACATGTTGATTGACTTTAAGTGAATAACGTCCAAGCCCACCACAAGCAACTATATTGGGGATAAGTCTCCCATATATTGGGATAAAATATTCTTACAGAATCTATCATGTACATTAATAACATCTTGGGACGAGTGAAAGCCCAATATCTCTGAGCAGTAGTGAAGAACAGGTAGTAATTTGACATCAAATATCTGTAAAAGTACATCATAAGGCAGTTTCATAAAATCCTTTGAGCCTGATTTTAAAGCGAGGAGATGGCAGTGCTTGTGTCTTCTGTGTAAAGTACCAACTACCAGATGATGAAAGATGAACACCTAAATATTTATAAGTAGGAACAATTTTATAATGTCAGTGCCAAACCAAAACTTTTCATATCTTCGAAGGCGACCACGACGTCTAAAGACAATTACTTTACTTTTGCATAAATTAATAGACAATTTCCATTTATGACAATAAATCATCATTTTGTCGAGGTGTCTTTGGAACCCCACGACTGTACTATCAAATAAGACCATATCATCTGCAAACATTAGAATAAAAAGTTAAATCATTCCTAATTGGATATAATGTTGCCCGTCTGAACTAAGAAAATCAACAATATTATTTACAAAGAATTAAAACAGAAAGGGAGATAACTCACATCCCTGTCGTACACCTTACTGGCAATGGAAGAAATCTGTGTAGCCACCATTAACAAATATAGAAGATCAAACATTTTCATATATATTTTTAAGTATTCTAAATATTTTACCATTAACATTACCTATGAAGAGTTTGTAAAATAAACTTGTCCTACACGCTGAATCGAACGCTGACTTAAGATCTATGAACGCACAACAGAATCTTCTTTTATGTAACAATAAGTATTTTGCAAAGGCGTCACCTAGCGGTTATAGTGGAAGGACGTACAATGAGCTGGCTCTCACTTTTAAGATCATTTCTCGCTGAAAACTATACCTATGACAACATGTAGTGACACGAAAATATAACTACAGGTACTGTTTTCATCATGGGCTGTGATATGGCAACATACAGAGCCTATATTGACAGTTTTCATGCTGTCTTCATCAATTGCCAGGGTCCTCTGTCTTCATCTGACCGGTGTCCTCTGCTTCCTCTACCATGTCCTCTGTCTCCTCAACATGGTCTCTTGTCTCCCCATCATGGTCCTCTGTCTCCTCAACATGGTCCTCTGTCTCCTCAACATAGTCTCCTGTCTCCTCAACATTGTCCTCTGTCTCCTCAACATGGTCCTCTGTCTCCCCAACATGGTCCTCTGTCTCCTCAACATGGTCCTCTGTCTCCTCAACAGTGTCCTCTGTCTCCTCAACATGGTCCTCTGCCTCCTCTACATGGTCCTCTGTCTCCTCAACATGGTCCTCTGTCTCCTCTACATGGTCTTCTTCCACATGATCCCCTGTCTCCTCAACCTGGTCCTCTGCCTCCTCTACATGGTCCTCTGCCTCCTCTACATGGTCCTCTGCCTCTTCAATATGGTCCTCTGCCTTCTCGACACGGTCCTCAACCTGGTCCTCTGCCTCCTCAACATGGTCCTCTATCTCCTCTACATGGTCTTCTTCCACATGATCCCCTGTCTCCTCAACCTGGTCCTCTGCCTCCTCTACATGGTCCTCTGCCTCCTCCACATAATCCCCTGTCTCCTCAACATGGTCCTCAACATGGTCCTCTGCCTCCTCGACACGGTCCTCAACATGGTCCTCTTCCTCCGACTCATCACTGAGAGGGGTCCAGCGTTTTATCAGCACCCATGCAATGATGGCACCAACTCCGGCAATGATCAGGGACACTCCCCCAATATAAAAGGCACCATTTGCTAAAATGTTAAATATAGAAAGCTTAACTAACAGTGATCATGTTTGTGTTGTTTGTGTTAAACACTTTTCTGAGACAGTCGCGACAATATTATCTTTTGTGGTTACAACGTATATCCACTGGATTCATAGAAAAGGTGATCATTTCTAGTCGATAGTACTGATATGGCCGTCGTGTGAATGTATTAACTTTGTACATGGGCTCTACATGCATATGTGTAAATTATCATGAAATAATTGTCGCGATATTCGGAAAATAGTATTATACACATTGTCAATTGACACAAGAAATGATGTGGCTTTTGTCCCTTTAATTAAATAACCTTTTGGCATCGAGTTACTTCATAAATTATGGGAATGACATATGTCTTCATCTTCATGTGTGAACATTTATTTCTTAGTAAAATAAAATATTATGTTTTGTCTCATTGAAAGAGGTGGATTTAAAAATAAATATTGACCTATATTTCAGAAACATTAACCTGCAAAAGCGTCTGTTTAAACATTAAGTAATGTTTGATGACAGTGTAACAGTGTTTAGGTGAATGAAATTAAAGTAACACAGAACACTACTTACGCAGGCGGGGGAGGCTACTGATAAGTCCTAGAATTCCTATAGGTCCTCTCATCACCTCAAAGCAGTCCAGCACTGGGAGGGCCAGTTTCAAGTTGCTTCTTCCCGTAGTGTTGACCAACGCTAATGGCAGCATTATTTGAGATAGAGCTGCAAAATGAATACAAAGTCAGTAAGTCTTCAGCTACATTGGGTGGTGGGGTAGCTTAGTGGTTAAGGCATTTGCTCGTAACGCCGAGACCCGGGTTTGATACCCCATATGGGAACAATGTGTGAAGCCCATTTCTGGTGTCCCCAACAGTGATATTGCAGGAATATTGCTAAAAGCGGCATAAAAACATACTCACTCACTCACTCACTTCAGTTACCTTCAGACAAAACACAGGAATGCTTAAGGGAGTTATCACAAAACTTGAGTGTGAGTGTGAGTGTGAGTAAGTGAGTTTAACACCGCTTTGTATTCCAGGTACACTCATTGCTTAACCCACCTGTAGCAGCTCCAAGCAGGATGGATACAGCCAAAGAAATACCAAGCGCCATGCTGACAACGCCGAGAGCAAGGACCGATATTCCCATCAATAAAAGAGCTGACTTGTTTAGCTTTTCCTTTTGGAAATTTCGGATGATAACCAGTACAACCAGCACAACAAACTGAGTGACAATGGACCAATTATTGATGCGGATAACTATCATGCTGATAGACAACCCTGTAAGACAGACATAAATTATAAATAATAGCACACAACTATGAATTACATGACTCAGTAACTAAATGGGTCTGGCTCATTTGTATAAAATCGTCTTAAGATTAGGGACCGACCACATTCAAAATATATTAATATTATGGAACAGTTTTCTATTCAATAACGACATATAAAATTTACTTTTATCAACCCTTGTTATTTGTTAGATTCAGTTGATATACCAAGTTCAATGTCAGGGTCAGACATCCAAGACGCCCTAGTTTGGGGAAATTCTGGTTTTCGAACTAATCTGCTGCGGGCAGTGGCAGATTAGGATAGAGCTGTGAACATCGCTTTGGAGCGCCCCAGAGCACTGGGTTCCCCGTTCAATATGATTCAAGTTTAGCAATGCATTTGAAAACCTACCCACAGACGCTGCAAGTCTTATCGAGAGGAGGAAATAAAATGGTGGGTGTTTGAACAGCTTGGACGCATTCTGTTTGGTCTGTGAGTTCTTCTGCAGAAAACTACTAGCAATAAGTCCTATAATAGCAGATATCTCAAACACTTTAATGGTATGAGACAAGTCCCATCCATGAGAAGGGCCGACCGCGAGGGCAGTGAAACCAATGATGTTCCCAACGGTGAAGCTGGTGTGGCTGATAACAAGAGCGAGAGCTGGACGAGTGTAGAGGTGGTCCACGGTAGCTACAACGCCAATCGTCCGAAGAAGACCCACAGCAAAACCTGACAAAGATTTCGTAAGGCCTTCATCAAGGTCAAATACCCAAGACAAATTATTGATAACGTTATGTACTGCTTCTGTAGTCGAGCGCCGAAAATATATGAATATATTCTTTATCCAAAACTTATAGGTTTGTCAACAAAAAGAGAGATTATCAGATAATAGAAGTTGCTTTCAATAAAAGATTCCATACCTAATTCTACACTTACTGTCTTTGACAAATAATTGCATTTGAGTGAGTGAGTGGGCCACCAAACTGCATTTGAAAATACTCGCATCGTATAAGCGTTTGGATGTATCTGCCCTTAAAAACACTACTCAAATATGTATAAAAATGCGTCTTCAGCAAATAGTACTCGTATGAAAGATGGCTTGTATGTTTAGTTGCCTATGTCTTAGGAAACAAAAAATAACCTCTACAAGATTCACTTTGAAAATATTTTAAAGATTTTGACAGACCTCTCATGATGACAAATAGGATAGCCAAGATATCGGCTGTGGTTGTTAATGACGAAAAGCCAGATGAGCAAATGTGAAGAACACTTCCGCCCAGGGCGACCTTCCGGAAGCCGTATCTGATCATAAGCGGCGCACACGAAGCAGCTGAAACACACCACAGATGTGCAACATAAAGTTACACTATTTGTGACTAAATGCAAAATGTGACATTATGTTGTTTCTATCTGGACATGATACGCATGTAAGTCATGAATAAATACACTCACGCAAAATCAAAACCACCGATATGACGTTGGTGACCAAGGTAAAAATATCTTAGATGGTATGGTTAAAGCAGTCGCTCGTCAATGCGAAGGCTCGGTTTCGAGACACCATCCAGGTACAATGTGTGAAACCCATTTCTGACATTCCCCGCTATACTATTGCTGAATAAATGCACAGAGCCACGTGAACAATAATCACTCAGTTATCTTAAATCAATTACCTGCCAGTCCAGAAAACACACAAAATGTGATAAGAACTTTAGGGACCGACCGTCCGGCTTCACTGGAATCTCCTCTTAAGTCGACCCGGGGAAAAAACATTAAGGACGTGCAGCACCCAACTGTGATGTTCACTATCACACTGGCAAATATGGGAACGAGGAACAGAATGGTCTTCTTACACTTAGACGTAAGCTGAAATTAATGAAGGAATACTGTTACTCTCTGTTCAATGTCAGTGATGTCATAATGACTTTGTTACACGCTGTTTCTGGGATTTTGTTCCATGGCTATGATGTCTTTCGTTGGATTTTGAAATTACTGACAATGCTAATTTCTTCTTTTGTGTTGTTTATTGGTTTATGTTATTGGTTACTCAATAAAACCTGCAAATATAAAAATAACATTTATCTAAAAAATGAACCGAAAACATCACACAGCCAAACTTCACATAGACTTTTAAACTATTTCAACTCTTACCGTACGTGGCTCGGTTATTACTTCAATGTAATTATACGCAGGGTTGGTTCCAGCAATGCATTCATAGTCATTAGCTTCTGATTGGCTTCTTTCAATAGCCTGATAATCAGAGGCTGGGTTGACATCGTCAATGTAGTTATATTCAACAGATACAGGATTTCTGTGGTCGGTGCTAGCGTAACTACCAGCAGTAGTTTCATCAATGGATTCGAACTCGCTTGGCTTGTTTTCATCCAGGATCCCTTGTCCTTCGTCATGAGAAGGGAGGATTTCATCAGCGGATTCCAGATGAGAAGTTGGTCTGAATTCAGCCGACATTGTTGGTAATGTCAGATTAAATAGGCTATTTGTAGCAAGTTCGTATGTAGCTGATCTAACGTAGAGGCAATGGACGACAAAGTGAAATCGTTACACTACATTGTGTTTCGCGGCAGTTTCGTTTTGTAATTTTTAGTTAAATATTCATAAGTAAGTTTCACAGTTCGTATTACTTCTTGTTGCGGAAATTGTATCCGTATGCAGCCGCTGTATTCGTAATCTGACTTCGGGATTAGAATTGAATTATGACAATATTTCATACACTGAGAAACCTTGAAATGTTAAAAGAATAATTATCTCAGTAACCTCTAGTCTCGGACATGTCATGTGTATGTTAATGACCTCGTATTTCATTACATTTTCTCAATTTACTGACGAGTAATGTTTTATAAAACAAGCGTCTGCATTGTTTTTCTAATGAACCTGGCAGACAGACTGAACCATTTTCAAAAGGGAATTTTGTGCCATTGATTCTGAACTTATGTAGATAATATGATGACACAGGGTGTTTGATTAGAATGCAAGGTGTGTGCTCTGTGATTCTATGTTTTCTGTCTTTTTTAGGTTGTAGATTATTTGTTTGACGGTGATTATGACCTTTTCACTTTGGCCACAATGCATGACAGGACTGTTTTTCAGTGATCCACTTATTTAACCCTTTACTCATTTGAGAGGTTACTCTCTGACACTGATTCACACACACACACACACACACACACACAACGGTGTTCAACGGTTATCCACAAAGCCAACGAGCGCTATAACAGGGACATATTCTGTCCTTGTAAAGTATTCTCACATTTTCAGTTACGGTTTCATAATCAATATTTATTTCTATTCAGTTTAACCGACAGTGAACCTTATATTTCTGACCATCACTGACAGTTTACTTTCTATCTCATCTCATAATAGAATTATTTTTTACACGGACATAATACTATGATGTTGTATTTGTAAATTCAAATTTAATACGATATCGTATTCTCGTAACTAAGTGTATGTTTGATTATTGCCTGAGGAACAACAGTCATATGAGGGTATATATTGATTTGTCACTTGCATGAAGGATTTATTTATTAGTCAAATGTGTGTTTATGCGACCGCCTTTGTGTCGATAGAGCGTTTACCCCTAGAAAGGAGGGCAGGTGGTTCGAACACCAGCCGCGTCATACCGAAAATAACCCGTTAAAAGTTGAAATTTGAGTTTTCTCTGCCTGGCGCTCAGCATAAAGTTGATAAAACAAGAACTGTATACTGTGTGGGAGAGAGAGAGAGAGGTATCTACAGCTTTTACAGAACATGTAAAATAATTTTTAAAAAAAGAACATTTTGACACACACACGTTTGATCTTAACTGACGCTGATGATGCAAAGGAAATGAAACGGCAATAAAAGCACTGTAGGCATGTTGAATCTGGCCGCGTCGTACCAAAAGACGTTAAAAGATCGTACTTGTTGTTATCCTGCCTGGCGCTTAAGGGGCAAGAGCAAGGACTGGTCGGCTCAGTATACTGTGTCTGAGTGGAGTATTCATGTTAAACAGCTGCATGGTATCTCAGTGAGCCAGCACGATAACTCGGCATTAGTCTTGACTAGTACAAGCTTACACACACACACACACACACACACACACACACACACACACACACACACACACACACACACACACACACACACACACACACACGCACGTACGCACGCATGCACGCACGCACGCACGCACGCACGCACACACACGCACACACACATACACACGCTCTATGTTAGTGCACTTATCTCAAATGCGACGTTAAACCCCATTTCACCTCACCTCACCTCCAAATATATACACTAAAAAAACAGTTCAGCGCATCTTGTTACATTGGTCATTGAATGCGCTGGCCCCAAATCTATGGTATAGAAAACAGGTCATGTTTTTTCCCTGAAAGAGTGAATCTTTGTCCACAAATAAGCATAACGATCTTGACGTTTTACAAAGTGGTTTTCAAGATACTATTGGACATTTCATTTCGTGCAGTATTAATATAATTGTAACGGAGCTGCAGGCTGCCTCAGACAGTTGTGGCAGGTAAGTTGTTGCTACAAATGACGGGTCTGGCCCTTGGGTAGCAGGGATCGGGCTCCCTATGATCAGGTTTTACAATCCCAGTCGTGTTGCACACCTGATATATCAATACCGACAAAGATTGAGAAAGAAGTTCTGTTCAATAGTATAAGCATCGGCGATGACGGCGAGGCCTCAAATAAACTTTTTCCGATGTGGTTATTGTGATTTGAAACCTGACTGTAATTATGACCATGACACCACAGAATGCTTGAGAATATAAGTATTTGATCCTGCTCTGGAGTAACACTTCTTTATGTTTGTCCCTGTCTGTGACCCCTTTTCGGCGTTCTCTAAGATGGTTGGCCTATTGGCCAGTGAATACACACGCGTTCCAAGAGAGCACAATTTTCAAACCGCTCTTGTGGTCATGGTAGAATTGAGATAGACGTGGTTCCAAAGTAAAATAAGAGGTATCAAATCTACGGTTAGACTATCTCAAATTTAAAAACACAGAAGGTATAACCATTAGGGGTTATGATCAAACTCATAAAATAAGATCTTTGTGCTCGCTACAGCTTAAAAAGCATCAGTGGGAATCCCATTACAGTTCACGTCAGAACTTTGACTGACCAATGAATGACTAACAGGAAGTCGACGTTCGCCAATCAGAAAGCAGCTTTCTCGAGCTTTACGGCACAATTGTCAAACTGTGGACATCCAATCCAGACAACGCTTGGAAAACTATTTTGGCAAAGTTCTCGATTCAAGATTTGGAATGTCATAAATGACCGATATCGTATGATAGTATATTCCCCGGTCTATGGCATGTCTCTTCCGTTTCAAATTTTTATTTAATTGAAGCAAGAGATGCCCCGTGTTAATGATAGAGACTGGATAGTATCTGGTGTTGCCGTTATATAGTATATTAACCTAAGGCTGCATGATTAGAAAACACACTCGGACTTTCACTTACGCGCTCTCATTGGTGAAATGAAAGGTCGTACTGACGTGACCTGTAATGGGATGTCCAGAGGCCTATGTGTAGCGGTAGTGAGCACTAAGATCTGTTTGTGATGATACTGGGGTGTGATTCCTGTTCTGGTGCCCGATTTCTCCCCAGCTATAGCATTCGTAAGGTGTGTGTGACATTGCCAATGTGCAGTTAAGGTTATTATCGAACCAACGTCATTCAACTCTCCTGGCAGACGCTCTATCCACAAGACCACGGATGTGATCTGAAAATTTGAACTAGAAGACAAAGAGGTGTTTGATGGATTGAAATCAAATTTGCTAGGACTTCCTATAAAAATAAGATATCTGGTCCGGTTGGTTTCAATACATTTATTTATCTTCCACTCACGGCTGTACGATTGACATAATACTTACGGGATGTTACGTGTAACAAATACCCCAGAAATCAATGTGGTCGTTAATGTCCACGTGTCTATGTGTTCATGGTGGAAGTTTTGTGTTTCAAAAATGCATGTTAGAGTCATTGTGTGTCGACTACACTACAAGAAAACATCCGTCAACATTAGCAACTTTCACGAAGGCAGGCCATGTATATATGTTTAGTAATATAAGAACTGAATCGACAAGAGTATTTCTGATTAGTTAAACCCATGTAGGTTCAGACGGCTTAAAAGGCGTCAGTGAGAACACAGCTTAACACAGCACGGAGTTGAGAGTAAGAGTTGGAGTCAACTGCGCCTGCGTGCTTAATTACGTCATGCCCTGTGTTCCGCTTCTGTTCTTATTGATCACGTCGTACACGCATGGTCAACGACGTGGCGCTGGCCCTCCACGACCACGGCCACCACCGACTCAAGGCCCAGGTAGGTTGACGTTACGTTATGCCTCAAAAAGATACACTCGCCGCCGACTTAAGGTACAAGAAGGTTGGCGTAACTCCTCTTTAAGATACACCCGCCGCCGCCACAAGTAGGTTGGTGTCATGAATCTTTATGATACATCCGCCGCCGTCTCAAGGCCCAGATAGGTTGGCCTTACTCCTCCTCAAGATACACCCGCCGCCGTCTTAAGTCCTAAGTAGGTTAACGTAATGCCTCTATAAGATACACCCGCCGCCGTCACAAGTAGGTTGGTGTGATGTATCTTTAAGACACACCCGAATCAAGGCCCAGGTAGGTTGGCGTTACTCCTCTTTAAGATACACACGCCGCCGTCTTATGACACGTGTGGGTTAGTGTTACTCCTCTTTAAGATACACACGCCGCCGTCTCAAGGCACGTGTGGGTTGGTGTTACTCCTCTTTAAGATACACACGCCGCCGTGTCAAGGCACATGTGGGTTGGTGTTACTCCTCTTTAAGATACACACGCCGCCGTCTCAAGGCCCAGGTAGGTTAACGTTATGCCTCTATAAGATACACCCGCCGCTGTCATAAGTAGGTTGGTGGAATGAATCTTTAGGATACAGACGACTCAAGGCCAAGGTCGGTTGGTGTTACTCCTCTTTAAGATACACACGCCGCCGACTCAAGGCCCAGGTAGTTTGGGATCATGCTTCTATACGTCCGCCCCATAAGCAGACATCTCGTGCGAGCAGTGGACATGACGTATATGACGAGGTATGACGTATAGCATATACATATAGGGAGATGATTTACTTTCTGTGCGGCTGGTTTGTGGAATTAGACACGTATTTTATGGAGAAGTGTGTCGGGCGTCGTTGATAGTTATACAGTATTTTACTGTTATCTGTCTATGTTATCTACATGCTGCCACAAATGGCGTATGGGAAGTAAAGTCACCCTTTGTTCACGCCTGGGTTTAACAAAGACTCTGTAGGCATTAATACGCTCACTGACATGTATATTGATGTGGTAGATGAGCTGTTGGTATCAGTTGTGTGTATCAGCTGTGTGTATCAGCTTTCTGCATCAACTGTTTGTATCAGCTGTGTGTATCTGCAGACTGTGTCCGCTGTGTGTATCAGCTGTGTCTATCAGCTTTCTGCATCAGCTGTTGGTATCAGCTGTGTGTATCTGCAGATTGTGTCAGCTGTGTGTGTCAGCTGTGTGTATCAACTTTGTGTATCAACTTTGTGTATCAGCTGTGTGTATCAGCTGTGTGTGTCAGTTGTGTGTGTCAGCTGTGTGCATCAGCTGTGTGTATCAGCTGTGTGTGTCCGCTGTGTGTGTCAGCTGTGTGTGTCAGCTGTGTGTATCAGCTGTGTGTACCAGCTGTATGTGTCAGCTGTGTGTGACAGCTGTGTGTGCCAGCTGAGTGTGTCCGTTGGGTGTATCAGCTGTGTGTGTCAGCTGTGTGTCAGCTCTGTGCATCAGCTGTGTGTCCGCTGGGTGTATCAGCTGTGTGTGTCAGCTGTGTGTATCAGCTGTGTGTCCGCTTGGTGTATCAGCTGTGTGCATCAGCTGTGTTTGTCAGGTGTGTGCGTCAGCTGTGTGCATCATCTGTGTTTGTCAGGTGTGTGTCCGCTTCGTGTATCAGCTGTGTGCATCCGCTGTTAGTGTCAGGTGTGTGTGTGAGCTGTGTGGATCAGCTGTGTGTCAGCTGTGTGCATCAGGTGTGTGTATCAGATGTGTGTATCAGCTCTGTGCATCCTCTGTGCATCAGCTGTGGGTGTCAGCTTTGTGTACCAGCTGTGTGTATCAGCTCTGTGCATCCTCTGTGCATCAGCTGTGTGTGTCAGCTGTGTGTACCAGCTGTGTGTATCAGCTTAGTGCATCCATCAGCTGGGTGTGTCCGCTGTGTGTCTGATGGGTGTATCAGCTGTGTGTATCAGCTGTGTGTGTCAGTTGTGTGTATCACCTGTGTGTGTCAGCTGTGTGGATTAGCTGTGTGTATCAGCTGTGTGTGTCAGCTGTGTGTCAGCTGTGTGTATCAGCTGTGTGCATCAGCTGTGTGTATCAGCTGTGTGTGTCAGCTGTGTGTCCGCTTGGTGTATCAGCTGTGTGTGTCAGCTACGTGCATAAGCTGTGTGTATCAGCTGTGTGTATCCGCTCTATGCATCAGCTGTGTATCAGCTGTGTGTGTCAGATGTGTGTGTAAGCTGTGTGTGTGAACTGTGTGTATCAGCTGTGTGTATCAGCTCTGTGCATCAGCTGTGTGTGTCAGCTGTGTGTACCAGCTGTGTTTATCAGCTGTGTACATCAGCTGGGTGTGTGAGCTGTGTGTCCGCTGTGTGTATCAGCTGTGTGTATCAGCTCTGTGCATCAACTGTGTTCCAGCTGTGTGTGTTAGCTGTGTGTGTGAACTGTGTGTATCAGCTGTGTATATCAGCTCTGTGCATCAGCTGTGTGTGTCAGCTGTATGTATCAGCTCTGTGCATCAGCTGTGTGTGCCAGCTGTGTGTGTTAGCTGTGTGTATCAGCTGTGTGCATCAGCTCTGTGTCTCCGCTGTGTGTCCGCTGGGTGTATCATCTCTGTGTATCACCAAGGACGATGTTAGAATTTAGATTCTCTTTGGCCAACACGTAATGTTAAATTTTACGACATGGTGGATTTTATATTTTCGTGCACGTTATTTGACATGTTGAAGTGTTCATATGACTGACCGCTTAGAAGTGCAGCTGTGTGTGTCAGCTCTGAGCATCAGCTGTGTGTGTCAGCTGTGTGTGTCAGATGTGTGTTTCAGCTCTAAGCATCAGCTGTGTATCAGCTCTGTGTGTCCGCTGTGTGTGTCAGCTGTGTGTATCAGCTGTGTGTATCAGCTCTGTGCACCAGCTGTGTGTGTCAGCTGTGTGTGTCCGCTGGGTGTATCAGCTGTGTGTATCAGCTGTGTGTGTAAGCTGTGTGTGTCTTCTGGGTGTATCAGCTGTGTGGATCAGCTGTGTGTGTCAGCTGTGTGTCAGCTGTGTATCAGCTGTGTATCAGATGTGTGTGTCAGCTGTGTGTGTCAGCTGTGTGTGTCAGCTGTGTGTATCAGCTGTGTGTATCAGCTGTGTGTATCAGCTCTGTGCATGAGCTGTGTGTGTCAGGTGTGTGTACAAGCTGTGTTTTTTTCAGCTGTGTGCATCAGCTGTGTGTGTCTGCTGTGTGTCCGCTGGGTGTATCAGCTGTGTGTATCAGCTGTGTGTGTCAGCTGTGTGTATCAGCTGTGTGTATCAGCTCTGTGCATCAGCTGTGTGTGTCAGCTGTGTGTGTCTGCTGTGTGTCCGCTGGGTGTATCAGCTGTGTGTATCAGCTGTGTGTGTCAGCTGTGTGTATCAGCTGTGTGTATCAGCTCTGTGCATCAGCTGTGTGTGTCAGCTGTGTGTATCAGCTGCGTGTGTCAGCTGTGTGTACCAGCTATGTGTATCAGCTGTGTGTATCAGCTCTGTGCATCAGCTGTGTGTGTCAGCTGTGTGTGTTAGCTGTGTGTATCAGCTGCGTTTGTCAGCTGTGTGTACCAGCTGTGTGTATCAGCTGTGTGCATCAGCTGGGTGTCTCCGCTGTGTGTCCGATGGGTGTATCATCTCTGTGTATCGCCAAGGACGATGTTAGAATTAAGATTATCTTTGGCCAACGCGTAATGTTAAATTTAACGACATGGCGGATTTTATATTTTCGTGCACGTTATTTGACATGTTGAAGTGTTCATATGACTGACCGCTTAGTAGTGCAGCTTTTTGTCTTTTTCTCACTTGCAAGTGACCACTTGTGCGTGACCAAATATGGCTAAGATTGCGTGGAAAAGGCTGATATCTTCCAACTTCAAGAATGGTTGTTTCAGTCACCCAAGATGGCATATCCACCACATGTATGTACTATCCTTTGACAAGCTTTCTAATTCGCATATTAATTAAAAACGAATCCTGAAAACGACAAAAAAAAAATCTTTTACTTTGGCCTTACCTCTGCATCTACGTTTGTGCAAAATATGCACATATTGAAAAGAAGAAAACCCTACAACAGCAATTTGGATACGATGACCTGCATCAACCAAGTCAGCGAACCTGACCACCCGATCCCGTTAGTCGCCTCTTACAACAAGCACGGTCACCTGTTTCGGCAAGTATGGTTGCTGAAGATTCCAACCCGGCTCTCCACGGGTCCCAATACCAATGCAGGGCGCGTGTAGGCAAGGGGAAATCTCCTCAGACCCTTCAGCCTTCGATCGGGATATTGCAATAGAAGATATAGTTACACAATTTAGACGATAAAACTAATACTAACAAAAGTATATTTTAACAAGAAACGAAGCTGAAAATCCACCGGTTCCATGCTGTTATTGAATTCCAGTGTGCGGATGGATCTCCAATCACTCAGTCACGCGCCCTGTAAGGGGAACGTCACTTTCAAACGTCGACTAGCAGATGCTGATATAAATGTCTGCTGCACCTTCACTTCGTCACAACTCCACACAAACTAGTTCCAGATTAGGTGTTTAGGATGTATTTGCACTGTTTACCGTTCCGCGGTTCTAAGCACGACGAGACTGCATTATAAGAAATCGCTGAAACCCGTTGCGTATCTGGAATACCCACTTCCCAAAGAAAACACCGGTTGTCACGCCTGGCCCGTGATATTGCTGTCCGTTGTGCGTCGCGCTGTGCTGTGCTGTGAGTCTGGCAAAATGACTTGTCTGTGGGATGGAGTCTGGGAAGCTGACATCTGTGGGGAGACAGGTGACGGGCAGGAACATCCACATCAAGGCTCGGGGATTTTTACAGCATATTGATTAAAAACTGAAATAATAACCAGGAAGTACGTGAGCTTAGATTGAGAAATATCGTTAAATATTGAGCCAGTAGACGTGTTTTAGTCGTATGTGACCTTTGTATGGGCTCGACCGACACCTTGCCGACACCATCACACTGACCACGGGTACCTACGTACGTGTTTCGTCATAAGCGAAAGCTCGCAAGTTGAATGTTTTATACCTTCAGAAGGTGAGGTGAGGTGAGGAGAGGTGAGGTGAGATGCGGTGAGGTGAGGTGAGGTGAGGTGAGATTAGGTGAAGATGAGGTGAGGTGAGGTGAGGTGAGGTGAGATGAGGATTAACTTCCCTTTCAACATTATTACACTGATACTGCGATGTGCATGCACGCGTGTGTGGCTGAATGTACTAGTCCAGACGAATGCAAGTGTTACAGTGCTAGCCTACTTTGATACCATGACGCAGTTGAACAGGGATACCGCTCAGACATAGTATACAACACTCCCATCTGTCGCAAGAACCTGTAAGAATGTAGTTTGTAGCAGACATTTAGTGCATTTTATTGGGGTAAACAGGGCTATCGTTTAGTGGAATTTTGGAGGTACCCAAATCTACCCATTCACCTCAGGGCGCCGTTGTACAAAACAACATTAGACCCACGACTGTCTAAAGTCTATGTTAAGGTATGAGAGTTACGATCACCTTAGCGCTAAGATCGCTTTGTACAACGGCGCCATGTCCTCGCTGGTTTGTTCAGTTGTCAATGTCAACAACAACCAGTTCTCGCGGTAACGATGAGATTCATATGAACTAAAAAAACAACATATTTCGCCCATGGCATGGTTAACACATGTGTTTTAGATGAGACGGGCTATCAGACACTCAGGTGTGAACACGGGCACCTGTCAACACACACATGATGTTAGTCTAATGTCACGGGACTGTATAATTAACGCGCAAGCTTTTATTGTGAGCTTTAATTCGTGTGGCGCTGTCGTAGAGGCGTAGAGACGTTGATTCAGTAAGATGTTGCCGATGTCGTGCTGGTCAAGGGTGGGTGTGTGCATGGTCCTGTTGTGGTCATTCGTTGCTCGGACAAAAGGTAATATGTACCAGCACGGGGAGCACGTTGTTATAGGGTACCTTGAACTGGCGCTGTCCCTGGATGTATTAGCCAGCATCCTGTGTGATATCGATGTTATTGTATTTATCATTCAGAATCCCGTGCGAATCAATGTTACAGTATATACAACGCTGCGTGAATCGTGATGTCAATATTACAGTATATATCAAACTGCATGTTGTGTGATATCAATGTTACAGTATATATCACGCAGCGTGAATCGTGATGTCAATATTACAGTATATATCAAACTGCATGTTGTGTGATATCAATGTTACAGTATATATCACGCTGCATGAATCGTGATGTCAATGTTACAGTATATATCAAACTGCATGTTGTGTGATGTCAATGTTACACTATATATCACGCTTCACGTATCGTGATGTCAATGTTACAGTATGTATCACGCTGAATGCCTCGTACTGTCAATGTTACACTATATATCACGCTGCATGGTCTCGTGATGTCAATTATACAGGATGTATCACGCTGCACGTAATGTTACAGTAATGTGACGTCAAAGTTACATTATGCATCACGCTGAATACCTCGTGAAGTCAATGTTACACTTTTTATCACTTTGTATGCCTCGCGATGGAAAGGTTTAGAATATATCGTGTTGCGCGCTTCATGACGTTGATATAACAGTATATATCACGGTGCATGGTCTCATTGTGTCAATGTTACAGTTTATGTTACGCTGTATGCCTCGTGATGTCAGTGTCAAAGTATGTATCACGCTGCATGCCGTGTTACATCAATGTTACACTATATATCACGGTACATGTCTCGTGATATCAATGATACAGTATATATCACGCTGCATGCCGTGTTACATCAATGATACAGTATATATCACACTGCATGCCGTGTAACATCAATGTTACAGTATATATCACGCTGCATGCCGTGTTACATCAATGACACAGTATATATCACGCTGCATGACGTGTTACATCAATGACACAGTTTATATCACGCTGCATGCCGTGTTACATCAATGACACACTATATATCACGCTGCATGCCGTGTTACATCAATGTTACGATATATATCACGGTACATGCCTCGTGATATCAATGACACAGTATATATCACGCTGCATGCCGTGTTACATCAATGACACAGTATATATCACGCTGCATGCCGTGTTACATCAATGACACAGTATATATCACGCTGCATGCCGTGTTACATCAATGTTACACTATATATCACGGTACATGTCTCGTGATATCAATGACACAGTATATATCACGCTGCATGCCGTGTTACATCAATGACACACTTTATATCACGCTGCATGCCGTGTTACATCAATGACACATTATATATCACGCTGCATTCCGTGTTACATCAATGACACAGTATATATCACGCTGCATGCCGTGTTACATCAATGATACAGTATATATCACGCTGCATGCCGTGTTACATCAATGACCCACTATATATCACGCTGCATGCCGTGTTACATCAATGACACATTATATATCACGCTGCATGCCGTGTTACATCAATGACACAGTATATATCACGCTGCATGCCGTGTTACATTAATGATACAGTATATATCACGCTGCATGCCGTGTGATCCCAGGTGTGGGTGTCGTCATAGGTCCAGTCAACTGCCCACAACACCCGGCCGCCACCCGGCACTTCTACGACTCCACCACCAACAAGTGCTACCACTTCTTCGACGTAGACGACACCCTGGAGGAGGCTGTCAGTCGATGTGAGGCGGAAGACACAAGAGTTGTCGAACTTGGGACAAAAGAAGAACAGAACTGGCTTGTTGGGGGAGTCTGTGGCATTCGAGGTACGAATAACAATTTATTTTCACCTTCAGTAAAAACCATTGACAAAAGGGATATGCTGTCGTCATGCTAATGTCTATCTTGTCTGAGGAAATTGGGATTAGCTCCGTGATGAAAACTGTTGATATCAATGGCATGGTGGGTAATTTTTTTTTTTTTTAAAGTAAAGAAATTCTAGAAAACCCTGAAATTACCCGTCATTCCAATACATCCCATATCGTGAAGTCAGCAAGTCTTTATTCAAGGGCCCTGACACGAGGGATATAGTATCTCGGGAATTCTCGAGATTAACAAAACAACTCGGGAAAATTAGAACAGCAATGTTAAGGTCCAATTATCCTGTAATATAACGTAGGGGTGTGATGCAGTAAAACTTACGTCATTCTACAGGGGCGGTCGGGTAGCCTAGTGGTTAAAGCGTTCGCTCGTCACGCCGAAGACCCGGGTTCGACTCCCGACATGGGTACAATGTGTGAAGTCCATTTCTGGTGTCCCCCACCGTGATATTGCTGGAATATTGCTAAACGCGGCGTAAAACCATACTCACTCACTTACGTCATTCTACATAGTATACTGCACACAACGGAGGGAATACTGGTTCTTGCTGTGGTGAGTACCATGACAACAAGTGTGCCACTGAGCTTACTTAAGCACTTGACTCCATTGCCGAAAATACGATTTCGTCTCCGCTTCCTTTCAGCCCGTTGAGGGGCGGTCGTGTAGCCAAGTGGTTAAAGCGTTCGCTCGTCACGCCGAAGACCCGGGTTCCATTCCCGACATGGGTAAAATGTGTGTAGCCCTTTTCTGATGTCCTCTGCCGTGATATTGCTGGAATATTGCTAAAGGCGGCGTAAAACCATACCCACTCACTCACTCACTCACTCCAGCCCGTTGGGGCTGGGTACAAGAAGAATAGAGGGCCACGTGGTCCGATGGCATGGGACGTTGTGTGTTGCTTGCCGTTGAGAAGCATTATCTGTTTACTGGCGTCCCGTCTTTCAATATACGGCAGTATTGATCATTTTCTGATAATACTCAAACACAATGCATCTGCAATGTGTTTTTTTAACCTTTTCGTGTCGTTGACGGTATGAGTAAGTATGCTTTTACGCCGCTTGTAGCAATATCCCCGCAATATCACGGCGGGGAACACCAGAAATGGGCTTCATACATTGTACCCATGTGGAATAGCACCCTGGTCTTCCGCGTGTGGAGCGAGCGCTTTACTATTAAGTTACCTCGCCGCCCCGCTGACAGGTATTACTGGGACCAACCTTGAAGCAAAAGTTGAAGGCAATGACCAATATATAGTCATGACCATTTGGCGCCAATATTCACATTCTGCCCCTTACTTTTCCAAGAATAACAAAAGAGTGAGTATGGTTTTACGCCGCTTTTAGCAATATTCCAGCAACATCACAACGGGGGACACACATTGCACCAATGTCTACCCGACCGCCCCTGGAACAAGTGAATGGAAAGTTGCAATGCTTCTTTGGTGCTCTGTCACTATGAAAATGATCCCAGGTCTTCGGCGTGATGAGAGAACGTTTTAACCACTAGGATACCCCACCGCTCAATAACAAAACACCGTTAAAGCCATGTTTCTTAGACAATCATTGATAAATACATAAATGTTATCCTCGAACTTCCACTGTACACTTACCGTTTGTATCATGGGCCTATGGCCTACAATACACTTGAATAAAGACTACTACTACAACAAAACACCGGCTCCTCATATAAAGTGCTTCTGTCCAATAGGGATGGGCTGCCGTCCTCTCATCCTATGGATGGGTCTGGTCCGACAATCCCCCGACACCTGGAGCTGGTTCTACAAGAGCAACCGATGGCTTGTGGTCTCGCCTCGGTGGATACAATCGCCTCTTTCCTCTTCTCCCGGATACACGCGAGCAGTCACGGACTGGGACGGAAAGTGGCGAGCCGTGACGAGTGGACAAAAAGCCAAAGTTGTGTGTGAAGAAGTAACAGCAGGTATTTTTCTTTGTTTTATTGCAGTAGCAGTAGTGGTAAATGTTGTGGTAGGTGTAGAAGTGGTAGATGCGGTAGTGGTCGGTGTAGAAGTGGTAAGTGTGGTGGTGGTAGGTGTAGAAGTAGTAGCTGTGGTGGTGTCGGTGTGGAAGTGGCAGCTGTGGGTGTGGTAGGTGTAGAAGTGGTAGGTGTGGTAGTGGTAGATGTAGAAGTGGTAGCTGTGGTGGTGGTAGGTGTAGAAGTGTTAGCTGTGTAGGTGGTAGGTGTATAAGTAGTAGCTGTGGTGGTGGTAGAAGTAGAAGTGGTAGGTGTGGTAGCGGTAGGTGTAGATGTGGTTGGTGTGGTGGTGGTAGGTGTAGAAGTGGTAGGTGTGGTTGTGGTAGGTGTAGAAGTGGTAGCTGTGGTTGTGGTAGGTGTATAAGTGGTAGGTGTGGTTGTGGTAGGTGTAGAATGGTAGGAGTGGTTGTGGTAGGTGTAGAAGTGGTAGGTGTGGTAGTGGTAGGTGTAGAAGTGGTTGGTGTGGTGGTGGTAGGTGTAGAAGTGGTAGGTGTGGTGGTGGTAGATGTAGAAGTAGTAGCTGTGGTTGTGGTAGGTGTATAAGTGGTAGGAGTGGTGGTCGTAGGTGTATAAGTGGTAGGAGTGGTGGTCGTTGGTGTAGAAGTGGTAGGTGTGGTAGCGGTAGGTGTATAAGTGGGTAGGTGTGGTGGTGGTAGGTGTAGAAGTCGTAGGTGTGGTTGTTGTAGGTGTAGAAGTGGTTGGTGTGGTGGTGGTAGGTGTAGAAGAGATTGCTGTGGTGGTGGTAGGTGTAGAAGTGGTAGCTGTGGTGTTGGTGGATGTAGAACTAGTAGGTGTGGTGGTGGTAGATGTAGAAGTGGTAGGTGTGATGGTGGTAGGTGTAGAAGTGGTAGGTGTGGTTGTGGTAGATGTAGAAGTGGTTGGTGTGGTGGTGGTAGGTGTAGAAGAGATTGCTGTGGTTGTGGTAGGTGTAGAAGTGGTAGCTGTGGTGTTGGTGGATGTAGAACTAGTAGGTGTGGTGGTGGTAGATGTAGAAGTGGTTTCTGTGGTTGTGGTAGGTGTAGAAGTAGTAACTGTGGTTGTGGTAGGTGTATAAGTGGTAGGAGTGGTGGTGGTAGGTGTAGAAGTGGCAGGTGTGGTAGCGGTAGGTGTATAAGTGGTAGGTGTGGTGGTGGTAGATGTAGAAGTGGGTTGGTGTGGTGGTGGTAGGTGTAGAAGTGGTAGCTGTGGTTGTGGTAGGTGTATAAGTGGTAGGAGTGGTGGTGGTAGATGTAGAAATAGTAGCTGTGGTGGTGGTAGATGTAGAAGTGGTAGCTGTGGTGGTGGTAGATGTAGAAGTGGTAGCTGTGGTTGCGGTAGGTGTAGAAGTGGTAGCTGTGGTTGTGGTAGGTGTGGTAGTGGTAAGTGTAGAAGAGATTGCTGTGGTGGTGGTGGGTGTAGAAATAGTAGGTGTGGTGGTGGTAGATGTAGAAGTAGTAGCTGTGGTGGTGGTAGATGTAGAAGTGGTAGCTGTGGTGGTGGTAGATGTAGAAGTAGCTGTGGTGGTGGTAGGTCTAGAAGTAGTAGCTGTGGTGATAGCTGTGGTGGTGGTAGGTGTTGAAGTAGTAGCTGTGGTGGTAGGTGTAGAAGTAGTAGCTGTTGTGGTAGGTGTAAAAATAGTAGCTGTTGTGGTAGTAGGAGTAGATGTAGTTGTTGTGGTTGTGGTAGGTATGGTTGCTGTGGTGGTGGTGTTGCTAGGTTTAGAAGGGGCAGCTGTGGTAGTGGTGGTAGGTGTAGACGTAGTAGGTGTGGTGGTGGTAGGTGTAGAAGTGGCAGCTGTGGTAGTGGTCGGTGTAGAAGTGGTTGCTGTGGTATTGCTGGGTTTAGAAGGGGCAGCTGTGGTAGTGGTAAGTGTAGAAGAGATTGCTGTGGTGGTGGTTGTGATGGTGGTGGGTGTAGAAATGGTTATATGTTTGTAGTAGTCGTAGTCGTAGTCGTAGTCGTAGCCGATTTGTAAGTGAGAAATGTCCTCAGTAACAGTTATTGTAGTGTTATTTGTAATGTGACATCTTGGGCACCGAAGGACTCTCAGAGAGCGATTGTATGTCTGTAAAAGTTATAAACCCCTGAACACCTGGTAGATCTTCTCTGACGCGTTGTCTGTTCTTGTATAAGATAGCTGCGCGATACATCGCAAAGAACAATGAAGAATAATTAAATTTTCCTTGGGTTCATTGAAATTCCTGCATTCTGATTAGCTGAAATGGTCACGTGTTATTGTATTCATTTCCCAATGATTGTAAACACTTTAGCCAGGCCCACCGAAGCGGACTACTTTTGTAAATGGATATAGCTCGATTATATATAATGTCTGTAGAAGTTCTATGCATAACTTATATAAGAATGAAAACAGAATTTGATGCGTGTAACTATCTTGTTTGGTTTAATAAAATGGTTGTAAATATCTCTCGCTCTCATGAATTTCTTCAGTTCTGCCTTTTAGTTGCAAAATGAATGACGAATCGCGATTGTTTATGAATGAAAAAAGTAGTCTCGGTGTGACAGAGGTCACGGTTTTCCAATCAAAACGGATAAAACAAGGTCAACCTTGTTGGACACACGTGTGACGTACGGATTTAGTATCTTACCACCTGTATCATCACCACGTGGGTAATAAAAGAAATAATCGTCGTCAGTATATAATATACCATATAAGTAGGGTAATTCTGTTTGTAAGTGACGTCATATCTAACAGTATGACGTCATAATATCCGTACTGATTAATAAACGAGTAAATCTTCTAGAAGGATGGTAATTCTCGGGGTAAGCAGCAGTTGTTGAAGCGAATATGAAAATAGAGGCGACAAAAGGTAATGTAATATTACTGTGTTCGAATGAGTGAGTGAGTATGGTTTTACGCTGCTTTTTAGCAATATTCGAGCAATATCACGGCGGGTGACACCAGAAATGGGCTTCACACATTGTACCCATGTCGGGAATCGGACCCGGGTCTTCGGCGTGACGAGCGAACGCTTTAACCACTAGGCTACCCGACCGCCCCTGTTCGAATGAGAAGCATGAGAGTGTGTATTTCAGTCCTATCACTGCAGGCAAGCAGGTCGTTGATGTTGACGAAAGGCACGAGTGTGGTGCTGATAAACCAAGGACCATAGTTGGGGCGAAACTAGGATTCGAACGTGAAACCAGTGGGTGTTGGTACGGCTTAGGGATGCAGCTTCCTCCTCATTCCAGCCCCACATTAACATGCACAGATTACACAAGGTAAACACAGTAATTCTGTCCCATGTCCATATAAATATTTTGTTCCTATTGTGATGTTTAATGCATGTTGTTCTCCCAGGGGATATGCCGCCAACATCACCTCCACCTCCCCCAACACCGCCTGCAACATCGCCGCCCCCAACACAGCCCGCAACATCGCCGCAAAAAAAACTGAAAACACCGAGCGCATGCGCAAAAGTTGGGCGCGAAGCAGACGACTTCGCCATCACAAACTTTGAGCAACTGTCCTCCAGCGTGCTGGTCGTTGAGATGAACGTGACAAGAAGGAAATCAAGGCTGGCGTGTGCTGTGGCCTGCTCCAGGAAACAACGTTGTGTGATGTTCAAGAAGCAGCCGGGCAGTCGAGAGTCGTGTTACACGTACAGTCTGTCCAGCACCGGGTCTCCTGCGGACTGTGCGGGCAGCCCGCCACCATGTTACTGGAAGTCCTGCTGGCGTCCGGAGCTGTGACGCCCGTGTCATCTCACTGGACCATATATCATGTACAACCCGTCCTGCTGGCGTCCGGAGCTGTGACGCCCGTGTCATCTCACTGGACCATATATCATGTACAACCCGTCCTGCTGATGTCCGGAGCTGTGACGCCCGTGTCATCTCAGGTCACGTACTACCTGTCCTGCTGGCGCCCGGAGTGTCCAGCTGGTAGACTGAATGTGACATTGCTCTGAGATGACAAGCCGATAGTATTCAATATTTACCAGGAATATTTACATCATCATTTAAATTTACAATAAACAACAGCTGACATGTTGATCTGTGACGCCCATGTCATCTCACTACACTATATATCGTGGCATGTAGTATCTGTCCCTGGGTGGTGGGAAAGCCAAACGTTCGGTGGTCACCCGGACCGATTCCCGACATGGGTACAATGTGCGAGGCCCATTTCTGCTGTCCCCCGCCGTGGTTTTGCTGGAATATTGCTAAAAGCGGCATAAAACCATACTCGCTCACCCACTTCCTGGCCGACATCATGTCAGATGATTTGTACCTGGTCACTTTCAAATGGAATGAACTCTACCACTGCTCAGCACAGACTGGAACAAGTGAGTGAGTGAGTGTCGTTTTACGCCGCTTTTAGCAATATTCCAGCAATACCACGGCGGGGGACAGCAGAAATGGGCTTCACACATTGTACCAATGTCGGGAATCGAACCCGGGTCTTCGGCGTGACGAGCGAACGCTTTAACCACTAGGCTACCCGACCGCCCCTGGAACAAGTGAATGAAAAGTTGCAACGCTTCTTTGGTGCTCTGTCACTATGTTTACTGCACACCAATTGAAAACCAACAGCAGAGTGGACAGCTCTGAGTGTATAATGTATGACGTTTCATTTGTGTAATGTACAATGTTGATAAACTAGAACAAACCGTCGCTGCAAGCGTGTAGAAGGACCGACGTGGGGAAGAATGGGTTTACCTTTTCGAGAACAACTGGTATCTTCAATATTCATATTGATTAATAAACTGCCGGGAACGTAGAATGTACCCTCATGCTTATGGAAAGGGTGTCTCGCTTCTATAGCCATTTGCATAGTGTAGTACCGTTGGTGCGAAACAGAAAGATATGTGTGTATTACATCGTGAAGTACCGTTGGTGCGAAACAGAATGATCTGCGTGTTTTACATAATGCAATTGAGATACGATGAAATGCATCAACCATGTGATCCTGTTACCTCGTTGGGGGCACGGGTGGCCCAGTCGTCTAAGGCGCCGCGATTCGCTGTGCGGAGCTGCGTCCCTTGGGCACGCCAGAAACCTATCATCTTGGGTTTGAATCCCGGTTCACCCCGATTATGTTTCTAGGTTTGTCAGCACCATGGCCGTGCTCGTGGGTTTCACCGAAGTGGTAAACTTCTGAGACCTGCATCACTTCGGGCTTTCCTCCCATATTAAGTTGACACGCCGTGATATAATTGGAATACTGTTGAACGCGGCGTAAAACCAACTCACTCACTCGCTGTTACCTTATCGGGTGTTAAAGTCACATGGAAATGGGATAATGTTCGGCAAGAGTGGCTCAGGTATTGCTTCCCATGGTGGTGTGTTATTACATGCCGCAAAGTAGGGGTTCCTGTACACTTTACCATCCGTGTTGTAGACGAGATGAAATCCAGAGACGTTTACACACGCATCGGTACAGGGATTAACAGAGTCCGGGCAGCTTGTAACGTGGGTGACATGCCCGAAACCAAACATTACCTGACGAAAGAAAGTTCGTATCGTGGTTGTTTACAGCCATATCTGACAATTTGATTGTATCACCTACAACAAAGTGGTGCCAACAAAACAAACCCCGTGAAGTCTTTGATGTTTGTTTGTTTGTTTGTTGTTTAACGCGGCACTCAGCAATATTCAAGCTATATGACGGCGGTCTGTAAGTAATTGAGTCTGGACCAGACAATCCAGTGATTGATATCATTAGCATCAATCCAGCGGGCCTGACCACCCGATCCCGTCAGTGGTCTCCGGCTTGGAATACTCCCGTGGACACTCAGTCACAGCATGTTGTTGTTGGTTTGTTGTTTAACGCCGCATTCAGCAATATTCCAGCTATATGACGACGGAGTGTAAATAATCGAGTCTGGATCAGACAAATCCTGTGATTGACATCATGACCATCGATCCATGCAATTGGGAACGATGACATTCAGCGACATGCGAGCTTGACCACCAGATCCCGTTAGTCGCCTCTTACGACAAGCATAGTCGCCTTTAGGGCAAGCATGTGCTGCTAAAGACCTATTCTATAATGACCTGCCCATATAAATATTTTGTTCCTATTGTGATGTTTATTGCATGTTGTTCTCCCAGGGGATATGCCGCCAACATCACCTCCACCTCCCCCAACACCGCCTGCAACATCGCCGCAAAATAAACCGAAAACACCTAGCGCATGCGCAAAAGTGGGGCGCGAAGCAGACGACATCGCCATCACGAACTTTGAGCAACTGTCCTCCAGCGTGCTGGTCGCTGAGCTGAACGTGACAAGAAGGAAATCAAGGCTGGCGTGTGCTGTGGCCTGCTCCAGGAAACAACGTTGTGTGATGTTCAAGAAGCAGCCGGGCAGTCGAGAGTCGTGTTACACGTACAGCCTGTCAAAGTCAAAGTCAAAGATGTTTATTGTATCAAAGGCCATCGGCCCATATACAAGTTCAGATAAATACAGTGGGTGAGAATTTACAGATTGGGAGATACAACAAAAATTATATAAATATAACATTCATTTAACAATCGGTGATAATCATGAGGACTTTCTAGGGTGAGGTAATTAAAATTATGAATTTCCACTCAACATGTTATTTCGTAGTTCCATCCCATGTTTTACAAATAAAGACAGTTTAAACATTACATCGGCATCATTCGATGACAAAATAGAAACAAAAGCTATTCTACTTGTCTTAGATAAGAAACATTCTGGTATATATTTAGTACGTAATTCTGCATAATAAGGACATTCAAAGGTAAAATGTATTTCGTCTTCTATTGCAGAGTTACAGAATGGACAAATTTTTTGTATTCTTTCAAGTGATATATTCCGTCCATAGTTAATCATAAGTTTTGACAAGCCAAGTCTGTATTTAATATATCCATTTCTTAGGTGACTATTTGTTAAAACTGATAGATATTTTTCTGGCTCTAATAGAGTCTTAAATGTTCTGTACAAATCATAACGTGAACTATTTTCCAAGTTGCATTGCCACCCTTGATAGAACATATTTATTGCTATTTTACGAAAATCATTTAGAAATAAATGTTGATCACCAACAGATTGGTTAAGCCATATATACCCATATCCATGTGAGAATAATAGTGTCCTAATATGCGATACCCATGTAACCTTACCGATACTATCTAAATGAAAGAGCATGTTATAAGCTTTTTTCGGAAGCCGATGTTCTGGCATACGGATGATATTAAACCAATATTTTAAACACTTTATTTGTGAATTAATGTAAAGTGGGTATCTTCCACATTCTCCATATATCATATTATTTGGTGTTGCTATTCCAACGCGAAGAAACTTTTTACATGCCAGTAGGTGAATTCTTTCTAAACATTCATATCTTCGGTAACCCCACACTTCAGATCCATACAATGTCCAGCACCGGGTCTCCTGCGGACTGTGCGGGCAGCCCGCCACCATGTTACTGGAAGTCCTGCTGGCGTCCGGAGCTGTGACGCCCGTGTCATCTCACTGGACCATATATCATGTACAACCCGTCCTGCTGGTGTCCGGAGCTGTGACGCCCGTGTCATCTCACTGGACCATATATCATGTACAACCCGTCCTGCTGATGTCCGGAGCTGTGACGCCCGTGTCATCTCAGGTCACGTACTACCTGTCCTGCTGGCGCCCGGAGTGTCCAGCTGGTAGACTGAATGTGACATTGCTCTGAGATGACAAGCCGATAGTATTCAATATTTACCAGGAATATTTACATCATCATTTAAATTTACAATAAACAACAGCTGACATGTTGATCTGTGACGCCCATGTCATCTCACTACACTATATATCGTGGCATGTAGTACCTGTCCCTGGGTGGTGGGAAAGCCAAACGTTCGGTCGTCACCCGGGACCGATTCCCCACATGAGTACAATGTGCGAGGCCCATTTCTGCTGTCCCCCGCCGTGGTGTTGCTGGAATATTGCTAAAAGCGGCATAAAACCATACTCGCTCACCCACTTCCTGGCCGACATCATGTCAGATGATTTGTACCTGGTCACCTTCAAATGGAATGAACTCTACCACTGCTCAGCACAGACTGGAACAAGTGAGTGAGTGAGTGTCGTTTTACGCCGCTTTTAGCAATATTCCAGCAATACCACGGCGGGGGACAGCAGAAATGGGCTTCACACATTGTACCAATGTCGGGAATCGAACCCGGGTCTTCGGCGTGACGAGCGAACGCTTTAACCACTAGGCTACCCGACCGCCCCTGGAACAAGTGAATGAAAAGTTGCAATGCTTCTTTGGTGCTCTGTCACTATGTTTACTGCACACCAATTGAAAACCAACAGCAGAGTGGACAGCTCTGAGTGTATAATGTATGACGTTTCATTTGTGTAATGTACAATGTTGATAAACTAGAACAAACCGTCGCTGCAAGCGTGTAGAAGGACCGACGTGGGGAAGAATGGGTTTACCTTTTCGAGAACAACTGGTATCTTCAATATTCATATTGATTAATAAACTGCCGGGAACGTAGAATGTACCCTCATGCTTATGGAAAGGGTGTCTCGCTTCTATAGCCATTTGCATAGTGTAGTACCGTTGGTGCGAAACAGAAAGATATGTGTGTATTACATCGTGAAGTACCGTTGGTGCGAAACAGAATGATCTGCGTGTTTTACATAATGCAATTGAGATACGATGAAATGCATCAACCATGTGATCCTGTTACCTCGTAACAATTGAGGACATGTAACATGTGGGCATGGACTTAGGCAGCTCAGGAACACATCTGACAATTATTTGACGATGCCGGTCAATTCCATACCAAGGAATACCTGTTTCACAGATACGATATCGTCATCGGCAATCATAAATGCAGGATTTATAGAAACGCTGTACTAGGGGCAGTTGGACAGCATACTTATCTTTAAGATTTATCTTATCCAGATAATGTTGATGAGACCCCTAAAATGAATGGAGTAGTTATATCAAAAGTAGCTTAGCAAAAGCAAAGTATTGGTATTCGTATTTCGTCAGCCACATCAGTTTAAATATTGATTTATACACAAAATATCAGCGATTTGGTAATTGAAAACAACTATAAGACAACTACAATTCAAAGTTCTTCAGAGCATATTTCCATGTAACAGATATTTACATAAAATTAGTATCAAGACCAGTAATAAATGTGACAGATGTGGAGTGCCGGAAACATTACAACATTATGTGTTTTACTGTCCAACTGTCATTCCATTTTGAGTCAGTTTTTGTAAATAGATGAAAGTGAATACAAATGATATGATAATTGAAAGTTGCTAAACCACAGAATTATTTGGATGAAAAAGAGTGTGTCCACCTACGAAACAATATTCAATTATCTTCTACTCACGGCAACCTATTATGTATATAAATGTAAACTTCTTGAAAGGATCGGTTCATTTAATAACAATCTTAGGGCTCAATCAGACATTCAGGATTTTTACTGCCGTCCTTGATTAATTCCCGATTAATATTTGTCAAAAGTCTGATCAAGAACCTGTGATTCGTGGCGAGAAGTTCACAAATAATCAGATATTGTTCAGGAAGCGTCCCGATTAAGCCGTTCCCAGCCGAATTCGTCCCGATTCTCCCGTTCTCAATCCGAATCTGATCCGATTTGTATCTTCCGCATGGTAAGAAACGACCGAATCTGTCCCGACAGCGTCCAAATTCTCCCGACACCAATCGTCCGACGACTCACATCAAAACCTGACGTTTTGTAGTCGATCACATTACATAAATGTACATATTCTAAATGATCGTAAACTTTCAAACCGTACATAGATCCAAAAAGTTTGTCAGAAAAGTGATTACAAGATAACGAAAGTTCTTGTCAGTAATGCTTGTATGTTTATGTTTAGTTGCATGTATCAGTTGCCTATGTTAAGTAGCTAAGTTTTCAAAGATTTTGACGGACCTGATGCCGAATAGGTTAACCAGCACGTCGGCTGTGGTTGCCAAAGACGAGAAGACATGCCAAAGAAGAGGAACACATGAGAAGAACTCTTCCGCCCAGGGCGACCTTCCGGAAGCCGAATTTGATCAAAAGCGGCGCACACGAAACAGTTGAAACTCACCACAGATGTGCAACATAAAGTTACACTATTTGTGACTAAATGCAATATCATAACACTATGTTGTTTCTATATGGACATATTACGCCTGTTATGCACTTTAAAATATGTCGAGAACGGAACGATATACGTTGGTGACTATGGTGCACTTGGCTTAGATGGTTGAATCGGTCACTCCTCAATCCGAAGACCTGGGTTCAATTCACCACAGGGGTACAATGTGTGAAGCCTATTTCTGATGTTCCCGCATTTACACAAAGCGGCGTAAACCATGATCACTCTCAAACGCAAAATACCTGCCAGTGCAGAAAACCCTCTTGATGTGCTTTGAACAGCGACCATCTCTCTAACTTCACTGGATTCTCTTCTTAAGAAGATCCGGAGAAGGAATAAGAGGGACGTGCTGAATCCACCTGTGATGTTCAGTATCACACCAGCAAATATGGGAACGAGAAAAAGAATTGTCTTCTGATACTTAGACGTAGGCTAGAATTAACGAAGAAATAGAGTTAATATCTGTTCAATGTCAGTGATGACATTACGACTTCATTACACACTGGTACCTTTCTGTTTCCTGGATGCATATTCATTGCATTTGAAATCACTAGCAATACTGATTTCTTCTTATTTATTGTCCCATGGGTCATGTTTTGATTGGTTACTCAATAAAACCTCAAATTTGAAAAACAATTTCATCTCCTAAATGAACCGAAAACATAAGTCAAACCTCAAATCCTTCAAATACTTACTTCAATATAATGATAAACAGGGTTGGTTCAAACAATGCATTCACAGCTTCTGATTGGCTTTCTTCGCCTGATAACCAGGGGGTGGTTTGACGTCGTCAATGTCGTGATATTCAATACGTCAATGGATTCGTACTCGCTAGGCTTGTGTTCCTCCGATATCTTTTATCCGTCATGAGTAGGGAAGATGTCTTCATCGGAGTCCTGATGATAAGTCGGTAATGTCAGCAAGTCTGTCTATAGCTGAGGTAACGTAGAGGTCATGGACGACAGAATGAAGTCGTTACACTGTGGTGTGTTTGTGTGAAGTTTTGTTTTGAAGTTTTTAGTTAAATGTTCATAAGTAGGTTTCAAAACCTTCATGTTGCTGGAAATTGGGGTATTCATGTTAAACTGCGGCATGGTATCTCAGTGAGCTAGCACTGTAAGTCCAGACTAGTACAAGCAGCCACACACATATATACACGTGCATGCACGTCGCTATATAAGTGCAATAATCTTGGACGCGACGTTAAACCCCATTTCACCTCACCACCTCACCTGTTCAGCCAAACCGAAAAACTGTGACCACAGAACCGGAAATAAACACACGAATAACAAGTTCCACAGTCGAAATGCTGATACAAGTTATGAAACAGTCTCTATACCTACATGTATACCGCTTCGTTTAAAGCATATTCATAGACATTCTACCCATACACTGCTACCTGTCATTCAGTGTAAATTGTTTCTGAATTAAGTGATTCATGAGTGATTGGTTGGTTTTGTCTCTAGATTAACGCCATACACGGCAATATGTCAGCTATATGATGCGGTCTGAAAATCATTGAGTGTGGACCAGACAATCTAGCAACGTCCCTCGCCGTCGGGGTACCATGACATGCAATCGATAATGTATAACATTATATATAAACTAATGTCCAAAAGAAACGATACCACACATGTTTCTAAATATTTTATTATGAAGTGTTAATTTTCGTTCCAAACCAAACGCATTCGGTCGATAAAACCGGGAACATTTGATCAATTGAGAAAAAAGCGTGCAATTTTCCCAAATGACGTTCCGTCTCGTAACACGAAATGCACGTGCATATCTTCTGTATAAAACTGCTGACCTGACACGTTGGGATCACAGCAACAAAAAGCACACAAAAGAAATGCCACGTTTGACAGCGACTAAGAGAGCCGTAGGAATGCTCCAACAGGGAGCTACGCACCGCGACGTCGCCAAAAGGTTAGGATGCGCGCGCATAACCGTCATCAGGTTAATGCAGCGGTTGCGTCAAACAGGTCGGACAGCAGACAGGCCGAGAACCGGGAGACCACGGGTGACCACGCCTATTGAAGACCGCCACATCCGGGTACTTCACCTTCGGAACTGCTTCGTAACGGCGACGTTAACGGAATGGACGGCACTGGGACACGTGATAAGTCGACAAACCGTGTACAGGAGACTGCGGGCACATGGTATCCGAGCATGTCGCCCCTACCGCGGAGAGTTCCTGACACCACAACACCGACACCAACAGACGGATATGGGCCAGGCGACTTCGACGGTGGCAACGGTGGAACTGGGCACGTGTCATGCTCTCTGACGAAAGCAGATTTTGCATCTTCAGGAACGACGGCCGGCAGCGTGTGTACCGAAGAGTAGGTGAACGTTTGGCACCGAACTGCATCCATCAAGTCAGGCGGAGGTTTAATGGTTTGGGGTGGAATCTGCGGTGACGTCAAAACGAGACTCGTCGTTATTCGAGGAAACCTGAATGCACAGCGTTATCGTGATGACATCTTACAACCAGTTGTGGTGCCATTCTTCAAACAACAGCCGAATGGTATCATTTTCCAGCACGATAATGCGAGGCCTCACATGGCAAGGCTGACCCAGAACTTCCTAGCAAACGCCAACATTCACGTTTTACCATGGCCGGCATGTTCACCGGACATGAACCCAATCGAACACATGTGGGACATTCTCGGCCGCAAAGTCAAGAATCGCCCTGTGACTCCAGTTAACCTCCAGGAATTGGAACAATGCCTCCTCCATGAATGGCAACGCATCCCCCCCAACGTCATCAGACGTCTGATGTCATCAGCCCGTAGACGTGTACTAGCGTGTATTGACGCTCACGGTGGACATACCCGGTACTAACGTGACTTTGAGACGTGTGTTGTGACATTTTCCACACTTGACTCATCAACTGTGTTCAAATGAAATTTTCACTTTGGACCCCCCGCGTCTTTACATGTCTGTCCTCATGATTGTAAAGGATTGATTACAATGAATTTTTGTACACATACTGTGAAAACATTACTCACAAGCCATATACCAATTTGAAATGTCTGTATCGTTTAGTTGTTTTGTAATGTCTTTTCAAACACGTGGTATCGTTTTTTTGGACATTAGTTTAGTTAACATCCATAGAAACTTGTAGCATGATGTAAAATAAGTTTGTTTGGAAATCGTTATGCTTACACCGAGGTGACTGTCAGGTTGACGCATTCCAAAGTATCTCAGTGGGTTAACAGGTCGTGCTTTCTGACAACACCCAAACGCTCTTTGTTGCACATGTCATGCAACTGTCATTGTGTGTGATATCAAGGAGCTTTGATAACGGACACGATTAATATTAACTTGTAAAAGGAACACATTCATTCATTTATTCAAGGTGATTTATCTAGTATAGTACAGACATCTCATTACATGTCACTGTTTCAGGTGCGAAACGGCTACTGTTGTTTGGAGACAGAGAAAAGAATGAAACAGTAAGTTTTATTTTATAGCATGACAAATTCCAACTAGAAAGAATCAAAAGAGTTGAAAAAATAGTAAGACTTACATAGAAACGTTGGTGGTGTTTTTCAGGGTGATTTATCAGTAAAAAACATGATCACTTTTGATTCCATGCACATTATGATATAACATTGAACACCTTGAAAATTCGTAATAAATGCAATACAAAATCTCAAGATACTCATGGTGTTTACGACTACAACCATTTCAGACAATACTCGGCAGGTTAAATATTGGTAAACCAAGATAAGTCCGCCCACTGGCGTGTACCGTTGTGAAGAAAGGGGTAGCGGGTGGTCCGTGACTAGTTGCCGGATATGTGCGTGTCCTGTCTCGACGAACAACGAGTTCTAGTGGCGAGTTCCATAGCACATAATAGAACGTGCTGACTCTGAAAACGGGGACAGCAAATTTGCATAGATAACAACAATCGAGACGTCTCGTTACAATGAAGGGAATTCATTTGCTGAACAAATGGAATACTTTTTTTTACCCAGGAGAGCAATACTGAGTAGTGTCATGTCATTCATCAAATGATAATGAAGGTTGAGGGGAGGTGAAATGGGGTTTAACGCCGCGTCCAAGATTATTGCACTGATATAGCGACGTGCATGTACGTGTGTGTGTTTGTGTGGCTGCTTGTACTAGTCCGGACTGATGCCGATTTATAGTGCTAGCTCACTGAGGTACCATGCCGCAGTTTAACATGAATACCCCACTCAGATACTAACTCCGAGCCGACCAGTCCTTGTTTTAGCCCCTTAATGCCGATCGCAAGACAGGGTAACAACAAGTACCATCTTTTAACGTCTTTTGGTATGACGTGGTCGGGGATCGAACTCCGGACCTTCTGATTTCCGGGGGATGCTCTACCACTAGACCACGGAGGCGGTCTAATGAAGGTTGAGACCTTGAAGTATTGATAGTTTACTCCATGACATACTCCTTCATTAATCCCATGTGATTTTTATGGGCTTCAGCATACTGTAAACGTAATATTGCTAACTGGATTTATATTGAGATAACTGGATATTCATAGCACTAGTCTTTACATTCGGTTGTGGTTTCTGTATCAGCTTGTCACACCGACCTCTTTATAGTCTCATAATCAGTACGTGTGTACACGTGAGCGTAGTCAATTTCATCGTCATGGCTTGCACGTACATACTCTCTACCTGTAACAAACCAAATATGTTTGCCCATATTCTGTGAACCGGCTCTGTCTCAAACGCGTTTTGTGAGTTGGTTCACCTTATCCTGGATTACCAGAAAGTATTTGATTTAGTTACAGCGTTAACCACTAACCAAAAGATGTCCAATATTTTCATTGTAGTCGAATTAACTTTGTGATCAATAATAATCGACTATTATTAGTTACCAATGGAGATGTCTTCGTATCTGTGAGGTAGTTATTATGGTCATGTTATTGTGAAGCGTTTCTATCGTTTAACAATCTACCCGTGTAACACTGCCAGGGTGAGAGAGAGCTTTATTTCAGTAAGAAGCAAGAAATATAAATGTAGCTAAAGCATTCATTATGCATGGGGTTTTAGATGTACAGAGAGTTGCAAAGTTACATTTGTGTAAAAATAATAAGGTAGAACATTACGTCTAAAACTGTCATAGTATGGACATTGTAAACAAAAATGATATTCAGATTCCACTAAAGGTCTTTCACAAAATGGACATAGTCTCTTAGCTCTAGTTATATTGTACTTCCTTCCATCTTCAATTAGCAAAGTTTGACCAGAACATCTAAATTTACTCAAATCAATATGATAGGCACCTACTGGAATACAATCTAGATAATTTCCAAATACATTATATTGCTTAATACAAAAACATAAAGAAAGTTTTGAGTAAGTTTTAAACTGCTAAACCTCTGTTGGTTATCTATATCAATACATCTTATTTTAAAGTTATTCATAAAACCAATATGATTTACTCTTTGACTATCCCAAACATGGCCAAAAGCATAATGTTTTGCTTTTAATGCCCAACAATTTATTCCTTTTTCTGTCAGATTGTATTGATATGAATAAGCATGATTAAGGATCATATTAGGTTTTTTAAAATACAAGTCGCAGCCAATATTTGACAATACGAACATGTTGATTGACTATAAGTGAATAACGTCCAAGCTCACCACGAGCAACTATATTGGGGACAAATATCCCATATAATGGGATAAAATATTCTTACAGAATCTATCATGTACATTAATAACATCTTGGGACGGGGGAAAGCCCCATATCTCTGAACAGTAGAGAAGAACAGGTAGTAATTTGACATAAAATATCTGTAAAAGTACATCATAAGGAAGTTTCATAAAATCCTTTGAGCCTGATTTTAAAGTTAGGAGATGGCAGTGCTTGTGTCTTCTGTGTAAAGTAACTACTGGATGATGAAAGATGAACACCTAAATATTTATAAGTAGGAACAAATTCTATAATGTCAGTGCCAAACCAAAACTTTTCATATCTTCGAAGGCGACCACGACATCTGAAGACAATTACTTTACTTTTGCTTAAATTAATAGACAATTTCCATTTATGACAATAAATGTTTATTTTGTCGAGGCGTCTTTGCAACCCCACGACTGTACTATCGAATAAGACCATATCATCTGCAAACATTAGAATAAAAAGTTAAATCATTCCTAATTGGATATTACGTTGCCCGTCTGAATTAAGAAAATCAACAATATTTTTTTCAAAGAATGAAATCAGAAATGGAGATAACTCACATCCCTGTCGTACACCTTACTGGCAATGGAAGAAATCTGTATAGCCACCATTAACAAATATACAAGATTTTACATTTTCATATATATTTTTAAGTATTCTAAATATTTTACCATTAACATTACCTATCCAGAGTTTGTAAAATAAACTTGTCCTACACACTAAATCGAACGCTGACTTAAGATCTATGAACGCAAAACAGAATCTACTTTTATGTAACAATAGGTATTTTGCAAAGGCGCCACCTAGCGGTTATAGTGGTAGGACGCACAATGAGCTGGCTCTCACTTTTAAGATCATTTCTCGCTGAAAACTATACCTATGACATTATGTAGTAACACGAAAATATAACTACAGGTACTATTTTCATCATAGGCTGCGATTTGGCCACATACAGAGCCTATATTGACAGTTTTCATGCTGTCTTCATCGATTGCCAGGGTCTTCTGTCTCCATCTCAATGGTGTCCTCTGCTTATTCTACCATGTCCTCTGCCTGCTCAACATGGTCCTCTGTCTCCCTAACATGGTCCTCTGCTTCCTCTACCTTGTCCTCTGTCTCCTCAGCATGTTCCTCTGTCTCCCCAACATTGTCCTCTGTCTCCCCAACATGGTCCTCTGTCTCCCCAACATGGTCCCGTGTCTCCTCAACATGGTCCTGTCTTTTCAACATGTTCCTCTGTCTCCCCAACATGGTCCTCTGTCTCCTCAACATAGTCCTCTGTCTTTTCAACATGGTCCTCTGTCTCCCCAACATTGTCCTCTGTCTTCCCAACATGGTCCTCTGTCTCCTCTACATGGTTCTCTGCCTCCTCAACCTTGTCCTCTGTCTCCTCAACATGGTCCTCTGTCTCCTAAACCTGGTCCTCTGTCTCCTCAACAAGGTCCTATGTCTCCTTAACATGGTCCTTTGTCTTTTCAACATAGTCCTCTGTATCCCAAATATGGTCCTCTGTCTCCCCAACATGGTCTTCTGTCTTTTGAACATGGTCCTCTGTGTTTTGAACATGGTCCTCTGTCTCCCCAACATGGTCCTCTGTCTCCTAAACAAGGTCTTCTATCTCCCCAACATGGTCCTCTGTATCCCAAACATGGTCCTCTGTCTCCCCAACAAGGTCCTCTTTCTCCCCAACATGGTCCTCTGTCTCCTCAACATGGTCCTCTGTCTCCCCAACATTGTCCTCTGTCTCCTTAACATGGTCCTCTGTCTTTTCAACATAGTCCTCTGTCTCCCAAACATGGTCCTCTGTCTCCTCAACAAGGTCCTCTGTCTCCTCAACATGGTCCTCTGTCTCCTTAACATGGTCCTCTGTCTCTTTAACATGGTCCTCTGTCTCCCCAACATGGTCCTCTATCTCTTCAACATGTTCCTCTGTCTCCTCAACATGGTCCTCTGTTTCCCCAACATGGTCCTCTATCTCCTCTACATGGTCCTCTGCCTCCTCAACCTGGTCTTCTATCTCCTCCGCATGGCCCTATACCTCTTCTACATGATCCCCTGTCTCCTCAATATGGTCCTCCACATGGTCCTCTGCTTTGTCGACACGGTCCTCGACAACTTGCATCCATAAATATACCCAATACACGGTTAAATGTGTTCAATCTACTGTATAGTTCCGCATGTCCAGATTGCATCTGAAATATCTGTTTTATCTGCAGAAATATGTGTGAACCATCACGCAACGAGTTGACAATTATTTTAGGTATGCCCGTTTGCGCTAAGACAGAATTCATTCAGCAATATGTCAGCTGTAGGAAGCGGCTTGCAAATCACCGAGTTTATTGGCCATCACACAATTTGCATAAAACGTTAGTTTTTGTTTGTTGCATAGAATCGTATCTCCTAATGTTAAACAATATATATAGTTCACATCATATTTGTTTCAAACTCTTTAGACTCGCTTGTACCGAGGTAAAAGTCAGATTGGCTTTTTCGCCTTGCTTTCTGGCAACACCCAAACACTCTTTCTTTCAAATATAATCGAACTGTTATTTAGCATGCTATCATAAACTTTGACAACGGAAAATAATTATCAACATATAAAGGAAACACATTTTTATATATGATTTATCTGGTATAGAAGACATCTAATTACAAGTCACTGTGTCTGATGGCAACAATACTAGTGTTGCTATTTTACTGACAGAAAATTGAGTAAGTTCATTTTAATCGCACTGGTACCCACTACATTCACACTAGAATGTATCAAAAGAGCTTCTGACTTTCAAAGGAAAGTTGGTAGTGTGATTTAAGGCGATATATCAGTACATAATAATAATGTTCCTTATTTTTACCATTGAACAATCTTGAAATATCGTTGTGAATCCATTACAAAACTCCAAGTACTCTTTGAATTTCAACCCATTTGAGACATAGTTTCGAAACGTGAAGATACAAGGTAGCATAGGTCGTCCGCAACCCATACTTACAGTAAAAGGCGACTATGCTTGTCTTAAGAGACAACTAAGGTGGTCAGCCTCGCGCGGATCGATGCTCATGATGTCAATCACTGGATTGTCTGGTCCAGACTTGATCATTTACAGACCGCAGGCATAGAGCTGGAATATTGCTTAGTGTGGCGTTTTACAGCAAACAAGCAAACACACAAAACAAACAACAAGACATAGTTTCATTTTAGTTACAGCCTTAAGACAACCAGCATTGAAAGGCTGATATCATGGTTATTTACAGTGTTGGAATACTACAACTCGCAGTACTATTTTCGACAAGGTAACCAGTATTGATTTCTTCTTATCTCTGATATATTTTAAATGATCAAGTAATTCACGATGGTTTATATCATGTAACACTCAACCTGTGCAACATATGTTTACTCTTATAGGGGTGCACCAATTGCCAGGGATGGTCCTCTACCTCCTCTTCGACTCGGTCCTCGACATGGTCCCCTGTCTCCATGGTCCTCAACACGGTCCTCGACGCGGTCCTCGACACGGTCCTCAACATGGTCCTTGACATGGTCCTCAACACGGTCCTCAACATGGTCCTCGACATGGTCCTCGACACGGTCTCCAACACGGTCCTCGACATGGTCCTCGACGCGGTCCTCGACACGGTCCTCAACATGGTCCTTGACACCGTCCTCAACATGGTCCTCAACATGGTCCTCGACATGGTCCTCGACACGGTCTCCAACACGGTCCTCGACATGGTCCTCGACGCGGTCCTCGACACGGTCCTCAACATGGTCCTCAACATGGTCCTCAACATGGTCCTCGACATGGTCCTCGACACGGTCCTCGACACGGTCTCCAACACGGTCCTCGACATGGTCCTCGACACGGTCTTCAACACGGTCCTCAACATGGTCCTCGACCTCTGCCTCATCACTGAGAGGGGACCAACGTTTTATCATCACCCCCGCAATGATGGAACCAACTCCGGCAATAATCAGGGACATCCCCCCAAAATACAAGGCTCCACTTGCAGAAGTTGTCGCTGAAAGGGCAAACACAAACAGAATGCTTAACTATCAGTGGTCATGTTTGATGGTGTTGGTGTAAAACACTTTCCTCAGATACTGGCGCTCATAAATACCACGTTTTTCCACTTGACTCATAGAGAGTTATTTATAGTCGATAGTATCGATATAATGTGAATTTATTAATTTGGTACATCATGAACACACAATACCATTTAGAAAGTGGTCAAATGTAACAAATGTTATATTTGGGATGACACTTTCTGAGTAAAGTACAGATTCTCGTACTTTTGGAGGTTGAGCGCAGATCGCTGACTTTGTGTGCTGGCGATTTGGTGCCTCACTCTGGCAGTGTGGGTTCGAATCCCGGACGGGACTCAACCCCATAAAGTACGAGAATCTGTACTTTACAAAGAAAGTATCATCCCAAATATAACATTTGTTACATTGGTACATCATGCATAAAAATCATTGAAGAGAGCAAATATATTGTAATTATACATGTTACAGTAGCATTCTATTGGACCACAGACCCAGAAGCCAAGCCAAGGTTGATGTTTCTATACGTAAAATGAGATACTGAATTTTGTGTTTCATCTCTAAATACGCATGAAACCACACTACCCCTTATGTTCAAATACTTCACCAGGAATGCGTGAAAAGGCAGCAGAGGAATTATGTAAAGCACATTGTTCTAGAAACGTAGTGAGAGGTTATTCAACATTATGTTTTTTTCATATAGTAGTCATTCAATTACATTTTTGACAAAGCTTAAAAAGTTAAAATTGTATCACAACGAAGCTCAACCAATCAATATTTTTTTCCGGCGGAGGTACCACATAGATTATACATTACACATAAATGTGGGTACAATGAAGCCCTTTCCTGGTGTCCCTCGCCGTACTTTTGCTGTACTAACAGTCCTAAAAGTAGCGTTATAGCTCACTCATCACTCACCATATCAACATATAAATGATTCAGTGATTATATAAGAAGCATATGCTTATTAACGATTTCACCAGCTACACAACATTGTTGATGTAACACAGACATTACGTTATGTTTGATGACAGTGTATGATCTTGACCTTGTCACTGTGGTACTGTTTCCAGTTGTACATGTGAATCAAACTGAAGTAACACAGAACACAGTTAACTGACTATTAAAGTCAAGTTTCCACCCTTACAGAACTTGGCTGGAATTATGTAGTTACATTTTAGCTGTATTAACGATGCATTGCCCAATCAAAATCGCCTATCGATAAACAACATGGCGACTGCCGTACAGATTTCGGTCAATTGGAGGATTTGCAAGCATGTGTTCTGTCAACTGGGCGTCGACAGGTAAGTTCAAGGTCTTTTCTTTCTTTTCTTTTCTTTTCAAGGTGCTCAAGTGTTCTGACGCACTTCGCGAGGTAAGACTGGTTTTATAACATTAAAACATCTTGATTATCGATCAGATCGTTTTGACTGGGCGCCGCCAATTTGTTTGAAGCAAATATTGGTGATAAGAGAGGTGGAATCTCATTGGTCAATAGCATGGACACAGAAGGGATTTGTAACAGCTAAAGGTTGCGCTACGATCAAACATAGTTCGGCAAGGGTGGAAACTGATCTTTTGTGGTCAGTTAACTCCTTTGCCTACGAAAGAACACTTCCTACCTACCCATGAGCGAGCTGCCGATAAGTCCTCCCATGTTCTCTAAGCAGCTCAGCACTGGGAGGGCCAGTTTCAAGTTGCTTCTACCCGCAGTTTTGACCAACGCCAGTGGCATCATTACTTGAGAGAACGCTGGAAAATGAATACAAATCAAAAGTCTGTAAGTCGTCAGTTGCCTCCACCACAGTGATTGCATTTAGACAAAGCACAGTACTGCATAAAACTAGAATTAAAGTGTGAGTGACTGCGCGAGTTGGGTTTAACACCGCTTTTAACAGTATTTCAGTTTCATAACGGTTCGTGAACTTGAGAGGAAAGCCCGAAGTGATGCAGACGAGCACGTGTATGGTGCTAACAAACCTAGTGACATAATTAGAGTGAATCCAGGATTCAGACACAAACACTTCTCCGCATAGCGAATTGCCGTGGCTTAGACGACTCTGCCACCCATGTGCCTTAAAACAGGGCGAATACACAGAACGTGTATAGAGTATATGGGGTACACTCATTAGGGTACCTACCAAAGACACCGCCAAGGAGGATAGAGAAGGCCATTTCAAGCTCAGCCATCTGGTGGGTTGATGACAAGGTGACAAGGCCAGCAACTGTGATCAATATCCCCATTGTTAAAAGATTTTTCTTCTGTAAAATTATCCCAAGTACAATCAGAACAATAAACTGACTGGCGAAGAGGACGCACATATAGCTCATGAAACTGTGCCCAGAATGGAATAGGGTGTGGTTGATGAAGATGATCATTTCTGGTAGAAGGATTGAAAACCCTGAAAGAAATAAACAAAATTGTTCTTATCAGACATGGACCGACAATTCTGTACGCTCACAGCACCTATTACATTCAGGGATATGGGGCTTTCACCCGTCCCAAGATGTTATTCAATAACGACAAATAACATTTACTTTCAACAAACCCTGTTATTTGTTAAGGTCAAGATCACTCATCCATACGCTGATTCAAGTTTAGAAATGCGTTTGAGAACCTACCCACAGACGCAATGACTCTTATCGAAATGAGGAAATAAAACGGTGGGTGTTTCAACAGCTTGAGCACATTCTGCTGGGTCTGTGAGTTCTTCTGTAGAAAACAACCTGCGACAAGTCCCATCACAGCAGTTATTTCAAACACCCTCATCGCGTCAGAACAGGCCCGACTACTGTGGTTATACTGAATCTTGTCGATGATGATGACAATGATGCAGATGATGTTCCCAAAGATGAAGCTGTTGTAGCTGATGACAAGAGCGAGAGAAGGGCGAGTGTAGAGGTAGTCGACTGTAGCCACAACACAAATAGTCCGAAGAAGACCCACGGCAAAACCTGACAAATATTTCGTTAGGCGTTTACAAACATTCTAAGATAATTTATTAATAACGTTATCAACCCTTCTCGTATTCGACCACATAAAATCTCTTCAACATTTAACCGAAATGTGATTACCAGATGACAGAAATCAAGACACATTAATTTCTGAACGAATCTTGATATATTTGATGCCCTACCCTACATTACACGTACAATTAAGTGCATTGAGTGAGAGGGCCATCCAACTGATCTCGAAAATGACCATTGTGTATAAACATTCAGAAATGGATATATCTGACTTTAAATAAACTAAAAAACTTAATATACTGAAATGTATAATACAATTTGTCAAGTCATTTGCAAATACTACTCGTATGACAACATTTACATTTGCCATATTCAGTCCCATGTGGACACACGGATTAACTTCTTTTAAAATGTCAATAGTTCATTACAAATAACAGTGTGACCAGTAAGGTGTACACAAAGTTCTTGATTAAACCGGGGGCACGGGTGGCCAGTCGTCTAAGGCGCCGCGATTCGCTGTGCAGAGTTGCGTCCCTTGGGCACGCCTAAAACCTATGATTGTGGGTTCAAATCCCGGTTCGCCCCGATTATGTTTCTAGGTTTGTCAGCACCATACCCGTTCTCGTGGGTTTCACTGATGTGGTTAACGTCTGAAACCTGCATCACTTCGGGCTTTCCTCTCACATTAAGCTGACACGCCGTGATATAACTGGAATACTGTTAAAAGCAATGTTAAACCCAACTCACTCACTGACTTGATTTAGCCCTAAAGGAGAACGTTCACGGAAATATCGCTAGCTGCCTATGTCATGGTTGTATGAGATCTGTTTCTGAAAAACAAAGAAAAAGCAGTAAAGCTGAAAATATTCTAAAGACTTTGACAGACCTCCCATGATGCTTGATAGGATAGCCATTTGTATATCGGCTGTGGTTGCCAATGACGAATAGACATAGGAACAGATGAGTAGTGCACTTCCGACTAGGGCGACCTTCCGGATGCCGTATCTGGACATAAGCTGGACACAGGAAGCAGCTGAAACACCCCACAGATGTACAATGATAAAGTTACATTTATTGTGACTCGATGAAAGATATGACGATATGTAGGTTCTATCTGGATATGTTACGCATGTTCGGCATTGATTACTCTTAGCCCAAAAATAAGACGACAACAGATAGACATGACGTTCCTGAGCATGGTGCACTGAGCTCTCTGTTGTGCTGATGTTGAACAGTTGCAACAAGAGGCGTAAACCATAATCATGCATTGATCTTAAACGCAATATACCTGCCAGTGCAGAAAACAGCCTAAACGTGGTTGATACTTCAGCAACCATCTCTCTAACTTCGTTGGAATCTCTTCCAAAGACGATCCGGTGAAGGAAAAAGAAGGATGTGTAATACCCGGCCATGATGTTCATTGTGACACTTGCGATTATGGGAACGAGAAAAAGAAGGGTCTTCTTACATTTAGACAAAGGCTGAAATTAACGAAGAAATAGTGTTAACATCAGTACAACGTCAGTAATGACATTACGACTTCGTTACACACTGGCACCGTTCCGTTTCCTGGATTGTGTTCAATGTCTTTGATGTCTTTCGTTGGATTTTTTAAGAATATCTCTGATGATACCTCTTAACAGCCCAATGAGAAACCGTGGGCATTGCAATGAGAGCATAATGTCCACATCAGCTGTTTTGGACCACTCTCTTGGAGACAGATCACAAGTGCCAGCGCGATGCTAAGGGTGTAATATTATTGAAACGCTATGTTTCAAACAGAAGAAATCACGAAAACCTGAACTCCAGCATCTTTTGTTGATACTATTACCATTTACACATGTATGTAGTGCTATGTATTATATTTTATGACTTACATTTCCACAGGTTTCATAAAGACACAAAGAAGGTTTATCTCCTAATGAACCGAAAAAATAAACAGTCAATCATTCAATATACTTTTAAACCTTAAAATCCCACAATTTCAACTCTTACCGTACGTGGCTCGGTTATTACTTCAATGTAATCATACGCAGGGTTGGTTCCAGCAATGTATTCATAGTCATTAGCTTCTGATTGGCTTCCTTCAATAGCCTGATAACCAGAGGCTGGGTTGACGTCGTCAATGTAGTTATATTCAACAGAACCAGGATTAATGTGGTCAGTGCTAGCGAAACTACCGGCAGTTGACTTGGTTTCGTCAATGGCTTCGTACTCACTAGGCTTGTTTTCTTCCAGGATCGCTTGTCCTTCGTCATGAGAAACGAGGATTTCATCAGCAGATTCCTGATGAGAAGTTGGTCTGAATTCAGCCGACATTGTTGGTTATGTCAGAGTAATATAGGCTATTTGTAGCAAGTTCGTATGTAGCTGATCTAACTTAGAGGCAATGGACGACAAAGTGAAATCGTTACACAACATTGTGTTTTGCGGAAGTTTCGTTTTGTAGTTTTTAGTTAAATATTCATAAATAAGTTTCAGAGCTCGTGTTACTTCTAATTGCGGAAATTGTAGCCGGATGCTAGCACAGTATTCGAAATATGACTTCAGTATGACTGCTATTATCATTCCATTATATTATTTTCAATACATAAAGAAAATACTAAATATGTTAATGTTACCATATTAAGGCGAGTCATCGATCATCCACTTGAAAACCTTTGTTTGTTTGTTTGTTTGTTTGTTGTTAAACGTCGCACTCAGCAATATTCCAGCTATGTGACGGCGGTCTGTAAATAATCGAGTCTGGACCAGACAATCCAGTGATTGACACCATGAGCACCAATCCACGCAATTGAAAACCTTTAGATTTTTTAAGGGATTAGAATTGAATAATTGCAATATTTCATACACTAAGGAAGCTTGAAATGTTAAAAGAATAATTATCCCAGTAACCTCTAGTCTCGGACATTTCATGTGTATGTTAATGACATCGTATTTCATTATATTTTCTCAATTTCCTGATGAGTAATGTTTTATAAAACAAGCGTCTGCATTGTTTTTCTAATGACCCCGGCTGACAGACTGAACCATTTTCGAAAGGCAATTTTGTGCCATTGATTCTCAACTTATGTAGATAATATGATGACACAGATTGCTTGATTAGAATGCAAGATGTGTGCTCTGTGATTCTATGTTTTCTGTCTTTTTTAGGTGGAAGATTATTTTTTTTTACGGTGAGTATGACCTTTCCACTTTGGCCACATACACAATGCAGGACAGGACTATTTTTCAGTGATCCATTCATTTAATGTTCACGGCCATCTAACCCTTTACTCCTAAGGGAATCTTTCGAGAGGTAACTCTCTGGCACACACACACACACACACACACACACACACACACACACACACACACACACACACACAACACACACACGCGTTCGAGTGCCTGGTCACGCCGTGAAACTAAACTTCGTGGGTCCTGTGACACAGATTTTAATTCCCTGTGTGATTCCTTATGAGGCATGCCAAGTATTATTTGCATTACATACTTCGAGACGATGTCAGATAAACAGTTGTTCACAGCAGTTTTTCTATCTGTGCGGATTCAAACATTATTTTCAAGAAAGTCCAAAAACCTACGAATGTCATGCATGTAATCTCTCTCCGCATGAACACATATTTTGGTTTCTCAACTCAAAGCAACAATGTCGCTCACATATTTCCTCCTTCCATGACGAGCGTCTGCAAATAATATCAATGTCGTGATAATCTTCTTCCTGGTCAATTGTTTTCAACAACGTGATACACACAGCCTTGTTGGCGGCGTCATCACAAGATCCGTCGTCCAAATCACTAACAATCTCACAATAACGACAATAAAATGAATTGACGAATGCCTCGGAACAAACTCCCAATTTAAGCATGTGTGCACTATCTTTATTTGTAAATGCTATTTGAAAAAAGAATGTCTGTTACTTGAATCTGATAATTAATATTCAATGCAAGTGACCAAAACCTACACAAAATACCCTAATAGGTTGTAGATTTTTAAAAAAACTAGTCGCTAATACTGATGTTACTAACGTCAATTTCGTATTTTTGTATCCTTGCTGTTTAGTTTTCTGAAAATGTTGTTATACTGTTGTTCATCCGTAAACCTACAGTACGTTGTAATTTGACCACGAATACATCACATTGTCCACATGTGCTGTCCTACTTAATAGCGCAACCTTGAATAAGCTCGGCCCACTGTAATTAAGGCAGACACTCAAAAACGACAGATTCGATTTTTTGTGATCAAACTACAGAAACTGTATCGACTTATGTCTGATTATGGAGCCAGTTGTGGTACCCAAGGTTGGCCATTCAAGTTGATACGAAGTTTGACGGTCAATGGTGATCGAGCTCCTCTCGACATTCGGTTTTGTTTAGATCGCCAGTTAATGTTCGAAACTGAAACACCGCCACCTTGCGGGCTATAAATATCAGCGTGTGGCTTTAAACTGAATAAAGATTGAAATATTATTAAGTGAAACTCGTGGCATACTTCCCAGGTCAACTGATCAATAGCTAGAAATTGAGAGTAGGGCGTTTCCAACCGAGCAAGATGAAACAGCTCCAGAATGAGCGGATAAGCAAATCAATACTAGTGACCCGTGAAGAGCCGGGTTAGAATAGGTCTTCAGCAACCCATACTTGATGTAACTGGCAACTATTCCTGTCGTAAGAGGCGACTAACGGGATCGGGTGGTCAGACTCGATGACTTGTTTGATGGTGGTCATCGTATCCCAATTGTTTGGATCGATGCTCATGATAAAAATCACTGAATTGTCTGGTCCAGACTCGTTTCTTTACAGACCGCCGTCATATAGCTGGAATATTGTTGAGTGCGGTGTTAAACAACAAACTAACAAGTGTTTTTGTAGTGTTAGTAATGATAAACGGTGCAACATATCCTAGATAACAAGGACGTGTTATATTTTTATGTCCACGGATCCAGAATCCCACATTTTGATTGGTCCGCAAGTGGTATAATCGAACCTGAATTACACCATGTTTTTGTTCACGAAAGAAAAAGGGCTACTTTTCCAAAGCTGACAGGTAGGCAATTTCAAACATTGATTGGTCTTTTTAATCAGCTGTTTCAACAAGTACTTGCAAATTCTTAATCAGAAGCAGAACGAGCAGTACCACCATGCGTGTGATCACCTACGGTTTGGTAAAACAAGCCTGCTACAACCTCACGCCAGATTGAATCTCCATGCCTACAGCCAGCATAATGAGCAACCTAAATGCATTTCAGATTTGATGATACAACTTTGAGAAAAAAACACGACTTAAAACCTGAAATCCTTCCGCAATATGCAATACCCGTCTAGATATTACTTCTGGTATCGTTCATGGATTGTGAAAGCACATGACTAATTCAGAACAACTTTAAACTTCGTTTACCCCATTTCCTCAAGATGTATAACAAGGAAAGTTGTGAACTTATTACATAACTCCTGTTTGGGCAGACGGCGTGTAAAGTCACGTGCGTCAAGCTACACAAGTTTCGGTTGGTATTTAAAATATGTCTAACGAAGTATGGCTTGAAAACTGAATCTCTTGTCTGCAGCTACCATAATGAAAAGGTTATATGCACTTCTGGAACAGACGGTGAATTATGAGTCTGAGTCTGTTATAAGATGTGGGGTGAAATAGGGTTTAGCGTCGCGTCCAAGATTATTGCACTTATATAGCGACGTGCATGTACGTTTGTGTGTTTGTGTGGCTGCTTGTACTAGTCCGGAGTGACGCCGATTGATAGTGCTAGCACACTGGGATACCATGCAACAGTTTAACATGAATACCCCACTCAAACACAGTATACTGACTCCGACTTGACCAGACCTTGTTTTTGCCCCTTAATGCCGATCGCCTGACAGGGTAACTACAAGTACCATCTTTTAACGTCTTTTGGTATGACGCGGCTGGGGATCGAACCCCGGACCTTCCGCTCTCCGGGCGGACGCTCTACCACTAGACCACGGAGGAGGAGTTATAAGAACTGACTACAAGATATCTTGAATAGGAAAGGCATATAAAGATTTTATCAAATGGGTCAAAACGGAAAAAGTAGTTGATTAAGGTGTTGTAGGTGCATTACATGCAGTAGAAGATTTCACCCAACACAGAGACATCAAACACATAACACAAGAAAACTACCACGTCTTTGTAAAACGTAAAGTACAAACACAAGGATAAAAATTGTTGACTAAATTAGTATCGTGGTTCTACAGCTCATGTAGTTATGTTGTCACCAGTTATCAATGTCAACCAAAACAATTAGCATATTGACCTAACAATTTGTCGCATACACATTGAGGACGTATTTACAAATATGAAACTAGTAACTCACTTCTAAAATGTTTCTTAAACCGCAAACATAAATGTAGCATGTAAAACTGTATACTGTAATTGCCATAGAAAACAGTTAACTGTCCTTCTGCCCCCGTTGGGAGTTCCGAGTTTGGTGCCCAGTTATTTGCTTGCTTGCGGTGTTTTGGACTGTCAGTCTCCATACATTAAATATTATTAATATATTTAGGATTTTAACTCATGTGGGTATGCTTTACTACTGTTCTAATTATTCAGGTTTCGTGTGTTCAAAATAATTTGTTTTCTTATTGCAATTATATCAGGGAAGGGTTCATAAGTGAGCACAGAATAAAATCATCAGGTTTCGTCCTTCTCACCAGGAACAAGATGTCACTAAAATAACATGGAAGCCGATTATTATACTTGTATGTGGTAGAGCAGCTTCCTTAAATAGCCGGGGCGATCGGGTAGCCTAGTGGTTAAAGCGTTCGATCGTCACGCCGAAGACCCGGGTTCGATTCCCGACATGGGTACAATGTGTGAAGCCCATTTCTGGTGTCCCCCGTCGTGATATTGCTGAAATATTGATAAAAGCGGCGTAAAAACCCTACTCACTCACTCACTCACTCCTTAAATAGCCGTTAATATCAGAGATTTATTTAATTGATTTGAGTGGTTCGATCCCCGACCGCGTCATACTAAAAAAACGTTAAAAAATGGTATTTGTTGTTACCTTGTCTGGTGTTCAGCATTAAGGGGCTAAAACAAGGACTCGTCGGCTCGGAGTCAGTATACTGTGTCTGAGTGGGGCATACATATTGAACTGTTGCATGGTATCTCAGTGGGCTAGCACTATAAATTGGCATCAGTTCGGAATAGTACAAGCAGCCTCTCTCTCTCTCTCTCTCTCTCTCTCTCTCTCTCTCTCTCTCTCTCTCTCTCTCTCTCTCTCCCTCTCTCTCTCCCTCTCTCTCTCTCTCTCACACACACACACGCACACACACACACACACACTCTCTCTCTCTCACACACACACTCACACACACACACACACACTCTCACACACACACGTGCATGTACGTCGCTACGTAAGTTCTATAATCCTGGACGTGTTTCACCTCACCTCACCTCATCTAATCGATTTGGATAGTTTCCTTGTTGACTGCAGAATGCATCACTGATCGTTATTTTAATTTTTGGAGGCTTTGATAATCAGCAGTCCTCGTGATCTATGGGACATTGGTCGTCTTCAGCGGAATCCTGATGAATTAAGGTGGTAGATTTTTTCACCTTGACCAGTATAAGTTTGGCTGTTGCACCTCTATCAGTGTCAGCGAGATCATCACAATCAGCATGGTTATTATTGAAGATACAAAATCCCAAAAACAATAGTTGGATCGATTCCTTTACAGCACTGATGAGTTAACTCCACCAGAATCCAAAGTCATGATCAGACACTTGCTTTCTTCTGACATTTTAATTGTGAGTTAGGATGTGATGCTGTGTAATTGATAATTGATCCGGGTTAGAACAGGTCTTCAGCAATACATTCTTGTCGTAAAAGACGACTATGCTTGTAAGACGCGCATAACGGGATCGGGTGGTAGGGCTTCCTGACTTGGTTGATGTATGTCATTGTATCCCAACTACCTTGGATCGACGCTCATGATATCAATCACTGGATTGTCTGGATTGCTGAGTGCGGCGTTTAACAACCAACAAACAACAAACAAATAATTGATCAAACGTATCTTACAGATTGTCGGTGGATGTTCAACGGAAATCAACAAAGCAAACGAGCGCTACAACAAGGACATATTTTGTCCTTGTAAAGTATTCTCACATTTTCAGTTACGGTTTCATAATCAATATTTATTTCTATTCTATTATATTTCTGAGCATGCACTGACAGTTTAATTTGTATCTCATCTCATAATAGAATTCTTTTTTACACGGACATAATACTATGATGTTGTATTTGTAAATTCAAATTTAATACGATATCGTATTCTCGTAACTAAATGTATGTTTGATTATTTCCGAGGACGAACAGTCATATTAGGATATATATTGATTTGTCACTTGCATGAAGGACTGATTTGTTAGTCAAATGTGTGTTTATGCGACCGCCTTTGTATCGATAGAGCGTTTACCCCTAGAAAGGAAGGCGGGTGGTTCGATCACAGGCCGCGTCATACCGAAAATAACCGTTTAAAGTTGAAATCTGATTTTTCTCTGTCTGGCACTCAGTGATCCACTCACATAATGTTCACGGTGTGTTCACACACACACACACACACACACACACACACACACACACACACACACACACACACACACACACACACACACACACACACACACACACACACACACACACACACACTAACACACACACACTAACACACACTAACACACACACACTAACACTCACACACACGCTCTATATAAGTGCACTTATCTCAAACGCGACGTTAACCCCATTTCACTACACTTCACCTCCAAATATATAAACAGTTCAGTGTATTTTGTTACATTGGTGATTGAAGGCGCTGGCCCCAAATCTATGGTATAAAAAACAGGACAACAACGATCATGACGTTTTACAAAGTGGTATTCAAGATACTGGTGGACATTTCATTTCCTGCAGTATTAATATGATTGTTACGGGGCTGCAGGCTTCCCCAACCAGTTGTGGCAGGTAAGTTGTTGCTACAAATGACAACATTTTGACACACACACGTCTGATCTAAACTGACGCCGATGATGCAAAGGAAATGAATAAAAGCACTGTAGCGCGTGGAATCTGGCCGCGTCATACCAAAAGACGTTGAAAGATCGTACTTGTTGTTATCATGCCTGGTGCTTAAGGGGCAAGAGCAGAGACTGGTTGGCTCGGAGTCAGTATACTGTGTCTGAGTGGAGTACTCATGTTAAACAGCTGCATGGTATCTCAGTGGGCTAGCACGATAACTCGGCACTAGTCTGGACTAGTACAAGCTTCCACACATACACACACACACACACACACGCACGAACGCAAGCACGCACGCATGCACGCACGCACGCACGGTCTATATTAGTGCACTTATCTCAAACGCGACGTTAAACCCCATTTCACCTCACCCTACCTCCAAATATATACACTAAAAAAACAGTTCAGCGCATCTTGTTACATTGGTCATTGAATGCGCTGGCCCCAAATCTATGGTATAGAAAACAGGTCATGTTTTTTCCCTGAAAGAGAGAATGTTTGTCCATAAAAAAGTTTTACAAAGTGGTATTCAAGATAGTATTGGACATTTCATTTCGTGCAGTATTAATATAATTGTTATGGAGCTGCAGGCTGCCTCAGACAGTTGTGGCTACAAGTGACGGGTATGGCCCTTGGGTAGCAGGGATCGGGCTCCCTATGATCAGGTTTTACAATCCCAGTCGTGTTGCACACCTGATATATCAATACCGATTGAGAAAGAGGTTCCGTTCAATAGTATAAGCATCGGTGGCGATGAGGCCTCAAATAAACTTTTTCCGATGTGGTTATTGTGATTTGAAACCTGACTGTAATTACTGACTGTGACCCCTTTTCGGCATTCTCTAAGATGGTTGGCCTATTGGCCAGTGAATACATAAGCGTTCCAAGAGAGCACAATTTTCAAAGCGATCTTATGGTCATGGTAGAATGGAGATAGACGCGGTTCCAAAGTAAAATAAGAGGTATCAAATCTACGGTTAGACTATCTCAAATTTAAAAACACAGAAGGTATAACCAATAGGGGCTATGATCAAACTCATAAAATAAGATCTTTGTGCTCGCTACAGCTTAAAAAGCATCAGAGGGAATCCCATTACAGTTCACGTCAGAACTTTGATTGACCAATGAATGACTAACAGGAAGTCGACGTAAGCCAATCAGAAAGCAGCTTTCTCGAGCTTTACGGCACAATTGTCAAACTGTGGACATCCAATCCAGGCAACGCTTTGAAAACTATTTTGGCAAAATTCGCGATTTAAGATTTGGAATGTCATATATGACCGATATCGTATGACAGTATATTCCCCGGTCTATGGCATGTCTCTTCCGTTTCAATTTTTTATTTAATTGAAGCAAGAGATGCCCCGTGTTAATGATAGATAGTATCTGGTGTTGCCGTTATATAGTATATTAACCTAAGGCTGCATGATTAGAAAACACACTCGAACTTTCACTTACACGCTCTCATTGGTGAAATGAAAGGTCGTACTGACGTGACCTGTAATGGGATGTCCAGAGGCCTATGTGTAGCGGTAGTGAGCACTAAGATCTGTTTGTGATGACACTGGGGTATGATTCATGTTCAGGTGCCCGATTTATCACCACATATAGCATTCGTAAGGTGTGTGTGACATTGCCAATGTGCAGTTAAGGTTATTATCGAACCAACGTCATTCAACTCTCCTGGCAGACGCTCTATCCACAGGACCACGGATGTGACCTGAAACTTTGAACAAGAAGACAAAGAGGTGTTTGATAGATTGAAATCAAATTTGCTAGGAATTCCTATAAAAATAAGATATCTGGTCCGGTTGGTTTCAATATATTTATTTATCTTCAACTCACGGCTGTACGATTGACATAATACTTACGGGATGTTACATGTAACAAATACCCCAGAAATCAATGTGGACGTTAATGTCCAAGTTTCTATGTGTTCGTGGTGGAAGTTTTGTGTTTCAAAATTGCATGTTAGAGTCATTGTGTATTTCTGATTGTTTAAACCCATGTAGGTTCAGACCGTTTAAATGGCGTCAGTGAGAACACAGCTTAACACAGCACGGAGTTGAGAGTAAGAGTTGAAGTCAACTGCGCCTGCGTGCTTAATCTACGTCATACCCAGTGTTCCGCTTCTGTTCTTATGGATCACGTCGTACACGCATGGTCAACCAGGTGGCGCTGGCCCTCCACCGCCACGGCCACCACCGACTCAAGGCCCAGGTAGGTTGACGTTACGTTATGCCTCAAAAAGATACACCCGCCGCCGACTCAAGGTACAAGAAGGTTGGCGTTACTCCTCTTTAAGATACACACGCCGCCCGCCTTAAGGCCCAAGCAGGTTAACATTATGCCTCTATAAGATACACCGGCTGCAGTCACAAGTAGGTTGGTGTTACGAATCTTTAAGATACACCCGACTCAAGGCCCATGTCGGTTGGCGTTACTCCTCTTAAAGATACACCCGCCGCCGCTTTAAGGCCCAAGTAGATTAACGTTATGCCTCTATAAGATATACCCGCCGCCGTCACAAGTAGGTTGGTGTTATGAATCTTTAAGATACACCCGACTCAAGGCCCAGATAGGTTGGCGTTACTCCTCTTTAAGATACACCCGCCGCCGCCTTAAGGCCCAAGTAGGTTAACCGTATGCCTCTATAAGATACACCCGCCGCCGCCACAAGTAGGTTGGTGTTATGAATCTGTAAGATACACCCGACTCAAGGCCAAGACAGATTGGCGTTACTCCTCTTAAAAATTTACCCGTCGCCGACTTTAAGATACACCCGCCGCCTTCTTTGGGCTCATGTAGGTTAACGTTATGCCTCCTTGAGATACACCCGCCGCCGTCACAAGGAGGTTGGTGTTACTCCTCTTTAAGATACACACGCCGTCTCAAGGCACGTGTGGGTTAGTGTTACTCCTCTTTAAGATACATCGCCGTCTCAAGGCACGTGTGGGTTAGTGTTACTCCTCTTTAAGATACACACGCCGCCGTCTCAAGGCACGTGTGGGTTAGTGTAACTCCTCTTTAAGATACACACGCCGCCGTCTCAAGGCACGTGTGGGTTAGTGTAACTCCTCTTTAAGATACACACGCCGCCGTCTTAAGGCACATGTGGGTTATTGTTACGGCGAAACCGCAGTTGTTCATATTTGGAAAGGGAGGTCACTCTAATTTGAAACGGGAGCGATATCCGTTGTTTTCGTATTTGCGAGAAATGGCGTCAGTCACGCTGTACGGTGTTGTTCCAGCTTTTAAATGCCCAGCTTATGCCTAAGGAAAAAACGTATTCTTAATTAAATGTTTGAATGCATTATATATTTATGTTTCTATCCGTACATCTTCTAAGATTGGTTTAGTGATGATAACCATTTTCTAAAATGTGGGCCCACATTTTTCCCGTCTAATAGTGATCGAAACAGGTGGGCCCACATTTGTAAATCGCTGGGCTTCATTGGGTTGACTAAGTCATTTAGGCTAGTGGGCTCACATTTGTCATTACTTTGCATGGGTATGTGACATTATATATATTTCTCATTTTGTAATAGTGATGGGAAATATCTTTATGAATTATTTAGTGTGACGTTAATTCCACGAAAGGCACACAAAATCTTTGAAGTTTGAATAACGTTATCATAGCTGACCACACTAGTTTTGTAAAAATAGTTACAAAGCAAGAAGCTTAGATCTACTTCAAATTAAATTTACAGAGGCAATACCACTCATTCTGCTTTTTCCAGTATAAGTTTTGGTGGCGAATTAAGCCTGAAAATATGTCTACACTTGAATTCATCTCGGACATGATACAAGCCTCAAACTTTTCCGAGAACTTGTTCCATAAAGGGAATAACTTATGAATATTAATGACCCCACGACCTAGTTGGGCGATGTTCGTAGAAGTGAGTTCTGCTGTATGGTCATCGCATTTGTACATTTTAATCTAATTATAAGTCAAAAGACTTATTTTAAAAAGTCAAAATAGCAGTTCGTAACGCGGGTTTGTTTATGTAGTACATATCCTCACCAACAAGATCGTTTAGTTTCGAATGTGGGCCCACCTCGAACTTTCGATTAGGCAAACGGAGTAAGCTCCCTTCTCAAAACACCGATAATGCGGTTTCGCCAGTGTTACTCCTCTTTAAGATACACACGCCGCCGTCTTAAGGCATTAGTGGGTTAGTGTTACTACTCTTTAAGATACAGACGCCGCCGTCTTAAGGCACATGTTGGTTAGTGTTACTCCTCTTTAAGATACACACGCCGCCGTCTTAAGGCACATGTGGGTTAGTGTTACTCCCCTTTAAGATACACCGTCCGCCGTCTTAAGGCACATGTAGGTTAGCGTTACTCCCCTTTAAGATACACCGTCCGCCGTCTCAAGGCACGTGTGGGTAAGTGTTACTCCTTTTTAAGATACACCGGCCGCCGTATAAAGGCACGTGTGTGTTAGTGTTACTCCTCTTTAAAATTCACACTCCGCCGTCTTCAGGTACATGTTGGTTAGTGTTACTCCTCTTTAAGATATATAAGCCGCCGTCTTAAGGCACATGTGGGTTAGTGTTACTCCTCTATAAGATACACACGCCGCCGTCTTAAGGCACATGTGGGTTAGTTTTACTCCCCTTTAAGATACACCGTCCGCCGTCTCAAGGCACGTTTGGGTTAGTGTTACTCCTCTTTCAGATACACCGGCCGCCGTCTCAAGGCACGTGTGGGTTAGTGTTACTCCTCTTTAAAATTCACACTCCGCCGTCTTCAGGCACATGCTGGTTAGTGTTATCCCTTTTTAAGATACATAAGCCGCCGTCTTAAGGCACATGTGGGTTAGTGTTACTCCTCTTTAAGATACACACGCCGCCGTCTTAAGGCAGATGTGGGTTAGTGTTACTCCTCTTTAAGATACACCGTCCGCCGTCTCAAGGCACGTGTGGGTTAGTGTTACTCCTCTTTAAGATACACCGGCCACCGTCTCAAGGCACGTGTGTGTTAGTGTTACTCCTCTTTAATATTCACACTTCGCCGTCCTCAGGCACATGCTGGTTAGTGTTACTCCTCTTTAAGATACATAAGCCGCCGTCTTAAGGCACATGTGGGTTAGTGTTACGGCGAAACCGCATTATCAGTCATTATTATTGGGAAAGGGAGGTCACTCTAATTTCAAAGGCGAGCTATCTCCGTCTTTTTTGTATTGGCGAGAAATGGCATCAGTCACGCTGTACGTTGTTGGTCCAGCTATTGAATGCCCAGCTTATGCCTAGGGTAAAACGTATTCTTAATTAAATGTTTGAATGCATTATATATTAAGACATAAGCGGTGAACACGAAGCAGCTGAAACTCACCACAGATGTGCAACGTAAGGTTTGTGACTAAATGCAATATCATAACACTATGTTGTTTCTATACATATTATGCCTGTTATGCACTTCATGATATGTCAAGAACAGACAGATATATGTTGGTGACTATGGTTGAATCGGTCACTCCTCAATCCGAAGACCTGGGTTCAATTCACCACAAGGGTACAATGTGTGAAGCCCATTTATGATGTTCCCGCAATGCTGTTCCAGAACATTTACACAAGGCGGCATAAACCATGATCACGCTCAAACGCAAAATACCTGCCAGTGCAGAAAACACTCTTGATGTGCTTTGAACAGCGACCATATTCCTAACTTCACTGGATTCTCTTCGTAAGAAGATCCGGGGGAGGAACAGGAGGGACGTGCTGAATCCACCTGTGATGTTCAGTATCACACTGGTAAATTTTAGAACGAGAAAAAGAATTGTCTTCCTATACTTAGACGTAGTTTGAAATTAACGAAAAAATAGTGTTAATATCTGTTCAATGTCAGTGATGACATTACGACTTCCTTACACACTGGTACCTTTCTGTTTCCTGGATGCATATTCATTGCATTTGAAATCACTAGCAACACTGATTTCTTCTTATTTATTGTCCCATGGGTCATGTTTTGATTGGTTACTCAATAAAACCTCAAATTTGAAAAAAATGTTCATCTCCCAAATGAACCGAAAACATAAGTCAAACCTCAAATCCTTCAAATCCTTAATTCAATATAATGATTAACAGGGTTGGTTCAAATAATGCATTCATGGCTTCTGATTGTCTTTCTTCGCCTGATAACCAGGGGTTGGTTTGATGTCGTCAGTGTCGTGATATTCAATTACGTCAATGGACTCGTACTCGCTAGGCTTGTGTTCCTCTGATATCTTTAATCCGTCATGAGTAGGGAAGATGTCATCATCGGAGTCCTGATGATAAGTCGGTAATGTCAGCAAGTCTATAAACAAGACCATATGTCTATAGCTGAGGTAACGTAGAGGTCATGGACGACAGAATGAAGTCGTTACACTGTTGTGTATTTGTGTGAAGTTTCGTTTTGTAGTTTTTAGTTAAATGTTCATAAGTAACGTTTCAAAACCTTCATGTTGCGGAAATTGTACTTTGATGCGACCACCTGTTTGACTGAGTAAAGGTTATCCAATTTGATGTTGATTATTGTGTGAGTGATCCTGTTTCATATTTATCTCATTTAAGGAAATATTTAAAAAGTATATTTAAGCTTGTCAACGATCGTCCACTTGAAATCATTGTCGTTTTTCAAGGAATATAAATTGAAAACATTGTTTTGTAAACAGGAAAAAACCCATTGAAATGTCATCTTTTAAAACAGATCTTTCTTGCTCGTCATGCCGAAAACCCAGGTTCCATTCCATACATGGGTACAATGTGCGAGTCCTATTCCTGGAGTCCCTTGCAGGAACATTGTAAAAACATAGTCCTCGTCCCATTGTAACCATATTCGAAAAACAGTATAGGCTACTGATTGCCAATTTATGTGGATACAATAATGACACAGTGTGTGTGATTAGAGTGCAGGGTGGTATAGCGTGTGTATCCTGTGAATATACGTTTTGTCTCTTTTCATGTTGTAGATTATTTTTTACGGAAATATCTTTTTCACTTAGGCCACATATAGCAAATCTCAAGAACATAATATTTGAAAAATGTTTTGGCCTGTGACGTCTAATCCTCTACATGGTAACACTGGCTGTGAAACTTATATGAATAGATCACTGAAAGATGTTTGAAGCCGTAGTGGCGATCGGGTAGCCCAGTGGTTAAAGTGTTAGCTCGTCATGCCGTCGTATTGCTCGAATATTGCTAAACGCGGCGTAAAACCATACTCACTCACTGTTTGAAGCCGTGGCAGGGTTGAAGTATTGACAGAAATGCTCTAAGCGGCGTATAACCTCCGGCTTAATCATTCATTAGTTATCACCGGGTAGAGCCTAATGAGATTGGAAATTATCGGCTATAAAATATATAGGACCAACATGTCAGCCGTTCTCAAAACGTTTGCATACTGTTTGTCTATATGATGCAGATTCAAAGGAACTATTATATAATATTTACAGTTGAATCTCTGTTCAGCCAAGACCGCCTCCGTGGTCTAGTTGTAGAGCGTCCGCCCGGAGAGCAGAAGGTCCGGGGTTCGATCTCCGACCGTATCATACAAAAAAGACGTTAAAAGATGGTACTTGTTGTTACCATGTCTGGCGCTCGGCATTAAGGGGCAAAAACAAGGACTGGTTGGCTCGGAGTCAGTACACTGTGTCTGAGTGGGGTATTCATGTTAAACTGCAGCATGGTATCTCAGTGAGCTAGCACTATAAATCGGCATCAGTCCGGACTAGTACAAGCAGCCACACACATTTATACACGTCCATGCACGTCGCTATAAAAGTGCAATAATCTTGGACGCGACGTTAAACCCAATTTCACCTCACCACCTCACCTGTTAAGCCAAACCGAAAAACTGTGACCACAGAACCGGAAATAAACACACGAATACCACGTTCCACAGTCGAAATGCTGATACAAGTTATGAAACAGTCTCTATACCTTCATGTATACCGCTTGTTTAAAGCATATTCATAGACATTCTACCCATACACTGCTATCTGTCATTCAGTGTAAATTGTTTCTGAATTAAGTGATTCGTGAGTTGGTGCAAGTGTGAATAAAGTATTGGTTGGTTTTGTCTCTAGATTAACGCCATACACAGCAATATGTCAGCTATATGATGCGGTCTGAAAATCATTGAGTGTGGACCAGACAATCCAGCAACGTCCCTCGCCGTCGGGATATCATGATATGCAATCAATAATGTATAACATTATACATAGTTAACATTCATAGAAACTTGTAGCATGATGTAAAATAAGTTTGTTTCAAACTCGTTATGCTTACAACGAGGTGACTGTCAGGTTGACGCATTCCAAAGTATCTCAGTGGGTTAACAGGTCGTGCTTTCTGACAACACCCAAACGCTCTTTCTTGCACATGTCATGCAACTGTCATTGTGTGTGATATCAAGAGCTTTGATTACGGACACTATTTATATTAACTTGTAAAAGGAACACATTCATTCATTTATTCAAGGTGATTCATCTAGTATAGTACAGAAATCTCATTACATGTCACTGTTTCTGGTGGCGAAACGGCTACTGTTGTTCGGGCAGAGAGAAAAGAATGAAACAGTAAATTTCATTTTACAACATGACAAGTTCCAACTAGAAAGTATCAAAAGAGTTAATAAAATAGTAAGACTTACATAGAAAAGTTGGTGGTGTTTTTCAAGGTGATTTATCAGTAAAAAACATGATCACTTTTGATTCCATGCACATTATGATATAACATTGAACACCTTGAAAATTCGTAATGAATGCAATACAAAATCTCCAGATACTCATGGTACGGCTACAACCATTTCAGACAATACTCGGCTGGTATACCACTGGTAAACCAAGATAAGTCCGCCCGCTGGCGCGTACCGTTGAGAAGAAAGGGGTAGCGGGTGGTCCGTGACAAGTAGCCGGATATGTGCGTGTCCTGTCTCGACGAACGAGTTCTTGTGGCGAGTTCAATAGCACATAATAGAATGTGCTGACTCTGAAAACGGGGACAGTAAATTTGCATAGATAACAACAATCGAGAAGTCTCAATACAATGAAGGGAAGTCATTTGCTGAACAAATGGAATACTTTTTTTTACCCAGGAGAGCAATACTGAGTAGTGTCATGTCATTCATCAAATAATAATGAAGGTTGAGGGGAGGTGAAATGGGGTTTAACGTCGCGTCCAAGACTATTGCACTTATATAGCGAGCTGCATGTACGTGTGTGTGTTTGTGTGGCTGCTTGTACTAGTCCGGACTGATGCCGATTGATAGTGCTAGCTCACTGAGATAACATGCCGCAGTTTAACATGAATATCCCACTCAGATACTGACTCCGAGACGACCAGTCCTTGTTTTAGCCCCTTAATGCCGATCGCCAGACAAGGTAACAACAAGTACCATCTTTAAACGTCTTTTGGTATGACGGGGTCGGGGATCAAACCCCGGACCCTCCCCTCTCCGGGCGGACGCTCTACCACTAGACCACGGAGGCGGTCTAATGAAGGTTGAGGCCTTGAAGTATTGATAGTTGACTCAATGACATACTCCTTCATTAATCCCATGTGATTTTTATGGGCTTCAGCATACTGTAAACGTAATATTGCTAACTTGATTTATATTGAGATAACTGGATATTCATAGCACTAGTCTTCACATTCGGTTGCGGTTTCTGTATCAGCTTGTCACACCGACCTCTTTATAGTCTCATAATCAGTACGTGTGTACACGTGAGCGTAGACAATTTCATCGTCATGGCTTGCACGAACATACTCTCTACCTGTAACAAACCAAATATGTTTGCTCATATTCTGTGTACCGCCTCTGTCTCAAACGCGTTTTGTGAGTTGGTTCAACTTATCCTGGATTACCAGAAAGTATTTAATTTAGTTACAGCGTTAACCACTAACCCAAAGATGTCCAATATTTTCATTGTAGTCGAATTAACTTTGTGAACAATAATAATCGACTATTTTCGACAAAGCTACCAATGGAGATGTCTTCGTATCTGTGAGATAGTTATTATGGTCATGTTATTGTGAAGCGTTTCTATCGTTTAACATTCTACCCGTGTAACACTGGTTTACTCAAATAGGGGTGCATCAACTGCCAGGGTTAGAGAGAGCTTTATTTCAGTAAAGGGGCCACCATCCCATTATACAATACATGATATATAAATTAGACAATTTCAGCGCCAATAAGAAAGTTATTACGCTTTTAAAAGCAAGAAATATAAATGTAGCTAAAGCATTAATTATGCATGGGGTTTTAGATGTACAGAGAGTTACAAATTTATCAAAAGTTATATTCGTGTAAAAATAATAAGGTAGAACATTACGTCTCAAACTGTCATAGTATGGACATTGTAAACAAAAATGATATTCAGATTCCACTAAAGGTCTTACACAAAATGGACATAGTCTCTTAGCTCTAGGTATATTGTACTTCCTTCAACTTCAATAAGCAAAGTTTGACCAGAACATCTAAATTTACTCAAATCAATACGATAGGCACTTACTGGAATACAATCTAGATAATTTTCAAATACATTATATTGCTTAATACAAAAATAAAAAGAAAGTTTTGAGTAAGTTCTTAAACTGCTAGACCTCTGTTGGTTATCTAAATCAATACATCTTATTTTAAAATTATCTATAAAACCAATATGATTTACTCTTTGAATATCCCAAACATGGCCAAAAGCATAATGTTTTGCTTTTAATGCCCAACAACTTATTCCTTTTTCTGTCAGATTGTATTGATATGAATAAGCATGACTAAGGATCATATTAGTTGTTTTAGATATAAGTCGAAGCCAATATTTGACAATACGAACATGTTGATTGACTTTAGGTGAATAACGTCCAAGCCCACCACAAGCAACTATATTGGGGACAAGTCTCCCATATAATGGGATGAAATACCCTTACAGAATCTATCATGTACATTAATAACATCTTGGGACGGGCGAAAGCCCCATATCTCTGAGCAGTAGTGAAGAACAGGTAGTGATTTGACATCAAATATCTGTAAAAGTACATCATAAGGAAGTTTCATAAAATCCTCTGAGCCTGATTTCAAAGCGAGGAGATGGCGGTGCTAGTGTCTTCTGTGTAAAGTACCAACTACCAGATGATGAAAGATGAACACCTAAATATTTATAAGTAGGAACAATTTCTATAATGTCAGTGCCAAAACAAAACATCATATCTTCGAAGGCGACCACGACGTCTGAAGACAATTACTTTACTTTTGCTTAAATTAATAGACAATATCCATGACAATAAATGTTTATTTTGTCGAGGCGTCTTTGCAACCCCACGACTGTACTATCGAATAAGACCATATCATCTGCAAACATTAGAATAAAAAGTTAAATCATTCCTAATTGGATATTATGTTGCCCGTCTGAATTAAGAAAATCAACAATATTATTTACAAAGAATGAAATCAGAAAGGGAGATAACTCACATCCCTGTCGTACACCTTACTGGCAATGGAAGAAATCTGTATAGCCACCATTAACAAATATACAAGATTGAAACTTTCATACATATTTTAAAGTATTCTAAATATTTTACCATTAACATTACCTATCCAGAGTTTTTTAAAATAAACTTGTCCTACACACTGAATCGAACGCTGACTTAGGATCTATGAACGCACAACAGAATCTACTTTTATGTGACAATAAGTATTTTGCAAAGGCGCCACCTAGCGGTTATAGTGGTAGGACGCACATTGAGCTGGTTCCCACTTCATCATTTCTCGCTGAAAACTATACCTATGATACCTAGTAAGACGAAAATATAACTACAGGTACTGTTTTCATTGGCCACATACAGTGCCTATATTGACAGTTTTCATGCTGTCTTCATCAATTGCCAGGGTCCTCTGCCTCCTCAACCTGGTCCTCTGTCTCCTTCACATGGTCCTCTGTCTCCCCAACATGGTCCTCTGTCTCCTCCACATGGTCCTCTGCCTCCTCAACATGGTCCTCTGTCTCCTCAACATGGTCCTCTGTCTCCCCGACATGTTTCTCTGTCTCCTCAGCATGGTCCTCTGTCTCTCCAACATGGTCCTCTGTCTCCTTAACCTTGTCCCCTGTCTCCCAAACATGGTCCCCTGTCTCCATCAACCTGGTCCTCTGTCGCCCCAACATGTTCCTCTCTCTCCCAAACATGTTCCTCTGTCTCCCCAAAATGGTCCTCTGCCTCCTCAACATGGTCCTCTGTCTCCTCAACATGGTCCTCTGTCTCCTCAACATGGTCCTCTGTCTCCCCAACATGTTTCTCTGTCTCCTCAGCATGGTCCTCTGTCTCTCCAACATGGTCCTCTGTCTCCTCAACCTTGTCATCTGTCTCCCAAACATGGTCCTCTGTCTCCTCAACCTGGTCCTCTGCCTCCTCAACCTGGTCCCCTGTCTCCTCAACCTGGTCCTCTGTCTCCCCAACATGTTCCTCTGTCTCCCCAACATGGTCCTCTGCCTCCTCAACCTGGTCCTCTGTCTCCCCAACATGTTCCTCTGCCTCCTCAACATGGTCCTCCACATGGTCCTCTACCTCCTCAACCTGGTCCTCTGTTTCCTCAACATGGTCCTCAACATGGTCCTCTTCCTCCGACTCATCACCGAGAGGGGTCCACCGTTTTATCAGCACCCATGCAATGATGGCACCAACTCCGGCAATGATCAGGGACACTCCCCCAAAATACAAGGCACCATTTGCTGGGGATATTTCGATATTTGCTGAAATGTGAAATATAGAAAGCTTAACTAAAAGTGATCATGTTTGTGGTGTTTATGTTAAACACTTTTCTAAGACAGTCGCGACACTATGGATTCATAGAAAGGTGATCATTTCTAGTCGATAGTACTGGTATGACCTTCGCGTGAATTTATTAACTTTGTTCATGGAATCTACATGCATATGTGTAAATTATCATGAAATAATTGTCGCGATATTCGAAAAATAGTATTATACACATGGTCAATTAATGTACCACAAGAAATGATGTCACAGTGGCTTTTGTCTCTTAAATTAAATAACATTTTTGCGTCGAGTTAGTTCATAAATTATGGGAATGACATATGTCTTCATTTTCATGTGTGAACATTTATTTCTTAGTAAAATAAAATATTATGTTTTGTGTCATTGAAAGAGGTGGATTCGAAAATAAATATTGACCTATATTTCAGAAACATTAACCTGCAAAAGCGGATTCATAATCGATGCACGTTTATGGCTCGGTAAGGAAGACGCTACACGTACATGTCTCCCAGAGCAAATTAGTACGGATACAACGAACAAAAAGCATTAAAAAGTGAAAGTGTACTGAAAATATATGGAACATACAAACAGAAGCTCACCTGCATCATCTCAAGGGAGAGTGGTCCAGAAAGAGCTGTGAATAAGATAATGAACGATGTGTCACATCTCTAAATGAGTGGGGAATTAGTAAAAAACGTTGCTACACTGACATGGTAAAAGTTGTTATTTTTCATCATAATATTGTCGTACGGAACTGTAAGGGGACTTCCGATTAACAGTTGCTCTCCACAAATTATATGAAATGATTAATTCAATGTTATACTGATTTTCAGATTGACGCCTGAGCAGTCATTTGGTAATTTATTCATACCCTTAAAAAAGAAACCTGTTACTTCTTTTCAGAAATGGATATTATTTTAAAAAGTATCCATACGAAGCTCAATCAATCTGTATTCCAGCTGATGAACTACATCGATTATATATTACATATAAATAACTGATTTACATACGAAGTGCATGCGTATCAACGATTTCACCCGCTACACAACAGTGTTGATGCTAACAGACAGATATAGACATTAAGTATTGTTTGATGACAGTGTAAAAGTGCTTTCTTCATTTAAAGCCACTGTGGCACTGTTTCCAGTGTGACTGGCTTAGGTAAATTAAATTGAAGTAACACAGAACATAACCTACTCAGGAAGGAGCTGCTGATAAGTCCCCCAATCTCCTCAAAGCAGCCCAGCACTGGGAAGGACAGTTTCAAGTTGCTTCTACCCGTAGTGTTGACCAACGCTAATGGCAGCATTATTCGAAAGAGAGCTGCAAAATGATAGTACAAAGTTTGTAAGTCTTGGGCGTTGGGGCAGCCTTGTGGTTAAAGCGTTCGCTCGTCATGCCGAAGACCCAGCTTGGATTCTCCACATGGGTACAATGTGTGTCCCCCACCGTGATATTGCAGAAATATTGCTAAAAGCGGCATAGAAACATACCGTGATACATACAAAACTCAGGACTACATAAGAGAGATATCACAAAATTAGAGTATGAGTGAGTGAGTGAGTGAGTGAGTTTGGTTTAACACCGCTTTTTATTCCAGGTATTTCCTGGCGTCACAGCTTGATGTGGGAGGAAAGCCCAAGTGATGCAGGTGTTAGGTTTTTTATCTCATAGGTGAAACCCACAAGCATTGTATGGTGCTGACAAACCTAGAAACATTATGAACCGTGCGCCCCTAACGGACACTAATCTGCACAGCGCCTGACAACAGGATGAATACATAGTGTGTGCATGGAATATACGAGGTACATTGTACATTCATAAGTTAACCCACCTGTGGCAGCTCCAAGCAGGCAGATGACAGCCCAAGTCCTACCAACCTCCCTCTGGTGTGCCATCATGACAAGGCCGACAGCTACGACCGAAAACCCCATCAATAAAAGGGCAGACTTATTTAGCTTTTGCTTCTGGAAATGTTGGATGGTAACCACTATTACCAGCACAAAAAACTGACTGGCGAACAGACAAATGACAATGAGCCAATCATTGATGCGCATAGATATGATGCTGATTATGACGATTTCTGGCAGAAGGATTGACAACCCTGTAAGACAGAAATAAATTCATGAGTACTATTATGAGATACGAACAACATTCCTATAATCCTATAAGGTAATAGCACACAACTATGAATTACATGACGCAACAACTAAATGGGTCTGGCTCATTTATAAAGTCGTCTTAAGATAAGTGACCGACCAAATTCAGCAAATATTATAGATATCTATTCAATAACGACTGAAAATATTAAATTTTATCAACCCTTGTCATTTGTTAGATTCAGTTGAATTACCAAGGTCAATGTCAAGGTCAGACATCCAAGACACTCTAGCTTGGGATGGGGGGGGGGGGGGGGGGGGGGGGGGAGGATTCTGGTTTTCGACCAATCAGGCGCAGGTTGTGGCACATAAGGAACGGGGCTGTGCACATCGCTTTAGAACACCTGAGAGCACTTGGTTAGCCGTTCACCCTGATTCAAGTTTAGCAATGCATTTGAAAACCTACCAACAGAGGCAGCAAGTCTTATCGAGAGGAGGAAATAAAACGGTGGGTGTTTGAACAGCTTAGACGCATTCTGCTGGGTCTGTGAGTTCTTCTGCAGAAAACTACTAGCGATAAGTCCTATAACAGCAGATATCCCAAACGCTCTCATGGTATGAGACAAGTTCCATCCAGGAGAAAGGCCGACCACCATGGCATTGATACCAATGATGTTCCCAACGGTGAAGCTCGTGTGGATGATAACAAGAGCGAGAGCTGGATGAGTGTAGAGGTGGTCCACGGTAGCTACAACGCCAATCGTCCGAAGAAGACCCACAGCAAAACCTGACAAAGATTTCGTAAGGCCTTTATCAAGGTCAAATATCCCAAGACAAATTATTGATAACCTTATGTTCTCCTTTTGTAGTGGACAGCCTGAAATATATATACATATTCTATATCTAAAACTTATGAGTCCAGAAGGCAAGTGATCAGCAGAAGTTGGTTTCGATAAAAGAATCCATACCTTTTACACTTACTGTCTTTGACAATTAACTGCATTTGAGTGAGTGAGTGAGTTGGCCACCGAACTGCATTTGAAAATACTCGCATAATCGTTTGGATGTATCTGCCCTACTCAAATGTCTACTAAAATACGTCAAGTCTTCAGCAAATACTACCCGCATTTCCATTTTGTCACATTCAGTCCAACATGGATACACAGAACAATCCTTTTAAAATATGCATAGTTTATTACAAACAGCAGTGCGAAAGGTAAGGTGAATATAGCGTTCTTACGTTAGGCCTAAAAATAGCGTGTATGTTTAGTGGCAAACATATATGTCGTCTGAAACAAACAAAAAACTCTACAAGTAGTCCAGGCAATCTAGGCCATTTTTGCACTCAACTTGGAACAAATTGCAACAGAATTTATTCGCAACACTGTATTTATAAAAGGTCCCGAAAACAACATACAAAACGTCCTAAACAATCCCGGTTTGGGAAATATGTCTAATTTGCATAATCCATATAAATATTTTAAAGACTTTGACAGACCTCCCATGATGCCAAATAGGATACCCAGGATATCGGCTGTGGCTGTTAATGACGAAAAGTTGTTGACGATGAGTAGAACACTTCCGCCCAGGGTGACCTTCCGGAAGCCGTATTTGATCATAAGCGGCGCACAGGAAGCAGCTGAAACACACCACAGGTGTGCAACAGAAAGTTACACTATCTATGACTAAATGAAAATGTAACAATATGTAGTTTCTATCTGGACATGAAACGCATGTTAGTCATGAATAAATACACTCGCGCAAAAACAAAACAACACCGATATGACGTTGGTGACCAAGGTGAATTTATTAGATGGTTACAAACGGTCGCTCGTCAATCCGAAGCCTCGGTTTCGAGTCACCACACGTGTGTTAAGCCCATTTCTGACGTTCCCGGCTATGCTATTGCTGAACAAATGCACAGAGCCACGTAAACAATAATCACTCAGTTATCTTAAAATCAATTACCTGCTAGTCCAGAAAACGCACAAAATGTGATCAGTATTTTAGGGACCGTCCGTCTGGCTTCACTGGAATCTCCTTTTAAGTCAACCCGAGGAAGAAACATTAAGGACGTGTAGAACCCAACTGTGATGTTCACTATCACACTGGCAAATATGGGAACGAGAAACAGAATGGTCTTCTTACACTTAGACGTAAGCTGAAATTAACAAAGGAATATTGTTACTCTCTGTTCAATGTCAGTGATGTCATAATTACTTTGTTACACGCTGTCTCTGGGATTTTGTTCCATGTCTACGAAACAATACTAATTTCTTCTTTCATGTTGTTTCATGGGTTATGTTTACATTGGTTACTCAATAAAACCCGCAAATCTGAAAATAACATTTATCTCCAAAATGAACCGACAACATCACACAGCCAAACTTCACATAAACTGAAACCTTTCCCTTAAAAACAATATTTCAACTCTTACCGTACGTGGCTCGGTTATTACTTCAATGTAATCATACGCAGGGTTGGTTCCAGCAATGCTTTCATAGTCATTAGCTTCTGATTGGCTTCCTTCAAAAGCCTGACAATCAGGGGCTGGGTTGACGTCGTCAATGTAGTTATATTCAACAGAAACAGGATTGTTGTGGTCGTTGATAGCGTAACTTCCAGCAGTAGACAAAGTTTCATCAATGGATTCGTACTCGCTTGGCTTGTTTTCTTCCAGGATCTCTTGTCCTTCGTCATGAGAAAGGAGGATTTCATCAGCGGATTCCAGATGAGAAGTTGGTCTGAATTCAGCCGACATTGTTGGTAATGTCAGAGTTATATAGGCTATTTGTAGCAAGTTCGTATGTAGCTGATCTAACGTAGAGGAAATGGACGACAAAGTGAAATCGTTACACTCCATTGTGTTTCGCGGAAGTTTCGTTTTGTAATTTTTAGTTAAATATTCATAAGTAAGTTTCACAGCTCGTGTTACTTCTTGTTGCGGAAATTGTAGCCGGATGCTACCACAGTATTCGAAATCTGAGTTCGGTATGACTGCTAGTATCATTCCGTTAGATTGTTTTCTATATATAAAGAAAATACTAAAAACGTTAATGTTACCATATTAAGGCGTGTCATGGATCATCCACTTGAAAAGCGTTGTTTGTTCGTCTGTTGTTGAACGCGGCATTCAGCAATATCACAGCTATATGGCGGCGGTCTGTAAATAATCGAGTCTGGACCAGACAATCCAGTGATTGACACCATGAGCATCGATCCACGCAATTAAAAACCTTTAGATTTTTTAGGGATTAGAATTGAATAATTGCAATATTTCATACACTGAGAAACCTTGAAATGTTAAAAGAATAATTATCTCAGTAACCTCTAGTCTCGGACATGGCATGTGTATGTTAATGACATCGTATTTCATTATATTTTCTCAATTTACTGACGAGTAATGTTTTATAAAACAAGTGTCTGCATTGTTTTTCTCATGACCCCGGCAGACAGACTGAACCATTTTCAAAAGGCAATTTTGTGCCATTGATTCTCAACTTATGTAGATAATATGATGACACAGGGTGTTTGATTAGAATGCAAGGTGTATGCTCTGTGAATCTATGTTTTCTGTCTTTTTTAGGTTGTAGATTATTTTTTGGATGGTGATTATGACCTTTTCACTTTGGCCACATACACAATGCAGGACAGGACTGTTTTTCAGTGATCCGCTCATATAATGTTCACGGCTATCTAACCCTTTACTCCTAAGGGAATATTTCGAGAGGTTGCTCTCTGACACTGATCACACACACACACACACACACACACACACACACACACACACACACACACACACACACACACACACACACACACACACACACACACACACACACACACACACACACAAACACACACACACACACACACACACACACACACACACACACACACACACACATTCGAGTGCCTGGTCACCCCCTGAAACTAAACTTCGCGGGTCCTGTGACACAGATTTTAATTCCCTGTGTGATTCCTTATGAGGCATGTCAAGTATTATTTGCATTACATACTTCAAGACGATGTCAGACAAACAGTTGTTCACAGCAGTATTTCTATCTGTGCGTGAACATGGATTCAAACATTATTTTCAAGATAGTCCAAAAACCTACGAATGCCATGCATGTGTTCTCTCTCCGCATGAACACATATTTTGGTTTCGCGAGACTCGTCGTCCAAATCACTAACATTCTCACAATAACGACCATAAAATGAATTGACGAATGCCACGGAACAAACTCCCAATTTAGGCTTGTGTGCACTATCTTTATTTGTAAACACTATTTGAAAAAAGAATGTCTGTTACTTGAATCTGATTATTAATATTCAATGCAAGTGACCAAAACCTACACAAAAACCCCAATATGTTGTAGATTTAAATAAAAATCTAGTCGCTAATACTGACGTTACTAACGTCAATTTCGTATTTTTGTATCCTTGCTGTTATGTTTTCTGAAACTGTTGTTATACTGTTGTTCATCCGTAAACCTACAGTACGTTGTAATTTGACCAGGAATTCATCACATTGTCCACATGTGATGTGCTACCTAATAGCACAACCTTAAAAAAGCTCCGCACTTAAGATAGGCACTCAAAAACGACAGATTCGATTTTTTGTGATCAAACTACAGAAACTGTATCGACTTATGTCTGATTATGGAGCCAGTTGTGGTACCCAAGGTTTGCCATTCAAGTTGATACGGAGTTTGACGGTCAATGGTGATCGAGCTCCTCTCGACATTCGGTTGTGTTTAGATCGCAAGTCACTGTTTTCGAAACTGAAACACCGCCACCTTGCGGGCTATTTATATCAGCGTGTGGCTTTAAACTGAATCAAGATTGAAATATTATTAAGTGAAACTCGTGGCATACTTCCCAGGTCAACTGATCCATTGCTAGAAATGGAGAGTAGGGCGTTTCCAACCGAGGAAGATGAAACAGCTCCAGAATGAGCGGATAAGCAAATCAATACTAGTGACCTGTGAAGAGCCGGGTTAGAATAGGTCTTCATCAACCCATACTTGCCGTAACTGGCGACTATCCTTGTCGTAAGAGGCGACTAACGGCATCGGGTGGTCAGGCTCGCTAACTTGTTTGATGCTTTTCATCGTCTCCAAATTGTATGGATCGATGCTCATGATAAAAATGACTGGATTATCTGGTCAAGACTCGATTATTTACAGACCGCCGTCATAAAGCTGGAATATTGTTGAGTGCGGCGTTAAACAATAAACTAACAAGTGTTTTGTAGTGTTAGTAGTGACAAACGGTGCAACATATCCTAGATAACAAGGACGTGTCATATTTTTATGTCCACTGATCCAGAATCCCGCATTCGGATTGGTCCGCAAGTGGTATAATCGAACCTGAATTAGACCATGTTTTTGTTCGCGAAAGAAAAAGCGCTACTCTTCAAAAGTGGACGGGCAGGCAATTTCAACCATGTATTGGTCTTTTTTAATAAGCTGTTTCAACAATTTCAAAAGTACTTTTAATTAAATTCTTAATCAGAAGCAGAACCAGCCGTACCACCATGCACTTCCAGTGTGATCACCTACGGTTTGGTAAAACACAAGCCTGCTACAACCTCACGCCAGATTGAATCTCCATGCCTACAGCCAGCATAATGAGCAACCTAAATGCATTTCAGAGATGATACAACTTTGAGAAAAAAACACGACTTAAAACCTGAAATCCTTCCGCAATATGCAATACCCGTCTAGATATTACTTCTGGTATCGATCATGGATTGTGAAAGCACATGAATAATCCAGAACAACTTTAAACTTCATTTACCCCATTTCCTCAAGATGTATTAAAAGCAAAGTTGTGAACTTGTTACATGACTCCTGTTTGGGCAGACGGCGTGTAAAGTCACGTGCGTCAAGCTGTACAAGTTTCGGTTGGTATTTAAAACATGTCTAACGAAGTATGGCTTGAAAACTGAATCTCTTGTCTGCAGCAACCATAATGAAAAGGTTATATGCACATTTTGACAGACGGTCGATTATGATTTAAACAGCGCCCAAACTGAGTCTGTTATAAGATGTGGGTTGAGGTTAAATGGGGTTTAGCGTCGCGTCCAAGATTATTGCACTTATATAGCGACGTGCATGTACGTGTGTGTGTTTGTGTGGCTGCTTGTACTAGTCCGGACTGACGCCGATTTATAGTGCTAGCACACTGAGATACCCTGCCGCAGTTTAACATAAATACCCCACTCAGACACAGTATACTGACTCCGACTTGACCAGTCCTTGTTTTTGCCCCTTAATGCCGATCGCCAGACAGGGTAACATCAAGTACCATCTTTTAACGTCTTTTGGTATGACGCGGCCAGGGATCGAACCCCGGACCTTCCGCTCTCCGGGCGGGCGCTCTACCCCTAGACCACGGAGGAGGAGTTATAAGAACTGACTACAAGATATCTTGAATAGGAAAGGCATATAAAGATTTTATCAAATGGGTCCAAAAGGAAAAAGCAGTTGATTAAGGTGTTGTAGGTGCATTGCATGCAGTGGAAAATTTCACCAAACACAGAGACATCAAACACATAAAACAAGAAAACTACCACGTCTTTGTAAGACGGAAAGTACAAACACACGGATAAAAATTGTTGACTAAATTAGTATCGCGGTTCTACAACTCATGTAGTCATGTGGTCACCAGTTATCAATGTCAACCAAAACGATTAGCATATTGACCTAACAATTTGTCGTATACACATTGAGGACGTATTTACAAATATGAAACTAGTAACTACACTTCAAAACTGTTTCTTAAACCGCAAAAATAAATGTAGCATGTAATACTGTATATCGTAATTGCCATAGAAAACAGTTAACTGTCCTTCTGCCCCCGGTGGGAGTTCCGAGTTAGGTGCCCAGTTATATGTGCTTGTGGCGTTTTGGACTGTCAGACTCCATACATTAAATATAATTAATATATTTAGGATTGTAACTCGTGTGGGTATGCTTTACTTCTGTTCTAATTATTCAGGTTTCGTGTGTTCAAAATAATTTGTTTTGTTATTGTAATTATATCAGGGAAGGGTTCATAAGTGAGCACAGAATAAATCATAAGGTTTCGTCCTTCTCCCCAGGAACAAGTTGTCACTAAAATAGCATGGAAGACGATTGTTATACATGTATGTGGTAGAGCAGCTTCCTTAAATAGCCGTTAATATCAGACACTTATTTAATCGATTTGAGGGGTTCGATCCCCGACCACGTCATACCAAAAGACGTTCAAAGATGGTACTTGTTACCCTGTCTGACGATCGGCATGAAGGGGCTAAAGCAAGGACTGGTAGGCTCGGAGTCAGTATACTGTGTCTGAGTGGGGTTTTCATGTTAAACTGCGGCATGGTATCTCAGTGAGCTAGCACTATAAATCGGCATCAGTCCGGACTAGTACAAGCAGCCACACATACACACACACGTACATGCACGTCGCTATATAAGTGCAATAGTCTTGGACGCGACGTTAAACCCCATTTCACCTCCCCTCAACTTTCATTATCATTTGATGAATGACATGACACTACTCAGTATTGCTCTCCTGGGTAAAAAAAAGTATTCCATTTGTTTAGCAAATGAATTCCCTTCATTGTAACGAGACGTCTCGATTGTTGTTATCTATGCAAATTTGCTGTCCCCGTTTTCAGAGTCAGCACGTTCTATTATGTGCTATGGAACTCGCCACTAGAACTCGTTGTTCGTCGAGACAGGACACGCACATATCCGGCTACTTGTCACGGACCACCCGCTACTCCTTTCTTCACAACGGTACGCGCCAGTGGGCGGACTTATCTTGGTTTACCAGTAGTATACCTGCCGAGTATTGTCTGAAATGGTTGTAGCTGTAAACACCATGAGTATCTGGAGATTTTGTATTGCATTCATTACGAATTTTCAAGGTGTTCAATGTTATATAATAATGTGCATGGAATCAAAAGTGATCATTTATTTACTGATAAATCACCCTGAAAAACACCACCAACTTTTCTATGTAAGTCTTGCTATTTTATCAACTCTTTTGATACTTTCTAGTTGGAACTTGTCATGCTGTAAAATGAAACTTACTGTTTCATTCTTTTCTCTGTGCCCGAACAACAGTAGCCGTTTCGCCACCAGAAACAGTGACATGTAATGAGATTTCTGTACTATACTAGATAAATCACCTTGAGTAAATGAATGAATGTGTTCCTTTTACAAGTTAATATTAAAAGTGTAAGTTATCAAAGCTCTTGATATTACACACAATGACAGTTGCGTGACATGTGCAAGAAAGAGCGTTTGGGTGTTGTCAGAAAGCACGATCTGTTAATCAACTGAGATACTTTGGAATGCGTCAACCTGACAGTCACCTCGGTGTAAGCAAAACGACTTTGAAACAAACTTATTCTACATCATGCTACAAGTTTCTATGAATGTTAACTATGTATAATGTTATACATTATTGATTGCATGTCATGGTACCCCGACGGCGAGGGACGTTGCTGGATTGTCTGGTCCACACTCAATGATTTTCAGACCCCATCATATAGCTGACATATTGCCGTGTATGGCGTTAATCTAGAGACAAAACCAACCAATACTTTATTCACACTTGCACCAACTCATGAATCACTTAATTCAGAAACAATTTACACTGCAGTGTATTGGTATAATGTCTATGAATATGCTTTAAACAAGCGGTATACATGTTGGTATAGAGACTGTTTCATAACTTGTATCAGCATTTCGACTGTGGAACGTGTTATTCGTGTGTATATTTCCGGCTCTGTGGTCACAGTTTTTCGGTTTGGCTGAACAGGTGAGGTCGTGAGGTGAAATGAGGTTTAACGTCGCGTCCAAGATTATTGCACTTATATAGCGACGTGCATGCATGTGTATATTTGTGTGTGACTGCTTGTACTAGTCCGGACTGATGCCGATTTATAGTTCTAGCTCACTGAGATACCATGCCGTTCTCCTGGCGGACGCTCTACCACTAGACCACGGAGGCGGTCTAATGAAGGTTGAGACCTTGAAGTATTGATAGTTGACTCAATGACATACTCCTTCATTAATCCCAAGTGATTTTTATGGGCTTCAGCATACCGTAAACGTTATATTGCTAACTGGATTTATATTGAGATAACTGGATATTCATAGCACTAGTCTTCACATTCGGTTGCGGTTTCTGTATCAGTTTGTCCCACCGACCTCTTTATAATCTTATAATCAGTACGTGTGTACACGTGAGCTTAGTCAATTTCATCGTGTGGCTTGCACGTACATACTCTCTACCTGTAACAAACCAAATATGTTTGCCCATATTCTGTGTACCGCCTCTGTCTCAAACGCGTTTTGTGAGTTGGTTCAACTTATCCTGGATTACGAGAAAGTATTTTATTAAGTTACAGCGTTAACCACCAACCCGAAGATGTCCAATATTTTCATTGTAGTCGAATTAACTTTGTGAACAATAATAATTGACTTTTTTCGACAAAGTTACCAATGGAGATGTCTTCGTGTCTGTGAGATAGTTATTATGGTCATGTTATTGTGAAGCGTTTCTATCGTTTAACAATCTACCCGTGTAACACTGGTTTACTCAAATAGGGGTGCATCAACTGCCAGGGTGAGAGAGAGCTTTATTTCAGTAAAGGGGCCACCAGCCCATTATACAATACATGATATAAAAATTAGACAATGTCAGCGCCAATGAGAAAGTTATTACGCTTTTAAAAGCAAGAAATATAAATGTAGCTAAAGCATTAATTAGGCATGGGGTTTAAGATGTACAGAGAGTTACAAATTTATCAAAAGTTACATTTGTGTAAAAATAATAAGGTAGAACATTACGTCTCAAACTGTCATAGTATGGACATTGTAAACAAAAATGATATTCAGATTCCACTAAAGGTCTTAAACAAAATGGACATAGTCTCTTAGCTGAAGGTTTATTGTACTTCCTTCCATCTTCAATAGCAAAGTTTGACCAGAACATCTAAATTTACTCAAATCAATACGATAGGCACTTACTGGATTACAATCTAGATAATTTCCAAATACATGTACATTATATTGCTAAATACAAAAATAAAAAGAAAGTTTTGAGTAAGTTCTTAAACTGCTAGACCACTGTTGGTAATCTATATCAATACATATTGTTTTAAAGTTTTAATAAAACCAATATGATTTACTCTTTGAATATCCCAAACATGGCCAAAAGCATAATGTTTTGCTTTTAATGCCCACCAATATATTCCCTTTTCTGCCAGATTGTATTGATATGAATATGCATGATTCAGGATCATATTAGTTTTTTGTGATACAAGTCGCAGCCAATATTTGACAATACGAACATGTTGATTGACTTTAAGTGAATAACGTCCAAGCCCACCACAAGCAACTATATTGGGGATAAGTCTCCCATATATTGGGATAAAATATTCTTACAGAATCTATCATGTACATTAATAACATCTTGGGACGAGTGAAAGCCCAATATCTCTGAGCAGTAGTGAAGAACAGGTAGTAATTTGACATCAAATATCTGTAAAAGTAAAAGAGCCTGATTTTAAAGCGAGGAGATGGCAGTGCTTGTGTCTTCTGTGTAAAGTACCAACTACCAGATGATGAAAGATGAACACCTAAATATTTATAAGTAGGAACAATTTTATAATGTCAGTGCCAAACCAAAACTTTTCATATCTTCGAAGGCGACCACGACGTCTAAAGACAATTACTTTACTTTTGCATAAATTAATAGACAATTTCCATTTATGACAATAAATCATCATTTTGTCGAGGTGTCTTTGGAACCCCACGACTGTACTATCAAATAAGACCATATCATCTGCAAACATTAGAATAAAAAGTTAAATCATTCCTAATTGGATATAATGTTGCCCGTCTGAACTAAGAAAATCAACAATATTATTTACAAAGAATGAAAAGAGAAAGGGAGATAACTCACATCCCTGTCGTACACCTTACTGGCAATGGAAGAAATCTGTGTAGCCACCATTAACAAATATACAAGATCTAATATTTCCTATATATTTTTAAGTATTCTAAATATTTTACCATTAACATTACCTATGAAGAGTTTGTAAAATAAACTTGTCCTACACGCTGAATCGAACGCTGACTTAAGATCTATGAACGCACAACAGAATCTTCTTTTATGTAACAATAAGTATTTTGCAAAGGCGTCACCTAGCGGTTATAGTGGAAGGACGTACAATGAGCTGGCTCTCACTTTTAAGATCATTTCTCGCTGAAAACTATACCTATGACAACATGTAGTAACACGAAAATATAACTACAGGTACTGTTTTCATCATGGGCTGTGATATGGCAACATACAGAGCCTATATTGACAGTTTTCATGCTGTCTTCATCAATTGCCAGGGTCCTCTGTCTTCATCTGACCGGTGTCCTCTGCTTCGTCTACCATGTCCTCTGTCTCCTCAACATGGTCTCCTGTCTCCCCATCATGGTCCTCTGTCTCCTCAACATGGTCCTCTGTCTCCTCAACATGGTCCTCTGTCTCCTCAACATTGTCCTCTGTCTCCTCAACATGGTCCTCTGTCTCCCCAACATGGTCCTCCGTCTCCTCAACATGGTCCTCTGTCTCCTCAACAGTGTCCTCTGTCTCCTCAACATGGTCCTCTGTCTCCCCAACATGGTCCTCTGTCTCCTCAACACGGTCCTCTGCCTCCTCAACATGGTCCTCTGTCTCCTCAACATGGTCCTCTGTCTCCTCTACATGGTCTTCTTCCACATGATCCCCTGTCTCCTCAACCTGGTCCTCTGCCTCCTCTACATGGTCCTCTGCCTCCTCTACATGGTCCTCTGCCTCTTCAATATGGTCCTCTGCCTTCTCGACACGGTCCTCAACCTGGTCCTCTGCCTCCTCAACATGGTCCTCTATCTCCTCAACATGGTCTTCTTCCACATGATCCCCTGTCTCCTCAACCTGGTCCTCTGCCTCCTCTACATGGTCCTCTGCCTCCTCCACATGATCCCCTGTCTCCTCAACATGGTCCTCAACATGGTCCTCTGCCTCCTCGACACGGTCCTCAACATGGTCCTCTTCCTCCGACTCATCACTGAGAGGGGTCCAGCGTTTTATCAGCACCCATGCAATGATGGCACCAACTCCGGCAATGATCAGGGACACTCCCCCAATATAAAAGGCACCATTTGCTAAAATGTTAAATATAGAAAGCTTAACTAACAGTGATCATGTTTGTGTTGTTTGTGTTAAACACTTTTCTGAGACAGTCGCGACACTATTATCTTTTGTGGTTACAACGTATATCCACTGGATTCATAGAAAAGGTGATCATTTCTAGTCGATAGTACTGATATGGCCGTCGTGTGAATGTATTAACTTTGTACATGGGCTCTACATGCATATGTGTAAATTATCATGAAATAATTGTCGCGATATTCGGAAAATAGTATTATACACATTGTCAATTGACACAAGAAATGATGTGGCTTTTGTCCCTTTAGTTAAATAACCTTTTGGCATCGAGTTACTTCATAAATTATGGGAATGACATATGTCTTCATCTTCATGTGTGAACATTTATTTCTTAGTAAAATAAAATATTATGTTTTGTCTCATTGAAAGAGGTGGATTTAAAAATAAATATTGACCTATATTTCAGAAACATTAACCTGCAAAAGCGTCTGTTTAAACATTAAGTAATGTTTGATGACAGTGTAACAGTGTTTAGGTGAATGAAATTGAAGGTAACACAGAACACTACTTACGCAGGCGGGGGAGGCTACTGATAAGTCCTAGAATTCCTATAGGTCCTCTCATCACCTCAAAGCAGTCCAGCACTGGGAGGGCCAGTTTCAAGTTGCTTCTTCCCGTAGTGTTGACCAACGCTAATGGCAGCATTATTTGAGATAGAGCTGCAAAATGAATACAAAGTCAGTAAGTCTTCAGCTACATTGGGTGGTGGGGTACCTTAGTGGTTAAGGCATTTGCTCGTAACGCCGAAGACCCGGGTTTGATACCCCATATGGGAACAATGTGTGAAGCCCATTTCTGGTGTCCCCCACAGTGATATTGGAGGAATATTGCTAAAAGCGGCATAAAAACATACTCACTCACTCACTCACTTCAGTTACCTTCAGACAAAACACAGGAATGCTTAAGGGAGTTATCACAAAACTTGAGTGTGAGTGTGAGTGTGAGTAAGTGAGTTTAACACCGCTTTGTATTCCAGGTACACTCATTGCTTAACCCACCTGTAGCAGCTCCAAGCAGGATGGATACAGCCAAAGAAATACCAAGCGCCATGCTGACAACGCCGAGAACAAGGACCAATATTCCCATCAATAAAAGAGCTGACTTGTTTAGCTTTTCCTTTTGGAAATTTCGGATGATAACCAGTACAACCAGCACAACAAACTGAGTGACAATGGACCAGTTATTGATGCGGATAACTATCATGCTGATAGACAACCCTGTAAGACAGACATAAATTATTAATAATAGCACACAAATATGAATTACATGACTCAGTAACTAAATGGGTCTGGCTCATTTGTATAAAATCGTCTTAAGATTAGGGACCGACCACATTCAAAATATATTAATATTATGGAACAGTTTTCCATTCAATAACGACATATAATATTTACTTTTATCAACCCTTGTTATTTGTTAGATTCAGTTGATATACCAAGTTCAATGTCAGGGTCAGACATCCAAGACGCCCTAGTTTGGGGAAATTCTGCTTTTCGAACCAATCTGCTGCGGGCAGTGGCAGATTAGGATAGAGCTGTGAACATCGCTTTGGAGCGCCCCAGAGCACTGGGTTCCCCGTTCAATATGATTCAAGTTTAGCAATGCATTTGAAAACCTACCCACAGACGCTGCAAGTCTTATCGAGAGGAGGAAATAAAATGGTGGGTGTTTGAACAGCTTGGACGCATTCTGTTTGGCCTGTGAGTTCTTCTGCAGAAAACTACTAGCAATAAGTCCTATAATAGCAGATATCTCAAACACTTTCATGGTATGAGACAAGTCCCATCCATGAGAAGGGCCGACCGCGAGGGGAGTGAAACCAATGATGTTCCCAACGGTGAAGCTGGTGTGGCTGATAACAAGAGCGAGAGCTGGACGAGTGTAGAGGTGGTCCACGGTAGCTACAACGCCAATCGTCCGAAGAAGACCCACAGCAAAACCTGACAAAGATTTCGTAAGGCCTTCATCAAGGTCAAATACCCAAGACAAATTATTGATAACGTTATGTACTGCTTCTGTAGTCGAGCGCCGAAAATATATGAATATATTCTTTATCCAAAACTTATAGGTTTGTCAACAAAAAAAGAGATTATCAGATAATAGAAGTTGCTTTCAATAAAAGATTCCATACCTTATTCTACACTTACTGTCTTTGACAAATAATTGCATTTGAGTGAGTGAGTGGGCCACCAAACTGCATTTGAAAATACTCGCATCGTATAAGCGTTTGGATGTATCTGCCCTTAAAAACACTACTCAAATATGTATAAAAATGCGTCTTCAGCAAATAGTACTCGTATGAAAGATCGCTTGTATGTTTAGTTGCCTATGTCTTAGGAAACAAAAAATAACCTCTACAAGATTCACTTTGAAAATATTTTAAAGATTTTGACAGACCTCTCATGATGACAAATAGGATAGCCAAGATATCGGCTGTGGTTGTTAATGACGAAAAGCCAGATGAGCAAATGTGAAGAACACTTCCGCCCAGGGCGACCTTCCGGAAGCCGTATCTGATCATAAGCTGAAACACACCACAGATGTGCAACATAAAGTTACACTATTTGTGACTTAATGCAAAATGTGACAATATGTTTTTTTATTATCTGGACATGATACGCATGTAAGTCATGAATAAATACACTCACGAAAATCAAAACCACCGATATGACGTTGGTGACCAAGGTAAAAATATCTTAGATGGTATGGTTAAAGCAGTCGCTCGTCAATGCGAAGGCTCGGTTTCGAGACACCATCCAGGTACAATGTGTGAAACCCATTTCTGACATTCCCCGCTATACTATTGCTGAATAAATGCACAGAGCCACGTGAACAATAATCACTCATTTATCTTAAATCAATTACCTGCCAGTCCAGAAAACACACAAAATGTGATCAGATCTTCAGGGACCGTCCGTCCGGCTTCACTGGAATCTCCTCTTAAGTCGACCAGGGGAAAAAACATTAAGGATGTGCAGCACCCAACTGTGATGTTCACTATCACACTGGCAAATATGGGAACGAGAAACAGAATGGTCTTCTTACACTTAGACGTAAGCTGAAATTAACAAAGGAATATTGTTACTCTCTGTTCAATGTCAGTGATGTCATAATGACTTTGTTACACGCTGTTTCTGGGATTTTGTTCCATGGCTATGATGTCTTTCGTTGGATTTTGAAATTACTGACAATGCTAATTTCTTCTTTTGTGTTGTTTATTGGTTTATGTTATTGGTTACTCAATAAAACCTGCAAATATAAAAATAACATTTATCTAAAAAATGAACCGAAAACATCACACAGCCAAACTTCACATAGACTTTTAAACTATTTCAACTCTTACCGTACGTGGCTCGGTTATTACTTCAATGTAATTATACGCAGGGTTGGTTCCAGCAATGCATTCATAGTCATTAGCTTCTGATTGGCTTCTTTCAATAGCCTGATAATCAGAGGCTGGGTTGACATCGTCAATGTAGTTATATTCAACAGAAACAGGATTTCTGTGGTCGGTGCTAGCGTAACTACCAGCAGTAGTTTCATCAATGGATTCGAACTCCCTTGGCTTGTTTTCATCCAGGATCCCTTGTCCTTCGTCATGAGAAGGGAGGATTTCATCAGCGGATTCCAGATGAGAAGTTGGTCTGAATTCAGCCGACATTGTTGGTAATGTCAGATTAAATAGGCTATTTGTAGCAAGTTCGTATGTAGCTGATCTAACGTAGAGGCAATGGACGACAAAGTGAAATCGTTACACTACATTGTGTTTCGCGGCAGTTTCGTTTTGTAATTTTTAGTTAAATATTCATAAGTAAGTTTCACAGCTCGTGTTACTTCTTGTTGCGGAAATTGTATCCGTATGCAGCCGCTGTATTCGTAATCTGACTTCGGGATTAGAATTGAATTATGACAATATTTCATACACTGAGAAACCTTGAAATGTTAAAAGAATAATTATCTCAGTAACCTCTAGTCTCGGACATGTCATGTGTATGTTAATGACCTCGTATTTCATTACATTTTCTCAATTTACTGACGAGTAATGTTTTATAAAACAAGCGTCTGCATTGTTTTTCTAATGAACCTGGCAGACAGACTGAACCATTTTCAAAAGGGAATTTTGTGCCATTGATTCTGAACTTATGTAGATAATATGATGACACAGGGTGTTTGATTAGAATGCAAGGTGTGTGCTCTGTGATTCTATGTTTTCTGTCTTTTTTAGGTTGTAGATTATTTGTTGGACGGTGATTATGACCTTTTCACTTTGGCCACAATGCATGACAGGACTGTTTTTCAGTGATCCACTTATTTAACCCTTTACTCATTTGAGAGGTTACTCTCTGACACTGATCCACACACACACACACACACACACACACACACACACAACGGTGTTCAACGGTTATCCACAAAGCCAACGAGCGCTATAACAGGGACATATTCTGTCCTTGTAAAGTATTCTCACATTTTCAGTTACGGTTTCATAATCAATATTTATTTCTATTCAGTTTAACCGACAGTGAACCTTATATTTCTGACCATCACTGACAGTTTACTTTGTATCTCATCTCATAATAGAATTATTTTTTACACGGACATAATACTATGATGTTGTATTTGTAAATTCAAATTTAATACGATATCGTATTCTCGTAACTAAGTGTATGTTTGATTATTGCCTGAGGAACAACAGTCATATGAGGGTATATATTGATTTGTCACTTGCATGAAGGATTTATTTATTAGTCAAATGTGTGTTTATGCGACCGCCTTTGTGTCGATAGAGCGTTTACCCCTAGAAAGGAGGGCAGGTGGTTCGAACACCAGCCGCGTCATACCGAAAATAACCCGTTAAAAGTTGAAATTTGAGTTTTCTCTGCCTGGCGCTCAGCATAAAGTTGATAAAACAAGAACTGTATACTGTGTGGGAGAGAGAGAGAGAGGTATCTACAGCTTTTACACAACATGTAAAATAATTTTAAAAAAAAGAACATTTTGACACACACACGTTTGATCTTAACTGATGCTGATGATGCAAAGGAAATGAAACGGCAATAAAAGCACTGTAGGCATGTTGAATCTGGCCGCGTCGTACCAAAAGACGTTAAAAGATCGTACTTGTTGTTATCCTGCCTGGCGCTTAAGGGGCAAGAGCAAGGACTGGTCGGCTCAGTATACTGTGTCTGAGTGGAGTATTCATGTTAAACAGCTGCATGGTATCTCAGTGAGCTAGCACGATAACTCGGCATTAGTCTTGACTAGTACAAGCTTACACACACACACACACACACACACACACACACACACACACACACACACACACACACACACACACACACACACACACACACACACACACACACACACACACACACACACACACACACACACACACACACACACTGAAAGAGTGAATCTTTGTCCACAAATAAGCATAACGATCTTGACGTTTTACAAAGTGGTTTTCAAGATACTATTGGACATTTCATTTCGTGCAGTATTAATATAATTGTTATGGAGCTGCAGGCTGCCTCAGACAGTTGTGGCAGGTAAGTTGTTGCTACAAATGACGGGTCTGGCCCTTGGGTAGCAGGGATCGGGCTCCCTATGATCAGGTTTTACAATCCCAGTCGTGTTGCACACCTGATATATCAATACCGACAAAGATTGAGAAAGAAGTTCTGTTCAATAGTATAAGCATCGGCGATGACGGCGAGGCCTCAAATAAACTTTTTCCGATGTGGTTATTGTGATTTGAAACCTGACTGTAATTATGACCATGACACCACAGAATGCTTGAGAATATAAGTATTTGATCCTGCTCTGGAGTAACACTTGTTTATGTTTGTCCCTGTCTGTGACCCCTTTTCGGCGTTCTCTAAGATGGTTGGCCTATTGGCCAGTGAATACATACGCGTTCCAAGAGAGCACAATTTTCAAACCGCTCTTGTGGTCATGGTAGAATGGAGATAGACGTGGTTCCAAAGTAAAATAAGAGGTATCAAATCTACGGTTAGACTATCTCAAATTTAAAAACACAGAAGGTATAACCATTAGGGGTTATGATCAAACTCATAAAATAAGATCTTTGTGCTCGCTACAGCTTAAAAAGCATCAGTGGGAATCCCATTACAGTTCACGTCAGAACTTTGACTGACCAATGAATGACTAACAGGAAGTCGACGTTAGCCAATCAGAAAGCAGCTTTCTCGAGCTTTACGGCACAATTGTCAAACTGTGGACATCCAATCCAGACAACGCTTGGAAAACTATTTTGGCAAAGTTCTCGATTCAAGATTTGGAATGTCATAAATGACCGATATCGTATGATAGTATATTCCCCGGTCTATGGCATGTCTCTTCCGTTTCAAATTTTTATTTAATTGAAGCAAGAGATGCCCCGTGTTAATGATAGAGACTGGATAGTATCTGGTGTTGCCGTTATATAGTATATTAACCTAAGGCTGCATGATTAGAAAACACACTCGGACTTTCACTTACGCGCTCTCATTGGTGAAATGAAAGGTCGTACTGACGTGACCTGTAATGGGATGTCCAGAGGCCTATGTGTAGCGGTAGTGAGCACTAAGATCTGTTTGTGATGATACTGGGGTGTGATTCCTGTTCTGGTGCCCGATTTCTCCCCAGATATAGCATTCGTAAGGTGTGTGTGACATTGCCAATGTGCAGTTAAGGTTATTATCGAACCAACGTCATTCCACTCTCCTGGCAGACGCTCTATCCACAAGACCACGGATGTGATCTGAAAATTTGAACTAGAAGACAAAGAGGTGTTTGATGGATTGAAATCAAATTTGCTAGGACTTCCTATAAAAATAAGATATCTGGTCCGGTTGGTTTCAATACATTTATTTATCTTCCACTCACGGCTGTACGATTGACATAATACTTAGGGGATGTTACGTGTAACAAATACCCCAGAAATCAATGTGGTCGTTAATGTCCACGTGTCTATGTGTTCATGGTGGAAGTTTTGTGTTTCAAAAATGCATGTTAGAGTCATTGTGTGTCGACTACACTACAAGAAAACATCCGTCAACATTAGCAACTTTCACGAAGGCAGGCCATGTATATATATTTAGTAATATAAGAACTGAATCGACAAGAGTATTTCTGATTAGTTAAACCCATGTAGGTTCAGACGGCTTAAAAGGCGTCAGTGAGAACACAGCTTAACACAGCACGGAGTTGAGAGTAAGAGTTGGAGTCAACTGCGCCTGCGTGCTTAATTACGTCATGCCCTGTGTTCCGCTTCTGTTCTTATTGATCACGTCGTACACGCATGGTCAACCACGTGGCGCTGGCCCTCCACGACCACGGCCACCACCGACTCAAGGCCCAGGTAGGTTGACGTTACGTTATGCCTCAAAAAGATACACTCGCCGCCGACTTAAGGTACAAGAAGGTTGGCGTAACTCCTCTTTAAGATACACCCGCCGCCGCCACAAGTAGGTTGGTGTCATGAATCTTTATGATACATCCGCCGCCGTCTCAAGGCCCAGATAGGTTGGCCTTACTCCTCCTCAAGATACACCCGCCGCCGTCTTAAGTCCTAAGTAGGTTAACGTAATGCCTCTATAAGATACACCCGCCGCCGTCACAAGTAGGTTGGTGTGATGTATCTTTAAGACACACCCGAATCAAGGCCCAGGTAGGTTGGCGTTACTCCTCTTTAAGATACACACGCCGCCGTCTTATGACACGTGTGGGTTAGTGTTACTCCTCTTTAAGATACACACGCCGCCGTCTCAAGGCACGTGTGGGTTGGTGTTACTCCTCTTTAAGATACACACGCTGCCGTCTCAAGGCACATGTGGGTTGGTGTTACTCCTCTTTAAGATACACACGCCGCCGTCTCAAGGCCCAGGTAGGTTAACGTTATGCCTCTATAAGATACACCCGCCGCTGTCATAAGTAGGTTGGTGTAATGAATCTTTAGGATACAGACGACTCAAGGCCAAGGTCGGTTGGTGTTACTCCTCTTTAAGATACACACGCCGCCGACTCAAGGCCCAGGTAGTTTGGGATCATGCTTCTATACGTCCGCCCCATAAGCAGACATCTCGTGCGAGCAGTGGACATGACGTATATGACGAGATATGACGTATAGCATATACATATAGGGAGATGATTTACTTTCTGTGCGGCTGGTTTGTGGAATTAGACACGTATTTTATGGAGAAGTGTGTCGGGCGTCGTTGATAGTTATACAGTATTTTACTGTTATCTGTCTATGTTATCTACATGCTGCCACAAATGGCGTATGGGAAGTAAAGTCACCCTTTGTTCACGCCTGGGTTTAACAAAGACTCTGTAGGCATTAATACGCTCACTGACATGTATATTGATGTGGTAGATGAGCTGTTGGTATCAGTTGTGTGTATCAGCTGTGTGTATCAGCTTTCTGCATCAACTGTTTGTATCAGCTGTGTGTATCTGCAGACTGTGTCCGCTGTGTGTATCAGCTGTGTCTATCAGCTTTCTGCATCAGCTGTTGGTATCAGCTGTGTGTATCTGCAGATTGTGTCAGCTGTGTGTGTCAGCTGTGTGTATCAACTTTGTGTATCAACTTTGTGTATCAGCTGTGTGTATCAGCTGTGTGTGTCAGTTGTGTGTGTCAGCTGTGTGCATCAGCTGTGTGTATCAGCTGTGTGTGTCCGCTGTGTGTGTCAGCTGTGTGTGTCAGCTGTGTGTATCAGCTGTGTGTACCAGCTGTATGTGTCAGCTGTGTGTGACAGCTGTGTGTGCCAGCTGAGTGTGTCCGTTGGGTGTATCAGCTGTGTGTGTCAGCTGTGTGTCAGCTCTGTGCATCAGCTGTGTGTCCGCTGGGTGTATCAGCTGTGTGTGTCAGCTGTGTGTATCAGCTGTGTGTCCGCTTGGTGTATCAGCTGTGTGCATCAGCTGTGTTTGTCAGGTGTGTGCGTCAGCTGTGTGCATCATCTGTGTTTGTCAGGTGTGTGTCCGCTTCGTGTATCAGCTGTGTGCATCCGCTGTTAGTGTCAGGTGTGTGTGTGAGCTGTGTGGATCAGCTGTGTGTCAGCTGTGTGCATCAGGTGTGTGTATCAGATGTGTGTATCAGCTCTGTGCATCCTCTGTGCATCAGCTGTGGGTGTCAACTTTGTGTACCAGCTGTGTGTATCAGCTCTGTGCATCCTCTGTGCATCAGCTGTGTGTGTCAGCTGTGTGTGTCAGCTGTGTGTACCAGCTGTGTGTATCAGCTTAGTGCATCCATCAGCTGGGTGTGTCCGCTGTGTGTCTGATGGGTGTATCAGCTGTGTGTATCAGCTGTGTGTGTCAGTTGTGTGTATCACCTGTGTGTGTCAGCTGTGTGGATTAGCTGTGTGTATCAGCTGTGTGTGTCAGCTGTGTGTCAGCTGTGTGTATCAGCTGTGTGCATCAGCTGTGTGTATCAGCTGTGTGTGTCAGCTGTGTGTCCGCTTGGTGTATCAGCTGTGTGTGTCAGCTACGTGCATAAGCTGTGTGTATCAGCTGTGTGTATCCGCTCTATGCATCAGCTGTGTATCAGCTGTGTGTGTCAGATGTGTGTGTAAGCTGTGTGTGTGAACTGTGTGTATCAGCTGTGTGTATCAGCTCTGTGCATCAGCTGTGTGTGTCAGCTGTGTGTACCAGCTGTGTTTATCAGCTGTGTACATCAGCTGGGTGTGTGAGCTGTGTGTCCGCTGTGTGTATCAGCTGTGTGTATCAGCTCTGTGCATCAGCTGTGTGTGTCAGCTGTATGTATCAGCTCTGTGCATCAGCTGTGTGTGCCAGCTGTGTGTGTTAGCTGTGTGTATCAGCTGTGTGCATCAGCTCTGTGTCTCCGCTGTGTGTCCGCTGGGTGTATCATCTCTGTGTATCACCAAGGACGATGTTAGAATTTAGATTCTCTTTGGCCAACACGTAATGTTAAATTTTACGACATGGCGGATTTTATATTTTCGTGCACGTTATTTGACATGTTGAAGTGTTCATATGACTGACCGCTTAGAAGTGCAGCTGTGTGTGTCAGCTCTGAGCATCAGCTGTGTGTGTCAGCTGTGTGTGTCAGATGTGTGTTTCAGCTCTAAGCATCAGCTGTGTATCAGCTCTGTGTGTCCGCTGTGTGTGTCAGCTGTGTGTATCAGCTGTGTGTATCAGCTCTGTGCACCAGCTGTGTGTGTCAGCTGTGTGTGTCCGCTGGGTGTATCAGCTGTGTGTATCAGCTGTGTGTGTAAGCTGTGTGTGTCTGCTGGGTGTATCAGCTGTGTGGATCAGCTGTGTGTGTCAGCTGTGTGACAGCTGTGTATCAGCTGTGTATCAGCTGTGTATCAGATGTGTGTGTCAGCTGTGTGTGTCAGCTGTGTGTATCAGCTGTGTGTATCAGCTGTGTGTATCAGCTCTGTGCATGAGCTGTGTGTGTCAGGTGTGTGTACAAGCTGTGTTTTTTTCAGCTGTGTGCATCAGCTGTGTGTGTCTGCTGTGTGTCCGCTGGGTGTATCAGCTGTGTGTATCAGCTGTGTGTGTCAGCTGTGTGTATCAGCTGTGTGTATCAGCTCTGTGCATCAGCTGTGTGTGTCAGCTGTGTGTGTCTGCTGTGTGTCCGCTGGGTGTATCAGCTGTGTGTATCAGCTGTGTGTGTCAGCTGTGTGTATCAGCTGTGTGTATCAGCTCTGTGCATCAGCTGTGTGTGTCAGCTGTGTGTGTTAGCTGTGTGTATCAGCTGCGTGTGTCAGCTGTGTGTACCAGCTGTGTGTATCAGCTGTGTGTATCAGCTCTGTGCATCAGCTGTGTGTGTCAGCTGTGTGTGTTAGCTGTGTGTATCAGCTGCGTTTGTCAGCTGTGTGTACCAGCTGTGTGTATCAGCTGTGTGCATCAGCTGGGTGTCTCCGCTGTGTGTCCGATGGGTGTATCATCTCTGTGTATCGCCAAGGACGATGTTAGAATTAAGATTATCTTTGGCCAACGCGTAATGTTAAATTTTACGACATGGCGGATTTTATATTTTCGTGCACGTTATTTGACATGTTGAAGTGTTCATATGACTGACCGCTTAGTAGTGCAGCTTTTTGTCTTTTTCTCACTTGCAAGTGACCACTTGTGCGTGACCAAATATGGCTAAGATTGCGTGGAAAAGGCTGATATCTTCCAACTTCAAGAATGGTTGTTTCAGTCACCCAAGATGGCATATCCACCACATTTTTGTACTATCCTTTGACAAGCTTTCTAATTCGCATATTAATTAAAAACGAATCCTGAAAACGACAAAAAAAAAATCTTTTACTTTGGCCTTACCTCTGCATCTACGTTTGTGCAAAATATGCACATATTGAAAAGAAGAAAACCCTACAACAGCAATTTGGATACGATGACCTGCATCAACCAAGTCAGCGAACCTGACCACCCGATCCCGTTAGTCGCCTCTTACAACAAGCACGGTCACCTGTTTCGGCAAGTATGGTTGCTGAAGATTCCAACCCGGCTCTCCACGGGTCCCAATACCAATGCAGGGCGCGTGTAGGCAAGGGGAAATCTCCTCAGACCCTTCAGCCTTCGATCGGGCTATTGCAATAGAAGATATAGTTACACAATTTAGACGATAAAACTAATACTAACAAATATTTATTTTAACAAGAAACGAAGCTGAAAATCCACCGGTTCCATGCTGTTATTGAATTCCAGTGTGCGGATGGATCTCCAATCACTCAGTCACGCGCCCTGTAAGGGGAACGTCACTTTCAAACGTCGACTAGCAGATGCTGATATAAATGTCTGCTGCACCTTCACTTCGTCACAACTCCACACAAACTAGTTCCAGATTAGGTGTTTAGGATGTATTTGCACTGTTTACCGTTCCGCGGTTCTAAGCACGACGAGACTGCATTATAAGAAATCGCTGAAACCCGTTGCGTATCTGGAATACCCACTTCCCAAAGAAAACACCGGTTGTCACGCCTGGCCCGTGATATTGCTGTCCGTTGTGCGTCGCGCTGTGCTGTGCTGTGAGTCTGGCAAAATGACTTGTCTGTGGGATGGAGTCTGGGAAGCTGACATCTGTGGGGAGACAGGTGACGGGCAGGAACATCCACATCAAGGCTCGGGGATTTTTACAGCATATTGATTAAAAACTGAAATAATAACCAGGAAGTACGTGAGCTTAGATTGAGAAATATCGTTAAATATTGAGCCAGTAGACGTGTTTGAGTCGTATGTGACCTTTGCATAGGCTCGACCGACACCTTGCCGACACCATCACACTGACCACGGGTACCTACGTACGTGTTTCGTCATAAGCGAAAGCTCGCAAGTTGAATGTTTTATACCTTCAGAAGGTGAGGTGAGGTGAGGAGAGGTGAGGTGAGGTGGGGTGAGGTGAGGTGAGGTGAGATTAGGTGAAGATGAGGTGAGGTGAGGTGAGGTGAGGTGAGATGAGGATTAACTTCCCTTTCAACATTATTACACTGATACTGCGATGTGCATGCACGCGTGTGTGGCTGAATGTACTAGTCCAGACGAATGCAAGTGTTACAGTGCTAGCCTACTTTGATACCATGACGCAGTTGAACAGGGATACCGCTCAGACATAGTATACAACACTCCCATCTGTCGCAAGAACCTGTAAGAATGTAGTTTGTAGCAGACATTTAGTGCATTTTATTGGGGTAAACAGGGCTATCGTTTAGTGGAATTTTGGAGGTACCCAAATCTACCCATTCACCTCAGGGCGCCGTTGTACAAAACAACATTAGACCCACGACTGTCTAAAGTCTATGTTAAGGTATGAGAGTTACGATCACCTTAGCGCTAAGATCGCTTTGTACAACGGCGCCATGTCCTCGCTGGTTTGTTCAGTTGTCAATGTCAACAACAACCAGTTCTCGCGGTAACGATGAGATTCATATGAACTAAAAAAACAACATATTTCGCCCATGGCATGGTTAACACATGTGTTTTAGATGAGACGGGCTATCAGACACTCAGGTGTGAACACGGGCACCTGTCAACACACACATGATGTTCGTCTAATGTCACGGGACTGTATAATTAACGCGCAAGCTTTTATTGTGAGCTTTAATTCGTGTGGCGCTGTCGTAGAGGCGTAGAGACGTTGATTCAGTAAGATGTTGCCGATGTCGTGCTGGTCAAGGGTGGGTGTGTGCATGGTCCTGTTGTGGTCATTCGTGGCTCGGACAAAAGGTAATATGTACCAGCACGGGGAGCACGTTGATATAGGGTACCTTGAACTGGCGCTGTCCCTGGATGTATTAGCCAGCATCCTGTGTGATATCGATGTTATTGTATTTATCATTCAGAATCCCGTGCGAATCAATGTTACAGTATATACAACGCTGCGTGAATCGTGATTTCAATATTACAGTATATATCAAACTGCATGTTGTGTGATATCAATGTTACAGTATATATCACGCTGCGTGAATCGTAATGTCAATATTACAGTATATATCAAACTGCATGTTGTGTGATATCAATGTTACAGTATATATCACGCTGCATGAATCGTGATGTCAATGTTACAGTATATATCAAACTGCATGTTGTGTGATGTCAATGTTACACTATATATCACGCTTCACGTATCGTGATGTCAATGTTACAGTATGTATCACGCTGAATGCCTCGTACTGTCAATGTTACACTATATATCACGCTGCATGGTCTCGTGATGTCAATTATACAGGATGTATCACGCTGCACGTAATATTACAGTAATGTGACGTCAAAGTTACATTATGCATCACGCTGAATACCTCGTGAAGTCAATGTTACACTTTTTATCACTTTGTATGCCTCGCGATGGAAAGGTTTAGAATATATCGTGTTGCGCGCTTCATGACGTTGATATAACAGTATATATCACGGTGCATGGTCTCATTGTGTCAATGTTACAGTTTATGTTACGCTGTATGCCTCGTGATGTCAGTGTCAAAGTATGTATCACGCTGCATGCCATGTTACATCAATGTTACACTATATATCACGGTACATGTCTCGTGATATCAATGATACAGTATATATCACGCTGCATGCCGTGTTACATCAATGATACAGTATATATCACACTGCATGCCGTGTAACATCAATGTTACAGTATATATCACGCTGCATGCCGTGTTCCATCAATGACACATTATATATCACGCTGCATGACGTGTTACATCAATGACACAGTTCATATCACGCTGCATGCCGTGTTACATCAATGACACACTATATATCACGCTGCATGCCGTGTTACATCAATGTTACGATATATATCACGGTACATGCCTCGTGATATCAATGACACAGTATATATCACGCTGCATGCCGTGTGATCCCAGGTGTGGGTGTCGTCATAGGTCCAGTCAACTGCCCACAACACCCGGCCGCCACCCGGCACTTCTACGACTCCACCACCAACAAGTGCTACCACTTCTACGACGTAGACGACACCCTGGAGGAGGCTGTCAGTCGATGTGAGGCGGAAGACACAAGAGTTGTCGAACTTGGGACAAAAGAAGAACAGAACTGGCTTGTTGGGGGAGTCTGTGGCATTCGAGGTACGAATAACAATTTCTTTTCACCTTCAGTAAAAACATTGACAAAAGGGATATGCTGTCGTCATGCTAATGTCTATCTTGTCTGAGGAAATTGGGATTAGCTCCGTGATGAAAACTGTTGATATCAGTGGCATGGTGGGTAATTTTATTTTTTTTAAAGTAAAGAAATTCCAGAAAACCCTGAAATTACCCGTCATTCCAATACATCCCATATCGTGAAGTCAGCAAGTCTTTATTCAAGGGCCCTGACACGAGGGATATAGTATCTCGGGAATTCTCGAGATTAACAAAACAACTCGGGAAAATTAGAACAGCAATGTTAAGCGTCCAATTATCCTGTAATATAACGTAGGGGTGTGATGCAGTAAAACTTACGTCATTCTACAGGGGCGGTCGGGTAGCCTAGTGGTTAAAGCGTTCGCTCGTCACGCCGAAGACCCGGGTTCGACTCCCGACATGGGTACAATGTGTGAAGTCCATTTCTGGTGTCCCCCACCGTGATATTGCTGGAATATTGCTAAACGCAGCGTAAAACCATACTCACTCACTTACGTCATTCTACATAGTATACTGCACACAACGGAGGGAATACTGGTTCTTGCTGTGATGAGTACCATGACAACGAGTGTGCCACTGAGCTTACTTAAGTACTTGACTCCATTGCCGAAAATACGATTTCGTCTCCGCTTCCTTTCAGCCCGTTGAGGGGCGGTCGTGTAGCCAAGTGGTTAAAGCGTTCGCTCGTCACGCCGAAGACCCGGGTCCCATTCCCGACATGGGTACAATGTGTGTAGCCCTTTTCTGATGTCCCCCGCCGTGATATTGCTGGAATATTGCTAAAGGCGGCGTAAAACCATACCCACTCACTCACTCACTCACTCCAGCCCGTTGGGGCTGGGTACAAGAAGAATAGAGGGCCACGTGGTCCGATGGCATGGGACGTTGTGTGTTGCTTGCCGTTGAGAAGCATTATCTGTTTGCTGGCGTCCCGTCTTTCATTATACGGCAATATTGATCATTTTCTGATAATACTCAAACACAATGCATCTGCAATGAGTTTTTTCAACCTTTTCGTGTCGTTGACGGTACGTGTAAGTATGCTTTTACGCCGCTTGTATCAATTGCCCCGCAATATCACGGCGGGGAACACCAGAAATGGGCTTCATACATTGTACCCATGTGGAATAGCACCCTGATCTTCGGCGTGAGGAGCGAACGCTTTACTATTAGGTTACCTCGCCGCCCCGCTGACAGGTATTACTGGGACCAACCTTGAAGCAAAAGTTGAAGGCAACGACCAATATATAGTCATGACCATTTGGCGCCAATATTCACATTCTGTCCCTAACTTTTCCAAGAATAACAAAAGAGTGAGTATGGTTTTACGCCGCTTTTAGCAATATTCCAGCAATATCACAACGGGGAACAAAATGGGTTTCACACATTGCACCAATGTCTACCCGACCGCCCCTGGAACAAGTGAATGGAAAGTTGCAATGCTTTTTTGGTGCTCTGTCACTATGAAAATGATCCCAGGTCTTCGGCGGGATGAGAGAACGTTTTAACCACTAGGCTACCCCACCACCCAATAACAAAACACCGTTAAAGCCATGTTTCCTAGACAATCATTGTTAAATACATAAATGTTATCCTCGAACTTCCACTGTACACTTACCGTTTGTATCATGGGCCTATGGCCTACAATAAACTTGAATAAAGACTACTACTACAACAAAACACCGGCTCCTCATATAAAGTGCTTCTGTCCAATAGGGATGGGCTGCCGTCCTCTCATTCTATGGCTGGGCCTGGTCCGAGAATCCCCCGACACCTGGAACTGGTTCTACAAGAGCAACCGATGGCTTGTGGTCTCGCCTCGATGGATACATTCGCCTCTTGCCTCTTCTACCGGATACACGCGAGCAGTCACGGACTGGGACGGAAAGTGGCGAGCCGTGACGAGTGGCCAAAAAGCCAAAGTTGTGTGTGAAGAAGTAACAGCAGGTATTTTTCTTTGTTTTATTGCAGTAGCAGTAGTGGCAAATGTTGTGGTAGGTGTAGAAGTGGAAAGTGTGGTGGTCGGTGTAGAAGTGGCAGCTGTAGGTGTGGTAGGTGTGGTAGTGGTAGGTGTATAAGTGGTAGCTGTGGTTGTGGTAGGTGTATAAGTGGTAGCTGTCGTGCTGGTAGGTGTATAAGTGGTAGCAGTGGTGCTGGTAGGTGTATAAGTGGTAGCTGTGGTGCTGGTAGGTGTAGAAGTGGTAGCTGTGGTGCTGGTAGGTGTAGAAGTGGTAGGTGTGGTAGTGGTAGGTGTATAAGTGGTAGCTGTGGTGCTGGTAGGTGTAGAAGTAGTAGCTGTGGTGCTGGTAGGTGTATAAGTGGTAGCTGTGGTGCTGGTAGGTGTAGAAGTGGTAGCTGTGGTGCTGGTAGGTGTATAAGTGGTAGCTGTGGTGCTGGTAGGTGTAGAAGTGGTAGCTGTGGTGCTGGTAGGTGTAGAAGTGGTAGGTGTGGTAGTGGTAGGTGTATAAGTGGTAGCTGTGGTGCTGGTAGGTGTAGAAGTAGTAGCTGTGGTGCTGGTAGGTGTATAAGTGGTAGCTGTGGTGCTGGTAGGTGTATAAGTGGTAGCTGTGGTGCTGGTAGGTGTATAAGTGGTAGCTGTGGTGCTGGTAGGTGTATAAGTGGTAGCTGTGGTGCTGGTAGGTGTAGAAGTGGTAGCTGTGGTGCTGGTAGGTGTAGAAGTAGTAGCTGTGGTGCTGGTAGGTGTAGAAGTGGTAGGTGTGGTAGTGGTAGGTGTATAAGTGGTAGCTGTGGTGGTGGTAGGTGTATAAGTGGTAGCTGTGGTGCTGGTAGGTGTAGAAGTAGTAGCTGTAGTGCTGGTAGCTGTAGAAGTGGTAGGTGTGGTAGTGGTAGGTGTAGAAGTGGTTGCTGTCGTAGTGGTCGGTGTAGAAGTGGCAGCTGTGGGTGTGGTAGGTGTAGAAGTGGTTGCTGTAGTAGTGGTCGGTGTAGAAGTGGCAGCTGTGGTAATGGTCGGTGTAGAAGTGGCAGCTGTGGGTGTGGTAGGTGTAGAAGTTGCAGCTGTGGTAGTGGTCGGTGTAGAAGTGGCAGCTGTGGGTGTGGTAGGTGTAGAAGTTGCAGCTGTGGTAGTGGTCGGTGTAGAAGTGGCAGCTGTGGGTGTGGCAGCTGTGGGTGTGGTAGGTGTAGAAGTGGTTGCTGTGGTGGTGCTGCTGGGTTTAGAAGGGGCAGCTGTGGTAGTGGTAAGTGTAGAAGAGATTGCTGTGGTGGTGGTGGTGGTGGATGTAGAAGTGGTTGTATATTTGTAGTGGTCGTAGTCGTAGTCAATTTGTAAGTGAGAAGTGACAGTTACTGTAATGTAACTTGTAATTTGACATCTTTGGCACCCGAGGACTTTCAGAGAGCGATTGTATGTCTGTAAAAGTTATAAACCCCTGAACACCTGGCAGACCTTCTCTGACGCGTTGTCTGTTCTTGTATAAGATAGCTACGCGATACATCGCAAAGAACAATGAAGAATAATTAAATTTTCCTTGGGTTCATTGAAATTCCTGCATTCTGATTAGCTGAATTGGTCACGTGTTATTGTATTCATTTCCCAATGATTGTAAACACTTTAGCCAGGCCCACAGAAGCGGACTACTTTTGTAAATGGATATAGCTCGATTATATATAATGTCTGTAGAAGTTCTATGCATAACTTATATAAGAATGAAAACCGAATTTGATGCGTGTAACTATCTTGTTTGGTTTAATAAAGTGATTGTAAATATCTCTTGCTCTCATGAATTTCTTCAGTTCTGCCTTTTAGTTGCAAAATGAATGACGTATCGCGATTGTTTATGAATGAAAAAAGTAGTCTCGGTGTGACAGAGGTCACGGTTATCCAATCAAAACGGATAAAACAAGGTCAACCTCGTTGGACACACGTGTGACGTACGGATTTAGTATCTTACCACCTGTATCATCACCACGTGGGTAATAAAAGAAATAATCGTCGTCAGTATATAATATACCATATAAGTAGGGTAATTCTGATTGTAAGTGACGTCATATCTAACAGTATGACGTCATAATATCCGTACTGATTAATAAACGAGTAAATCTTCTAGAAGGATGGTAATTCTCGGGGTAAGCAGCAGTATGTTGAAGCGAATATGAAAATAGAGGCGACAAAAGGTAATGTAATATAACTGTGTTCGAATGAGTGAGTGAGTATGGTTTTACGCCGCATTTTAGCAATATTCGAGCAATATCACGGCGGGGGACAGCAGAAATGGGCTTCACACATTTTACCCATGTCGGGCATCGATGTCGTGACGAGCGAACGCTTTAACCACTAGGCTACCCGACCGCCCCTGTTCGAATGAGAAGCATGAGAGTGTGTATTTCAGTCCAATCACTGCAGGCAAGCAGGTCGTTGATGTTGATGAAGGACACGAGTGTGGTGCTGATAAACCAAGGACCATAGTTTGGGCGAAACTAGGATTCGAACGTGAAACCAGTGGGTGTAGGTACGGCTGAGGGATGCAGCTTCCTCCTCATCCCAGCCCCACATTAACATGCACAGATGACACAAGGTAAACACAGTAATTCTGTCCCATGTCAATATAAATATTTTGTTCCTATTGTGATGTTTAATGCATGTTGTTCTCCCAGGGGATATGCCGCCAACATCACCTCCACCTCCCCCAACACCGCCTGCAACATCGCCGCAAAAAAACATGAAAACACCTAGCGCATGCGCAAAAGTGGGGCGCGAAGCAGACGACATCGCCATCACGAACTTTGAGCAACTGTCCTCCAGCGTGCTGGTCGCTGAGCTGAACGTGACAAGAAGGAAATCAAGGCTGGCGTGTGCTGTGGCCTGCTCCAGGAAACAACGTTGTGTGATGTTCAAGAAGCAGCCGGGCAGTCGAGAGTCGTGTTACACGTACAGTCTGTCCAGCACCGGGTCTCCTGCGGACTGTGCGGGCAGCCCGCCACCATGTTACTGGAAGTCCTGCTGGCGTCCGGAGCTGTGACGCCCGTGTCATCTCACTGGACCATATATCATGTACAACCCGTCCTGCTGATGTCCGAGCTGTGACGCCCGTGTCATCTCACTGGACCATATATAATGTACTACCTGTCCTGTTGGCGTCCGGAGCTGTGACGCCCTTGTCATCTCACTGGACCATATATAATGTACTACCTGTCCTGTTGGCGTCTGGAGCTCCGACGTCCGTGTCATCTCACTGGACCATATATTATGTTCTACCTGTCTTGCTGGCGCCCGGAGTGTTCAGCTGGTAGACTTAATGTGACATTGCTCTGAGATGACAAGCCGATAGTATTCAATATCATCATTTAATTTAACAATAAACAACAGCTGACATGTTGATCTGTGACGCCCATGTCATCTAACTACACTATATATCGTGGCATGTAGTACCTGTCCTTGGGTGGTGGGAAAGCCAAACGTTCGGTCGTCACCCGGGACCGATTCCCGACATGGGTACAATGTGCGAAGCCCATTTCTGGTGTCCCCCGCCGTGGTGTTGCTGGAATATTGCTAAAAGCGGCATAATACCATACTCGCTCACCCACTTCCTGGCCGACATCATGTCAGATGATTTGTACCTGGTCACCTTCAAAAGGAATGAACTCTACCACTGCTCAGCGCAGACTGGAACAAGTGAGTGAGTGTGGTTTTACGCCGCTTTTAGCAATATTCCAGCAATACCACGGCGGGAGACACCAGAAATGGGCTTCGCACATTGTACCCATGTCGGGAGTCGAACCCGGATCTTCGGCATGACGAGCGAACGCTTTAACCACTGGGCTACCCGACCGCCCCTGGAACAAGTGAATGAAAAGTTGCAATGCTTCTTTGGTGCTCTGTCACTATGTTTACTGCACACCAATTGAAAACCAACAGCAGAGTGGACAGCTCTGAGTGTATAATGTATGACGTTTCATTTGTGTAATGTACAATGTTGATAAACTAGAACAAACCGTCGCTGCAAGCGTGTAGAAGGACCGACGTGGGGAAGGATGGGCTTACCTTTTCGAGAACAACTGGTATCTTCAATATTCATATTGATTTATAAACTGCCGGAAACGTAGAATGTAAACTCATGCTTATGGAAAGGGTGTCTCGCTTCTATAGCTGTTTACATAGTGTAGTACCGTTGGTGCGAAACAGAATGATCTGCGTGTTTTACATAATGCAATTGAGATACGATGAAATGCATCAACCATGTGATCCTGTTACCTCGTTGGGGGCACGGGTGGCCCAGTCGTCTGAGGCGCCGCGATTCGCTGTGCGGAGCTGCGTCCCTTGGGCACGCCAGAAACCTATGATCTTGGGTTTGAATCCCGGTTCGCCCCGATTATGTTTCTAGGTTTGTCAGCACCATGGCCGTGCTCGTGGGTTTCACCGAAGTGGTAAACGTCTGAGACCTGCATCACTTCGGGCTTTCCTCCCATCTTAAGCTGACACGCCGTGATATAACTGGAATACTGTTGAAACCCAACTCACTCACTCGCGGTGACCTTGTCGGGTGTTAAAGTCACATGGAAATGGGATAATGTTCGGCAAGAGTGGTTCAGTTATTGCTTCCCAAGATGGTGTGTTATTACAGGCCGCAAAGTAGGGGTTCCTGTACACTTGACCATCCGTGGTGTAGACGAGATGAAATCCAGAGACGTTTACACACGCATCAGTACAGGGATTAACAGAGTCCGGGCAGCTTGTAACGTGGGTGAAATGCCCGAAACCAGACATTACCTGACGAAAGAAAGTTCGTGTCGTGGTTGTTTACAGCCATATCTGACAATTTGAATGTATCACCTACAACAAACCCCGTGAAGTCAGAGGGTTTGATGTAGTTCACACACAGTGGGCGTGACGTAGTTCACACACAGTAGTCTTGTTGGTTGGTTGTTGGTTTGTTGTTTAACGCCGCAGCTATATGACGGCGGTCTGTAAATAATCGAGTTTGGATCAGACAATCCTGTGATTGATATCATGAGCATCGATCCAGGCAATTGGGATCGATGACATGCATCAACCAAGTCAGCGAGTCTGACCACCCGATCCCGTCAGTCGCCTTTTACGACAAGCATAGTCGCCTTTTACGGCAAGCATGGGTTGCTGAAGACCTATTCTACCCCGGATCTTCACGGGTCCAGCCACAGCGATGCAGCTGATGTAGTTGTGCATGGAAACATCCAGGTCCTTCTATAGCATCAAGGTGACGTCGTGGCAGCAATCGCCATACAAACCGCACAGGTCATCACAAAAACATCCCATCATGTAAGTACCATCTTTTAACGTCTTTTACAGAAGATCGAACCCCGGACCTTCCGCTCTCCGGGCGGACGCTCTACCACTAGACCACGGAGGCGTTCTCTCATCTGTGAGAGTCAAGGTGATGAAGTCTGCATCAATAGTTTCCTGCTATTGTCATATAGATAGACTGCAGAGGGAAGACCGCCTCCGTGGTCTAGTGGTAGAGCGTCCGCCCGGAGAGCGGAAGGTCCGGGGTTCGATCCCCGACAGCGTCATACCAAAAGACGTTAAAAGCTGGTACTTGTTGTTACCCTGTCTTGCGCTCGGCATTAAGGGGCTAAAACAAGGACTGGTCGGCTCGGAGTCAGTATACTGTGTCTGAGTGGGGTATTCATGTTAAACTGCGGCATGGTATCTCAGTGAGCTAGCACTATAAATCGGCATCAGTCCGGACTAGTACAAGCAGCCACACACACACACACACGTGCATGCACGTCGCTATATAAGTGCAATAATCTTGGACGCGACGTTAAACCCAATTTCACCTCACCTAGACTGCAGAGGGAGTCTGCCACACTCCCTTAGTACCATCTTCATATATACATTCTTATAGAGACGAAGATGCCGTTTACAGAAGGATATTTGGACATTATCATTTAATTTGTTGTGCTATGTTCCCCAAACTTCAGCTCCGTACCACAAGATCTGAACGGCAACACCGTCAACTATTTTAAATGCATCTTGAAATGATAGGTATCCATTTATCTTTTAATAGCTGTTGATGAATCTGATTGATTTCATTGCTTGAGCTGTTGGAACTAAAGGTCTTACTCCATGAACAAATTGGGGTGAAGACTGTTCCTAAATATTTATAACAATTCACAACTTAATTTCCCCCCCCCCTTTGAAATACCTTTTCTATAGCGTTTAAATATTCCATCTAGTTGAAACACAATAATTTTAGGTGCGTTTAAATAAGCTTCCATTCCAGTGGATACACAGAAAGTTTCAAGAACATTTATATTGTTTTATAGCTTTAAAGCACTGTCCATAACAGGCGATACATCGTCTGCGTATAGTGATGCAAATAGACGTGGTGCCTCACTTCTAATTCATATGCCTTGACCACCATGTTTTATCAACATTACTGTGAGTTATTTACAAAGATTATACAAAAAGTATTGGGCTGAAAACACATCCCTGACGGGTGCCGAAATTAAAGGCGAAATAATAAGAAAGACCATCCTTCATTCGAACACATGATGTTAAGTTAGAGTCCATCGATACTTGTAATCGTAGAAAGTTCCCATTTATTCCCACTGGATTTAAGCTTTCTAAAAGGAAGTTGTATTGGACTTTCGAAAGCCTTCAAAGAAAAGTCAGTAAAGGTGCAGTAAAAGTCAGTAAAGGTGCAGTAAAAGTCAGTAAAGGTGCAGTAAAAGTCAGTAAAGGTGCAGTAAAAGTCAGTAAAGGTGCAGTAAAGGTGCAGTAAAAGTCAGTAAAGGTGCAGTAAAAGTCAGTAAAGGTGCAGTAAAAGTCAGTAAAGGTGCAGTAAAAGTCAGTAAAAGTGCAGTAAAAGTCAGTAAAGGTGCAGTAAAGGTGCAGTAAAAGTCAGTAAAGGTGCAGTAAAAGTCAGTAAAGGTGCAGTAAAAGTCAGTAAAAGTGCAGTAAAAGTGAGTAAAGGTGCAGTAAAAGTGAGTAAAGGTGCAGTAAAAGTCAGTAAAGGTGCAGTAAAAGTCAGTAAAGGTGCAGTAAAAGTCAGTAAAAGTGCAGTAAAAGTCAGTAAAGGTGCAGTAAAGGTGCAGTAAAAGTCAGTAAAGGTGCAGTAAAAGTCAGTAAAGGTGCAGTAAAAGTCAGTAAAGGTCCAGTAAAAGTCAGTAAAGGTGCAGTAAAGGTGCAGTAAAAGTCAGTAAAAGTGCAGTAAAAGTAAAACTGCAGTAAAAGTCAGTAAAAGTGCAGTAAAAGTCAGTAAAGGTGCAGTAAAGGTGCAGTAAAAGTCAGTAAAGGTGCAGTAAAAGTCAGTAAAAGTGCAGTAAAGGTGCAGTAAAAGTCAGTAAAAGTGCAGTAAAAGTAAAAGTGCAGTAAAAGTCAGTAAAAGTGCAGTAAAAGTCTGTAAAGGTGCAGTAAAGGTGCAGTAAAAGTCAGTAAAGGTGCAGTAAAAGTCAGTAAAGGTGCAGTAAAGGTGCAGTAAAAGTCAGTAAAGGTGCAGTAAAAGTCAGTAAAGGTGCAGTAAAAGTCAGTAAAGGTGCAGTAAAGGTGCAGTAAAAGTCAGTAAAGGTGCAGTAAAATCAGTAAAGGTGCAGTAAAGGTGCAGTAAAAGTCAGTAAAGGTGCAGTAAAAGTGCAGTAAAAGTCAGTAAAGGTGCAGTAAAGGTGCAGTAAAGGTGCAGTAAAGGTGCAGTAAAAGTCAGTAAAGGTGCAGTAAAAGTCAGTAAAGGTGCAGTAAAAGTCAGTAAAGGTGCAGTAAAATCTACCCTTTGAAACGTATTTCTGTACAGTCGCTTGAAGAGTAAATATTTAGTTTATGGTTGAATATCCTAGTCTAAAACCTGCTTGTGTTTCATTAAAGATATTGTTCTGTCACACCAGGACTGGAGGCGTCTGTTTCAGGGGAATATCTCTCATTGGTACGTTATGTAAGGTATTGACTTCCATTCTAGACAGACGCCCCTAGTCCTACTGTGAGAGAACACGCCGTGCTATAAGGAGAATACTGTATTCGACGTAATAAGCGCCCAGGGCGCTCTCAAAATTAGAAATAGGGGGCTCTTATTAGAATATTATTTTGGTGAAAAAAACAGAATTGAAAGCTAAATATCGTGGTTTATGCTGACAGCCTGAAATGTTTATTTACGACAGATATATGTTTCAAGAATTTAATTGCAAATAATAAAGGGTGCATATAACACACGAGTGCGTATTATACGCAAATAGGGGAGGGAGTGCGTATTATATGCGAATAGGGGTCGGAAGGGGTGCTAACTGGGATTGTTCACTAGCCAGTATATCAGCAAATCTCGCCGTGAGCGCTTATTAGAGCGGGGCGCTTATTACGTCGAATACGGTACTGTTAAAAGCGGCGTGACACACAGCTCACTCACTCATTGTGAGTAACACCAATCTCACGTTATGCCAGCGCCCTCTGTTGGCAGACTGGAGTAACAGAAGTAAACCAACCATCAGTATCATTGAAGAGTCTGCCATTCAATGTGTGTCAGAAGTACAACAGAGGTCTGCCAGCTTAAAGGGGCACTGATCTAACGGAATTCCCCGGATTGGTTGTTGCCTTTGTTATTGTTTTTTCCCCCGTGAGTACCCGGATGATACGCAACGCAACTGAGCGTGACCAGAGACTGGGCTACCGTCTGCAAGGACAGCTAAATAAACTTGGAGGCTGGAGGCAATATTTGTTTTACGCATTTTTGCATAAACACTGATTGGTTAACCGGGATCTATAAAGATTTCGACAAAGGGCGCATGTTAATTAATTTCTTCAGCCTAAACAAACAGACAAAAAGAACGGCAGAGCTCATCGGATGTCGTCATTTGGAAATACCCCAGATGGTTATAGTTTAATACTAAAAAAAAGTATCCATGCAGTGAAAGTATTTTCGGATTTCGGATTGCGTCGATAATACGATATTTACTCCCTTGTTGTCATTCACGTTTTCTCGTATAACCCCTACACTTGTGTATTTGTCGTCATTCACTTGATGCTCAGTTAATGAATTTATTACAGGTACAATTAGTGGGAGCACCACTTAGATTACCTGACAAAGGTTCCCATTTGGCATTTATTGTGTCTGGGGTAATTATTCAATCTAAATCCAGGTTTGAAGTGAGGTGAAATGTGTGTTATGTAATATGCACGTGGCAGACCAGCAAGAGGTGAATGATCAGTTCATTTACTTTTTTTTGTAAATCAACGGATCGTTCCTAGTCATCAAAGGATTAACAGAAAATACGTTGATTGATTAATCACTGTTATTTTGCACAGTGGATATGTCAAAAGTGAGTGTTTACATGTCTAGGTTTACTAAAACAAAGGGAATACACTCATATCATGGCGTGAAGTGCCGATGTAAAAACAACATACTTTGTTCAAAGGGTTAACTGATAATACGTTGATTGATTGATCATTGTTATCTATCACTTAAATGGATTTTTTAGGAACTATGGACGTTATGGAAATAGTTGTCACGTGGGCTTTCTCAGCTGCCCCTTGAGACTTGACACCTATGTGAAACACCTGAAACAATCCAAGTGATCAGTTGAGAAACGGACACGGGTTAAAATATCCCCAAACGATATATATTTTTAAAAATATGTGATTGTTACAGAGACACGTGACATCGAATAAGTTTTTTTGTACAGCTGCAGACGATTGGGATATTGTTCCTTTGTGTGGATATTCATGGATACATTCCTGGAACAAGGAAGCTGCCTAAAATTTATACACATAAATTTGGTAGGTTGTAATTATGGTATTTGCATTTTGTTTTCCTTCATTTGCTGTAACATTGAACCGATTCGTCCTTGTTTCTCTACGTCTTGGTTGGGAAATTCTTCAATGCGCGATAGACGTTGTTTTCACAGGCCTTTTCCTTTGTAAGCGTGTATATATTACCGTCAATTTGTAAAACGTGATTCTCTCAGGCAATTTGTAAAATGTGTAAATATTTCAGTCATTTTGACTAAAAGATGTGTCCAGATTGAATAAGACGATTAAAAGGGCCTACAAACATCACAACTGATTATTATATAGGATTAGAAGCCAAACAACATAGAAATGTACTTTTCAACGTAACATTTTCAGTCTCTTGGTGATGACATTAAACATCAAAATGTTTGGAATTCGTTATCATAATAATACAGATGGAAATGTTTTTCAGTCACTTTGTAAAATAACTGAATATTTAGGCGTTTAATAAATTTGAAAATGTTACACATTTTGACAGTAAAAAAATATACACACTATATAAAAGCAATGCTCAGGTGAAATATTAACTTTGTGTTGCAAGTCAAAATAGTGTAAACGAAAATCGCAAAATTACCAAGCAAGCGTCTTATCAAAACTTCGTCACCATTACCGATGCTACCCACAAAGATACCTACATTTCCTTATTATCTCGAAAACTGTATTTCATTTTGTTGATCAATGTGACCATACGCCCTTATTACTACCCATACAAGTGACTAATGCGCTTACGAATGGCGCAGCAGAGGTCGCGAACTAGTCTAGATTTCTGCTATACATCCGGGTACTCACTGGGAAAAAACAATAACAAAGGCAACAACCAGTCCCGGGGAATTGCGTTAGATCAGTGCCCCTTTAAGTCTCCGAGCAAAATAATTTTAGATTCGGGGTAGTCAGCTGTAACGGTTTCCAAGAACACACTTGAAGTGTCTATTCCATCCATATCACCGTTTCTATAACATTATAGTTCTTGAATATATATACGTTTATCTTATGTGGCATTTTTGGACATAAATCTTGTGAGCGACCAAGGTTGAAAAGCGATTGTACTCAGTGCATCTTTGTGAGAGCTAAACATGTGTTCTTATATTATGACGTAGCGCATAGGGAGACGGGAACCAGCTTGTATAGAAACGGAGACCGACTGGACTAAGTAGGATGGGACAAATAAACGAGCTGATTCGCTTACTTACTTACTTACTTATATTAGGGGATTTTACGTGCGCTTTCCGACTGGAGCGTATTTCGCACACGGGCCCGGCCGGGCCATTTAGTGATATAAAAGGGGAAGCGAGAAGAGTGCAACCAAGGAGGGGGGTTTAGTGGTTGCTTATATAAAATTTTGAAATTTTGAGATTTGGAAGACATGCCTTGGGGGAGTGGTTGGGACTAAGGGAGTGTGTGGGGGTGAGTTGTTGTTTTTAGATGTTTAGTGTTGGTGGTTTAGTGAATTTTTAGATACGGTTTATTAGGTCTGTTTTGGTTAGGTAAATGCCTAGGGCTTTGAAGTTTTCTATTTTATTTTGAGGGTTTAGGATTGCTTCTAAGGTAAGAGCTTTATTTGGATTTAGGTTGGTTTGTAATGTTGTACGGTGGGTGTGGTAGTGGGTGCAATGTAGTAGTACGTGGTCTATTGTTTCTGGGTGAGTGCAGTGTGGGCACTTCCCGTTTGCGTGTTTTTTTAGTTTTAGAAGGTGGTTATTTAGTTTGGTGTGTCCTGTTTGGAGTTTGGTGATTATTCTATCGATTTTTTTGGAGGGATGAAAGGTTGAAAAGCGATTGTACTCAGTGCATCTTTGTGAGACCTAAACATGTGCTCTTATATTATGACGTAGCGCATAGGGAGACGGGAACCAGCTTGTATAGAAACGGAGACCGACTGGACTAAGTAGGATGGGACAAATAAACGAGCTGATTCGCGTTTGCATGGCCCCTTAAATGGCTTAGATTATAAATACCGGTTCCTAGTTTGGGGCAGGTGGACGACGCGCATAGGGAGCCGGGAACCAGCTTATACATCCTCCGTGCATTAAGAGTCACATGATCTGGTCACATGATCAAGAACAACATGGCGGAGTGTTGATGCTCTTCAGGACAAGGGATACATGTCAACAGGGCGCTATTTTTATCCGTTGTAATTTACATAGATGTTAACAATGGCTTCCAGTAAGTAGAAATCTGTGTCGGTGTGAGTGGTGTTTAGTCTGATTTTAATGTCAATTAATGATAACAGTAATATTCCTAGCGACAGAATCTAGAATTGGAATGTTATTCTTACCTTGAGCAGATCATAGCATTGAACATGTGAAGAGCAAAGTTTACGTATGGGAAGTTTTACTTGTTTGTTGGAGTTGACGAGGTGGTGATAAGTTGTGCGTTAAAGGTCAAAGTCTAATGGGGCATTGAGGTCAGACCTTTTAATTTCAACTTCGTCTTGTGTAGAAATTAATTCATAAAAGTGACTAGAATGTCTGGGATGTGTAATAGAAGCTAGTGCATTATGTTTACTTTAGGAATCCATCTATCTAGCCATCATGTGGTGGCTTACGAGTTTAGTTCATAAGTCTGAAGAAAGAGGACGTAGGATGAATGAAGGTAGTCAAGAGAATAAGAGAGAGAGTACATGTATATTGATGTCAACCTCTTTATTATGAAGAACACAAGGTTTTGGAGTGTATGCATACTCTTTCATCAGGTGAATGATTCAGAGGGCAGTAAACTACAGTTATAACGAACATGCTTATAACGAACTGACAGATATGACAAACTTACTTTTTTGGTCCCGACTATTTGCTGTAGTTATGCTGTATATATGCTTATAACTACCTATGGTTATAACAAACGAAAATTAGTAGTCCCCTTGAGTTCGCTATAACCGTACTTACTGTATATGTATTAGTTATTCACACCGTTTCCTAAGTTTAGCCACAAACTCATTGACCCGCCAACCTTCCTACGGCCTGTGTGATGTATATCAGACAGTTGGGGGTTTATGTGATACCTCACTAATACCTCTAGTCCTTCATCTCCTGGCTTTGCTGGGTCAACTACATTCCTAATTGATGTATAAATTTTACTGCCAGCCACTCAGCACGATTGCCTTTTTCTTCTTTTCGTCCATTATCTCATTCACTTCAAAGTAATGTTCCCAACATTCAGTGTTCCGGGACTATTCTTCATGCTGATCAACACAGTCCGATGTCACCCTCACTTGATCTGAGATGACTTTACTTCTACTTACATCCTTGTCACCAATATATGGGGGGCCCAGTTGTCTAAGGGGCCGCATTTTTGCTGTGCAGTTGTGTCCCTTGGGCACGCAAGAAACCTGTGATTGTGGGTTCGAATCGCCCCGATTATGTTTCTAGGTTTGTCAGCACCATACCCGTGCTCGTGGGTTTCACCGAAGTGGTAAATGTCTGAGACCTGCATCACTTCTGGCTTTCCACCCACATTAAGCTGACACGCTGCGATATAACTGGAATACTGTTAAAAGTGGCATTAAACCCAATTAACTCTTACTCACTCATTGCCAATTTGTAATATACAACCCTTCATAGTTTCCACAACTCAGTAAAATAAACATATAGTCACATTGGGCAGAAGCAAATGACAACAAAAAGCTGTTGGTAAGGTTCAGTCATTTGCTGATGATGGCGTGATCCACAGACATTGATACGTAACACGTGACACAGTTCACACACAGAGGGTGTGACGTAGTTCACACACAGTGGGCGTGACGTAGTTCACACACAGTGGGCGTGACGTTGTTGACACACAGTGGGCGTGACGTAGTTCACACACAGTGGGCGTGACGTTGTTGACACACAGTAGGCGTGACGTAGTTCACACACAGTGGGCGTGACGTAGTTCACACACAGAGGGTTTGACGTAGTTTACACAAAGAGGGTGTGACGTAGTTCACACACAGTAGGCGTGACGTAGTTCACACACAGTGGGCATGACGTTGTTCACACACAGAGGGTTTGACGTAGTTCACACACAGTAGGCGTGACGTAGTTCACACACAGTGGGCATGACGTTGTTCACACACAGAGGGTTTGACGTAGTTCACACACAGTGGGCGTGACACTGCTGTAATGTAAACAAAAACCACATGCTTCTACCATGTCTACAGCACCCAGTAGCATGCAGTAATAATATTCTACAGTTACCATGGTTACAGTCAGTTACACACTTGAATATGGCTGCCGAATGACGTGGCTAGTAACTCGTCTCTATATATAGGAGAGACAGAGCTATGACAAGGGTATTTGGATATACATGTATATACATTTGGAATTCAAACATTTTATGAAATTCAGTAACTCAGAATTTCACATTGAATTTTGTTATTGGAAATGTTTAACAAAGGATAACAGTAAAATAGTGAAGCAAAGACCTTTAGCTCATCAATAATTTCATTCCAGCTGTTACAGGTCTAGTGAAAATACTCAAGTTATTGCAAATTATCACCAGGGGGTCGGCCATTGATTGAAAGTCGATTAATGATACTTTTTAATATGTTTCTTGGTGCCAAAAAGTCTAGAAATTTCTTGATACTCTTGGTATGCAAGATTGACCAGATGGTTAGTCAGGAAAACATGTTAGTATTATTTGAATCTCAACCATACTCTTGTGATAGAGTTATACTCTCGAAACCTACATGGAAAAATCTCAACTGAAAATCTGAAGAACAAGAGTTTCTGGCATAACTCATGACTCCATGGCAGATGTATTTATATGCATCAGGATCAAGAGAGTTGGCATGTAGTGGAAAATGAGTTTGCCAGGGCCAGTACCTGCCATGGGTGTGACATGAGTTTGCCAGGGCCAGTACCTGCCATGGGTGTGACATGAGTTTGCCAGGGCCAGTACCTGCCATGGGTGTGACATGAGTTTGCCAGGGCCAGTACCTGCCAGGGGTGAGACATGAGTTTGCCAGGGCCAGTACCTGCCATGGGTGTGACATGAGTTTGCCAGGGCCAGTACCTGCCATGTGTGTGACATGGGTTGACATGTACTGGACATGAGTTTGCCAGGGCCAGAGTGAGTGAGTGAGTGAGTTGGCTTTAAACCGCTTTTAACAGTATTCCAGTTATATCACGGCGTGTCAGCTTAATGTGGGAGAAAAGCCCGAAGTGATGCAGGTCTGAGACGGTTACCACTTCGGTGAAACCCACGGGTATGGTGCTGACAAACCTAGAAACATAATCGGGTTAACCGGGATTCGAACCAACAATCATAGGTTTCTGGCGTGCCTAAGGGACGCAACTTTGCACAGCGAATTGCGGCGCCTTAGACGACTGGGCCATCCGTGCCCCCTGCCAGGGCCAGAACCTGCCATGGGTGTGACATGAGTTGGCTTGTATCAACTACTTACCATGTACTAGGAAAAGAGCAGAATAGTTTGAGGTTTTATACGATTACTGATATTTGTATGTGATGTATTTGCAGAATTCCGCCTTGCCCTCGTACAACTTGCAGTTGGGGTGTCCAAGTCAGACAATCTGGCCAGGGCAGCCAAACTCATCAAGGAAGCTGCAAGTGGTGGAGCAAGGGTTGTTGCGCTACCGGTAAGATTCTGTCAGTGGTGGAGCAAGGGTTGTGGCACTACCAGTAAGATTCAGTCAGTGGTGGAGCAAGGGTTGTGACATTACCGGTAAGATTCAGTCAGTGGTGGAGCAAGGGTTGTGGCACTACCGGTAAGATTCAGTCAGTGGTGGAGCAAGGGTTGTGGCACTACCGGTAAGATTCAGTCAGTGGTGGAGCAAGGGTTGTGGCACTCTCGGTAAGATTCAGTCACTGGTGGAGCAAGGATTGTTGCGCTACCGGTAAGATTCAGTCAGTGGTGGAGCAAGGGTTGTGGCACTCCCGGTAAGATTCAGTCAGTGGTGGAACAAGGGTTGTGGCACTACCGGTAAGATTCAGTCAGTGGTGGAGCAAGGGTTGTGGCACTCCCGGTAAGATTCAGTCAGTGGTGGAGCAAGGGTTGTGGCACTCTCGGTAAGATTCAGTCAGTGGTGGAGCAAGGGTTGTGGCACTACCAGTAAGATTCAGTCATTGGTAGAGCAAGGGTTGTGGTGCTACCGGTAAGATTCAGTCAGTGGTGGAGCAAGGGTTGTGGCACTCCCGGTAAGATTCAGTCAGTGGTGGAGCAAGGGTTGTGGCACTACCGGTAAGATTCAGTCAGTGGTGGAGCAAGGGTTGTGGCACTACCGGTAAGATTCAGTCAGTGGTGGAGCAAGGGTTGTGGCACTCTCGGTAAGATTCAGTCACTGGTGGAGCAAGGATTGTTGCGCTACCGGTAAGATTCAGTCAGTGGTGGAGCAAGGGTTGTGGCACTCCCGGTAAGATTCAGTCAGTGGTGGAACAAGGGTTGTGGCACTCTCGGTAAGATTCAGTCAGTGGTAGAGCAAGGGTTGTGGCACTACCGGTAAGATTCAGTCAGTGGTGGAGCAAGGGTTGTGGCACTACCGGTAAGATTCAGTCAGTGGTGGAGCAAGGGTTGTGGCACATGTAAGATTCAGTCAGTGGTTGAGCAAGGGTTGTGACATTACCGGTAAGATTCAGTCAGTGGTGGAGCAAGGGTTGTGCCACTACCGGTAAGATTCAGTCAGTGGTGGAGCAAGGGTTGTGGCACTACCAGTAAGATTCAGTCAGTGGTGGAGCAAGGGTTGTGACATTACCGGTAAGATTCAGTCAGGGGTGGAGCAAGGGTTGTGGCACTACCGGTAAGATTCAGTCAGTGGTGGAGCAAGGGTTGTGACATTACCGGTAAGATTCAGTCACTGGTGGAGCAAGGGTTGTGACACTCCCGGTAAGATTCAGTCACTGGTGGAGCAAGGGTTGTGACACTCCCGGTAAGATTCAGTCAGTGGTGGAGCAAGGGTTGTGGCACTACCGGTAAGATTCAGTCAGTGGTGGAGCAAGGGTTGTGACATTACCGGTAAGATTCAGTCACTGGTGGAGCAAGGGTTGTGGCACTCCCGGTAAGATTCAGTCAGTGGTGGAGCAAGGGTTGTGACACTCCCGGTAAGATTCAGTCAGTGGTGGAGCAAGGGTTGTGGCACTCCCGGTAAGATTCAGTCACTGGTGGAGCAAGGGTTGTGGCACTCCCGGTAAGATTCAGTCAGTGGTGGAGCAAGGGTTGTGGCACTACCGGTAAGATTCAGTCAGTGGTGGAGCAAGGGTTGTGGCACTACCGGTAAGATTCAGTCAGTACCCTTGATCCATGTTATTTTACTGTGCATAGATGTGACTGATGTTAGTTTGGAGTATCTTATTATGTAGAAGTGAATGAAGCAGTGGATATTGTTTCTGTTTCCACTAGGAATGTTTCAACTCCCCGTACGGCACCAAGTATTTCCCCGAGTACGCCGAGGCAATCCCCGGACCCTCCACTGATGCCTTGTCTAAAGCAGCCAAGGAAAACAACGTCTTTGTGGTGGGAGGTGAGGCACATGTTATTTCATTGTTTTATTCACAATTTACAGATGAAAAATAGAGTACCTCTTAATTCATTTTCAGTGGATCCGTTTGCATTCCAGTTTTATCATTCTCAACTCTCTGGGGAGTATACAACCCAAGCTAGGGGCGCTAGGTTTTAACATGTATGGCAGTATAATAGTATATTGGACATGTATGGCAGTATTATAGTATATTGGACATGTATGGCAGTATTATAGTATATTGGAGATACATGGCAGTATTATAGTATTTTGGACATGTATGGCAGTATTATAGTACTTTGGAGATACATGGCAGTATTATAGTACTTTGGACATGTATGGCAGTATTATAGTACTTTCGAGATACATGGCAGTATTATAGAGCATTGGACATGTATGGAAGTATTATAAGTACTTTGGAGATTCATGGCAGTATTATAGTAGTTTGGAGATACATGGGAGTATTATAAGTACTTTGGACATGTATGGCAGTATTATTAGTACTCTTGACAAGTGTTATGAGTATTTCATTTCCTAATGACATGGTAACAGATGTGTCACCTGCAGCAGTTGTTCTTACAGAGACTGGTTCCTGGCAGGCCATGAGTTAGGCCATCTTTATTATTGTTGAGAGAGTTTGTGGTATATGTGGTGTTACTTTGCTGCTTGAAATTTGATACAGTGTTTCTATTGGCCAGGTTCAATCCCCGAGGAAGAGAACGGCAACTACTACAACACTTGCACTGTGTATAACCCCGAGGGATCACTCATAGCTAAACATAGAAAGGTGAGGTGAGAGTCAGGGATCACTCCATGAACAAGTATTGGTCCCCTTAATACTTAACAGGTAATGAAAGGTTCCCCCAAATACTGAACATGTAACTTAGAGATCATGTGGTCAGGTGGATAGATGATGTGACCAGATGGGGAGATCATGTGACCATATGGTGAGATCATGTGACCAGATGGTGAGATCATGTGACCAGATGGTGAGATCATGTGACCAGATGGTGAGATCATGTGGTCAAATGGAGATGTCATGTGACCATCTGGTCAGATGGAGAGATCATGTGACAAGATGGTGAGATCTTGTGACCAGATGGTGAGATCATGTGACCAGATGGTGAGATCATGTGGTCAAATGGAGATGTCATGTGACCATCTGGTCAGATGGAGAGATCATGTGACAAGATGGTGAGATCTGGTGACCATATGGTAAGATCATGTGACCAGATGGTGAGATCATGTGACCAGATGGTGAGATCATGTGACCAGATGGTGAGATGTGGTCAAATGGAGATGTCATGTGACCATCTGGTCAGATGGAGAGATCATGTGACCAGATGGTGAGATCATGTGTCCAGATGGTGAGATCATGTGACCAGATGGTGAGATCATGTGACCAGATGGTGAGATCATGTGGTCAAATAGAGATGTCATGTGACCATCTGGTCAGATGGAGAGATCATGTGACCAGATGGTGAGATCATGTGACCATATGGTGAGATCATGATGGAATCAAGAATGAAATCTCTGTTGATGGATGGACCATGAAGACTGAGATTTCTTGTTTTCATTCCCAGGTTCATCTGTTTGATATTGACGTCCCCGGCAAAATCACCTTCCAAGAATCTGAAGTCCTGTCTCCCGGCAACCAGCTGACGTTCTTCAATACACGTATGTGCAATATGTGCTTCTCAGTTGCCTCCCTTTGGCATAGCTCTGTCCAACCTTTTGACCTGTTGAACTGCTACATGCATGAGTCTAGCAGACCTAAATGTTGCCTACAAAAAGGAAAACTTCACTTGCTGTTATGTGTTGGTTTGGGTAGGAGTTTCTGACCCTTTTCAAGAATGATTTTGGTATGTTTAGAAATTGGACTTAAAGTCAAATTTAAACATACTTTCTTGGAATTCTTTCCACCTGCATCTTTGGATGTTGATGATAAAATATGTCAACAAAAAAATGAGTAGTTTGGCTTATTGTCAATTTTCATGGACTTTCCCTCTAATTACACATGTGGTTAATATCATGGCACTTTGAATTCTGGTGCGTGGTGTCACAGAACTCGATAACTTTTTGAGCAATTGACTTTTTACTCAAAGGTTTGTATTTTAATTGGGTCATTACATTTTACATATTTTTTTACTCATCTATTTATCACTCTGTTGGGTTTTCCCAAAATGAGTAAACATTTGGAGATTTAGAAAAAAATGAAATAATGTTTTAAATGTATATAACGGTTCTAGATATAGGCTTGACTCGGAAAGTAAATTAGCTTGTAATTGTGTTTCAGAAATTAGCTCTGTTGTACACATGCTGAAAAAGCTTAATTGGGTATTAACACGTGCTGTTTTCAAACAATTGAGTTTTTCATTTAATGCATGCATTTCTGTACGCAAGTTAATTGAAAGTAATTGGGTTTTGAATAGTTTTGGGGGGTATTTTACGCAAATACGCTGCTTATCTGTTGCTCTGTGTCTCAGATCAGCTGGTATTCAATTTACATATACAGTTAACCTGACTTATCTAGTTGGACACTGTGTTAAAACAAGAATACGCTTTCTCAAACGATGGCCAAGACAAAAGTCAAACATTTTCATATGTTGTTTAATATACGTTATCCACCATCCCTGTCCATCATGTTTTCACAAGAACTGTTTTGTTATCATGTCTTCATCAAAACATGGGGGCACGGGTGGCCCAGTCGTCTAAGGCGCCGTTTAAGAATCCCGTTTCTCCCCAATTATGTTTCTAGGTTTGTCAGCACCATACCCGTGCTCGTGGGTTTCACTGAAGTAGTAAACGTCTGAGACCTGCATCACTTCGGGCTTTCCTCCCACATTAAGCTGACACGCCGTGATATAACTGGACCACTGTTGAAAGCGGCGTTAAACCCAACTCACTCACTCACTCACTCATCAAAACATTATACAAATGTAATGCAACTTCTTAATTTGGGAGAGAACACATTTATTTTTTGCAGCTTTCTGTAAGATCGGGCTGGGGATCTGCTACGATATCCGTTTCCCTGAGATGGCCTTGCTGTATGCCCAGAGAGGTATGTTGGCATTTATCCTTTGTAAGTAAACAATAGTATTTCTTAATATAAAACATACAGTTAAGTCCTTTCAATTACAAATTTGTCGTAAGGGAGACTAACGGGATCGGGTGGTCAGGCTCACTGACTTGGTTGATGCATGTCATCGTATCCCAATTGCGTGGATTGATGCTCGTGATGTCAATCACTGAACTTTCTGGAGGACAGGTGGTGGGGATTCAAAATTGTACAAATGGTGGGGCTGACCCCCCAAGGGGATGAGGGGCGGGGCCAAATAGGGGTAATTTGGCTATATTGTTTTAAAAGACTTCTTCTCTGGAACTAAGAGATAGATGTCAACCATATTTGGTTGGAAGCGTTCTCCGGTGGTGAGAATTCAAAATTGTACAAAAGGAAGGACTGCCCCCCCCAAGGGGAAAGAGGAAATGGTTCAGATCTTTATGCTACATTTGTATCTGGAGAAATACAAGTTCATGCTGTCAGATTTGCCATCCACACATTTTAAATGCTGACAGAGTCAAATGTACGAAATATTTGCAGTATTATATACATGTACAATGCAGATGTATATTTTGTCATGATTTCGTAAATATCAAGGTGAGCGATACAGGCCCTATGGGCTTCTTGTTTACAGACTGCCATCATATAGATGGAATATTGCTGAGTGTGGCGTTAAACAACAAACAAAAACAAACAAACAAACACGCAATGTGTATGCAATTATTGTGTGTATGCTTTAGCTGTTCAGAAGTGTGTAACTTCTGATTTTGCTTTTAATACCATTTTTTTTACATAAATTCCCCTCTCCTTGAACTGTTGAACAGTAAATACATCACAATGAATTGATATACAATTGCCAAGCATGACACCCCTTGTCATCTGAAACAGGCTTACAAGGGAGATATAGCCTAGGTTAGGTCACACAATATCTCCTACAATCCCTTCTAGTATAAAGTGCAGCAATGAAATGGCACCACAATGCTTTGCGACCCGTGAAGATTCCGGGGTAGAATAGGTCTTCAGCAACCCATACTTGCCTAAAAGGCGACTATGCTTGTCGTAAAAGGCAACTAACAGGATCGGGTGGTCAGGCTGGCTGACTTGGTTGATGCATGTCATTGATCCCAATTGCGTGGATCGATGCTCATGATATCAATCACTGGATTGTCTGGTCCAGACTTGATTATTTTACAGACCGCCATCATATAGCTGGTATATTGCTGAGTGCGGTGTTAATAACAAACAAAGAAACAAAACAATGCTTTGCAGGTCATTGTGACATCATCGGTTACCATGACGTCACAATCAAATGACATCACTAGGCCACTGAAGCTAGTTAGCTGTATTTTTTACACATACGGTACTGCTTGTTATTGATTACAAACTGAAAAAATTGGAAGAATGATTTTGGATGAAAAATAGAATCCCACGCTTGTGTCTATTCTCGGATGTAGATTTCCCAGCAGTGTTGTAAGAGCTGACTGCTGAGTATCAGCTGGTTACAGTGGGGGACCTGTCTGGCAGTGTGTGGTCGAGTCCCAGCAGTGTTGTAAGAGATGTCTGCTGAGTATCAGCTGGTTACAGTGGGGGACCTGCCTGGCAGTGTGTGGTCGTGTCCCAGCAGTGTTGTAAGAGCTGACTGCTGAGTATCAGCTGGTTACAGTGGGGGACCTGCCTGGCAGTGTGTGGTCGAGTCCCAGCAGTGTTGTGAGAGCTGACTGTTGAGTATCAGCTGGTTACAGTGGGGGACCTGCCTGGCAGTGTGTGGTCGAGTCCCAGCAGTGTTGTAAGAGCTGACTGTTGAGTATCAGCTGGTTACAGTGGGGGACCTGCCTGGCAGTGTGTGGTCGAGTCCCAGCAGTGTTGTGAGAGCTGACTGTTGAGTATCAGCTGGTTACAGTGGGTGACCTGCCTGGTAGTGTGTGGTCGAGTCCCAGCAGCGTGCTCATGCTGTCAACCACTAGTTTGCCTGTCCAGATGTGATAACTTACTGCTGTTGAAGGAGTTTGTTTGTTTGTTGTTTAATGCCGCACTGAGCAATATTCCAGTGGTCAGTAAATAATTGAGTCTGGACCAGGCAATCCAGTGATTGACTTCATGAGCATAGATCTACACAATTGGGATACAATGCGATGCATCAACCTACTCAGCGAGTCTGACCCCTTGATCCTGTTAGTCGCCTCGTACGACAAGCATAATTGCATTTTTACGGCTACGTATTATCTTGTGGAATTGAGAAGAAATAGCTTTGATGACTGGCAGCATCAATTGTGTGTTGTAATCAACATTGTAATCTGTGTTGTAATCCGTATTGTAATGCATGTCATAATCCATGTCCTAATCCAAGTTGTAATCTGTGTTGTAATCTACGCTGTAATCTGCATTGTAATCCATGTCATAATCCGTGTTGTAATCTGAGTTTTAATCCATGTCATAATCCGTGTTGTAATCCATGTCGTAATCCGTGTTGTAATCTGTGTTGTAATCCATGTCGTAATCCGTGTTATAATCTGTGTTGTAATCTACGCTGTAATCTACACTGTAATCTGCATTGTAATCCATGTCATAATCTGTGTGGTAATCTATGTTGTAATCTGTGTTGTAATCCATGTCGTAATCCGTGTTATAATCTGTGTTGTAATCTACGCTGTAATCTACACTGTAATCTGCATTGTAATCCATGTCATAATCTGTGTAGTAATCAGTGTTGTAATCTGTGTTGTTATCTGCATAGTAATCTGTGTTGTAATCCATGTCGTGATCCGTGTTGTAATCTATGTTATTATCCGCATTAAAATCCGTGTTGTAATCCGTGTTGTAATCTGTGTTGTAATCCATGTTGTAATCCGTGTTGTAATCTATGTTATTATCCGCGTTGTAATCCGTGTGGTAATCCATGTCATAATCCGTGTTGTAATCTGCATAGTAATCCGTGTTGTAATCTGCGTTATAATCTGTGTTGTAATCCATGTCTTAATCCATGTTATTATCCGTGTTGTAATCTGTGTTGTAATCTGCATAGTAATCTGCATTGTAATCCCAGTTGTAATCCATGTTGTAATCCGTGTTGTAATCTGCATAGTAATCCGTGTTGTAATCTGTGTTGTAATCTGCGTTGTAATCTGTGTTGTAATCTGCATAGTAATCTGTGTTGTAATCTGTGTTTTAATCTGCGTTGTAATCCCAGGCTGCAAGTTGCTGCTCTACCCTGGGGCCTTCAACATGACCACCGGCCCCGCCCACTGGGAGTTGCTTCAGAGGGGACGTGCCCTTGACAACCAGTTATACGTCGCCACCATCTCTCCAGCCAGGGATGACAAGGCGTCGTACGTCGCCTGGGGTCACAGCAGCGTCGTCAGTCCTTGGTGAGTGTCGGGATTTACAGGGCTTTGAACAGTGTTTCAGTTATGTTATTACAAGTCAGTTAAAGGGGGACTCTGCTTGAAGCAGGTTGTGTTTAGACATTGAGGTTGTGTTTAGATATTGAGGTTGTGTTGTATGTGTCAGGGTTGAGGTTGTTTTTCAAATATTGAAGTTGTGTTGAGGTATTGAGGTTGTGATCAGATATTGAGATTGTGTTTAGATATTGAGATTGTGTTTAGACATTGAGGTTGTGTTAAGATATTGAGGTTGTGTTGTATGTTTCAGGGGTGAGGTTGTTTTCAAATATTGAGCTTGTGTTGAGGTATTGGGGTTGTGTTTACAAATTGAGGTTGTGTTTAGATATTGAGGTTGTGTTTAGACATTGAGGTTGTGTTGAGACATTGAGGTTGTGTTGAGATATTGAGGTTGTAATGTATGTTTCAGGGGTGAGGTTGTGGCTACTACTGAGCACCAGGAGGCAGTGGTCTACGCAGAAATAGGTACTGTAGCTCCCCTGCTGGATACCTCACTCAGACAGATGGGAGTCTGTACAAATACAAAACTACAGCAAACTACCGGTGTAACAAATGCCAATTGATTGCAAAGTTAAAATATTTTAGCAGAAATTTTGTCATTACAAAAAAAGTGACCATCATTTCAAAAGTAAGGGTTTTCAAGAGGTCCAAGCATCTATCCGAGGATGGAGAGTTAACTGACTATAAATGTCCAGTTTCCACCCTAGCTGAACTAGCCTGGAATTGTGGAATAATATTTTGGCTTGACTAACGAGCCTGTGCATATTCCGATCAAATCACGTAACAAAACTGACATCAGGTTCGTAAACTGGCGTGCAGATTTCGGTTGATTGCAGGGTTTGCAAAGCATGTGTACCATCAGATATTTTCCAAGTCTTTTCACGTTTATAATCAAAGTGCTCACGTGATTATTACAATATACATGATATAGATCTTGATTATCGATCAGAAGGTCTTCACTGGGGGCCGCCATTTCATTTGAAGCAAATGCAAGTGATATAAGAGATGGAATCTGATTGGTCAATAGGAGGGACATAGAAGGGATATAAATCGTAATAGCCACTGGAGGCGCTATGATCAAGCCCAGAAACTTCAGCACAGTTCGGCAAGGGTGGAAACTGGACTTTTCAAGTCGGTTAACTCCCTTGCCTCAGGAAGATGGGGTCCATGAGACCCCTATATGAACTCTTAGAAAGTTTGGATCCTGGATTTCCTCCTGTGTTTCAGATGTGGACTATGCGATGGAGGTACGGCAGCAGATCCCCGTGCACAGTCAGAAGAGGGAGGACATGTACAGGGTGGAAGATCTCTCCGACCTGGATGGGGTGGAATAAATCTGTGTATCACACAGCAGGGGGTGGAATATATCTCTCTCTCAGGCAGCACATCTCATTATCTGTTGAGGGTTGGGGATGGACTGACGTGTCATGATACATTGTCAAACAACTGTTGTATTGTAGGCTAGTGTGTCATGGCTGTGTTATGGAAGGGGGTAGGGGTTTGAGATAGATTTACTGATGAATGTAGTGACATTCTTTGCTGTGTGTTTTGTATCTTCAACTGAAGCATTCATTGTACAAGGACAGTGATTACCGTATTTCCTCTATTAGACGCCGGGCCTCTAATAGACGCTGGCCTCTAATAGAAGGCGGGTCAGTTGTTCAGTGCAAAAAATAGAAGCCGGGCATCTAATAGACGCCAAGTCGATCAATTGATACAATTTATGATCCCTTTCATAGTGAAATGGGGGTATTAATAGAAGCCGGGCCTCTAATAGACGCCGAGTCGATCAATTGATACAATTTATGATCCCTTTCATAGTGAAATGGGGGTATTAATAGAAGCCGGGCCTCTAACTGACGCCGGGTCAAAGGCTTGTCCGAAATAAATAGAAGCCCGGGCGTCTAATAGAGGAAATACGGTACACTGTTACTCAGAATACAGGTGGCATGTATGCAGAAGGTCTTTCACTTATACTGAATGAACAAGATGTTTTAAATCTTGATGATAAATATAACATGTTCTTTTGATATTTCAAGGTTTTGATTTTTAGATTAACTTATGCACAAGAGGTCTACTTGTGGTGTTGTGTCAGACTGAAGTACATGAGTCAGGCTGGCAGCTGAAGTGTATTAAGTGGGGGGAGGTGGGTTGGGGGGAGAAGGGTGGGGTTGCCATTGGTTTGGTTTGTGGCGAGGTGGAGTGGGGTTAGGTAGGGTTGAAGTGAGGGAGAGTTGCATTGAGGTGAGGTAGGGTGAGGTAGAGTTGTGGTGGGCTAGGGTGAAGTCGGGTTGTGTTGAGGTGGGATAGGGTGAGGTAGAGTTGTGGTGGGGTAGGGTGAGGTCGGGTTGTGTTGAGGTGGGGTAGGGTGAGGTAGAGTTGTGAGGGGGTAGGGTGAGGTAGAGTTGTGAGGGGGTAGGGTGAGGTCGGGTTGTGTTGTGGTGGGGTAGGGTGAGGTAGAGTTGTGGTGGGGTAGGGTGAGGTAGAGTTGTGGTGGGGTAGGGTGAGGTCGGGTTGTGTTGAGGTGGGTAGGGTGAGGTAGAGTTGTGGTGGGGTAGGGTGAGGTAGAGTTGTGGTGGGGTAGGGTGAGGTCTGGTTGTGTTGAGGTAGGGTAGGTTGAGGTAGAGTTGTGGTGGGGTAGGGTGAGGTAGAGTTGTGGTGGGGTAGGGTGAGGTCTGGTTGTGTTGAGGTAGGGTAGGGTGAGGTAGAGTTGTGGTGGGGTAGGATAGGGTGAGGTAGAGTTGTGGTGGGATAGGGTGAGGTCGGGTTGTGTTTGGGTGGGGTAGGGTGAGGTAGAATTGTGGTGGGGTAGGGTGAGGTAGGGTTATGGTGGGGTGGGTTAGAGGTGAGGTGGGGTTGGGTGAGGTCTGTTTTTATGTAGGATATGTCACAGATCCAGTAACATGATTTCATGTTTGATTGTTTCTAATGTTTGTCATTTTGTGAATTTTTGTGAATGATTGCATATTACTTTGCATGTTATCAATCCTAAAACTACATGTGGTGATTACATCTGAATGTAGACGGAAGATTTTCTTTTTTTTCATTCTCAGTTACTTATCATGTCATTGTCCACTTCTGTGTTTGGTGAGCCCACTTTCAGTATTACCCGATAGGTTGACAAACCCTTGGCCACAACCCTTCATGGAGTTGCATGCATGTTAGATTTGCCAACAAATTCGTATGTAGCCAGCAGGGCTTGCCCCTTTCAAAAGTTACTCGCCCTAAACTAAATGTTGGAGGCCGCAATTGAGTTGCCCAGGTGCTCAAATTCTTTAGAACTCCTCAACCCTAAAACGTCATTTCCTGCACTTTGAGTTTAATCCTGGCTTCCATTTCAATTTCAAGTCCTTTCCAACTACTGTATTCAACGTAATAGACGCCCCGCTCCAATAAGTGCCAACGGCGATATTTGCTAGTATATTGGCTGGTGAACAATCCCAGTTTGCACCCCTTCCTATTGATCAATGTACACAAGACTATAATATGCACTTGTGTGTTATATGCATCCTTAATTATGGGCAATTAAATTCTGGAAAATATATCTGTCGTGTATAAATGCGCAGAGACTTTTCTTTGTATCATTTCAGGCTTTCAGCACAAACCACGGAATTTACGATCTTTCAACTGTTTTTTCTCTCACCAAAATTATATTCTGATAAGAGCCCCCTATTTCTAATTTTGAAAGGCACAGTGGGAGCTTATTACGTCGAATACGGTATCATGTAGTTGGTGTTGTAAGTCAGTCGTAAGCCTTTTCCCAAGTCACTGTGATGGCATTCTGAAAGCCAAGGCCTACAGAAATATACAATCACTACATTTGGGGATACAGGGCAAAGTTCAAGATTTTTGTAATGGCCACTTGTACACTGGTGGCAGCAATGATACCGGGAGGGTCATGAAGGTGTCACACCCTGGGAAGGAGCTGAATGCTGTTTGATGAATTATGATAACTCTTCCAGATCTGCCGTCTTCCAAATTCAACTTGTTTTACACCCGTGCTGGATGTCAAACTGATTTGTCGGGGGGCGTAGGGATTTTCCAACTCTTCTGTCTTTGTGTGCAATATATCTTTTCCATAACTGAGATTGTAGATTGCTGTGACATTGAATAGTGACGTGCTCTTATGAAAATAAATGAAGCCTTATGGCTACTGTGGCCTTTCAGCTGGTGCTTACAACTCACTGCGGGTGTTTGCTTGATTATCTTTCAGTCATGCGAGTCAGGGCTATCTGCTGGTGTGTTTTTGTGTACATTGCAATCTCATTAAAATCAGATCTAAGTTCTCGCTTCCGCTAAACAAAGATCTGAGGACATCCAATTACGGGTCACGTCAGAACAACCTTTTGCGAACTTTGACCGACCACTGAAACGAATAACAAGAAGTCGATATCAGCCAATGAGAAAGCAGCTTTCTTAAGCTCTATGGCACTCGTTTCAACCGACTTTCAAACGAACATTCCAGAATGTCTAATTAAGGTTGCGATTGTATGGCAGTGCTTCCCACGTACTGTGCAACGCCTCCTCCATTCAAATGTTTATCTCACGGAAGCGAGAAATAGACGATAATTCTGACGGAATCAGTCGTACGGGCCGTAACTGTCGTTCGGAATGCCCTGTTTTAACGTTTTCGAGGTAGCATGATTAGAAAACACATTCCAACTGTCACTTTCATGATCTGGTTAACGATGCTTTGATTGATCAGATGAAAGGTAGTTCTGACGTAACCTGTGATGGGATGTTCTCATTTTAATGAGATTGTGAACATGGTGAACACTATATCACTTGAAATCTCATTGCAATCAGATCCTTCACTCTCTTCGTGAAGATCGGAGGACATCTCTGTGGGTGGGTGTGAGAGGTGAACCCAGTCAATGTTTGCCAGCCCAGTCTAAAACATGGGTCTGTTCTTGACCCACTCAGATGTCAACCATATCAAAGGATTGTGTTTCATTTCTTTACCACCTGGATTCTGAAATTCTGATTTGCACTATCCATCCAGATTGTCCACACACAACACAACCTTTGTATTCTCTTTTAGGCGTAGAAGCCATGGGCCTGGAAACCACAGGGTGTATATGTCCCGGGGATGAAATTCTCTAGTGTCAGGATGATTCTCCCTAGTGCATTGAGAACCCATACCAGTGTGTTTAATCCTATCCTATACTATACTCTAGAGTAAAACCTCGTCATACAACTGCCTATGTAGGTGTCCTCTGATATCCACACACTGGAGTAAAATCAATCTCATTAAAATCAGACCTAAGTTCTCGCTACAGCTAAACAAAGAACTGAAGACATCCCATTAGGGGTCACGTCAGAACGATTTTTCATCCGACCGATCAGTGCGTCGCTTACCAGATTATGAAAGTGACAGTCGGAATGTGAAAACTTTAACATGGGGTATTCCGAACGATAGTTACGGGTTTAACGACTGAATCCTTACAATCTGGACCATCTATTAGCCATTCCAGAATGTTTTTTTGTTCAGGTTTCAAATTTGTAATCGAGAATTTGTCAAAATATGTTTTGAAGCGTAGTCGCCAATTTGAAATTTTTGCTGTAAAGCACAAGAAAGTTGCCTTCTGATAGGTCATTCCATTGGTCGGTCAAAGTTTGCGCAAGGTCGATCTGACATGACCTGTAATGGGATGTCCTCAGATCTTTGTTTAGGTGTAGCGAGAACTTAGATCGGATTTTAATGAGATTGGAGTAAAAGGAGTATGTGGGGAAAATTATAGTAGTAAATCACCTGATTTTTATGAGATTGCTTCTCTTGTTGTTGAGATTAATATTTAGAAAATTTGGGAGAAACTTGTTACCCTTTACTATTACCTGTACAATTCTCCCAATGATTTAGGGTCAGTGTGTCGGACATGTCGACTGCAGTACCAGTGGTGCAGCTGTGTGATGTGTGTTGACACAAATAAACTTGGATCACAATTCGACCTTACCCTGTCATTGAACTCGGAAGAAACATGAGACCTTGATAACTCGCAGACCTGTTTCACAAAGCAATCTTAGCACAGTGAGTGAGTGAGTGAGTGAGTGAGTGAGGTTTTATTTTAACCCTCTTAGTTGTATTTCAGTCAAATCACGGATAGGGTGGTGGTGGGATGTACCACTCAAATATCTGAATACAGGAAAATTGTTTCAATGAGAAAAAAGTCGAGTCTGGCCAACAACCTAATGAGTGAGTGAGTGAGTTGGGTTTAATGTCGCTTTGAACAGTGTTCCAGTGATATCACCGCAAATCAGCTTAACGTGGGAGAAAAACCCGTCGTGATGCAGGTCTTAGATGTTTACCACTTTTATGAAACCCACGAGCATGGTTATGGTGCTGACAAAACCTGGAAACAATCGGCTGAAACGGGATTTGAACCCACAACAACTGGTTCCTGGCGTGCCCAAGGGACACAACACTACTGATTGCAGCACTTCAGACGATTGGGCCACACCTCCCTTCACTAATGAAGACATGAACCTGTTTACATTCACCTTAGGAGGTGAAATTGGGTTTAATGTTGCGTCCAAGATTATTGCACTTATATATCGACGTGCATGCATGTGTGTGTCTGTGGCTGCTTGTACTAGTCCGGACTGATGCTGATTTACAGTGCTAGCACACTGAGATACGCAGTTTAACATGAATACCCCACTCAGACACAGTAACTTCGAGCCGACCAGTACTTGTTTCAGCGCCTTAATGCTGAGCGCCAGACAGAGTAACAACAAGTACCATCATTTATCGTCTTTCGGTATGACGCGTCCGGGGATCGAACCCGGACCTTCTGGCTCTCCTGGCGGACGCTCTACCACTAGACCACAGAGGCGGTCTTCACCTTAAGTAATGGATGATGTGTGATGATTATTTTTACGCCACTTTCAGCAATATTCCAGCAATATCATGGCAGGAGACACGAGAAATAGGTTTCACAGACCCATGTACCCATGTGGGGAATCGAACCCAGGTCTTCGGTAAGACGGGCGAATGCTTCAACCACTAGGAAACCCCACCGCCCCTGGGCAAAATGTAACCATGCAATGTCCTAATACAAGGGTTATCCATAGGTACTTTCAACTTTTATGCCTCTTGAAGACTTAATCAAGTGGTCGACGGAGTGAGCACCATCTTTTAGGTCACAGGTGAGTTAGGGTGCTTACATTTAAGGTGAGGTGGGATGAAGATCAGCACTGCGTTCAAGATTACTGCACTCGTATATATGGTGACATGCATGCATGTTTGTTGTGTGGGTGCTTGTACTAGTCCGGACAAGTGCCGGTTTAATCGTACCAGCCCACTGAGGCCACTGCAGTTACCATGAATACCCAACTCAAACTCCGAGCTGACCAGTCCTTGTTTTATGCCCTTAATGTCGATCAACAGGCAGGGTAACAACAAGTACCATCTTTTAAACGTCTTTTGGTATGACCCAGCCTGGGATCAAACCACGGACGTCAACAATTACAAACTAGATATTCAGGAATACTATTTTAATAAATAACAGTAGACGAGCACACAGTTGACAGGTTTCATCCGATATACACAGCATCTAGCATCACAAGGGTGTAAGTATAAACAGTGTAACAAACTGGCAGATATATACACATTATCACTCAATACAAGGCTAACATGGATATCACAATACTTGTATATTTCTCACCAACCTCGATTATCCAGGGTAGTTTATCCCCATTCCAATATGCAGAAGACCCATTCACTACCACAGGACCCGTGAAAATTCGGGTTAGATCAGGTCTTAAGCAACCCATTCTTGGCATAAAAGGCGACTGTGTGGGACTTATGGGATTGGGTGGTCTTCGCTGACTTGGTTGATGCATGTCACTGAATCCCAATTGCTTGGACCGTTGCTCATGATGTCAATCATTCGATTGTCTGGTTCAGACTCCATTATTTCCAGACTGCCATCATATAGCTGGAATATTGCTAATTGCGGTGTTAAACAACAAACAAACACTACCATAGCTTTGTTTAAAAAACTAATTTGTATAGCGCAATGCTCCATCCAATGAAAGTACTCTCAGGAGCAAGGGAAATTCGATGCCCATTTAGCGATAGAAGAGATGGAGACAGTGACGTCACTTCCAAGTTGAAACTAAGTGGTGATCGGGTCCAGGGTATTATGATGGAATGAAGACAATACCCTGCACCATCGAGGATGATGTCACATGACTGGCAGGCTTAACAGAAAAGGTCAAAGGTCAGCACATGCAGCTGCAAAATTTTACCTATCAACATCTGACTTGATTTCTAGAAGTGTTCCTGCAACAGGGCTCCAGATAGCTGTTTAAACCATTGAATATGTACTTGATGTTATCATTGGGTTTTGGTGTTCTTTGGTTTCAATATATTTTCACTCCCTTGGTCCAGTCTATTGGCTGTTATTACACCAATGAGAAGGTTTGAAAAAAAGAATTCTGTCTTAACAGAAGTGTCTTAGGTGTCTTAACATTTTGCATAAACTCACAAGAGCAAGAATAAGAGAGATGTAACGCCTTTTAATGTATTATTCACTACAGTAGACTTCATGTACCGTATTCGGCGTAATAAGCGCCCTGCTCTAATAAGCGCCAACGGGGATGTTTGCTAATATATTGGCTTGTGAACAATCCCAATTAGCACCCTTCAGATTGATCCATGTACACAAGACTTATTTATTCGTGTATAATACACACTCGTGTGTTATATGCACCCTTAATTACGGGCAATTAAATTCTGGAAAATATATATCTGTTGTGTATAATACGCACAGACTTTTCTTTTGTATCATTTCAGGCTGTCAGCGTAAACCACGAAATTTACGGCCTTTCAATGCTTTCACCAAAATTTTATTCTAATAAGAGCCCCCTATTTCTAATTTTGAGAGCGCCCTGGGCGGTTATAACGTAGAATACTGCATTCGATCGGTAAATGAGGATCTTTAAGAAATACATGGATGCAAGTCCAAATTGGTAACTTGGTAATCATCCAGTGTTGTAATAACATTGTTGTTTTTTTAATTCTTCATCTGCATTTCTTCGCAAGCATCTCAAACTAATTTGATAGTTGTGATTTATTTGGGTAATCATGCAGTGTTGTAATAATATTGGGTATTTTTCAAATTCATCATGTGCACTCTTTCGCAAGCACCTTAATACTAATTTGGTAGTGGTAATTTATTTTGTATTTTTACACAAATACGAATCTTATCTGGAGTTCTGTGTAAGAGGGATGAACTGGCAACCAGTAAATGGTGGACAGTTTGATTAGAGCAGTACACAGCTAGGACTTTGCATCAGAGTGAGTGAGTGAGTATGGTTTTACGTCGCTTTTAGCAATATGCGAGGAATATATTGGCGGGGGACACCAGAAATGAGCTTAACACATTGTACCCATGTCGGGAATTGAACCCCGGTCTTCGGCGTGACGAGCGAACGCTTTAACCACTAGGCTACCTGACTGCCCCTTCTTTGCATCAGAGGAACATGGTGCAGTGACGTTTGTTCAATAGCAGTACATACTGGTACTTCAGCCTGCCCGGAAGTAATGGGAGGACATTGTGAAAATTACTTGACACCAAAAGTTTCATGTGAAGTAATGTGTACCCTAGACCTTGACCACAATGGTGAAACCCATGAACACGGGTATGGTGCTGACAAACCTAGAAACAATCGGGGTAATTATGGGATTCGAACCCACGATCATAGGTTTCTGGCATGTCTGAGAGAGGCAGACATGTGCAGCAACTCGCTGTGCTATAGAAGACTTGGCCTCAGTCTAATGCATGAGATCAAGTGTGTAAGGCGATGATGTTCAACAAGACAGCGTGAACATTGTACAGAAGAATGTATAAGATCCCAACAGACCTGAGTATTGGGAGTGTATGCACAATGAACACTTTGTACAGCACGACAAGTAAAGCACACATCTGCCCTAGTTTAGAGTATATACGGTACCCTGTTCCCCACACACAAAGCAATCATAACCCTCTCCCAATATAGGCCCATACTAAAAATATTGTCAGAATAATTCAGGCAGCACATATCAAACCATCCTCCTCACAATAAAGGCCCATACTAAAAATATTGTCAGAATAATTCAGGCAGCGCATATCATACCATCCCCTCCCAATATAGGCCCATACTAAAAATATTGTCAGAATAATTCAGGCAGCTCATATCATACCATACTCTCCCAATATAGGGCCATACTAAAAATATTGTCAGAATAATTCAGAGGTCCATACTAAAAATATTGTCAGAATACTTCAGGCAGCGCATATCATTCCAGCTCCCTCCCAAAATAGGCCCATACTAAAAATATTGTCAGAATAATTCAGGCAGCGTATATCATACCATCCCCTCCCAATATAAGCCCATACTAAAAATATTGTCAGAAGGATTCAGGCAGCGCATATCATTCCAGCTCCCTCCCAAAATAGGCCCATACTAAAAATATTGTCAGAATAATTCAGGCAGCACATATCATACCATCCCCTCCCAATATAAGCCCATACTAAAAATATTGTCAGAATAATTCAGGCAGCGCATATCATACCAGCTCCCTCCCAAAATAGGCCCATACTAAAAATATTGTCAGAATAATTCAGGCAGCGTATATCATACCATCCCCTCCCAATATAAGCCCATACTAAAAATATTGTCAGAAGGATTCAGGCAGCGCATATCATACCATCCCCTCCAAATATAGGCCCATACTAAAAATATTGTCAGAATAATTCAGGCAGCTCATATCATACCATACTCTCCCAATATACGGCCATACTAAAAATATTGTCAGAATAATTCAGGCAGTGCATATCATACCATCTCCCTCAAATATAGGCCCATACCAAAAATAGTGACAGAATAATTCAGGCAGCAACTAAAATAATGACATGGATTTCATTCAGTAAGTCGCGTATCAAATTATACAGGCTACACATGTCCTATAATGTATACAATATATCGAAGCAAGTACAAACTAGAGAGAAACATGGCAGAAGATCTATTGTTCATCTACTTGTGAATGAACCTGGGAACAATATTGTTAAAGTAATAATCCCTTTAAATATTTGTTTAAATGCACTGTTGAAAATTTGGTGAAGGTCTGAGATGCAATAGCTGAATGAAGAGATTGAATACATACTGTGATACTGAAATGTACAAAGTTTGGACACACAATACAACTGTCAACTATCTAAAAATCTTCCAAATTTCCTTACCTTCTGTTGTGTGCCAGTAAGTGGCTAAAGACTTGCATCACATTCAGCAATACTGGTATTTCTACAATGTCTTTGTCCGTTAAACTGTGAACAGCTCAAAAACTGAACCCAAGCCTTTGACCATCTTCCCGAGGCAAGAGCGTCCACCAGCCTTTTTATCAAAGTCTTATTTCCACCCTTTCCACATCAAGCCTACTTTCCTGTGCTAAATATGATTGGACTATCACACACATCGATAGTCCAATCAGAGGACGTTTCACAAAATCAACATCCACGACTGGTACACCTTCGTATGAGAGTGATTCACCGCTGCCTGTCTTTGTTCACACGAAAATGTCATTTTCATCTTTTAAATCCCCCAACAATTGCCTATGTTTTTGAGTCAGGGATGAAATCGCGAATGTTTTCGTTATCTGATCGACTAGGTAGTCGCCATCTTCGTGAAGCTATACGAGATAAGACTAGCGCTCTGATTGGATAACACGTTTTCATTACAAGGTGCACAACTCGTTATTACGCGAGGTGGCGCCAGGGTCAAGCCTAGAAAAGTGGCCTTGATGTGGCTAGAGTAGGAACTAGGTTTAGATATAGGCTGATGGACACGCCTTGGGAAGATGGCCTTTGATATGACAAGCATACACTTTAACCACATGTAAGTTAATACTTTCTCAGGTCACATGACCAAGTTTTCAGCTTTTTTGCAGGCAAACAACAGATTAAACAAAGGCAGATCAATATTTATTTTTGACTGTCCAGTTCAATTGATTAACCCGTCCATCAAACTGATCAACACCACATGACCACCATGTTTGTGTTTCGTAAGTTTGTTCATTTAGTCAAAAGACTCAACACTGACAAGTGTAAACAGTTGTACAGAGCGCTTCCATTTTGTATAAGAATATATTAACAAAATATCAAGATTCTTCAAGAAATCTAACACATATCATAGAAATATATATTACAAAGTAACTAACGCATTTGTCAAAAAACACCAAACTTTAAAATATGTTTATATACAAATTTCGAACAAATTTCAATACACTGCCATTACAGCACACTACAATATTTCTTTAAAAAATAAAAAACATTAGAGACATAATTATCACATAGTAGTTGCCACTGAACTACTGCAACCAGGGGAAAACCTGAAGTCAGGGACCAGTCATTTATTACAGTCGCTATATAATAAAAGTGCTTACCGGTATACATTTTGTCTTTTCAGGGTTAGGAAAAATATTTACAAGGACATGGGGAGGGTCATCCAAAATATCACAAGAATTAGGGGAGGGTCATTATTTTCTGTGCATAATGCATCAAAAACCTCTGACAGCCCTCCCCCGCTAATGACCGGTCCCTGAACTCCTAAACTAGGAAGTATTAGGCTTAAAAAAATAAAAGAATTGGTTCTCAGGCAATAACTTTTGAAAATATAGTGCTTGTTCAAACTAGTATGTAACCAAATAAACAGTTCTGTACCATCAACCTGGGAAAGGGCCTCCCTACATAAAGAAGCATACAAACTCCTATTGCTGCCATGATCATAACACGAGATGAGCAGTAAATCATGTGCGCATGTACAGTTGGTTGGTTGATTGGTTTGTTGTTTAACACAGCACTCAGCAATATTCAAGCTATATGACAGCGGTCTGTAAATAATTGAGTCTGGTATGCTGACAAACCTAGAAACATGATCTTGGCGAACCGGGATTTGAACCCATGATCACAGGTTTCAGGCTTGCCTAAGGGACACAACTGTGCATGGTGAATTGTGGCGCCTTGGACGACTGGGACACCCTTGCAGATGAAGTTCTATACGTGGCAATCAGCTTGTCAAGTATCAACACTGCAATATTCAGCTGCTTATACCATACCTAGTGTTACTGAAGTTATTCATCTTCAAGCCTCAAATAACATCTGATATCAGGGAAATTATGTAACAAAATCTACTGCTATTGAAGTGAGGTAAGTGTGTGACTGTTGTAGGTGGCAGTTTACAAGCAGTATACACCTTGTCACATATGTCCCTTCATTTGTCAACACAGTCAGACACGTGAAGATTCCGGGGTAGAATAGGTCTTCAGCAACCCATGCTTGCCGTAAAAGGTGACTATGCTTGTCGTAAAAGGCGACTAACGGGATCGGGTGGTCAGGCTCGCTGACTTGGTTGATGCAGATCATCGATCCCAATTGCATGGATCGATGCTCATGATATTAATCACTGGATTGTCTGGTCCAGACTCGATTATTTCCAGACTGCCGTCATATAGCTGGAATATTGCTGAGTGTGGCGTAAAACAACAAACCAACCAAATCAACACAGTCAACTGTGAAGTGCGATTGTGAACAATACTTTGTATCAAATATTGTAATACTGGTAATCGTGAGATAACCATATATTCAGAGGATGCCCGTCATCGTCACTGGGAAATGTTTTAAATTTCCTTTTTTACAGATATTTTGGCAAACAAATCTAGGTTGTAGGGCTGGGACGGGTAACTTGGGTACCTGGGTAGGATGGGTACTGAGTAGGACCCGGGTATCCACAGGACTACCCGGACCAAGGGTTAGTCACGTGATATATTGTTTAATGACAAAAATTATCTGGAACTCTTCGGTTACACTACAAGTCACTAATGTTCGCATTTCTTTCTGACTATGCACCCATTCCTTCTGACTTTGAATATGGTTGATTATACAAATAACTTAGTCAACTTCAGTGTATGCATGACCAGATTGTTTAATACATGCATCTGAATACGTTTTGTCATGGCTATGCTAAAAAGTTCCAAATCAGACATTTTGAGACATCTCCAGAGACCTACAGTGGGTACCCGGGTAGGGTCGGGTAATAGAGGGGTGGGTACCCGGGGAGTAAATTTGGACACATTCCAGCCCTACTAGGTTGGTCTTTAAAAAAAAAAAGTCTTTTCAGGGCCAACACAGGACTCAACACATAATGATGCATTCGGTGGGATGAAATATTTTAAAGCAAAACTTAAAATTTATTTTGCCACGTTTCTTTTCAAATCATTAAAAGAATTACACAATAAACTACTGTCCACTTCTGTAGCAATGACATTGAGACTGAGGGTACAGGCAAGAATCACAGTAGCATCTTTACAGGTAGTGAGTGAGTGAGTTTGGTTTTACGTCGCTTTTAGCATTATTCCAGCAATATCACGGTGGGGGACACCAGAAATGGGCTTCACATATTTTACCCATGACGGGAATCGAACCCGGGTCTTCGGTGTGACGAGCGAACGCTTTAACCACTAGGCTACCCGACCGCCCCTCTCTACAGGTAGGACGGCTCACCTCGACACAAGTCCTTAGTTTCAGGCACAAGCATGCCTGCATCAATACACATAGTGCCTTACTCTGCCCTCAACAGTATTTCTGTTATCTTACGGCGTGTCAGCTTGAAGTGCAAGGAAAGCGAGGCAGGTCTTAGGCTTTGGGCAGATAGTGTAATTATTAACTACGGTAGACCATATAACTGGCTATTTATTTTTTGGCCTTTTTATCGTATTGGTGGAATTTGGTGCAAAATGTCGTAATGACTCTGCCCAGATCGTACTTACCTCTGACATTATACCAGAGGGGTCATTCCCATGAGCTGGAGCCATGCAGAGACACCGTCTTAAACCCGAGTTAAGGCAGTCTAACTGAAAGGGTTTCACGGTTACATGAAGCATTACAGTAAGAAACATCACTCCTTTCAGTCAATAGTTGTCAAAGATTTGATCCCAATGTGTCGGAGATCAATAATGCTGGCAATAATCCAATTTGAGCATAATTCATACACATATAAAAAAACATTCATGTTACAAAATGACAGCCAAAAAATTAGTCAAAAATACTTGGAAATTCCTGTAAAGGTTCCTCAACAAATGTTGCTTCTGAGTTGATTTTGAATGGTCGACGTAGTCCTGTTCAAGGTCCAGAGACAACAAGCAAGTGTGTCACACGTTTTTCTTGTCCGCCTCGGGCACCAGACAGGATATGTGACTGTGAACAATTCCGTTGATGATCCCGTCACTTCCTTCTGGCGATGGCGGCAGTGGCTTTCCGACCCGCAAGTACCCGTTAGGTTTCTTCAGCTCTCCCTGAGACGGAATGTCTTCCAGTGATTCTGAGTGTGAACATACCTTCTGACCAACTAATATATCTGCTGTCTGTGTCATTTCAGAGTTACCTGACAACGTTTCATGTCTCGAATCTGACTTGGAAACAACAGAGCTGCCATTGTTTTTCCTTTTTCTCTTCCATGCATTCCACCGTTTTGTGTATTTCTTGATGGCATACTGAACAATGGCTATCCAGAACACCCAACCAATCGCGTATATGCACACGCCGCCTAATCGGCCGAAGAAGTCAGTAGGCTGTTGGAAGTAGCTGTACAAAAGCACTGACCCCACCCCGATCCTCAGCATGCCAAAGGTCCCCATGAACAATATGTCCACAATTTCTCCAACGATCGTGTGATATTGTCCCGTCTCACGGAGAAACCAGCGGAGCTGCAACAAGGGGTTGGTGAGTTCAGCGCCACAGATGGTGGCGACCAGCTCGGTGCCATACTTCCCTGCCACCAGGGTGACGGTCAGCCCAAATATACTGAGAGCATGATGGGCCATCATTGCTGGCCCTGAAACATGAGGTAACTATGGTAACCAAGCATGGAATGGTATATTATTAATAACCGGATGTCATGCATAATATTTGCCTGTAAAGAGGGATAATGATGTTAACAATAGCTGTTATCATACTTAAAAGAAAATTAATAAAAAGAAAGATATTTTGGTTCTCATAGAAATATCATCTTCCCGGGGCAAGAGAGTTAACTGACTATAAAAGTCCAGTTTCCACCCTTGCCGAACTAGGCGGGTATTATGGAGTTACATTTTGGCTGGTCTAACGAGTTTATGCATAGTCCAATCAAAATCGCGCACCGAAATCGAAATCCGGTTCGTAAACTGTCGTGCAGATTACGGTCGATTGAAGGATTTGCAAAGCATGTGCACCGCTAACTCGTTGTCAACAGATATTTTCTAAATCTTTTCATGCTTTTAATCAAGGTGCTCACATGATTTGATGCACTTTGCGATGTTAGGCTCGTTTTATCACAATATAGATCTTGATTATCGATCAGATCGTCTTGACTGGCGCCGCCATTTTGTTTCAAGTAATGGGATGGGAATGGTCCATAGGAGAGGCTCAGAAGGGACATAACTCATAATAACCACTGGTGGCGCTACGATCAAGCCCAGGAATTCCAGCCTAGTTCGGCAAGGGTGGAAACTGGACTTTTAAAGTCAGTTAACTCTCTTGCCTCGGGAAGATGTAGAAATATATGTTTTTCCCTAAGACTTATGAAAAAGCTATATGACGGCGGTCTGTTAATAATTGAGCCTGGACCAGACAATTCAGTGATTGGCATCATGAGCATCGATCCACGCAATTGGGATACAATGACATGCACCAACCAAGTCAGCGAGTCTGACCACCCGATCACGTTAGTCGCCTGTTACGACAAGCATGGGTTGACCTATTCTAAACTGGATGTTAATGGGTTTCTGACCTCTGTGACATTTACATTCAAAATGGGATATAATTTGTCTCCTGCATGGATCGAAATTTTCAAACCGAGGTACAGTTGAACCCGTTATCTTGAACCTAACGGAACCATGTTGTAACTCCGAGATATCTGGGCATTCGAGTGAGTATGGTTTTAGGCAGCTTTTAGCAATATTCCAGCAATATCACTGCAGGGGACACCAGAAATGGACTTCACACATTGTACCCATGTCGGGAATCGAACCCGGGTTTTCGGCGTGACGAGCGAACGCTTTAAGCACTAGGCTACCCGACCGCCCCTCTCTACAGGTAGGACGGCTCATCTAATGAGGTAGTTGGGACCGAAGAACAGGGTCGAGATATCGGTACATTCGAGATAACAGTGTTTGAGATAACTAGGTTCGACTAGTGGTGAAATGAAGCCAATTTGTTATAGAAAGCTGACATCTGATTGGCTCAAAATCACATATTTGTCATTTAGACTGGGTGGTCAAAGATCACTCGGGCTTTACCTGGCACAACCTACTATGAAGGGTTCCTCAGACGACATCATAGTGTAGTATCGGAGTAAACAATATCCTTTCAAAGATAATAAAGGGAGGTAATCTCAAAAAAATTTATCTCCCCTTGACAACAACAACAAACGAACCCTCGGTTTTGAAGTAGAGACACCAGGAGAAGTCGAAGATGAAGTAGCCGAGGCAGATGGACGTGGTCAGGTACTGGAGTGGGGTGTTCGGGCCTCCTGTGGTAGACAAACACGAGGATGTAACTCTGACAAGCGTCATGCATCGATGGGGGTTTAAGAATACTTAGGAACTGGAATATATACCGTAATCGACGTAATAAGCGCCCAGGGCGCTCTCAAAATTAGAAATAGGGGCTCTTATTAGAATATTATTTTGGTGGAAAAAAGAGAGTTGAAAGATAGATTTCGTGGTTTATGCTGACACACTGAAATGTTTATATGCGACAGATACATTTTTCCAGAATTTCATTGCCCATAAATAAGAATGCATTTAACACACGAGTGCGTATTATATGCGAATAAATAAGTCTTGTGTATATTTATCAATCGGGAGGGGTGCTGATTGGGATTGTTCACCTGCCAATATATTAGCAAATATCGCCGAGGGTGCTTATTAGAGCGGAGCGCTTATTACGTCGAATACGGTACTCCTGGGAATGATTCAATGTCAGAAGACTTCTAACAATACATTCACATACAATGTTCACTTAGCAGATTCACTGAAGAAAACTTCCATCTGATATTAAATGGCAGTGTATTATATTGTTTGGCAATGATTGTGGCTGTGTTGCATTGCTTCTGTTGAGATTCGGAAGACGCTTATTGCATTGTGTTTGGACAGTGATCAGTCATTACTGTTTAGATGCTAGTGTGGTCTGTTAACTTCCAGTTCGGTGTACCATGGATGTTGATAGTATTTTACTGAAAGTTGTGTTATTTTCTAGTGTTGCTAGACTTGTGAGGTCACTGTATAGAAATTTCCAGCAGCTGGTTAGACTGTATGAGGGAACAAGAGCACGTTGGAACCAGCTTTCATGTGAGGATAGCTCATCATCCCTTACTCCCTGCCTTGCCCATCTCAGCAGCTTGATTCTGTCACCGCTGGGTGAATATATTTTAATATCACTGACTTTTGCTATCACCACTGTATTTTTGTATCAGATAATGACTACTACCATCATATAATATATTGCCATTGAATATTGTACAACCACTTTATTGTTTACTGCCATCGTAATTGCTGTACAGTAATCAGTACAGTGAGACATTGCACTATTTCAGCTACAGGGTGAGACACTGCATTATTTCAGCTAAAGGGTGAGACTCTGCACTATTTCAGCTACAGGGTGAGACATTGCACTATTTCAGCTACAGGGTGAGACACTGCACTATTTCAGCTACAGGGTGAGACTCTGCACTATTTCAGCTACAGGGTGAGACACTGCACTATTTCAGCTACAGGGTGAGACACTGCACTATTTCAGCTACAGGGTGAGACTCTGCACTATTTCAGCAATAGGGTGAGACACTGCACTATTTCAGCTACAGGGTGAGACACTGCACTATTTCAGCTACAGGGTGAGACACTGCACTATTTCAGCTACAGGGTGAGACACTGCACTATTTCAGCTACAGGGTGAGACACTGCACTATTTCAGCTACAGGGTGAGGCACAGCACTATTTCAGCTACAGGGTGAGACACTGCACTATTTCAGCTACAGGGTGAGACACTGCACTATTTCAGCTACAGGGTGAGACTCTGCACTATTTCAGCTACAGGGTGAGACACTGCACTATTTCAGCTACAGGGTGAGACACTGCACTATTTCAGCTACAGGGTGAGACACTGCACTATTTCAGCTACAGGGTGAGACACTGCACTATTTCAGCTACAGGGTGAGGCACAGCACTATTTCAGCTACAGGGTGAGACACTGCACTATTTCAGCTACAGGGTGAGACACTGCACTATTTCAGCTACAGGGTGAGACTCTGCACTATTTCAGCTACAGGGTGAGACACTGCACTATTTCAGCTACAGGGTGAGACACTGCACTATTTCAGCTACAGGGTGAGACACTGCACTATTTCAGCTACAGGGTGAGACACTGCACTATTTCAGCTACAGGGTGAGGCACAGCACTATTTCAGCTACAGGGTGAGACACTGCACTATTTCAGCTACAGGGTGAGACACTGCACTATTTCAGCTACAGGGTGAGACTCTGCACTGTTTCAGCTACAGGGTGAGACACTGCACTATTTCAGCTACAGGGTGAGACACTGCACTATTTCAGCTACAGGGTGAGACACTGCACTATTTCAGCTACAGGGTGAGACACTGCACTATTTCAGCTACAGGGTGAGGCACAGCACTATTTCAGCTACAGGGTGAGACACTGCACTATTTCAGCTACAGGGTGAGACTCTGCACTATTTCAGCTACAGGGTGAGACACTGCACTATTTCAGCTACAGGGTGAGACTCTGCACTATTTTAGCTACAGGGCGAGACACTGCACTATTTCAGCTACAGGGTGAGACACTGCACTATTTCAGCTACAGGGTGAGACTGCACTATTTCAGCTACAAGGTGAGACTGCACTATTTCAGCAACAGGGTGAGACACTGCACTATTTCAGCTACAGGGTGAGACACTGCACTATTTCAGCTACAGGGTGAGACACTGCACTATTTCAGCTACAGGGTGAGACACTGCACTATTTCAGCTACAGGGTGAGACACTGCACTATTTCAGCTACAGGGTGAGACACTGCACTATTTCAGCTACAGGGTGAGGCACAGCACTATTTCAGCTACAGGGTGAGACACTGCACTATTTCAGCTACAGGGTGAGACACTGCACTATTTCAGCTACAGGGTGAGACTCTGCACTATTTCAGCTACAGGGTGAGACACTGCACTATTTCAGCTACAGGGTGAGACACTGCACTATTTCAGCTACAGGGTGAGACACTGCACTATTTCAGCTACAGGGTGAGACACTGCACTATTTCAGCTACAGGGTGAGGCACAGCACTATTTCAGCTACAGGGTGAGACACTGCACTATTTCAGCTACAGGGTGAGACACTGCACTATTTCAGCTACAGGGTGAGACTCTGCACTGTTTCAGCTACAGGGTGAGACACTGCACTATTTCAGCTACAGGGTGAGACACTGCACTATTTCAGCTACAGGGTGAGACACTGCACTATTTCAGCTACAGGGTGAGACACTGCACTATTTCAGCTACAGGGTGAGGCACAGCACTATTTCAGCTACAGGGTGAGACACTGCACTATTTCAGCTACAGGGTGAGACTCTGCACTATTTCAGCTACAGGGTGAGACACTGCACTATTTCAGCTACAGGGTGAGACTCTGCACTATTTTAGCTACAGGGCGAGACACTGCACTATTTCAGCTACAGGGTGAGACACTGCACTATTTCAGCTACAGGGTGAGACTGCACTATTTCAGCTACAAGGTGAGACTGCACTATTTCAGCAACAGGGTGAGACACTGCACTATTTCAGCTACAGGGTGAGACACTGCACTATTTCAGCTACAGGGTGAGACATTGCACTATTTCAGCTACAGGGTGAGACACTGCACTATTTCAGCTACAGGGTGAGACACTGCACTATTTCAGCTACAGGGTGAGACACTGCACTATTTCAGCTACAGAGTGTAATGCTAAGTAATAACTGTCTGTGTTTGTGACGGAGTGTATTTCTGACAAAGTGTGTTTCTGAAGGAGTGTTTCTGATGGAGCATATTGCTGATGGAGTGTGTTTGTGAGGGAGTTTATTACTGAGTATTTCTGATGGAGCGTATTTCTGATGGAGCGTATTTCTGAGGAAGCGTATTTCTGATGAGGAGCATTTTTGAGGGATTGTGTTTCTGACCAGGTGTTTTTTTGACAGAGTGTATATCTGACGGAGAGTTTCTGACGGAGTGTGTTTCTGAATGAGTGTATATCTGACGGAGTGTGTTTCTGATGGAGCATATATCTGTCAGAGTGTATTTCTTACGGAGTGTGTTTCTGACGGAGTGACGGACTGTTTCTGATGGTGAGTATTTAAGTTATCATTCCAACCTGCATGGGTGAAAGGCCAGGGTCCCTGGATGAAGCTGCACCAGGCCGCTAGTGAGGTGATGAGGAGGGCGTGGATGGCGGTGACAGAGCGACAGTGCCACTCACAGCGCCGCCCAGGGTTGAGTCGACACAGCAGCAGGTACAACAGCGTCCACAACCCTAGGCAGCACAGCACCAGCAACAGCGTCATCGTCACATCTGAAACACACAAGCAGGCTTCAAAGTTAAAGTAGCCATATGGCTACAAATACTTTTATTCTAGGTAGCCACAGGTAAAATCAAGAAATCTGGCCAATATTATAGGTACCCAAATACATTTGAAATTATCTCTTAAAGGCATTTTAATCAAATTCCTATAAAAATATGTACAAGTCATGGCATTTGTCCTGGAATCGTACATGAGTGAGTGAGTATGGTTTTACGCCGCTTTTAGCTATATTACAGCAATATCACGGCGGGGGACACCAGAAATGGGCTTCACACATTGTACCCATGTCGGGAATCGAACCCGGGTTTTCGGCGTGACGAGCGAACGCTTTAACCACTAGGCTACCCGACCGCCCCGATTCGTACGTGAGCCACACATAGTTCATAAGCCATTCTTAGTTTAATTTTCTTTCCACAATTAAGAATTATGATTTACTTTCGACTGTCACCAGTTTTATGGCTTCTCCATGTCTTTATATGCGTCCGTTGGCTTGGAATCATATCAACCATCACTATTACTAGTTCCTGAGTAACTAGCATCATTGTTTTCACTCACAACTTTCGGTGGTGTAATCAAAATGTTCATTGACACAGACGAAGAATGCGGTTATCATGGTTATACGAATTCCATTGCAATCGGAAAAACTGGCGATCCAGAAAGCGGCATAACAGATGTCAATCAAGGTATTTGTTTTTGTGTCTACTAATTTGACCAATTAAACTTCAGTCACCACAAGATAAAGGTATCCATGTGGCGACCTCTCAGTATTTTATAGTTGACAAAATCAAAGTTAGGTCGCATTGATGACCGTTTTAGTTGCAACTTTGGCGCCTGCAGACACCAATCTTCGCAGGCTGTGGCCACACAGTCTGTCCTCATGCTGTCTCCATAGGAAAGGTGCAACACTTGGTATCCCTCATCAATCTCACAGCCCAAACTTATGAACATACTGTCATTTTTCAGTGGATACAGAACAAGGACTGCCCTGGTACTTTGAAATATCCTACAGAAGAAGGATTACCCTGGTACTTAAATATACCATAGAAGAAGGATTACCCTGGTACTTTGATATACCATATAAAAGAAGGATTACCCTGGTACTTTGATATACCATATAAAAGAAGGATTACCCTGTTACTATAACATACCATATAAAAGAAGGATTACCCTGATACTTTAATATACCATATAAAAGAAGGGTTACCCTGGTACTTTGATATACCACACAAAAGAAGGATTACCCTGGTACTTTAATATACCATATAGAAGAAGGATTACCCTGTTCCTTTAACATACCATATAAAAGAAGGATTACCCTGGTACTTTAATATACCATATAAAAGAAGGATTACCCTTGTTCTTTAATATGTCATACAAAATCAGGATTATCCTGGTACTTTAATATACCATATAGAAGAAGGATTACCCTGGTACTTTAATATACCATAAAAAAGAAGTATTACCCTTGTTCTTTAATATGTCATACAAAAGAAGGATTATCCTGGTACTTTAATATACCATATAAAAGAAGGATTACCCTTGTTCTTTAATATGCCATACAAAAGAAGGATTACCCTGTTACTTTAACATACCATATAAAAGAAGGATTACCCTGTTCCTTTAATATACCATATAAAAGAAGGATTACCCTGTTCCTTTAATATACCATATAAAAGAAGGATTACCCTTGTTCTTTAATATGTCATACAAAAGAAGGATTATCCTGGTACTTTAATATGCCATATTAAAGAAGGATTACCCTGTTACTTTAACATACCATATAAAAGAAGGATTACCCTTGTTCTTTAATATGTCATAAAAAAGAAGGATTACCCTGGTACTTTGATATACCATATAAAAGAAGGATTACCCTGTTCCTTTAATATACCATATAAAAGAAGGATTACCCTGTTCCTTTAATATACCATATAAAAGAAGGATTACCCTGGTACTTTAATATACCATATAAAAGAAGGATAACCCTTGTTCTTTAATATGTCATACAAAAGAAGGATTACCCTGGTACTTTAATATGCCATATAAAAGAAGGATTACCCTGTTCCTTTAATATACCATATAAAAGAAGGATTACCCTGGTACTTTGATATGCCATATAAAAGAAGGATTACCCTGGTACTTTAATATACCATATAAAAGAAGGATTACCCTGTTCCTTTAATATACCATACAAAAGAAGGATTACCCTGGTACTTTAATATACCATATAAAAGAAGGATTACCCTGTTCCTTTAATATACCATATAAAAGGAGGATTACCCTGTTCCTTTAATATACCATATAAAAGAAGGATTACCCTTGTTCTTTAATATGTCATACAAAAGAAGGATTATCCTGGTACTTTAATATACCATATAGAAGAAGGATTATCCTGGTTCTTTAATATACCAAATAGAGTGAGTGAGTATGGTTTTTCGCCGCTTTTAGCAATATTCCAGCAATATCACGGCAGGGGACACCAGAAATGCGCTTCTCACAATGTACCCATGTCGGGAATTGAACCCGGGTCTCCAGCGTGAGGATCGAACGCTTTAACCACTAGGCTACCCGACCGCCCCCTATACCATATAGAAGAAGGATTACCCTGTTACTTCGATATACCATATAAAAGTTTGACATCATGAGCATTGATCCATGCAATTGGGATACAATGATATGCATGAACCAATTCATGATCCCGTTAGCCGCCTCTTACGACAAGCATGGGTTGCCTGTTAGAGCAAACATGGGTTGCTGAAGACCTATTCTACCCCGGATCTTCACGGGTCTCAAAGTAATGCAGATCTTAGCTGTTAAACCAAACACTCTCACTCAAAACTGACCTGTCAATGAACTCATGGCACTGTGAACACAAAGGCTTAATGGGCCTGACAGTTTACCCCTGCGTACATCTGATACAGATACAGAACACATGGAATCCGTGATTAAAACATATACATAATACATCATTGATATGTACATCACCATTACTGCCAGTTATTCTAAAATGATGAAGAAATCCTAAATATGCAGATGCCACTTAATTAACTGCTTATCATTTTAATCTGCAATGTAATAAACAGTGGTATCATGTTATAGCCATAATAAATAAATATTGCAATGTACATTAATTATCTTAAAACTGCGCTTGTCATGTCTGCACTTTAACTGTTGATGTGATTCACATGACGCATGTTTCGCAGGACTATGCATATGATCCAGGAATGACCAGGATTTACCTCAACCTACTCAGAGGCAGACATTCCGACTTCAGGGTTCAAAATTAACATAAGTCCACAAGTCAGTGAGTGAGTGAGTGAGTTGGGTTTAATGCCGCTTTAATAATCATTATTCTGCTTATATCGCGGCCTGTCAGCTTAATGTGGGAGGAAAGCCCGAAGTGATGCAGGTCTCAGACGTTTACAACTTCGGGTATGGTGCTGACAAACCTAGAAACATAATTGGGGCAAACCGGGATTCGAACCCACAATCATAGGTTTCTGGCGTGCCCAAGGGACGTAACTCTGCACAGTACTGGGCCACCCGTGCCCCCCCCCCCCCCCCCCAACTAGTCAGAAGCTAGAAGAATTAAAAGTGGACTAATAGCCTTTCCTTGCGAACTACCAGTTTTACCATGAAATACACGGCATCCCTGTCATGTCTAAAGCAGATAATTAATCATTTTGGAGGACAAGCGAAAAAAGTTCATTTCATATTTTCCAACCCTGTAATTCAATTGGAATTCAATCATTCTCAGTTCATGAAAGTACATTAAGAAAATTCAAATCTCATTAAAATCGGATCTTAGTTCTTGCTATCGCTAAACAAAGATCTAAGGACATCCCATTAGGGGTCCCGTCAGAACGACCTTTCATACAACCAATCAAAGCGTTGCTTACCTGATCATGAAAAAGACAGTCAAAATGTGTTTTCTAATCATGCAACCTTGAAAACGTTAACACGGGGTATTCCAAACGATAGTTACGGCCTGTATGGTTCATTCCGTCAAAATTATCGTCTATCTCTCGCTTCCATGGGATAAATATGTGAACGGAGGAGGCGTTGCACAGTACGTGGGAAGAATTGCTATACAATCTCAACCATATATTAGACATTCCGGAATATTCATTTGTTTTGTTCCAGCGTAGTCTGAAGTGGAAGTCGCCAGATTGAAACAAGTGCCATAAAGCTTGAGAAAGCTGCTTTCTCATTGGCTGATATCGTCTTCTTGGTATTCGTTTCAGTGGTTGTTCTGACGTGACCCGTAATGGGATGTCCTCAGATCTTTGTTTAGTGGAAGCAGGAACTTACATCTGATTTTAATGAGATTGAGAAAATTCCATTTTTCAACAAAATAATGATTTTGTTCCCAAGTTGACTGTCAAGGGAGCTTAGTCTGGAATCCTATATACCGTATTCCACGTAATAAGCGCCCCGCTCTAATAAGCGCCCACTGCGATATTTGCTAATATATTGGCTTGAACAATCCCAATTAGCACCCCTTCCGATTAATCAATGTACACAAGACTATTTATTGGTGTATAATACCCACTCATGTCTTATGTGCACACTTAATTATGGGCAATTAAATTCTGGATAAATATGTCTGTCATACATAAACATTTTTTATGCTGTCAGCATAAACCACAATATTTATCTTTCAACTCTGTTTTTTTCACGAAAATAATATTCAAATAAGAGCCCCCTATTTCTAATTTTGAGAGCACCCTGGGCGCTTATTACGTTGAATACGTTAAATCCCTGTGTGGTGTATTTCATCACGTAAAGAAGGGGATGACAACATCCTTATGGTTGGAATCTCCAAATCTAATGACATAACTTTATATTTAACATCAACCAAATATTTTAACAGTAGCAAACATTTTCATGAAAAACAAGAAAGAACGACTTTAAACATGGAAGCAAGTTACCATGGTTACAGCAGTTGTTTAAAAAGCCTTCATGATAAAAATACCTCAGTATCATATCACAAAAGTTGAATTTTAATATTAAATCACTGTGAAGAAGAAGGCTTAATGACCTCTTGGGCACAATACAAGTATATTATATTTACATTTTCTGAACCATGCAACACAAGGCATATTGTGGAAATACAGACAGGCACTACAACATGTCATCGTCATGGTTACTGAGATTTACCAACTGGCTTAAATCAGCACTTTTTCAATATGCACATTGCGGATATTTAGGGATTCAGATCATTTCATTTTCTAGGACAGTGACCATTTGTCATAATAACAAAATCTGAAGATTTAGAACAAATTTGGTTATGACAGAGCATGTCCTATCATAAGTTGACAAAGTCATGAAAATGTCCAAATCACTGGCTATTTGGGGCGGTTGGGTAGCCTAGTGATTAAAGCGTTCGCTCATCACGCCGAAGACCTGGGTTCGAATCCCAACATGGGTACAATGTGTGAAGCCCATTTCTGGTGTCCCCAGCCGTGATACCATATACCGATTTATTGTGCTAGCTCACTGAGATACCATGCCGCAGTTTAACATGAATACCCCACTCAGACACAGTATACTGACACCAAGCTGACCAGTCCCTGTTTTAGCTCCTTAATGCCGAGCACCAGACAGGGTAACAACATGTACCATCTTTAAACATCATTTGGTATGACGCGAATGGTAATCGAACCCCGGACAATCCGCTCTCCAGGCGGACTCTCTACCACTAGACCATAGAGGCGGTCTTGTACATAACAGGCACAGTCTCATTGTGCTTTCCACTTTCTACTATCTGCCTTCATTATTCTCTAGTCAGTACTAAAGTACTAGCAGTACAGTCAACCCCAAACTAACAATCATATAATAGAGTTTATGTTAAAGAAGGAATAATAGTTCCCTACTTGAGTTCACCGTGTCACTGAGTCGATGTATATATCATGTACATAATGTAGGGCTTAACTACATGCCCGAGAGAATCTCACCCGAGTGTCTTTTGATATCAAATATATCAACGAGTGTTGATATATTTGATATCAAAAGACACTCGGGCGAGATTTTATTTATCATCCAACATCATTCTTCAAACTTTTTCAATTTGTAGACAGTAATTAGCAGTGTCTTCAGTGTAAAAAGTACTGCTAACAGCTTCAGTAGCAGAGCCATTAGTGATGTCATTTGATTGTGACATCATGGTAACCAGTGTTGCACAAAGGTCTGCAAAGCATTGTGATGTAATTTCATTGCACCGATATCTACAGTGTAGATATCGCTTGATCTCATCAAAGCGATATCTCCTGTGGGAGCCAGTTTTGGATGATAAAAGAGTTTACCTGATCATTCAGACCTAACATGTCACCTGTTATCAGCCACGGACATCAGCTGAGATCACACCATGCCCTGTTATCAGCAACTGGCCATACATAAAACTATAGATGTTCATCCCTGGCTGCCTCTGTACCACACAGCTCTCCTCACATTATTTTATAGTCAGGTGCCATCTTGTTACCGTCCATTACTCTTTCTTTTCTTTGTTTGTTGTTTAACTCAACACTCAGCAATATTCCAGCTATATGACGGCAGTCTGTAAATAATCGAGTCTGGACCAGACAATCCAATGATTGACATCATGAGCATCGATCCAAGTAATTGGGACCGATGACATGCATCAACCCTCCATTACTCAAATCAAAAACATGATCTGTCACATGACATTACAGACATGAAGTTTACAAACAGCAACCGGAACATCATCGGTGTATACGATTGTTCAGATACAAAATTATAATCAGATAATGTTTAATCAAAATGTGCATAAGTGAAGAAGTAAGTTTGGAGGTATGTTTCATTGAAGAATTGACTTCGATAACATTCATACAATGTTTGGCCCCCACTCTATGAAGGAACTCACACAAAGTGAAGGTCAATTTTTACAATTTTTATAGCACTATTTTATACCTCGAGTGATGTATTATACAATTTCATTTTGTGCTTGAGACTTGTTTACACTGATAGCCATACAACACTGTAACAGAGTAAAATACTTCATAAAAAGGAGAGGTGACATGAGTGAATGTATGCTCAACTTGCTCTACAGGAGCATCTCCTTTACAAAAGTCAGTGACATTGACCACTCGTCATAAAATATTGACACCAAATACAGGACATCAAAATGGCCGACTTAATAAACTTGATGGGAGAGATTTCAGAAGTTGTTATATAATGAACCTGTAGCAATTACAAGTGTTAGTCATCATTGATAAATTGGCCAGTCATTGAAAGGTGATCATAAAGATGTGCCAAATAGGTTCTGAGGTGAATTTATAGATTGCTGTAGACTGTCCCTGTCATTTCTAGATGCAGATCAAGTAGTGGATGTACATTTCTTCGTTTGATTTACTAGAATAGGTCGAGGCGAGTATGTTCTTGAACAGACATGCAGTCAAACTCTCTGACTTATTCCAATGTATGTTAAAATGCTAGGATCAAAGACTTTAAATCAGAAACAACACTTCTGTATTTAGTCTTTGAGGGAATTCCAGGGGTTTCCCCAGGAAAGTGGAAGCAGTGCGTCAGTGTTTACATTATTTCAAGAATAGAATCTCGTGATTAAAGTATGAACGTCAAAATGTGTTGTTCATACACTTTTTAGCATCAGTTTCGCAGTCATGTGACCGACCTCTCGCCCAATGGAAAAGCTGATATATCGCGTGAACTTCAAAAAAGAAAAATTACATATTGAATATCTTACCTCGTGCAGCATGATTTATAACATAACTTCAGTGGCAAACTTTCATGTCTTCAGTGGGCTTTGAAGCGTCTACCTTGATTACGTTATTTAGCATGTGGTTATGTATTGTTTAGGGGCTCAAAAAGAGGTGAGGTTAAAAAACATGTCACATGGGGATATAAACATATTTACAGCAACATCTCGCCAAGTCATATTACCAATCTGATCACTGAATCTAGGCTAGACAAAGCAGTGGTTGTAGGCCATGGCAACAGTTAACTTCATTTATTTATTAAGTTAATTTAAGGTGAAAATACTGCGTTTGTCATTGGGTCTTATCATTGCATAAATGTAGCCAACTTGTTTCAAAATAACAGGATCTCTTACTAGCCTATCTAGTGGAGGGAGTAGGGAACCTTCAGCTAGTTTATTTGCCATTTCAAAGTTTGCAGGTTTTTTAACGTCGTATGTGAAGCGTAGAACTAGACTCGACATACAGTGTAGCCTTAAACAGCGACAATAATTATCAGCTAAAACGGCCATTTGATTTGCAATAACACCGTTTTCAGCTTTGGAATCTGCAGTTCTACATTCGGCCATCGGCTCATTGAATATAGTTCTATTCTTATGGTTAATCAATTTAAGATCAGTGAAGAGACGTGAATGACAAAGTGGACATTCTATGAAGCAAATATGGTGTCATGCTTGGCATTACCTGTAGATTAAAACCAAATACCGCTCAAGCTGTCGTGAAAGCAACAAGTTTGTTTTCTATATGGAGGCTGCCATTTTGCAAACACTGATTAAGATTGCTTGACTCATTGGTTGGTCGAAAATGAGCATCCCAACAGTTTTTATCAAAATTTATTATTTACAGATGTTTAAATTTACCAAGGTCTACTTAATATTGAAACCTTATGTTTATTGAAAACATTGTAATAATATTATTGTTTTTTAAGAAACACATTTTCGCTGCTGGTCTATAAAATATTGTGACGTCATTGTCAATAACGGGCGTTAACCTGGAAACACAGATACAAATATTGTGGTGATAATTCCCACACCTCTGAATCAATGATGGTAAGTGTGTATTTACATCCATTTATCTAGAAGACTGCGCACTTGTGTGGTTGAATTTGTTTTGCGAGTCATCATTCATTGTCATAATCCCGCAGATAGCTTATTTAGGCGGCATATTCAAAACTCAAAATAACACCCCAACTCTCATGACTCCCCCACTCACAATTGACAGTGTTATTTCACGGCCTAATGCGACTCGCTACGATATATCCTTTATTTTCAGAACACCTTCTATCCCTACCAACACAATTCGCAGTATAAACAGTATTTTTATTGCAATATTTTCAAAGAAATTGACATGTTCATAGTCTAAAATCCACAATGCACAAGCATTTTCTGACCAAATTCTTTTTCATATCTGTCAAGTTGTAAATGACAAAGCTTTTTTGTGTATTGATTACACAATAATCGACAAAATATTTGTTTATTTCTGTCACCAAGTATACTACTGTGTATATAAAGGAATAATGAACATTGCCAAAATTATCACAATTCACTTTAAAAAAATTAAGAATTGAACGCCAGTTTGGATGGGTTCATTGAAGTGTGAACGATTTAAAAGTGCTGGTTAAAGTGTGTGAACCTCCGAGCTTTCGAATTCCACCTGTATCCCCCCTCCAAAAGTAATATATGTCGATTGCGCTGCTCAATCCTTTTAATTATATTTTATTTTTGGATATGGGATATGGGCGGAAGTCTTACTGTAGTAAGAACGGTTTCAACCTTGGTCATTGATAAAATGGAACAACACTAAATGGCGCCCACCCTCTTACTAATTGTTTGATAGGCATTACTTAGAAGTTGACGGATGACAAAGTAGAGAGAGTTTATGGACAAATTATCCATAAATTGTCTCTACTTTGTCAAGAATGCAGTTTACCGACCACGAGTAGTGGGCTTGATACACAGATGCGTTGGTGGTTTCTTACTTCTTGATCACAGTCACACACTAAGTAAAAAACATTGATTCTTACCTTACATGTTTACTTTAATAACTGTTAAACCAAACACCAATTTGTAGTGAAAAATATTAGTCGTGAAAAGATAAATATTTTCATTCATTGTACCATCCTTGACATTATCGACTGTAAACCTTCAATGTGCAATGGCTTACACACCACAGAAAAGTGTACATGCAAGTGTCATAATACATATCAGATCGTGAACAATTAAGGTATTGTGATACGTATCGGATTGCACAGTTGGTGTATCGTCCAAGCACCTACCTTCACCTTCTGCTTTGTGGTAAGGGAAGTGGGGATGTGCACAAGCTCCTTCCTTAGTAATGAAAGTTTTTCAGATGCCCTTTTTTGCTGCCCCTCTCCCCTGCCCCATCCCCACACCAAAGTTAATAATGATGTTTGGTTTGTTGAAATGTGGCCCCGATGGGAGTCGTTGATAAGGTTGTTACACACCATTATGAAACTTCTATATTCAAGTACTTTTGTGATGTTCAATTTTCAATGTTTATTGATTGAGTTGACATTCTATTTTGAGGTCTCATAGTAAACCATACAAATGAAAGCAAAGGAATGTTTCTACTTATGTTTTTGCAAATAGTAAACGCAGTTGCATGTGACTACCGTATTCAACGTAATAAGCGCCCACAGCAATTTTTGTTAATGTATTAGCTAGTGAACAATCCCAATTAGCACTCCTTCCAATTGATCAATGTACACAAGACTTATTTATTCGTGTATAATACACACTTGTGTGTTATATGCACCGTTAATTATGGGCAATTAAATTCTGGAAAATATATCTGTCGTGTATAATACACACAGACTTTTCTTTTCTATCATTTCAGGCTGTCAGCATTAACCACGAAATTTACGATCTTTCAACTCTGTCTTTTTTGTCAAGAAAAATTTTATTCTAATAAGAGCCCCCTATTTCAAATTTTGAGAGCGCCCTGGGCGCTTATTACGTCAAATGTGGTATATTAGAAGCATTAAACAAACGTGGCAGATATACCATATTCTTCGTAATAAGCGCCCACGGCAATATTTGCTAATATATTGGCTAGTGAACAGTCCCAATTAGCACCCCTTTTGATTGATCAATGTAAAACAAGACTTATTTATTCGCGTATAACACGCATTCATGTGTTATATGCACCCTAATTATGGGCAATTAAATTCTGGAAAAATATATCTGTCGTACATAAACATTTCAGGCTGTCAGCATAAACCACGAAATTTATCTTTCAACTCTGTTAAAAAACAAAATAGAATAATATTCTAATAAGAGCCCCCTATTTCTAATTTTGAGAGCGCTCTGGGTGCTTATTACGTCGAAAATGTTAGGTGTCCGGGGAAAAGCATCTGTACCCCAATACTTTCACAGCCCCCTCTGCATGTTAATCATGACTATTGCCAATGTTTGATTAAATACATGTACTTTGTCTTCAACAGATTCTACCATGAGTTCTCCCTATAGTGAGCACCATAAACATAGAATACATTCACCGAATCAACGAGGATCACCCGCTGGCACCATGAACGTTGCAGAGAAATTGTACTGGCGGAATAAGCTGCCCCACGGCTTCCAGTATTACCTGGAGCGTATGGCACGCAGCATCATCAGGGGGATGCCGGACAATGTGTATGAATTTGCAGCAGTCTACCTGGAGGAAAAACTTGTCGAGAGAAATGGTGAGTTAGTCTGAATATTCCCTTGTTTGAAAGAAATAGTACACACACATACACACCAATGTCATCAATAAAATCCTGCAGAAAGCTGAGTGGAAAAATGTAGCATCCCCTTCAAATGTCAGAGCTACAGATAAGCAGCGTATTTGCATAAAATACCCCCCCCCCTTTATAATCTTTATATCAATCACTGGATTATCAGGGCCAGTCTCAATTATGAACAGGCCATCATCACATTGGTGGAATATTGCTGAATGCAGTGTTAAGCAACATGCATATCTGGGCTTGTCTTAAAATCCCCCACATCACATGAAATATTGTTTCATGACAAAAATTCACTATATAACTACATTGTTACACTACAATTTTAAGTCACTAATGTTCTCATTTCTTCATGACTATGAACACGTTCCTTCTGACTTACATATGTTTGAACAAAGCTAAAACGTCAGTCAACTTCAGTGTATGCATGACCACATCGTTTTATACGTGTATCTAAATACACTCTGCCAGGGTTTCTGTCAAACTATTCCCAATCGGACATTTTGTACCTATCTCTTGACACCAACAGCGGGTACCTGGGTAGGGTCGGGTAATAGGGGTGTGGGTACCCGGGTAGTAAATTTGGACACATCCTAGTCAAACAACCTACTCTATCAACGCAGTGATGTGGTCATATATATCTGCCAACGCATGGTCCTGGGTAGACTTGATACTGCTGGCGGACGAAGCAGATTGTAGGATTCTAAACTGAATGAAGCCTGCATGTATGACATCATCCAATATTTAATGACATACCATATTCGACGTAATAAGTGCCCAGGGCGCTCTCAAAATTAGAAGTAGGTGGCTCTTATTAGAATATTATTTTGGTGGAAAAAAAACAGATTTGAAAGATAAATTTTGTGGTTTATGCTGACAGCCTGAAGTGTTTATGTACGACAGATATATTTTTCCAGAATTTAATTGCCCATAATTAAGGGTGCATATAACACACGAGTGCGTCTTATACACAAATAAATAAGTCTTGTGTACATCGATCAATCAGAAGGGGTGCTAATTGGGACTGTTCACTAGCCAATATATTAGCAAATGTTGCTGTGAGCGCTTATTAGAACGGGGCGCTTATTACGTCAAATACGGTAATGTTTTTCTTATTCTTGGGTGAAGTCATTTCTGTCTGAGAACTGTTTGAAAAAACACCTATATCAAAGTAACCTGAATCTTAATACTGAGTGTGTAAGGCACATTTTCAGATGTTTTACTGATATTGTTCTTCTCAAAACCTTCTGTTGGCAGCCTTTAAAATTCACACTCGTCCACTAGCCTGTGACCATTGTGTCAATGTCATTAAAATCAGATCTCCGTGCTCGCTACCACAACACAAAGACCTGAGAACATCCCATTACAGGTCACGTCAGAAGGACCTTCCGCAAACTTTTACAGACCAATGAAATGAAAAATAAGATGTTGACATTAGCCAGTTTCTTTGAGCTTAATGGCACTAGTTTCTAACTGTCTACTTCCATTCCAGACTACGCTTAATATATATATATACACGTATATCGATTCAAAATTTCAAAACTGAACAAAAGAAAACTTTGGAATGTCTAATAGATGGCTGAGATTGTTTGGCAGTACTTCCCATGGGCATGAATGTCTCTTCCGTTTCAAATGTTTATAACATTGAAAACAGAGATAGACGATGATTGCATGATTAGAAAAAACATTTAGACTGTCACTTTCCTGATCTGGTACGCTACGCATCGATTGTTCAGATGTAAGGTCATAGTGGCAAGACGCAACATGCAATGGCATGTCTTCAGATCTATGTTTAGCGGTAGCGAGAACTAAGATCTGATTTAGTGAGATTGAAATTATGCTGTGGTAGTCCTCATTGACGAGTTGTATTTGATGGCGATAATTCCAATCTCATTAAAATCAGACCTCAGTTCTTGCTACCGCTAAACAAAGATCTGAGGACATCCCATTAGGGGTCACGTCAGAACGACCTTTCATCCAACCAATCAGAGCATGGCTTACAAGATTATGAAAGTGACAGTCGGAATGTGATTTCTAATCATGCAACCTCGAAAACTTTAACTCCGAACGATAGTTACGGGTTTAACAACTGAATCCATACAATGTAGACCATCTATTAGCCATTCCAGAATGTTCTTTTGTTCAGGTTTCAAATTTGTAATCGAGAATTTGTCAAAATATGTTTCGAAGCGTATTTGAAATTAGTGTCGTAAAGCACGAAAAAGCTGCCTTCTGATTGGTCATTCCATTGGTCGGTCAAAGTTTCGGCAAGGTCTGTCTGACGTGGCCCGTAATGGGATGTCCTCAGATCTTTGTTTAGCTGTAGTGAGAACAAAGATCTTATTTTAATGAGATAGGCGATAATTCTGAACCAGTTCTCAATGGCCAAATTGGTACTGAATAAAACTGAAGGGAAATGAAAACATAGTAACTATTTTTGTTTCATTCAAGCAGGACTAGCGACACACTTTGAAGATTAGTGAAATAAGGACCCTTCACGTTCTCTTGAAGAATGTTTGATAAGATCATTTGGCATTTTTGTGAAATGTGATGGGAATCTTAAAACTTGAACAGCGTTTAAACAAAAGTTTAAAGAAGAAAGTGAACTGATTGAACTTTAAGCCTGCCTGTATGCATCCTTCCCACACAACATGCACACAACTAGATATGTTTCTCATCCTTCTGCCACACAACTAGATATGTTTCTCATCCTTCCGCCACACAACTAGATATGTTTCTCATCCTTCCCACACAACAAGCACACAACTAGATATGTTTATTATCCTTCCGCCACACAACAAGATATGTTTCTCATCCTTCCGCCACACAACTAGATATGTTTCTCATCCTTCCCACACAACAAGCACACAACTAGATATGTTTCTCATCCTTCCCACACAACAAGCACACAACTAGATATGTTTCTCATCCTTCCACCACACAGCTAGATATGTTTCTCATCCTTCCGCCACACAACTAGATATGTTTCTCATCCTTCCCACACAACAAGCACACAACTAGATATGTTTCTCATCCTTCCCACACAACAAGCACACAACTAGATATGTTTCTCATCCTTCCCACACAACAAGCACACAACTAGATATGTTTCTCATCCTTCCCACACAACAAGCACACAACTAGATATGTTTCTCATCCTTCCCACACAGCAAACACACAACTAGATATGTTTCTCATCCTTCCCACACAACATGCACACAACTAGATATGTTTCTCATCCTTCCCACACAACAAGCACACAACTAGATATGTTTCTCATCCTTCCCACACAACAAGCACACAACTAGATATGTTTCTCATCCTTCCCACACAACATGCACACAACTAGATATGTTTCTCATCCTTCCCACACAACAAGCACACAACTAGATATGTTTCTCATCCTTCCCACACAACAAGCACACAACTAGATATGTTTCTCATCCTTCCCACACAACAAGCACACAACTAGATATGTTTCTCATCCTTCCCACACAACAAGCACACAACTAGATATGTTTCTCATCCTTCCCACACAACAAGCACACAACTAGATATGTTTCTCATCCTTCCCACACAACAAGCACACAACTAGATATGTTTCTCATCCTTCCCACACAACATGCACACAACTAGATATGTTTCTCATCCTTCCGCCACACAACTAGATATGTTTCTCATCCTTCCCACACAACATGCACACAGCTAGATATGTTTCTCATCCTTCCGCCACACAACTAGATATGTTTCTCATCCTTCCCACACAACAAGCACACAACTAGATATGATTCTCATCCTTCCGCCACACAACTAGATATGTTTCTCATCCTTCCCACACAACATGCACACAGCTAGATATGTTTCTCATCCTTCCCACACAACATGCACACAACTAGATATGTTTCTCATCCTTCCGCCACACAACTAGATATGTTTCTCATCCTTCCCACACAACAAGCACACAACTAGATATGATTCTCATCCTTCCCACGCAACATGCACACAGCTAGATATGTTTCTCATCCTTCCCACACAACATGCACACAACTAGATATGTTTCTCATCCTTCCCACACAACATGCACACAACTAGATATGTTTCTCATCCTTCCCACACAACATGCACACAACTAGATATGTTTCTCATCCTTCCGCCACACAACTAGATATGTTTCTCATCCTTCCCACACAACAAGCACACAACTAGATATGATTCTCATCCTTCCCACGCAACATGCACACAGCTAGATATGTTTCTCATCCTTCCCACACAACATGCACACAACTAGATATGTTTCTCATCCTTCCCACACAACAAGCACACAACTAGATATGATTCTCATCCTTCCCACGCAACATGCACACAGCTAGATATGTTTCTCATCCTTCCCACACAACATGCACACAACTAGATATGTTTCTCATCCTTCCCACACAACATGCACACAACTAGATATGTTTCTCATCCTTCCCACACAACATGCACACAACTAGATATGTTTCTCATCCTTCCCACACAACAAGCACACAACTAGATATGATTCTCATCCTTCCCACGCAACATGCACACAGCTAGATATGTTTCTCATCCTTCCCACACAACATGCACACAACTAGATATGTTTCTCATCCTTCCCACACAACATGCACACAACTAGATATGTTTCTCATCCTTCCCACACAACATGCACACAACTAGATATGTTTCTCATCCTTCCCACACAACATGCACACAACTAGATATGTTTCTCATCCTTCAGCTGAGATCCAGCGGCTGCCTGATGTTACCTACTTTGACAGACTGAAGGAGAAACATGCCCCTCCACCGTCAGAACAAGATGACGTCAGTGAGGGGGAGGGAGCTCTCCAACAGACAGGTGAGAAACACACATTATCTTCCACGCCACCAACCTCCTGGTGTACAGACAAGCTTACAGTTATAGGCAAATGCTTTGATCATCTCACTGTGAAGAGTTGCACCTTTAGGAATTGTTTGATCATGGGGTCAGGGCCCTGTTCCACAGCGCTCAGACGATCGTAACTCCCATATATTAACATACACTTACGACAATGGAGTGCTAAGATCCCTTTGTGGAACTCGCCCTAATCCAGGATTCACACTTGTTTATATACTGTAAATCTTGAAATTAACGCGAGCGTGAATTAAATGCGAAAAATCACATTTACATCAACAATAAGACATTTTGGATTGCAAAAATACCAATTTAGACATACGCTGATGTATTCCACACCACTGTTTATTGAGCAGCACTTGTATATAAAGTATATAAACCATGTCATTCAAACACTAATTACGTCCTGTGAATTGTCACTGCTGGGGTCAAGACAAGAGTTCTACTCACTTATGTCATCACTGATCACACCTGCAAGTCCAGACAGACGCTACCCTTTGTTCTTTGCGACTGCGTCAAAGGCCGACACGAGCCAGCACGCATGTATTGTTTTTGTGGAAGTACTCTACTCAGCGCTAATAAGCGGTGCTATTTGGTGTGTGATTGGATTAATGTAAGGTTGGATTAAGGTGAGGATTCTAAACCTGACTGAGGACATCTTTAGATAGATATCCACTGATGCTTGAGAGGAGGGGGTGTCGCATTCATATTGAGTCGCATTTTTAGCTAGGGTCCAGTGGTCGCATTCTTTGGAGACGCATTAATTTCAGGATTTACAGTATAACCTAGTTCACATGCACAAATTTACTTACTTAAGAAATTTTCTACATGTGTAACTATACATACGTGTGTATGAGTAAATTTACTATGCGTTCACATGGAAATCAACTTAGGTGTGAAAATGAAGTTGTAAATTTGGTAAGGCATATGTATTCGTCAGTCTGTTTACAACTTTCAACACAAAACAGGTTGTTTTCCAATCAAAGTTGAGTGAGAAGAGAGTTGTTTCACAGAAAATATTCGCATGAAGCAACATGTGTTTGATTTAATTTGTACACAAAGTTATGACTCATTGAAACCAGAAGAAAACACTGTCTGCTCAACTCTGTATATACACATAAAAGTTGACAATTTGTTTTGTGTCGGCAAAAGAACAGATATTAATTAGATCATCCTCTTATGTTCACATTGCAACACATACACACAGTGCAAATTTATATTTACTTTTGCACCTGCTCCAGACATGTTGCAAATTTGTTCCTGGTGTAAATATACACACATGAGTAAATGCGTTCACATGACAAGTATACTCACATACCGTATTCGACGTAATAAGCGCCCAGGGCGCTCTCAAAATAAGAAATAGGGGGCTCCTATTAAAATATTATTTTGGTGGGAAAAAACAGAATTGAAGGATAAATTTAATTTCGTGGTTTATGCTGACAGCCTGAAATGTTTATGTACGACAGATATATTTTTTCCAGAATTTAATTGCCCATAATTAAGGGTGCACAAGTGTGTATTATACGCGAATAAATAAGTCTTGTGTACATTGATGAATCGAAAAGGGTGCTATTTGGGATTGTTCACTGGCCAATATATTAGCAAATATCGCCGTGGGCGCGTATTAGAGCGGGGCGCTTATTACGTCAAATACGGTATGTATTTCTACACACATATGTATAGAGGGGCATGTGAACGGGTATATGATTCTAGGTCTGTCAGCCCATGCATCACTTCAGGTATTCTCCAACATTAAGTTCACAAGAAGTATCGTTCAAAAGTATTGTTTAAGCTCAAATCACTCATTTACTCATTTTGTTTGAGAGGTGAGGGTCAAATGCACACTCCGGTGCAGTGGTGACTTAGCATAACACCACTGCCACAGGCTAATTTGCATATCACGTGACCGGACTTTTCTCTTGTTGTAAACAAACCCGCTTTTTCAGATATTAGAATAGAACAGACTAATGCAAGTATTTAGGGGCACTTGACATATTGTTTTGCATAATTATATAGATATGCTACTACAACTGCGACAGTGAGTTGCATGACAATACATATTTATTCATCAAAGTGACCGTATAGCTAGCTCTCCGTAGGGCTTCGATGACAGTATGTGGAGCCGTACAAGCAATGTAAACATAGGATAACTACGCAAATAGAAATAGTTTTTCACGATTTAGGATATTTTCTCAATGAAAGTTAACCATTTTTGGACATATGTTTATCTAGATATGAGACTTGTCAAAAATAAAACAGATTAAAAACATATGCAATATCTTGAATGGACGGTGTATGATGTGACACATCGTCACATGGCGCTGGCCTGCGGCAGAAGTACTATGCTGGCTGCATGGAACTCTGGGTAAGAGAGAGGGTCAAATGCTAACCATGGAAATACAGATGTAGGGCTAAGTTACAACTGTGAGCGTGCCCTTGAATCTGATCCTGTATGTTTACATGTATCACTGTGCTAGAGTGGTGTCAGCACCCAAGTTAACAGCCAGAACATAATGATTGATATCAATATGTACATGTATAGCAGCTGTGCTTCTTCTTAGAAATAGTCGTGTTTGTGGAGTCAGTGTCAATATTTTGGATGACTAATACCCTGCTCCCGGAAATACACTTCAATCTGATTAACTCAATTTATCATCCTAATTTCGCCCTTATTACCAGTAGCTTATGGCATCTGAGATGCAGGATGAAATCTTGTAATATACCGTATTCAACATAATAAGCGCCCCGCTATAATAAGCACCCACGGCAATATTTGCTAATATATTGGCTCGTGAACAATCCCAATTAGCACTCCTTCCGATTGACCAATGTACACAAGACTTATTTATTCGTGTATAATACGCATTCGTGTGTTATATGCACCCTTAATTATGGGCAATTAAATTTTGGAAAAATATATCCGTCGTATATAAAGATTTCAGGCTGTCAGCATAAACCACAAAATTTGTCTTTCAGCTTTTTTTCACCAAAATAATATTCTAATAAGAGCCCCTTATTTCTAATTTTGAGAGCGCCCTTGGCGCTTATTACATCGAATACGGTAACTATTATTTTAAGTTGTTGCAGTATCCCTGGGGGTACATACCACACGCCTCCAGAGGCACGACGCATAAAACCACATGTACCCCGATTGATACTGCTACAACTAATTTTTCTTACTAACATGTTTTAGTCTGCATTCTAAAAAAATTAATACAAATTAAAACTTGATAGAAAAACAGCTGTTCAATTGAGCTTAGGTTAACTTGTGCTATGGCACATAACTTTCATTGACTCGGAAAAAGCATTTGACTTTTTGCTTTGAAGTGGGGTGTAAGGGATTTATTTTCCCGCTGAGAAATCCACAGGCAGCCTGTCTTGTTCATGGCGGGGTATAAGAGGTTTAATCTCCCACTGAGAAATGTATTTACCTCCAAGGCAGGATACATGGTATTTTATCAAGATGACCTGAATCAATCAGACCTCATCATTCTGACATGGAGGTATGATAAGGTGATTTACGATACTGGAATGACAAGTGTCTTACTTTCAGAAATATGTCTGTTCAACCCTATCCTTGATTACACAGTTTATTACATCTCTGAGAGGTCTCATTGAGAGTTATCCCTATTGAACCATGCTGCTTGGCTAGCTCAGTCCAGTTGTTCGATTTTTTGGGGACAGGGACAAATATTTGAAGATACTTCAATTGTTCAAATGTCACAAACTCTTTTAAGTTTATGTGACATTATGTCAACGATAGGCTCACTGAGTGATGTCTCCAATTGCTATAAAGGAACCAACATTTTTGTACCTTTTCTCAGAAATAAGACTATGGTTACCGTATTCGACGTAATAAGCACTCCGCTCTAATAAGCACCCACGGCGATATTTGCTAATATATTAGCTAGTTAACAAAACCAATTAGCACCCTTCCAATTGATCAATGTACACAAGACTTATTTACTCGTGTATAATACGCACACGTGGGTTATATGCACCCTTAAACACGGGAATTTAAATTCTGGGGAAAATATATCTGTCGTGTATGTAATTGTCTACTACTTGTTGGTTGGTTGGTTTGTTGTTTAACCCGTACTCAGCAATATTCCAGCTATATGGTGGCGGTCTGTAAATAATCGAGTCAGGACCAGACAATCCAGTGATTAATATCATGAGCATCGATATTGGGATCGATGACATGTATCAACCATGTCAGCGAGCCTGACCACCCATTAGTCGCCTTTTACGACAAGCATAGTCGGCTTTTAAGGCAAGCATGGGTTGCTGAAGACCTATTCTACCCCGGAATCTTCACGGGGCGACTACTACTTGTACTACTTGTTATAGTTATATATCCAAAATATTTGGAACTTGACCCTGTTCCATAAAGCGATTGTAGCGCTAATGTGATCTTAACTCCCATTATTTAGCATAGACTCTATGATCGCTTTGTGGAACGGGGCTGGGGATCAGAAGTATATGTAAGTCAGTCCATTTTTGTGGGTCTGATACACATCCATGCAAGCATATCCTCTTTCATGTTTTCAACATTAGATGTAGATTTTGGATCAATATTGACAATCAATCAGTACTTAAATATATATGTCATGGAAACACAGATCCGGTTTCATAGTCAGCAAAATCTGTCGATATTTATGAGGTCAGTGTCACACAAAACTGGCCAGGTCACTACAACCGGAGGATGGATCTGGTGTATTCGATTTGATTAATAAAAAGTTGCAGAAAAATGATTCATACATTTCTATGGAAGTGTATTAGTGCCACAGTCTAAAAGGAAATTATCTACTTAGACAATACTTTCATCTATGAATGAAGGTGATTGCTAAAAAACTGCTTGTCCTAAGAGGCGACTAACGGGATTGGGTGGTCAGGCTCGGTGACTTGATTGATGCATTTCATCGATCCCTATTGCATGGATCGATGCTCATGATGTCAATCACTGGATTGTCTGGTCCAGACTCGATTATTTATTTATAGCTGGAATATTGCTGAGTGCGGCGTAAAAGAACAAACCAACCAACCAACTTAAAAACTGTTAATTTGATTAAATGTTAGGGAGAATGTTGGCCATCTATTTTCATTTGGCCTTTTGCAACATACTGAGTTCATTTCAAATTTCAAATTTCAGCACTTAAATTAAAACGACTGCACAATGACGCTCAGTGATTCATAGGACAATCGCGAGTATTAGTTTCTCAAATTTGTTATAGTTTGAGTGATTCTCACCCCTTCATCGTCACGTTTTACCTCTTACCTCTAATAATTTCTGTAATGGAGAAATCATGAGAATCAACACAATCGAGTTATTCCTCCGACTTAAACCATGTTAAGGTTGATATATAATTTTGCTAAAGTTTTGAATAATGACCTATAGTTGATTGTTTGTAGTTTGGAGAACATTTTGTGCTCTCCTCTCTTTATTATGGTTGTGAGAGAGTGCGGCGTGTGTCCTTCTTTAATTATCTTCGACACATTGAAATGTAGATTTACTTTATTCAAAGTTTAGATAGTACCCGAATACAGACATTTCAAGGAAGGAAGTCAAACAAGTTGGTCGTGACTAATGAAGCCAGAGATTATGTACAACTAACCTGAGACTGTTAGTTACTCGAGAAAATATTGTTACACAAGTCGATAATTTGATGTACCGTATTAGTAGATGATACTGTCTTCTACCTAGATTATAATATCATAGACGTAGATGTGAGTATCTTCTACGTAGATGTGAGTAGTATCATTGCTTCCGTACAGAGCTCCAGATAAGTTTTTGAGCAATAGAGTTTTTACTCTAAGGTTTCTATTTTAATTGGGTTATTATATTTTCTTTGGGTAACCAATATTTTCTCACTCATCAATTCATCACTCTATTGGGTTTTTCCCAAAATTAGTGAAGATTTTAAGATTTAAAAAAAATGAAATGTTTTAGATGTATATAACTGTATATATAGGCTTGACTCGGAAAGTAAATTAGCTCGTAATTGTTTCGGAAATTAGCTCCTTTGTAGGCATGCTGAAAAAGCTTCATTTGGTATTTACCCAAGCTGTTTTTATATACATTTTAGTTTTTCATTTAATGCATGCGTTTCTGTACGCAAGTTAATTGAAAGTAATTGGGTTTTCAATATTTTTAAGGGGTATTTTATGCAAATACGCTGCTTTTCTGTAGCTCTGCTTCCATAGATATCTGAATAATTCCACAGAGGTAATCTATATCCTTGATGTTACATTCTAATGAGGCATCGTTCATGTTACTGTTAGAGCACACTGACAGAATGCTATTGGAAATTAACTGAACTTTTGTATTTGCAACAGTCGGAGACTTAGGCTTGATTCTTTCAGTCAGCTCAGCTGACAATAGATTATATATTAACACTAACATCTTTTGAAAACAGTGCCAAAACGTGGGTTTGGGCTATGAAACACTATGTGACACACCATATAAGGTCAGAGACACATGCTTGTCAACCATTGTTGCAATGTTGATAGACTTAATGTCTTTTGTTTATACAGTGAGACCTCATTAATCTGGACAGTAGAGTTCCCAATAAAGTTGTCTGTATTAACAAAATTCGGGATAAACAAATTCATGGGTACGTACTACGGTCACGTTTATCACAGATGAAATGTTGAGTCTAGATATTTTTTCAGCTACACCTGCAAAATCAGATATTTTTTAAATTAAAATTATGGGCGTTAATATTTCTTTTTTAGAAAAAAAACTGACCTTGCACCAATGTATTTTTTGTGGCACTACACTGTGGCAGATACACTACATTTTCAACTTTCTGATGTATACATACAAGGGCTGGGACAGGTAACTCGGGTACTCGGGTACTCGGGTCGGGTGGTTCCTAAGCAGTACCCAGTACCCACATGACTACCCAAACCCATGGTTAGTACTTACACTATAAGTGACTAATGTTCGCATTTCTCTCTGACTATACACGCATTCCTTCTGACTTTATATGTTTGAATAGACATAAAACTCCAGTCAACTTCAGTGTATGCATGACCAGATCGTTGTATAGGAGTATCTAAATACCTTTTGCCATGGCTACGGTCAAACTATTCCCAATCGGTCATTTGTACCTATTTCTTGAGACCAACAGCAGGTACCCGGGTAGTACATTTGGACTCGTCCCAGCCCTAATACATGCATATTTTTTTCAAGCATTTCTGGGACAATTACTGAGGAACATTCAGCATTTATTCAAGAGTAACAGATAATCTGTAATTCTGAGTTGCGAGTTGGTTATTCTTTATAATTTACATCACCAATTTCTTCTGAGAAGATGAAGAGAGATGTGGGTTTCCTGACCGGAGTGGAAACGGAACAGCATAGTTGACCAGTTGTTGGAACAACCTGACATTACATTATTGGTTGGTTGGTTGGTTTGTTGTTAAATGCTGCACTCAGCAATATTCCAGCTCTGTGACGCCGGTCTGTAAATAATCGAGTCTGAACCAAACAATCCAGTGATTAATATCATGAGCATCGATCCACGCATTTGGGATCGATGATAGGTATCAGCCAAGTCAGCAAGCCTGACCACCCGATCCCGTAAGTCACCTCTTACTACAAGCATAGTCGCCTTTTAAGGCAAGCATGGGTTGCTGAAGACCTTTTCAACAGTAGATGACTTCATCTTCATTTATGATGTCATGTTACTATGGGACTTTCGGACTCTGCAATAAATGAAAACGTTTGGGACAAGCCAGCCAATTAGCATTAGTAAGCGTTTAAATGCTCAGTGAGAATTACTGAAAAAAAATCATCTATGTGTGTGCCTCTATTGATAATTATGATATTCTATTATATTCACCTGAACTTTTCTGACTGAGGCATAAAATAACATTCACTCAACCCCTGCACACTGACTAATTATTGCTTCCCAAGTAAGCGTTTGTCTTTATTGTGTATTTATTGACTTATCTGCTTTGTATCCTAGTTGCCTGGTGTGTCCTATTTTCCTGCTCACACAAACATATTATTGATAATAAACAAGGTCTAATAAACCACATGACTCACAGCACAGCTGTCTTCCCACCTTGCTGAAATTGATAATGCGGCCTTCATATAGAAGTAATAGGTTATTGAAATAACTGTAAACCTATACAATTTGGGGGTTGAGTCATTCTGATGCATAAACCATGTCACCCAGTTAGAGTGAGGGCTCTGTTTTATCAATGAGCTGTGGTAGGAATATTGCACCGGACCGCAAGGCGATGCAGATGGATGCCATTACGGTTGGGTTTAACACATCTGCCAGAGCATGGCTGTGGTTGTATCATGCATTCAGCTTAAACAATACAATGGCACATTAACCTCTGGCTCCTGTTTATTCTGTCAGATGGCATTTAATAGAGGAGGTTGCAGAGAGGAGTTCACCATAGACATATTGGTTTGATATAATGTCTACTGATAAATGTGGCTGAAGAAAATTCGCTGAAGTGATAATTTGTTAGTAAATTGGAACAGATGAGCGAGTTTGGGTGATCAACGTTTTTACAGAAGCAGTCGTAAAATCCAAGGGTTGGCCAGGGGTCCTGTTTAGCAACCGATACTTGGTCTGCTATTATACGTTGTGGGCCTATTGCGATTGTATCCAACTACTTAGAAAAAAACACCCACCGCTATTTTTCACCACCTACTATTCCTATCTTTGGCTGCGGCGGAATGTTGAAGACAATGCGATGCTGATTTTCTGTGAAAGGTCACCTGTTCGTGGTGTTTGAAGAGTTACAGATAATACGCTTAAAATTGTAGCAAACATTAGACTGTAGCCTTACATCGTTTCGACACATGCAGTTAGTTAGAGTGAGTGAGTTCAAAGATTGCGGTTCAAGGCTGATTATAACACATTTCGGTTTTGTCACAATGTTTCCACACTTTTTTGGACGTTTAAAAGATGAAATTCAGATGTCCCTGAAAGGACAACTTCCGATGATTTCTTCTTTTAACCAATTGTTCGCCATGTTTTTTCAACAGCTAAGCATGTGCAACATAGTTGTTCATTTTAGAAGGTTGCGTGAAAAATGTTATATAAATAAAAGATCTCCAAGGCCCGGTTCCCCAAAGCGATCGTATGGCCAAGTTGATCGTAACTCGCAAACTTAATCATAGACATACGAATGTCGCAGTGCTACGATCGCTTTGTGGAACGGGGCCCTGAATTTGCGTGTTTGGCCCTCTGTGGCCACGCTACCCACCACCCAAACTCGATTAGTTTGTTTATTTGTGTTGTTTAACGCCGCACTCAGCAATATTCCAGCTCTTGACGGCGGTCTGTAAATAATCGAGTCTTGACAAGACAATCCAGTGATTGACATGAGCATCAATCTACGCAATTGGGATACGGAGACATGCATCAACCATGTTAGCGAGCCTGACCACCCGACCCCGTTAGTCGCCCCTTACGACAAGCATAGTCACCTTTTACGACAAACATTGGTTGCTGAAGACCTATTCTACCCCGGATCTTCACGGGTCCCAGACTCGATTAAGTACATGTAACACAGGGCGCGATGTGTTTACCAAACCAAATTCTCAACCACCGGAGAGGTAATAAATACCAATACCGTATTCGACGTAATAAGCGCCCAGGGCGCTCTCAAAATTAGTAATAGGCGGCTCTTATCAGAATATTATGTTTTTGAAAAAAAAACAGAGTTGAAAGATAAATTTCGTGGTTTATGCTGACAGCCTGAAATGTTTATATACGAGAGATATACTTTTCCAGAATTTAATTATCCGCGAATAAATAAGTATTGTGTACATTGATCAATCGGAAAGGGTGCTAATTGGGATTGTTCACGAGTCAATATATTTGCAAATATCGCCGTGGGCGCTTTTTAGAGCGGGGCGCTTATTACGTCGAATACGGTATGTGTGTTAACAGATTTCGGGCATAAACAACTGATTTTGAGTTTGAGAGCCGCTCTTGCCAGTTTGTCTAGAGCATCCTGACCAAGGCTGGAACTGTACCAATCTATAGATGCCATAAGCCTTGCACCCACAGACAGACACTTCTAATGTTTCATTCAGCGTGGCGCTGGGCATGTTGAACATGTAGAAGTGTCAGGGACAGAGCATACGCTACAACACTGATTGCATCTAGCTACAGCCCGCTGCCATTTACATGACATTTGTTTTGGAACGCTCATGTGAGACTCGCTCATCTAACAACATGAATCATATAGCAGTCGGTTGTAGATAGCTGGACGCTGGGGTACACAAACAGAACAGTGCTGCTTGACATTTCTCCCTTACACCAGCTACGTAGCCGAACAGCGGTGTCATTTATTAGTATGTACTTTTTGATACACGCGGTGTCCGGGTGGAAATGCGTTTATGACGCACCATGTTTCAGCCTGTTGGTTGGTTGGTTTGTTGTTTAACGCCGCACTCAGCAATATTCCAGCTATATGACGGCGGTCTGTAAATAATCGAGTCTGGACCCGACAATCCAGTGATTAATATCATGAGCATCAATCCACGCTATTGGGATTGATGACATGCATCAGGTAAGTCAGCGAGCCTGACCACCCGATCCCGTTAGTCGCCTTTTACGACAAGCATAGTCACCTTTTACGGCAAGCATGGGTTGCTGAAGACCTATTCCACCCCGGATCTTCACGGGTCTTCAGCCTGTATATGATACATGCAGTGCCCACGAGGTCCTGGAGCTGCGCTGACCTTGTGAATTTGATTGTGTATGATTCAACACGATACTAACTGTATACGTTTCGAATCACACGTTGTGTTTGTACTTAACTGTTGCCGATAACAGTCTTCGTAGAAATCTCGTCATAAAAAAAAGATATCGTCGTTTTGCAATGTGTCTACGTGGCCAGGAGGTAAATGTGTGTACTGTATGACAATCACTGGATTGAGTAATGTGTTCAGAAGAAACTGTGACTTGTGAAGTAATGTCCATCCAGGACAACTGATACAAGTTCAATTACTAACTACACTGAAATTGTTAATAAATATTGTATATCTGGGCGATCATATAATGTGGAGTTGAAGATTGTTTTATAACAAATGCACTTCACAGAGAAACCCTTTATTCATAAAAACTATGATCGATGGATGATTCTTTAAAACTATGATGCATCATTCTTGATATACGTAATGTAAACTGGTAACATGCCGCCCTGCTCCAGTAATTTGTCATTGTCGCCGGAATAGAATGAGTCAGGGATGAGGGTTATATAATATTATATACAAAATGAGATCGCTGTTTTCCCTGTATGTCCCACATCCGGCCAACATATTGGTACAGTCGGCATGGTTCACTGTGTATGTATGTTCTCTGTGTACGCGTGTTCCCCGTGTTTGTATGTTCTGTGTCCACCTGTTCCCTGTGTAGTGTGTTCTCTGTATGTATGATATGTGTGTGTGTGTTCTCTGTCCATGAAGGTTTCCTGTATTTGAAACTTCTATGTGAATGTATGTTCGGCTTTGACTGCTGCACCAACACCATTGATGGTCGGGGACGGGTATAGTCCACATTATCGATTTATCATACCCTCCAGTATATCGTTTAAGTCAACACACTGGGTCACTTGGCTGCCTAGTGACCGTGTGACATTAGCCCCGGGGAGATGACACAGTCTTGCCTTGGCGCACACCGGTGTTTAATTACCCACACAAAGTTCAGCAGAGTCCGAGTCTGGAGTGTAATATTGAGAGGATACCTCGACATGTTGTAACAGTTCTGCACGCGCGAGCTATCTATGTTGAATACTATTCGAATAATTCCAGGGAGCGGTGTAATCGATATGTTGATAAGAGTGATCACAGATAGTGGAACTTCATCTTAACAATAGATAACCCGTTTTCATAGTTATCTTATCAGTAATTTAATTTCTTATTACGGGATAAAAACAAATATCATCTGTACCATGTGTACCAGTCATAGGTCCATGATAATAACTAGCTTCTGTAAGTAATTTGTAATGACATGTTCAACTGGTACTTAGTGGGGTAAAATGGAGTTTAGTTTTGCGTTCAAGATTATTGCACATATTTAGCGGCGTGTTTTTTGTGTGTTTTTTTACTGCTAGCCCACTAAGATGCCGTGCTGCAATTTAACATGGATACCAGGGTATCATACCCAACTCAGGCACAGTACACTAACTACGAGCCAACCAGTCTTTGTTGAGAGCCAGGCAGGGTAACAAGTGTCATCTTTTGTAACGTCTTTTGATATGACGCTGCTGGGGATCGAACCACCACCGACCTTCCTCTCACCGGATATACCGTATTTCCTCTATTAGACGCCCGGGCTTCTATTTATTTCGGACAGGCCTTTGACCCGGCGTCAATTAGAGGCCCGGCGTCTATTGGAGGCTCGGCGTCTATTAGAGGAAATACGGTACGTACGCTCTATCCACTGGACCACGGATGCGGTCCCAACTGGTACTGGCAAGAAGTTAAAGATGGACCTTAGCGGCTAAATCACTGTGTTCATTGTACGCTCGTGTACTAATTCCTGATGCAGTGATAAATCTAGGACTCTGGTCAATGGATTCTATGTCTCCATTCCATTATGGTACAGACCCTGCACCCTCTCACCACCGTAGCTTTGTTTTGGAAGTGACGTCACCACCTCTATGTCTCTTATCAGTAACTTGCCACTGAAGGTATCTCTCTCATGAGTAGTTTGATTGGAGTGCTGTTTTTAGCACCGCGCCATTTGAATTGGACCCAAATGATATGGCAGCGAATAAAACCAGGGTGTTTATGATAAGTACACAGTATAATCGAGGATGAACGAAGGCGAGCAACCTGACATTTGATTCAGCATTCCCCGTGACTGGGCCACAAGGCAGTATGTGACGGCACGGAGTCAGGGAACGTGTGGTAGCTTACATGGACGTCGGCTGGCTTTACTGGCTATGGGAAAAACGTTTCACTGACCACAAGGTCACTTTCTATGAATAAAAGAGATAATTTCCATTTTCATAAGAAATCTTTGCTAAAAACAGTCGATTGTGCGATTCCGACTATATCAAGAGCATGTGATTATGAATCACTATCAAATAGACCTTTTAGACCTTTTCAAATAAGTCCTTCAATACATCACGCTGTGTTGTAATCTGGAGTACGTGGAAGGACGCCTCGTGACCGTGTAAAGGCTGTTCATATATGTTGTTGGCGATGCAGTACCTTGACTTTTGACTCAATGATCTTTCTTTATAGGCTACTATAAACTGATGACGTGAAATATTTAGAGCAGGAATATATATATAATTCCAAACTCAGTGCCCTTGGCAGGCAAACTGGGAAAATAATGTGATATTTTTAGAACTTCACTTTTCTTAATATTCGTATTTTATGAAGTCTGAGGAATTGGGAATTTTGTAATTCAAGTTGGGAATTTGTACTGTCATTTTCATCTGGTTTGGGGCCGATAAATTCCTTTTTTTTTTTAGATTAACTTTCGAGCTCCGAGTAATTATGCTTGTTTGTTTGCATAGTCGCCCTTTACAGCAAGCTTGGGTTGCTAAATACCTATTCTACCCGGGATCTTCACGGGTATACAGATGTGTTCGAGGCGTGTAGTAATTGTGCATCAGAAAATCTATGTTGTTTTTCTGTGTGTGCGCGCGCATGCGTGTTCTGATACGCAAATGTGGATTGGCGCCACTTTTAGCAATATCAGACATATGACAACAGGGCTACTAATACAATGAGATATTCACATGGTACCCATATGGAAATCGAACACGGATCTTCGGGTGACGAGTGAACGCTTCAAGCACAAGGCGACCCTACTCCAGCTGCATTTTCTGATATTGATGAATTTCGTCTACCAACTCCATATTGTTTGTCTTTTGCATACCCGCAGGGAATCTTCAACTTGAGTGCTCCGTTGTAATGACTGGCACCATTGGTCATGACTTGTGTGTGCACATATTTCCCTATCTCTCGCAGGGCTAGATCCGGGTTCCTACCTGCGGCATAACGATTGCCAAACATTGTACCAGGGCCCTTCTCTAATTGATAGCATTCTGGAAGATGTGCACGTCATCATGCTATAAATTCCTCTGAATCTTTTGCCAGACGAAAGTCCGCGCGGGGTTCCTTTTTATTCACCATCTCGTATCTTTGTATACACGACGGGATACTTGGGGACTTGTTTTTATTTGTATCAAATATAAATCCCTCTGAGAACATTTCGGGCCAGAATAGGCCACAAATACACGACGCCTGCGGAAAGAGCCGACTAACAGAGCACGTCGACCATGCTACTATCAACCATTGGTTTGACTGGAGTACTGAGGCTGAAGGCCTAAATCAACGAATACACTAAATCTGATCTTGGACCTGTAAGAAGATTGTCGTACTTTGATGTCATAAAACTGCAGGAAAATACACCTGAATTACCCAAGTTTCTGACACAACATTCCCGAGCGGTAAAATTAGTGTATATAACCAAATTAAATCCACATGGTTAGTAAAACTTCCCTTCTACTCTGTTGCGTTCATGGTGTTATTATAATGTCTACTACTGGCCCTGTTTGTGAACTGGTCGGTGTATAAGGCGTGACATCCACACACAGGTCAGTCTGACACTGAGTGAGACAGTGAACTTTAAAACTAACCACCATTGATACACCAGTCTCCGCATTGTCCTGTCTCTACTCAGTGGCTCAACCACGTCCACATGCCGGATATCTAAACCTGTACAGAGTGCAGGCTGGTTAATGGCGACATAACTTCATCCCATAACACAATCTTATAGGCTCGTCATCAGAGTGAGACACAAGTCATGTTCCTGCATCACAAATTCCAGGAGCGATTTTCCTGCTAATATATCCTACATGTACTTCTAAAATAGTCTCCATGTGCTATTTTACACATTTCTCTGTGTCAAGCTCTTGGGATAGCAATATCATCATTACCGAAGACAGCTTGGCTTCATTTTAAGGAAAAAAACTAATTTAGATTTCAGACCCGAACCTGCTAGGATACTGATAGCAAACAGTTTTTCAGATACACAAATGATAAATCAGTCTATCTCCTCAAAATGTGGATTACGTGAATAAGACATTTTCATCTGTACGAGATAAGTGGTGACAGGGTCTCCCCGCCAATCCCCGAGGAAAGCAAGGTAGGGTAATATCAGCCTCCCCGACCGTAGGACTTCGCCTGCAAGTCATCAAGACGAGCTTGGCCTTTGGGCTAATTTTCCAAATAGACTGGCCTTTGATACGAAATCAAGATGGGTGTATTATTGTTGAGACCAGTCCAGCGCGCAACACGTGGCTTGATAACTTCCATACAGGCTTATGCCAACACTCGGAGCTTACGTATGTGACGTTCTATCTGTTTCAGCATGCGGCTCGGTTCTCGTTGATGAGATAACCACCACTGTTTAAGTTGTGCTGTCAATGTCTTTTTCCATGCAGTCTTCCCTCGCACCTTCATGATCTCGAGTTACAACCTTGTAAATCTAAATATCATATAAACATGCCTTTTTCTTCACGAACCTTACGCGAGAAACTGAAATAGAATGTCCTTTCACTTCGTGCTTCTATAGTATGAGTTCTGTTGTTTTCTCACTCGCTTGAGAGTGATGTATACTGATGGTAATATACAGAATAATCTACTCGGAATTACCGTTCATCTCTTTCCATCGTGAATTAATGTTGAATGTTAGCTCGGAACACAGTTTATGAACTCTTAACTGATAATCCATAATTACTCGGGACCCGTGAAGATCCGGGGTAGAATAGGTCTTCAGCAACCCATGCTTGCCGTAAAAGGCGACTATGCTTGTCGTAAGAGGCGACTAACGGGATCGGGTGGTCAGGCTCGCTGACTTGGTTGAAGCATGTCATCGATCCCAATTGCGTGGATCGATGCCCATGACAATCACTGGATTGTCTGGCCCAGACTCGATTATTTACAGACCGCCATCATATAGCTGGAATATTGCTGAGTGCGGCGTTAAACAACAAACCAAACCAAAATATGTGTGTGAGACGAGGTGACAAGGGCCGACTCGTTATCACGGCAAAGTCAAGTCCGACAGCAAACACAAGAGCTGGATGATACTCACTGAATGCCCGCGAATAGGCAGACTAGTGTTTCCTTCTAAACTGAAGAGTGTTTACTTAATCTTGTAACGCCATTTTCTTCATCCATGTGAATGATAAGACCAACAATAAACGTAATTGATTAGTGCAACGCACGTCTCATGATTCAAAATAAGTATCCTAGGATGCAGAATGTGATTAGAAACATATAATAAAAAAGTGTTTCGAGTTGGTACTTGTCGTGCAACAACACTGTATGCATGTTTTACTCGGTGTGTTTTGCAGGCTGGGAATAACAGATGAAATCTGCTTGAGCGATGATTCGAAGTACTTTTTGTTTGGCTTGAAGAAGTAATATGTTCTCCTATAGCCTGTACTCTGTACTCTACATCTGTAGTGATTTGTTCTTGTAGCTTGTCGGCAGACATTGTGGGCAAACATCATACTTGATATTCTGTGTGTAAACATTACTGCGAGAGAAAATCATGTGAAAGTACTTCAGTAGTGTCAAACACGTACAAATACACACACTCTCAACTTGTTGTAAAGTATAAAGGTTATATGATAGATCATGTTTCAATATGACCAACGCGACGTCCCAACGTTGCACTCGAACACACTGTACGTAAAAGGCGACTATGCTTGTCGTAAGAGGCGATGAACGTGATCGGATGGTCAGACTCGCTGACCTGGTTGATGCATGTCATCGTATCCCAACTGCGTAGATCGATGCTCATGATGTTTATCACTGGATTGTCTTGTCCAGATGCGATTATTTACAGACCGCCGTCATACAGCTGGAATATTTCTGTCTCTAATTAAAGTTGAGGCTAATTACCTGCAACTCCCGTTTGATATGTCAGTGTTGTTGATTAAGCTCAGTGGGTACCAGCGCATTAAGGTGGGTGCATTTATCTTCAAATGGTCGGACGGAGCCAGGGCCTATATCTTCTGTAAAACAATACAGACCTTGTTTGTGTCAAAAAGCACTCCCGACCGTGGAAACAATGGTCAATAAACATTCGTAACAATATTAAGGTCCGCTGCCTGGAAGCGGGTTACACTACATCTGGTCGCAACATTCATGGCCGCACCGTCGAGCATCCAGAGGAGAAGAAAGCAATAGCTATAATGTCTAGAACAACGGACCCTGCATAGTCGGAGGTGGGACGCGAGATAAAATAGTGGGGAAATTGTTCTTACGTCTTTCATCCAGAAATAATTCTGTTGAGAGTATTAAGGTGTGTTGTTGGCAAGAACTAAGCAATGAGCTTCTACCTTGGTAAAATGCGTGATTGTGAGCGAGAACTGTTCACCGCATCTCTGCCGTGTATTGGAATGATGTTTAGATGGGTTACTGCTGGGGCTGGTGTTATTTTCTGCCGTGTGTGCCAAGTAGAACATTCTGTCAGGTTTTTATTATTGCGTCTCAAATTCGTAACGAGTTATTGCGTCTTGCATGTTTACTGGGTGTTGCTGACTTATAATGTGGGTTAGCTGTCTACACAGTGTCTGCTAGGTGTTGTAGGGGTAAAGTAAATAAAGGTGATACATTATCTATGATAATGTACCTTACACTGTAGGTCCTACACCGGGCAGGATAGGACAAAATCACTTATGGTTAACACGATCTTATGGTTGGCTGGTTGGTTGTTTAACGCCGCACTCAGCAATATTCCAGCTTTATGATGGTGGTCTGTAAATAATCGAGTCTGGACCAGACAGTCCAGTGATTGATATCATGAACATCGATCCACGCAATTGGGATCGATGACATGCATCAACCCAGTCAGCGAGCCTGACCACCCGATCCCGTTAGTCGCCTTTTACGACAAGCATAGTCGCCTTTTACGGCATTGCTGAAGACCTATTCTATCCCGGATCTTCACGGGTCTGAACTGACATACATATCGAAGTGAAGTTTCCGTTTACTGCTTCAATATAAAATGTTTAAGATGCGTTCCCACCAGCTTCCATAACCACTGGATGACACGGGTGTCCCAGGCGTCCACTCGCCGCGATTCGTTGTGCAGAGTTGCGTCCCTTGGGCACGCCAGAAACTTATGATTGTGGGTTCGAGTCCCGGTTCGCCCCGATTATGTTTCTAGGTTTGTCAGCACCATACCCGTGCTCGTGGGTTTCACCAAAACGTCTGAGACCTGCATCACTTCGGGCTTTCCTCCCACATTAAGCTGACACGCCGCGATATAACTGGAATAACTGTTTAAAGCAGCGTTAAACCCAACTCACTCACTCACCCATAACCACTGTGTAACAATCATCAACTGAAATAAACATCGGTTTATAACTAGTTAATCACTTCAGAACAAGTGGGTGTTGTGAAGTTCGAGATTCAGTGAACCATGCGGTATAACGTCAACTCTGTTGTCAAAGACATGGGTGCAAGACGTCAAAAATAAAACAGAAATAGAAGTCAATGTTCATTGAATTTAATGCACAACAATGCAGCCCCAAAATATATTAATATATTCTTTGATCAGAAAAGTAAATATTTAGCACCCCATGTTTGCAGCATTCTGTATGACATGCGTTATCCATCGTGCTATCTGTTACCGGTGATTGATTGTTTGTTGACAGTAGAAACACACCATGCATACTGTTATTCTCCGTAGGTGGAACAAATATGTCAAGTGCAGACAGCTTTCGAAACCTATACTTGACATTGATATGTCGAATTTATTATCTCAGAATAAAGTGAAATTATACATACACTTAATCATGTACAGACTCGACGTGTTCCCCTCCAGCCAGGGGGCACGGGTGGCCCAGTCGTCTAAGGCGCCGCGATTCGCTGTGCAGAGTTGCGTCTCCTGGACACGCCAGAAACCTATGAGTTCGAATCCCGGTTCACCCCGATTATGTTTCTAGGTCTGTCAGCACCATACCCGTGCTCGTGGGTTTCACCAAAGTGGTAAACGTCTGAGACCTGCATCACTTCGGGCTTTCCTCCCACATCAAGCTGACACGCCGTGATATAACTGGAATACTGCTAAAAGCGGCGTTAAACCCAAGTCACTCACTCGCTCTCCAGCCACATAACCTCAGCTCCCTGCTTTGGGCCTTGTCAAGGTATGCGTGACAATGGTACAACTGATGGGTGATAGTGTTGCACCTTACCTGGTAGAGTGGATTGTGGCTCATGCTATGAATAGCTGATATTGTTTGAAGATCCGGAGTAGAATAGGTATTCAGCAACCCATGCTTGTCGTAAGAGGCGACTAACGGGATCTGGTGGTCAGGCTCGCTGACTTGGTTGATGCATGTCATCGATCCAAATTGCGTGGATCGATGTCCATGATATTAATCACTGGATTGTCTGGTCCAGACTCGATTATTTACAGACCGCCACAGTGTGCGGCGTTAAACAACAAACCAAACCAAAATATGTATATGAGACGAGGTGACAAGGGCCGACTTGTCATCACGGCAAAGTCAAGCCCGACAGCAAACGCAAGAGCTGGATGATACTCACTGAATATAGCTGGAATATTACTGAGTGCGTGTCTTGGAAATACTGTAGCCTGACCTAGACTAACACGTTCTGTACCTGACAAAATGATGTGTCTTGGAAATTCTGTAGCCTGTCTGATTGACTTAGACTTGACAGAATCACGTGTTTAGAGGATAGTGTAGCCTGTCTGATTGACCTAGACTGTCAAAATGACATGTCTAGAGGATAGTGTAGCCTGTCTGATTGACGTAGACTGACAGAATCACGTGTTTAGAGGATACTGTAGCCTGTCTGATTGACGTAGACTGACAGAATCACGTATCTAGAGGACACTGTAGCTTGTCTGATTGACGTAGACTGACAGAATCACGTATCTAGAGGAAACTGTAGCCTGTCTGATTGACGTAGACTGACAGAATGACGTATCTAGAGGATACTGTAGCCTGTCTGATTGACGTAGACTGACAGAATGACGTATCTAGAGGATACTGTAGCCTGTCTGATTGACGTAGACTGACAGAATCACGTATCTAGAGGATAGTGTAGCTTATCTGATTGACGTAGACTGACAGAATCACGTATCTAGAGGAAACTGTAGCCTATCTGATTGACGTAGACTGACAGAATGACGTATCTAGAGGATACTGTAGCCTGTCTGATTGACCTAGACTGATAGAATCACGTGTCTAGAGGATACTGTAGCCTGTCTGATTGACGTAGACTGACAGAATCACGTGTCTAGAGGATACTGTAGCCTGTCTGATTGACCAAGACTGACAGAATCACGTATCTAGAGGATAGTGTAGCCTGTCTGATTGACCTAGACTGTCAAAATGACATGTCTAGAGGAAACTGTAGCCTGACCTAGACTGAACACGTTCTGTACCTGACAAAATGACGTGTCTATGAGATATTGCAGCCCGTCTGACCTCATGTCATTTTGAAAGTCAGGAGACCTCTTATTCATGATTATATTCAATGGCTGTTTCAAAAACCTACCAACGGTTAATCAACTTGACTTAGATTTAACGTGTATGAATGGGACCGCTTATCACTACCTACTTTGCAAGGATGATATATGGCCCAGACACCTGCTCTCAATGTTTTGAGTACATTACTATGCAACCTTTCCATAATGTGACTCACTCAGTATGAAAAAACCTCAAAACAATTGATGTTATTCCTTTTCTTCAGCAGATCAACCTTTGCCAATATGTATGTTGCAATATGAAAAAATGTAATTAAACACACCGTATTTCTCGTGTGCTAGATCTGAGTGAGTGAATATTGTTTTACGCCACCAGTCAAGAGTACACCAGCTGTACCAACGGTCTGTAAATAATTAAGCCCACGGTCCCGTTCCGCAAAACGATCTTAGCGCTACGACTGCCGTAAGTCTATGTTAAAGTATGGGGCTTACGATCCACTTCGCGCTAAGATCTCTTTGTGGAACGGGGCCCAGGCCAGGCAAACCAGTAGTTGACAGCACGAACAACGGTCGATGCCGTCGGGGGCACGGTGACATTGTCAGACAGATTACATACTTAACCACCCAATCCTCGTTAGTTCCCTCTTGCGACATACATAGAGTACTACATGGGCACGAGCTCTGGTCCCCGTTCCACAGAACGATCTTAGTGCTAAGATGATCCTAACTCCCATACTTTAACAAAAACCCATGGTAGTCGTTGAGCTAAGGTCGCTTAGTGGAACGAGGCCCTGGGCGCCGTTGTTAAAAACAACCTTAGCGCTAAGTCTGTGTTAAGGTGTGGGAGTTAGGATCACCAGGGCCCCGTTCCTCAAAGCGATCTTAGCGCTAAGGTGATCTTAAGTCCCATACTTTAACATAGGCTTACGATCGTCGTAGCGCTAAGATCGCTTTGAGGAACGGGGCCCAGTGTCGTAAGATCGCTTGTACAACGGCACCCTGAACCGGAATCCCAACAGAGCCATCAGCAGTTTAACAATAAACAATATACATACATCTGTTCATCTGGTAGATAAGTTTAGTACATAGCTCTTTTCAGCTATATCACCCGTGTAAACGTTTTTAAAGAATAAATTCGGACAAAAACCTTTTGGTCAACTGGAAGTATATGTATGAAAATGATCTGACACGCATAGTCAAATGACTGACGCTAGCATTTGTCTTTCTTGAACTTGCAAGTTTTGGACATGACCAGATACATATCAATGTCTAAAATGAGTGAAATGGGCCTCAAAAGAACATCTAAGTTTGAATTTGTAATTATGTTTGCACTGTTGTATGTACATCTTAGAAAATCAGCTTGGGTCAAAGACTAGTCCATGTTCAAATATTAGAAAATTGTTCCTTAAATCCTTTAATTCAACGTTATTGATACATATTGGCCTTACTTACACGGGGACACAGGTGGCTCACTCGTCTGAGGCGCCGCGATTCGCTGTGCAGAGTTGCGTCCCTTGGGCACGCCAGAAACCTATGATTGTGGGTTCGAATCCCGGTTCGCCACGATTATGTTTCTAGGTTTGTCAGCACCATATCCGTGCTCGTAGGTTTCACCGAAGTGGTAAACGTCTGAGACCTGCATCACTTCGGGCTTTCCTCCCACATTAAGCTGACACGCCGTGATATAACTGGAATACTGTTAATAGCGGCGTTAAACCCGACTCACTCACTCACTCACTTACTTACACAGTGAGTCCAAAAGTGCAATATTTGAAATGAACAAGGTCTGATTCTTATTCATACGACCACATCTGAGAACTTTTACAGTGATTTCTTTATTTGTGCATATCTGATGGTCCACACAGGCCTTACCATGTCTTGTCCTTTCAATATATAATGTTGTTTGATCAGCGTGTCTGTGAACAGGGGGATGATAAAGTCATTGACAGTCGAGATGTGTGCCGGCTGGTAGGGTGTGCAGGCTGTAGCAGAAGTTAACATGACCAACTGCCCTTCACTCTTTACTGATTATATAAGGTTTCATGCACATTTCTAAAAATCTATGACAATCTTTGGCGAATCCGACCCGAAGGTCCGGCATATTTACATTCAGAACTGTACTGACAGTCCGCATTATGAAACGCTGCAAAATGAACATGTTTGTATGAAAGAAGGCGTGAAGGCATTATTTGATGTCAACTTCTTAATGGCGCGCTCTGGGTTGAGTAATCGCCACGCTCTGTCCCAAGTGTCTGCCTCCAGTGAACAAATAGCCCTAGACCTTGACACACATTACATACGTATTGTATATTGTCAGGCATTGTTTTTGTGTGTGGTAACGACGGAGACACATGTGTGCTCGTGCCGGGCAAGTGTAGCCTTATGTCACCCATTAACCGACTTGCCCCGATAAACATCCACCTACCTGGGCACCCTCACGGGAACTTGCACGTCGCGGGGTCACCCCATTCAATCCCCACCGTAGCACTCCGTTACCCAGCTGCAAGAAGTGCTGACTTTGGGAAAATCATATTTGCCATTCTCGCTGACACTGCAATGGTTAAAAAACACGTTTCAAGTTGAATTGCCCGAGTGGTGAAATTTGTCACGAAACCGACCTTATGTTATGTTGTCAAGCATTGCGTTAGCCCGGCGAGAGGCTCCATTGTTTCGAATAGAAAAGTGTTACTTTCAGGACAGCTTTCATGTCAACAATTGAGTACTTATATAGTTCCTGGTTTATCACCAGTGCTGATGAATATTTGGCAAGCAGGATGTCTGCAATCATTTATGATAAGTCTCTCTCTCTCTCTCTTTTCTCTCTCTCTCTCTCTCTCTCTCTCTCTCTCTCTCTCTCTCTCTCTCTCTCTCTCCTTTCTCTCTCTTTTTTCTCTCTCTCTAGCTCTCTCTTTTTTTTTCTCTCTCTCTCTCTCTCTTTCTCTCTCTCTCTATCTCTCTCTGACGCACGTGTTTCCTTCATTGCATACAAACACATCAAAAAAGAATTGTTTCAAAACCACATGTAACAAGTGTTTCCCGCATTATGAACTAAAACAGTCGATCTCATGTTTCACAGGACAAGCATTTTGGCTTCAATGAAGGATGGTTTCATCATATAAATTTGTACCAACAAGGTTTTTAATCCCGTAATGCGACTTATTATGACTATCAAACTGAAACGCTGAATATCCCTTTGCCATTGATGCGTAGAAAAGTCACGATGCATTCTGAGACGCAGGTCATCTGCATGCAAGTAGCTTGTCTCAGGGTACCTTTTGTTACACGTCCAGTAGGATGGAGGAAGTTGGACGGATGTGCTTACCATTTACAGCTACTCCACATTGTAACGCAAAGATTACAACGATTACATATTGTAATGTGGCAGTCAACCTTCTGACGCCTCATTGGCAGCTTGAGTTGTATACTTCCCGGGGAGCTGAGAATGGTTGGTTGGTTGTTTAACGCCGCACTCGAGTCTGGACCAGATAATCCAGTGATTCATATCATGAGCATCGATCCACGCAATTGGGATCGATGATATGCATCAACCAAGTCAGCGAGCCTGACCACCGAACCCATGGGTTGCTGAAGACCTGTTCTACCCCGGATCTTCACGGGTCCTGAGAATTGTAATCAAGTCCACACTGATCCATTGACCTACGGGGTAATACTGTCAGCGCTCTGAGCATGTGTTGTGAGTGTGGAGTCCGGCGCAATAGAAGTACACGCATTAATATTATTACATCAGCTAAACTGTACGGATATTTGACCTTTCTTGTCACTGAACACATTTGTCTCATAAGGCCACTTGTAAAAGTTGATATTTTCTAGAGTGCCAGTGGCTCAATTCTATCCTCTTTTTTTGAGGGGAGGTGGGGTTGCCTAGTGGTTAAAGCCTTCGCTCGTCACGCTGAAGACACGGGTTCGATTCCCGACATGGGTACAAAGCTGTGAAGCCCATTTCTAGTGTCCCCCGCCGTGATATTGCTGGAATATTGCTTAAAGCGGCGTTAAACCCAAATCACTCACTCACTCACTCTATCCTCTTTTTAGTAAGTATTGTCCTACTGATGTATCTCGGTGAAACAAACAGCAATGGGGACGGTGAAATATCGATTTTGCTTTAGGCCAAAGATAGTATTACATCAATAAAAACGAAATACATATGGTTATTGTAACTTTCATAGGAGGAATGATCAGTTCTGTCAGTACGTATCGTCAGAATCCCAAACGCGTGTAGTACGCAAGAATTGATAATAGTCGTGATGCAGCCAGAAACTGGATACCCGTGAAGATCCGGGGTAGAATAGGTCTACCCCATGTCCGTACGCAAGAGGCGACTAACAGGATCGGGTGGTCAGGCTCGCTGACTTGGTTGATGCATGTCATCGATCCCATGCGTGGATCGATGCTCATTATGTTAATCACTGGATTGTCTGGTCACGACTCGATTATTCACCGACCGCTGTCATATAGCTGGAATAGTGCTGAGTGCGGCAATAAACAACACGAAACGGAGACAAACAGAAACTAGAGTGTCCTGGATATCACAGAACACATGGTCGTGCTTTTTTAGCGAGGGCCCGACTATCCTTGTCGTAAAAGGCGACTAACGGGATCGGGTGGTGAGGCTCGCTGACTTGGTTGATGCATGTCATCGATCCCAATTGCGTGGATCGATGCTCATTATGTCAATCACTGGATTGTCTGGTCACGACTCGATTATTCACCGACCGCTGTCATATAGCTGGAATAGTGCTGAGTGCGGCGTTTAACAACAAACCAACCAACCAACCAACCAGACATCCATGACATAACAGTGTTCCTGATCCACAAATCGGTGTCAGTTTGTGTGCAGAGACTGTTGAAACGTCAGATGTGGGTGTTAGTCATGTGGATATATGATAGCCGTACAACAACAGATGACGGGATCGCTCATGTACTGACATCGAAACTGACATGTTCACATCCAAGGTCCAATTACCGTACCTACCAAGGACGTATAGGTTGTTGTATGATTCACTGGTCTGCGTGGTACGTGTTGCATCACCGTGTGTATGTATACATGTAGGACTGGGTTCTGTAGCGGGGATCTAGGGCCGGCTCTCTGGTTTGTTGCAGAACAATGTCATCGCCATGTGGCGGTATCCGTAGATGATATTTAATTATTCCCCCCTGGACGTCCTCTTCGTGTAGTGTCGTTTTAAGGTTAGGATTGTAATATGGGTATATAAACTTCTTGTTCATTGTTATTATGTTCAAGGACATGCAATTATAACATAACATCCGCGAAGAGCCGGATGAGAATTGGTCTCCAACAGTCGTAAGAGGCGACTATGCTTGTTGCGAGAGGCGACTAACGGGATCGTTCGGTCAGACTCGCTGACTTGGTTGATGCAGGTCATCGTATCCCAATTGCGTAGATCGATGCTTATTATATCAATAACAGGATTGTCTGGTCGAGACTCGAGTATTTACAGACCACCGTCATATTGCTGGAATATTGCTGAGTGCGGCTTTAAACAACCAATCAACTGACAATCAGTGCTAAAAATTGCAAAAATGCATATGGGTAAATATCGGAAAGTTATTAGGCACGATCTTTCTTCTTAGAATATCGAATATGGGATATTATAGGATGAACTACTGGACCTCGGACTTCCGGATTAGCAGACCCTTGTCACTAAATGACTTAAAAAATATTCAGGATTTACACATTTTTTCACCGAGACAGAAAATCTGTTATTCCTCGTAGCTAGTAAGATATTTGCTGAATATTACCGATGAAGTTTGAAATATATAGAGGATATTTGGTTTTTTTCTTGGAAAATAAGATAATACAAAATACACAGCGTGTGTCCCCTTGTGTCAAATAACATGTTTGTCTCATCAAGTGACGTGTCATGTCAGCTTTGTCAGGTCGTCTGTTCCTTCGTTCTATGAGTGGAACGTGCTTGCGCTACAGTTCTATGTCGGAGTGATCAGTAACGTCAATGTCCGTGTTCGTTATAGCATACGGACGTTCCCTTGGGCATTCCGTAATGGCGAAATCTCTCGAATCTGTTGATTCCGGTAGTAGAAACAACGAGCTCCGCTCCGAAGGAGATAATTTGATTCTACTTTCGGAATCAACAGATTCGAGTGATTTCTCTACAACGGAAAGGGGGCGGTCGGGTAGCCTTATGGTTAAAGCGTTCGCTAGTCACGCCGAAGACCCGGGTTCGATTCCCGACATGGGACAATGTGTGAAGCCGATTTCTGGTGTCCCACGCCGTGATATTGCTGAAATATTGCTAAAAGCGGCGTAAAACCATTGTACCCATGTCGGGATTCGAACCCGGGTCTTCGGCGTGACTCACTGTCACTCACTGATCGTACTTGCCTGATCCCAAATCGGCTATGTACATCACGGTGGCTGCATAACAGCTTGAATATTACTGTCTGCGATTTAAAACAAATTCACTCCCAAATGCTGAAGCAATAATCGAAAGAAAATGGCACACTTGCAGAGCATTTCTGGAAGGTCCAGACTGTGTGGACCATCCTTCGCGAAGTCCCTACATCGATCTCTCAAGTTACATTTTTCTGTGTTAAAATGTTAGCGACACAGACCCATCAGATGTAAACAGGAATATTCGATCAAAGTGGCAACAGGTTGTTATCTGAATATATATATGAAACACGAAGACGATCTGCTACAACTGGTTGCATCAAGTGTAACGGATCCAAAACAGTGCTGAAACGAAAGATGACTTCGTGTGCCTCGGAGACGCCAAGAATATTCATAAAAAAGTGCATCATGCACATTGCACCATGCGCCGACGAGACACGCACCGACAGAATTTGCCGCTAATCGAAGCCAAAGCTTCACTGCGTGACAAACTGAAGGCAGATCGTCGGAGTGTTTGACTTAACAGTTTATAAACACGGTGGCCAAGTCTGGCTTGTGCCACCTGCGTCTCTCGACACACACCCGGGGACACTATGTCCCCTCCTCCCAACACAACGGGTCAGGCCAACCCATCCACTAATTCTAATAAATCATGGCAGCTACAAGTCTCCTCATCGATACAGGAGGGCTCAATGTTTACCTACTTCCTAGATGTGACTTTGCTTGAGCCCCAGCTGCTGTGTATTTAATCATCTGGGTAACCCCTGGCATCAACCACACCGTACATTAATCACATATATACTGTTCGGAGTTCTCATATTGACTGAGGGAATTAAATAACACTTTTCTGGGGTGCAGCTGAAGAGATTTTTTCTCAGCCCAAGTAATGATTGACCTTGAATTGGTTGGTTGGTTTGTTGTTTAACGCCGCACTCAGCAATATTCCAGCTATATGACGGCGGTCTGAAAATATTCGAGTCTGGACCAGACAATCCAATGATTGATATTATGTGCATCGATCCACGCAATTGGGATCGATGACATGCATCAACCAAGTCAGCGAGCCTGACCACCCGATCCCGTTAGTCGCCTTTTACGACAAGCATAGTCGCCTTTTACGGCAAGCATGGGTTGCTGAAGACCTATTCTACCCCGGATCTTCACGGGTCGATTGACCTTGCGGGTTGTGATTGTAAGAAGCAGTTCAACAGATGGCAGGGCAGGGGCGTTATTCATATTCATGAGGAATTGATTTTAGAACCGATTCCTATATGTTTGCCCTATGTTATAGGTACATTGTATTTGTGAATATGTATTATGACTGGACTATCAATTCAATGGCTAAGGAAGCTACATACGTAATGATTGAAGCATGGCCTATGATGCTAGGCAGTTGGTAGAACCGGGGACCAATGCACAGAAATGATCATAAGAAAATACGGAAAGCTTAAGATCATGGCCACTTTCGACCTTGTACGACCTTGTGCATCCAAGTTAGTTATTTATGAGGGATGTTTCCGTTACCGATGTCCGATTTCGGCTTTGCTTTCTGTCTAGTCAGTGTTTTTTTTCCTCCTCTTTATGCGAATTGTAATGTATTCCAACAGGAAGGGTGAGCCAGTAGATGCTGGGGCATGTAACAGTGCCGGCCAGGGACATAAAGACTGAGATTACACATATCCAGACCCGAATAGTCAGTGACACTTGAACGTAGTATACTACAGCAATGATGGAGTTGCCCTGGAGTTACGCAAAGTTTGTTTGTTGTTTAACGCCGCACTCAGCAATATTTCAGCTATATGACGGCGGTCTGTAAAATAATCCAGTCTGGACCAGACAATCCAGTGATCGACATCATGAGCATCGATCCACGCAATTGGGATCGATGACATGTATCAACCAAGTCAGCGAGCCTGACCACCCGATCCCGTTAGTCACATTTTACGACAAGCATAGTCACCTTTTACGGCAAGCATGGGAATCTTCACGGATCGTTACGCAAAGTGATCTTGGCGGTCAGACGTACGTACCTCCCATACTTAAACACCTACTTGAGACAGTCGGGTCGCACTGATGGCTTTTGTGGAAAGGGGCCCTGATCTCAACTTTCCTCGCATTGATGGATGGTTTGTCAGAGGTTAATGAAATATCCCTTCAGTTTTGAGGCAGGGAATCATTCGCATTGGTCTGTCTTTATTTATGGTGGAGTATTGACACAACCGAAGTAGCTATGATAACACGCCCCCTGTGATATGAGCATACGCCTCGTGTAAGTGTTTACTTTCTGTAGAGAACATTGTCAGATAAACCTCTTCATGTCGTTCTTGATTGTCCCGGCGTGGCAGTGTATATACACAACCTGTAGGCATAGCTGACGTAGGTGATTGACGACAGGACTGGTATCCGTCCAACAGTACGACTAGTTATTACCACATACAGTCGTACACTAGTGGTAGCACAGGGATCACTGAGTGCCTGTGTTATCGCATGTCCCTGCAGGGTTGTCAGGTCTGATGTGGTAATGCGTGTGGCCGTCTGGCATGGCACTATTGACTCCGTGTAGGAAACTTCGGATTATTATGTCCCGATGTGTCAAACCTAAGCCTTCATATGGACCCCTTGGTACCCCACGTGTATGAACACTGGGCCTGGTATAATCGCATGTATGAACGTAAGGCCTGGTGTAGTCACGCGTGTGAACGTCAGTCCTGGTACTGTCACGTGCGTTAACGTCAGGCCTGGTATAGACACTTGAAGGAACGTCGAACATGATGCAGTCACTTGTAAGAACGTCAGGCCTGGTGTAGTCACGCGTGTGAACGGCAGTCCTGGTACTGTCACGTGCGTTAACGTCAGGCCTGGTATAGACACTTGAAGGAACGTCGAACATGATGCAGTCACTTGTAAGAACGTCAGGCTGGTGTAGTCACGCGTGTGAACGTCAGTCCTGGTACTGTCACGTGCGTTAACGTCAGGCCTGGTATAGACACTTGAAGGAACGTCGAACATGATGCAGTCACTTGTAAGAACGTCAGGCCTGGTGTAGTCACGCGTGTGAACGGCAGTCCTGGTACTGTCACGTGCGTTAACGTCAGGCCTGGTGTAGACACTTGAAGGAACGTCGAACATGATGCAGTCACTTGTAAGAACGTCAGGCCTGGTGTAGTCACGCGTGTGAACGTCAGTCCTGGTACTGTCACGTGCGTTAACGTCAGGCCTGGTATAGACACTTGAAGGAACGTCGAACATGATGCAGTCACTTGTAAGAACGTCAGGCCTGGTGTAGTCACGCGTGTGAACGGCAGTCCTGGTACTGTCACGTGCGTTAACGTCAGGCCTGGTATAGTCACTTGAAGGAACGTCGGACATGATGCAGTCACTTGTAAGAACGTCGGACATGATGCAGTCACTTGTAAGAACGTCAGGCCTGGTGTAGTCACGTGTGTGAACCACAGTCCTGGTACTGTCACGTGCGTTAACGTCAGGCCTGGTATAGTCACTTGAAGGAACGTCGGACATGATGCAGTCACTTGTAAGAACGTCAGGCCTGGTGTAGTCACGTGTGTGAACGTCAGACTAGGCAAGGTCACGCGTAAAACGTCAGACCTGGAATGGGCATGTAATGGTTCTGTTCTGGAATATTTGGCTGTGTGAATCTCAAGCCCGATATTGTCATCAGACGTTGTGTGAACATGCACTTGGACGACATACCTGGTATGGTCTGGACTAGACGCAATTTTCTGTAGGCTGTTCAAACAAATAATTTGTTTGGTCATGTATCAGTACCGGAAAAGCTATGTAGCTACAGTGTGCTGTATCAACTTTGTTTTGAGACTACAGCTGCAAAACCTTTGTTTTTTAAATCAAAACCTATGAGCCTAAATAGTTTATTTTCTTTATAAACAACTATATCTTGCAACTATATACTTTTGTGGCAGATAATATATATAAATTCTTCAACAGTATGAAACATAATTACTTTTTCCAAGCATTTCAGGGACATTTCTTTTTCACGTCTAACCCCTAACCCAAAAACATATGAAATGGTCGGTCCGTAAGGTACTAGACATTCGTGATTATATAATACTGCCTAAATAGTTTAAAAAATAAAAATGTACTAAGTAAGCATTACAATACTGTTTGCCATTCAACCTATATTGCTGTATAGTCTAACGGTAACTACCCTAAGCTACATATGCAAATGTAACGGTTATAGCTTTTAGTCACACAGCTCACTGCTAACCTTAATTTGAATTCGTCACTGTCTAATGTAATGACAAATCACAACATGCACGTGACTCACTGACAATCCCGCCGATATGTGCTACTTTAAAAACCTACTGTGACACAGGTGACCCCCGGAGCTACCTTGAATGAGGCAGCTGTCTCGTGCGAATCCTGTCTGCAGGCGACATGTATGCGTCGCAACATATTAATCTCACTAAGTGAATCATTCACTCTTCGAGGGGTTGACCTGCTCACGAAAAAAATATAATTTATTGACGATGATATAATATATTAACAATGAGTATTTGTCTACTGGCGTGTCAGTGTGCATGTATGTCTGGCTCATCGGCGACATGCAGCCATGTTGTTCAATATAGAAGTAATATTGTCAGAATGTCATTCATATATTCACCACCACCGTTATCATCATCATCATCATCATCGTCAACATCATTCTTCTCCACATCATCACCATCATCCTCATCCTCCTCATCATCATCCTCATCATCATCACCATCATCCTCCTCATCATCCTCATCATATTTATCTTTACAATGACCTCACCCGATCATATTTTTTTGGTTATACTTTTATTTCACGACTTTTCCCAGCAATTCTCATGCGCAATGTGCCTCAGTGTCATTTGTAGACCTGGGGTTATTATAGTTATCGTTTATCTATTAAAGTAGCTATGTGTTGAATCCCACACTAACTTAATTGTTGCACTGGTACAGATGTGGATATGATTCGGAATGGTATGAAGCAAACGTAGACATACCAGACATTGTTGACTCATAGCCCTATCAGTGATCTATACTGCACTCCTAACAATCGCCTTCTCGCCATACTTGCACGATTGCGTCAGGGCCCAGACGCTGTTTTCTTACGAACTAACCTTTACTCAAATCATCTGCATTTGCCGATTGCCTTGTTATAAAGCTATGAAATCATCGTCTTATGACGGGATCATTAGAAGTGTTCTTATCCCAGTTATAGACGGTATTCCGCAGTCTGCTGTAGAGCGATTAATCATTAGGAGCCAGCTGTTACTGGAGGGTTGTGTTTCCTGCACATGCATGTATCTATCTGTCTGATCCGACTACACAGCACTATAGCGAAGGTCGTGTGGAGAGAGCGTGCAATCATACCCGACTTCTACCCTTCCCGCGATGTACAGCGCTCAGTGACGTAGCACAGCCGACTTCATCTGAGCATTTACCGATCCAGAAACGACCAAAATGGGCGGACTCCTATCCAAGCAAAAACCTGGCGTCGTCGATGCGACACAACATTCGGGTTAGTCTGTTGTTGAGACTGGTTGGCTGACGCAGGTCACTTATGTTTCGTTGTCGGTACATGGTCAGATTTCTGGGATGGGATTGAAGGCATGTCGACATGCTTGCCACGAAATTAGGGGATGTTTACATGTTATGACGCAATTGCGTGCTCTGAGCGAGATAAATGAAATCGATTGGTGTTTCACTTACACCTATCGCTTGCATATTGTTTTGCAATTTATATAGATACTTATATTTATAAAACATATTGCTCAATCTCATTATATTGGATCTGTTCACCTGCCGTCAATGTGGTCTGTGTATGGATATATGCATATGGCTTAGATTATGCGTATATGTTACCGTGACACGTAATTGCAAGCTGTATTAAATGATCATAATCATCATCATCATCATTATCATTACCATTACCCAATTGGCAACATAGTTCGACACAAGTGTCATCAGCCGTTTGTGAACTATAGTGTCAAATATGTTCGATCGAAATTTTTTAACAATTTTCACAAATTTCCATACCAGGAAACGGCCATGTCAAGCACATATGTGATGAATATTCACATTTCGACACTAATGGTCACACATTTCCTGTTTAAGAAATGTGAAAATTAACAACATAACATGGATTGGAGGAAACATGACGTCATGATTTGTTAGTCATTTGTTTATTTCTGTCAGAAGCCTAGCGAGAACATGCTTGTAGTTCACCACTTTGAAGGTGTCCATGCTGGCTGGTACAGACAAGGCACTATACCAGCTCACTGTGCAGTTTGATCAGGTTACAAACTCGGGCTTCTGTTTATTAAACCTTGCGCTTTAACACATTTTTGTCAAGATTATTTTATGTGGCTGGTTATTTAAAGGTCATTCCCCAAATCCTCCCGTTTACTCTGCGCACGTTAACAACTGCACGTTAACAACAGCACGTTAACAACTGCATGTCAAGTGTTGAGTGTGGCTGACAATTGGCGACAGCTCTGACAGGTTGTGGAAGAAGTGTCACTAGTTTATGTTCATTTAGTGGTCATGCAAGCTCTCTGTGAGTTGTTAATATGGTCATAGTTCTATCAATGCCTATTTAAGTTTAAGAGTATTTCGTGATTGAGATGTACTTTGCAACTTTGGTTTGAACTAGTACATGCAGCCACACAAACACACACACGTACATGCAGTCGCTATATAGGTGCCATAAACACCATTTCACCTCGCATGTTTGCATAGCAGCGTACAAATGGCCTTTGACGAGGTATTGCTTTGAGATTTGACTCTGACCTCAAATGGCAGTGATCCAATGGAGCAAGCAAGATGAATCAACGAGACTTGCCTTGAATCTATGTACTTTATGATACTCAGGCCTATTGAACTGTCAGTTGTTTGTCACATGTCTCAATTTGGATGTGCCTCTTATTGGAAATTTAATGACATCAAGAATGTTTTTGCGAAGGTAACTACAAGCTTGTACATAAATTGTACCTGTGTTCGTGAAAAGAAATAAATGTATGTGTGTTTATTGGTACGAGCAGCAAGTATTTTGTGGGGAGGTGGAGGTCTTGTTTGTAATTACTCGTGTCACATAGCTTGTGTGTGGATTGGTATTGTTAAACATGTTTTATCGAGCTTGTTTTGGGCCAGAACAATTTATGATGTTGATATGAATCAATGGTAACCGACGGATATACATGACATGAAACATGCAGTATACTATCAGCCTGGCTAAAGTTACTGCCGCCACCGCCGAGTTGCTCTGATTCATCCACATTGATTATATGATGATCCTGACAACGCACGTAGTTGGCGGACCTGTGTTGTGTAATGGACCAGCAGACTGACATGAATGAAACTCACATGACCTTAGCGCCACCGGACCAATGCCTTCTCAACCCCACCCGACCTCAACCCGACCCTGACCTCAAGAACACCAAGACCCAAACGCCGCCCAGACTTTATGTCCACCCCTTCTCAACCCACCCGACCTCAACCCAACCCTGACCTCTACAACACCAAGACCGAAACGCCGCCCAGACGTCAACCCCACCTCTCGTCAACCCCACCTCTCGTCAACCCCACCCAGGGCCCAAACCCACCCTGACCTCAACCCTCCTTTCAGTCTTGAGAGCTACTATGTACTCGATGGTTCCTTTGTAGCATCACTTGTATCTAAGCTTACACATAAGTATATTTTGGGCGGTGGGGTAGCCTAGTGGTTAAAGCGTTCGCTCGTCACGCTGAAGACCCGGGTTCGATTCCCGACATGGGTAGAATATGTAAAGCCCATTTCTGGTGTCCCCAACTGGGATTTTGCTGGAATATTTCTAACAGTGGCGTAAAACCATACTCACTCACAAATAGGTTTATTTCGGGGGTTACATGTTAGTCTAAATTGTTCGAAATAGAATACCTGCCTTTCCCCTTGCTAACGAACACTTTGACCTGTAAGTTCCACAAACCCCACATTACCCATGAGGGGCGGTTGGGTAGCCTAGTGGTTAAAGCGTTCGCTCATCACGCCGAAGACCCGGGTTCGATTCCCGACATGGGTACAATGTGTGAAGCCAATTTCTGTTGTCCCCCGCCGTGATATTGCTGGTATATTGCTAAAAGCGGCGTAAAACCATACTCACTCACTCACTCATTACCCATGCTTTTAAGACAAACAGATTTTCTACGACTCGTTTCACAAACACCGATGAGAGGATACTGACGCAAAAGACCCCAACATTTGTGTTTGGGTGTTTTAATCAAGTGATGGATCTAATTCATATGGAACAAAATTTCGTTAACATTACGTGAATTATTTGTTTTCAACTGTTATGAGGTTATTCTTCCGTTGCATCGAAGTGCACTTATAGAACAGGGCCCCTTACACAAAGCGATCTTAGCGCTGCGACTATCGTAAGCCTAGGTTAAAGTATGGGAGTTACGATCATCTCAGCGTTAAGATCGCTTTATGCAAGTGGGCCCAGGGCACAGCCTGACAAACCTTTCCAAGTCTTATTTCCCTACGTTTAGCAGGCTTGGAGGAAGTAGTATTTCGGTGATGGCCTCAAGTAAGCCACCTCGTCGATGAACTCTCTGCTGTATAATAGTTCGCCAGCAGGAATTCAAATTAAGCAACAAGTGTCTGAAGCCTGTGTACGGTAGAATTACATGTCGGACAAGCAAGTTAATAGCCGGGGGTTGACTGTCACAGTGTATCATCCGTGCATTTATTAATATAGAGAAAGAGATTTTTTCCATCATTACTCGACCCGTGAAGATCCGGGGTAAAATAGGTCTTCAGCAACACATGCTTGCCGTAAAAGGCGACTATGCTTGTCGTAAGAGGCGACTAACGGGATCGGGTGGTCAGGCTCGCTGACTTGGTTGATGCATGTCATCGATCCTAATTGCGTGGATCGATGCACATAATATCAATCATTGGATTGTCGTCCAGACTCGATTATTTACAGACCGCCGTCATATAGCTGGAATATTGCTGAGTGCGGCGTAAAACAACCAACCGACCATCATTACTCGACACATTTATTTGAACTACATGTGTGCGGTTTCTCTCTTATATATATTATAATGTTTAGGACAAGCAGACTATTGTACTGAACGTGAGGCAACAGAGCACAGCGACATGTACAGCATTGAGGGTTGGATAGCGTCCATGTATATTTTAACAACAAGAGATTTAGGCAAGTGTATGTTTGTTTGTTGTTTAACGCCACACTCAGGAGTATTCCAGCTATGTGACGGCGGACTGTAAATTATCGAGTCTGGACCAGACAATCCAGTGATTGACAACATGAGCATCGATCCTCACAATTAGAATGCGATGACATGCATCAACCAAGTCAGCGAGCCTGACCACCCGATCCCGTTAGTCGCCTCTTACGACAAGCATAGTCGCCTTTTACGGCTAGAATGGGCTGCTGAAGACCTGTTCTAACCCGGATCTTGCAAGTGCATGTTGTTTGATGGCCAGTGAACATTCAGTGTACTGACAGAGCTCCAGATAACTTTTTGGAACAATACTCGAAGGTTTCTATTTTAATTGGGTTATTGCATTTTCATTGGGTAACCAATATTTGTTCACTATCTATTCACCACTCTATTGGGTTTTTCCCAAAATGAACTAACATTTTTAGATTTCAAAAGAAAAATAAATAATGTTTTACTTTTAGATGTATATAAGGGTTTTAACTTTAGGCTTGACTCGGAAAGTAAATTAGCTCGTAATTGTGTTTCGGAAATTAGCTCCATTGTACGCATGCTGAAAAAGCTTCATTGGATATTTCCGCATGCTGTTTCTATACATTTTGGTTTTTCATTTAATGCATCAATTCTGTACGCAAGTTAATTGAAAGTAATTGGGTTTATTTATTTATTTATTTATTTATTTATTTATTTAATTTTATTTTTTTAAATTTTATTTTACGCAAATACGCAGCTTATCTGTACACTGTACACTGTCCATAAACCACGGGCCACGGGAACTTTCTCAGGCCCTTGAATGCAGCCTCTGTGATGTATTCTTGGCGGGTGGTGAACTCCACGACTCAGTGGCGGACAGATGACCCACTTGTTCCAGTACTGTGTCACTATTGCTATCGACTGATGATTGCATAATTCATGTGAAGTGTCAAGTCAAGTGTACGCATAACGTGACAGGTAAAGGTACGAGTAGGGCATTCGTCATCACTGTCTTTTTATGTCTTTATCTAATTGAGCTGAAGTTATCCCTCGGGCGGTGTAGAGTTTTGCCCCTTAGTCATGCCAGGATCAGTTGATTGTGGGTTAAATTCCTAGATTCGTATTGATGTTTAGGTATTGTTTTTTTGGCACTAAACTATTGGCTCTTGGCTTTAACGAAAGTGGTCGTCTGGGTCACTCTTGAATTTTCTCACCTGCCACGCCGTGATATCACTGACTCACTGACTCACTCACTCACTTAATGTCTCCTGCTTAGCAGTTCTGTGCAGATACTCACATCGACTTTTGGTGCATCAACACCTGTTCTCAATTAATGAAATAAACTCGGTCAGACGTGTGTTTATCCAGGTTAGAATAGGTCTTCAGCAACCCATGCTTGTTGTAAGAGGCGACAATGTTACAACGGGTTCGGGTGGATAGGCTCGCTGACTTGGTTGATGCATGTCATTGTATCCCATTTGCGTGGATCTTTGCTCGTGATACCAATCACTTGATTGTCTTGTCCAGATGCGATTATTTACAGATTGCTGTCATATAGCTGGAATATGACGTAGTTGAACAACAATAAACAAATAACAGACAGACATTCAGCAGTCATGTGCGGGGACATTGACAAATGCATCTTGGTGCATCAGCACCTCTTCACAATTAATGAAACATGTTAACTCGGTCAGATATTTTGTTTTGTCTATCTTCGCTGTAAATATAACTTAAACTAATTTGTCTTAAACTGATCTCTAAACCGAAAACACCTTGACTCTTGGAGAAATTTGTCGGGCAGTGTTGACGCTGATCAGTGGTAATTGTCACTTGGTTGTTGGTATGTGTTAAGCGTCTTTGACTGTGTACATAAACTCGCAATCTCTATGCGACATCACATAACTCAGTCGTCATTTTTTCTGTAACGTGAAGGCTAAGATGAAGTACTCTTGTACTAGATGTACGATTGTGTCACCAGACTCCCACGCTCATCTCACCCCGCTCCTAAATTCCCGTGGGTGAGTCCGGGCCGCGTCAGCACCGTGCAGCATCACTCTCTTACCGTCGTTGGCATTTCTCACCTCGGGCGTTGTGTCTTAAAGAATGATTGGCGTTGACAGTCATTGATTGATTTCACGACACGACGTTTCATTGTTTTCTTACGAAGTCGGATTGATCAGTTTTGATTGAGCAGTGGAAGAGCTCATGTCATTAAATCCCTGTGGTGAATAAGAGACACAATGGACCCCCCTGTCCACTATGCTTGTTACACAGGCCGACATGAATGAGGACGGGTTGTTGCGATATGCAGGGTTCGCACAGATTTGAAAAGTGCTTGAATTGAACCATGTCTGATCAAAAGTGCTTTATTCTGTCGTTTTCACATCACGCTAGAAATCTCTAATTGTGGGTTCGAATCCCGGTTCGCCCATATTATGTTTCTAGGTTTTGTCAGCACCATACCCGTGCTCGTGGGTTTCACCGAAGTGGTAAACGTCTAAGACCTGCATCACTTCGGGCTTTTCCTCCAACATTAAGCTGACACGCCGTGATATAACCGGAATACTGTTAAAAGCAGCGTTAAACCCAACTCACTCACTCGTTTTAACATAGAAGGGCCCAAATACGAAACAAAGTCATAAATGTTATATCACCCCACCCCCCGACCCCACCCCCTGACCCGTTACGGAATAAGGACAGAAAGTCGGCTTCATAATTTATGTGTTTATGTTGAGATTTTATTGCTAAACTACAGTTAAAATGCTAAATATAACCCACTTGTGTGCTATTGTGCTTTCAGGGTGTACTTTTGATGAATAAAAGTTGTCCTTGAAAACAAACATTTTTCCTTCAAAAGTGCTTAAAATGTGCTTGACTTTGAGTCCAAGGAACCCTGGACATGTGACCTGCGTATAGAGCCTCGCTGCCCCATGTTTGTTATAATTGTTGGTTTGTTTGTTGTTTTATGCCGCACTCAACAATATTCCAGCTATATGACGGCGGTCGGTAAATAATCGAGTCTGGACCAGACAATCCCGTGATAGACATCATGAGCATCGATCCACGCATTTGGTATACGATTACGTACATCAACCAGGTCAGCGAGCCTGACCACCCGATCCCGTTAGTCGCCTTTTACGACAAGCATGGGTTGCTGCACGAAGACCTAGTCTACCTCGGATCTTCTCTGGTCTGTTTGTTATGAGAGCTAGGTCCGGTGTATATAGAACCTCGCTGGTCACAAACCGACGTGACAGAGTTGAAATTCTTAGCGGCGTAAAACAACGTTCACCCATCTCCCACTTTCATAAGGAGAGCCAGCGATGTACATTTACCAAATATTTTATATGATTGTATTTAGCAAGAACGTTTGTTTGAGAGAAACCATTAAATTTGTATAGGTTTTCGTTTTACTTGCCATATAGTTTCCCGCCAAGCAAAGTTTGGTGAAATGAATACGTAGAGAGACACAGTAACCGTCTATGTTTTCTGAATGTCATACCTCGACCCACTTTTACAGCGGGGTACAAATGCGTAGATAGGTTTACGTTTGACCTTGTTTATTTAAACTGCGCTGCCACACTTACGACGAGATACACAACACTGGACTGGTCTCGTCCTCAACTGGCCGGTCTTAGCTGGTTCGCCTCATTGATAAAGTCTCCTTGATTGTACATAGATTGACCGATATACGACGGACTATTACATATCCGTGTTGGGGTGGGAGCAGCCTGATATCACTGTCAGCGACATCCACAGAGTGAGTCATACAGATAGCTGCTGCTGCTGCTGCCTCTGCCTTCATCACGCGGTGGTGTGTAGGTGAAATTACATACACCTACCATCTCCCGCGTCAATATAGGAGCTGTCATTATTATCCAAATTAATTCGGTTCGATGTATGGTAATATTAATTTATAAACATTGCGAGAATGCATTTAGAGTCTTCTTAAAGACCTTCTGTGCTTACTCGGGCAGGTGTTCAAGGCGATGGGATAGATTTGAACCATTTATGTTATAATTTACCACTTTGAACGCGAGTGTGTATGTTCGTGTTGGTGCTACAGGTGTGTGTAGGCTGTAGTAATTATTTCTTCTCCGATTTATGCATTTATGAAGACCTAAGCCCAAGTCACATTTACACACACCACACACCACACTTCGGTGTCACCTGACGTTTCATCATAAGTGTGAACGTATCTGGGTTGCACACGCTCCAAAAAACCCGAACAGTTTGTTTCTTCCACAAGGATCAGATTAAGTGAAATTTCGGGATACAACACGTCCAGTTGTATGGTGTAAATAGTTGTTGGGAAAGTATAATCTGTTATCGTGTAAAAGGACATTTGGTTTATTTTATACCATAAACTACGTGTTTATTTTCGACTGCCAGAATGCCTTCCAGTGTAAGGACCGCCTCCGTGGTCTAGTGGTAGAGCGTCCGCCCGGAGAGCGGAAGGTCCGGGGTTCGATCCCCGGCTGCGTCATACCAAAAGACGTTAAAATATGGTACTTGTTGTTACCCTGTCTGGCACTCGGCATTAAGGGGCTAAAACAAGGACTGGTCGGCTCGGAGTCACTATACTGTGTCTGAGTGGGGTATTCATGTTAAACTGCGGCATGGTATCTCAGTGTGCTAGCACTATAAATCGACATCAGTCCGGACTAGTACAAGCAGCCACACACACACGCGTGCATGCACGTCGCTATATAAGTGCAATAATCTTGGACGCGACGTTAAACCGAATTTCACCTCACCCCACCTTCCAGTGTAAAGAATAAGCTACGACACACGAGATAGGCGAGAGAGAGGACGTGTATAACAACAACTAGTAAATACATGGCATAAACATTGGAGTAGCACACTGTATCAGGCAATATTTTCTGAGATTACCTTTCATTAATACTCACTCAAGGGACCTTATGAGTGTTTGAATACAATTGTGCCATGACGGCATAAAGACGTTTCACGTCAACTTCAGTTGAGATCGCCATTTGATGTCATGTATCTCTGTAATAACTATGAATTTAAGTTTGTGGATAGTATTTTTGTGTTCCGAAGATACTGTATTTTTAAGATATAATGAAAAGTAAAAATGTTATTGTTCACCCGTAAGGCCCGCTATCTCATGGTTGGTCACATTATATGTCAAAAACAATGCGTTGCTTGATGAAAGTACCAGCACCTGTGCCGTAACGCCATACTGACAGAACATAGTTGAAATCCGCGTCAGCCTCGTCTTCCTTGACACTAAAGCTTCTAATTGCCAAGTAAATGTTTCATGAAAAATCTCACTAACTTTTCAATTACCCTGTCCTGCATGAGTGCTTGTTTTCCGAGCGGTACATTTTGTGTCTCGTTACGGTAAATAGTTTTTTTGCTGTCGTATCATTACTCGTCTCTCGAGTACTTTGATTGTTTGTGGTGGATTTAAGTATCATTTAAAAATAAACAACATATTTGTGTATAAATAACTGTTTTGACATCCTGTGGTGTTATAATGTTGATGTAGAGAGCTTGTCAAAAAGATGGCGAGTATATTTAAACAACAGATTAAGTGCAGTTACGCCGGCAGTTCCAAGGAAAGCACGGCGACTCTGCACGATTTTACCAGTGTGCTGTGAAATAGCAACGCGAGGAACATGTTGTAAACAGCCCTTGTACCAAGTTCCCTACGTGACCGACTTTCATTACACCTGGTAAAGACTTGTAGCCCAAACACATCTCCCCCGCCCCTTCGGAACCCTTCCCCAGCGGCCGTACCCCAGCGGCACGTTAGGCAGTGTGCATGACACCGTCACGCCAAACCTAGAAGGCAGCAGGCCGTCACAACATAACCTGTCACCCGTGTCCCTCATACGTTTTACATGGGGGCCAGTCGCACCTACATTAGAAAACAATTCCCACTTGTCCAGCCTACAATTGCTTAAATATGGCAGGAAACTGCTCTGCCCTTATGAATGACAATTACAACTATACGATCTAATAGTTATTGTTTAAAGTGGGTCACGATTGTGTTCGATAACGGAGCACTTTAGAGAGGGAGGGGTTAGGTAGCTAAATTGGACAGGTGGCACGCGACTGCTGGACCAGTCCACTTTTATCGACAGGGAGAACAGGCAAGTGCGCGACGCCTGTGTGCCATCTTTTAATTTGCCAAAGACAATTTATGCGATACGTAGATGCATAATTTCAGGTATATAAGCTCGTACGGTCTCACTGTCAAACAGTTGAGAGCTAAACCTAGAAGAGCACTGAGTGTTTAATTCACCTGGACAAGGTCGTGCAACACGCCGGAACTGAGATGAGATTTACCTTGCCGCTGTGAAACATATAATAAGGAGTAGGTTTGAGTCTATCAGAAACCTCGCCGATTCATTTCAGTGTTTGGGATTTGTGCTGTCCACTTTGTGACTTGTCAGCCCCAGTTTGTGTGACTTTAGTAACTACGCTACTTTTAGGGCTCTCATAGTTCAGGCTACAGACATCTTGTGCTAGAAGGTACGTTGCTTAACTTTCTTATTCCATTTTATTGTAGAAATTTCACTTTAATAAGTAACTTTGTATCTTTATAGGACTTATTTGATGTTTGATTGGTGCATTCTTAGTTAACTTTTTAAAAGTATTTCTTATTGATTGTTAGGTATGTAGAAACTCCACACAAATCCTGGATATTACCATTAGATCTTGTTTTTTAATTTCAATTTTATTTTTTGGCTATGAACAAACTATTTACGCGTTTTCCAATGATGCTTGTGCTTGTTCAAGTATGCTGGAAACGTTATCGCCTTTGATATCGATGCGGCAATAAATTCCTCGCGTATATCAGATTCACATTCCGCAGCTGTTACTCTCTGACTAAGAATTGCTGATACTTCTTTTTATAAATATAACCTTCACTTACATTTCTGTATGATTGCTCTCCACTATTGATGTGTTGGGTGCAGTCGGGGATGCTTTGCAACGACCCAAGAATGAACATGTTTGATGCAAATGTATTCTAAAGATTTGGACATGCACTATTCTAAATCTGATTGTATGATTATATGCATTTAATTATCATTTAACACCGAAACTTTATATTTTCAAATTAAGTTTTATTGATGATTGTTTCCATGTATTTTTTTTTTTTGTACGTTCTTGGCAAGCGTGTGCGCTTACATATCAGTCTTACCATTAACAGACACGTTAGAAAGCGGCATGGTATGTGCGCGAGTCGTCACTTATTTCATGGTTGTGTCCGACTTTGATGTAAGATAAGTCATGTATATAATACTCCCCTAGTGCCCCTGTTATAGCTTTTAACCCCAGCCCTGGGACAGGAGCAGGTCTCAGAGGCGCTAGTATACCAGTGAACATAGATAAACCCTTGCAATTAAATCTACTACATTCTGGTACAATCAGAGAAGATATGTGTTATCAAGTACACGGAGATGTTCTGCGAAAATGTATCCCGTCTAGCTGGTAGTTCTCCCGAAGCTGGGAATATAGATAGATCGCCTCTCGGGGCAGGGTGGCCCAGAACAGGGGTAACCTGTCGTGGGGCTGATAGTTCTCAGTCAGCTATTTGAAGCTCCTTGTAATAGTTAACGCGAACCTTTGGTATGCACATGGCTCTGTGAAGATCACACAATCCTAAAAAATGTTAATTATGTACCAGACCTGTTATTGCTAAGACTTTGGTAATTTCAACTTAATACAAGTGGTGAACTACTTGTAAGATGTCCGTGAATATTTAGACGTAGTTTACTTGGTGACAGTTACCACACGGGCAATTGGTTTCGTTAATAGAGAAGTATTTGATATACTTCTATGTTATGAACATTGACGATTGAAACGACGCAGTTCATTCACAACTAAAGGTGTAGAGGGGCGGGACCTAGCCACGTGACTGTGACGTCACTGGTAGTCTCGAAGCCACAATGTGCGATGCGTACACTTGAGGCGATAAAGAGCGCTCCTTGCCTCAAGTGGTATACGGGAATGTCGGTCGGTCGGTCATTGATAACTGATAACGGCATGTGATATCGTAATTTACCTCTGTTGAGTACTCTCTAAACAAAACATTTTAAAACAGCTGAACTTTGTCAACAATTACTTCTTTTTGTTTCAAATTTTGAAGAAAGATGAATTATTTTGATTTGTTTTGATACACAAAGGCTATTCTTTATTTATCTATCTGAATTGTAGATTCAGCTTTTGGAATAGTCGATATTTAAGTCAAAAGGATAAATTAATTAATTATACATGAACGCCTTATGTTATGTAATCACTAGAGACAAGTTATAGGCTACTGACGAGAGGTTAGCAGTGCGTTGTATTTTGTTTATACACTTTTGTAAAGGCAATTACGATTATGTATAATTATTTATCACATAAGCTGCTTGTACTGAGAATACGGACTGAGAGGCCTACTAAGTTATACTGATTGAATTGTTTGTTTCACACCCCACACTGATAGATCCGGAAATAATAAGTACATTGTAGATTATTTATGCCAAGTTTGTCAGCTGTATTCTCTGCAATGCTTCCCAGATATTTCACCAGCTACTGTTGGTGAATAACATGCGTGTCTGACTGAATTGAACAGTGAAAAACGGAGTAGAATAGGTCTTCAGGAACCCATGCTTGCCGTTAAAGGCGACTATGCTTGTCGTAAAAGGCTACTAACGGGATCAGGTGGTCAGTCTCGCTGACTTAGTTGATGCATGTCATCGTATCCCAATTGCGTGGATCGATGCTCATTCCCTTCACTGGATTGTCTGGACCAGACTCGATTATTTGCAGACCGTAGTCATATAACTGGAATATTGATGAGTGCGGCGTTAAACAACAGACAAACAAACAAACAAACGAACAAGGAGGCTGGGACATACTTCCTGCCCATCCAGCTTGGCATGTGATAGCGTTGACTCATATCCTGCGCGCTGACCCTCAGTGTCATGTCCACACGCATCCCAGGACACAAGTGTACATATCCGAAGTCACTGTGACCCGCGTTCTCCAGATGTGTCACATGATATCATGTAGACCTGACTGTTGAACAAAAAGATAACAACAAAGCGTTGGGCTTTTGTGGAATGTGAAGTTTGTACGCTATCAGACGTAACTCCAGCATCTCGCCAAGCCTGAAATAACACTTGAGATGCTATTTACAGATGCTGACGGCGATGTTGGTTTGTATTGACGACGCCACCGCCGTGTGTTGTTACTTTGCCCTTTCCAACGAGTAGTCAAGGAATGAGACGGGGATCTGACCTTCGTCCCAGAGCCGCTCTCATTTCAGAGCTTAATCATTCCTATATCTATCTACCAGATTTGGTCATATTCCATAAACCAGAAAACTTCAAGGCCCTAGGCGTATTCCTAATCAAAACAGATCTAATTAAGCGCATCTAAAAACTCATTAACCTACCAATGCAAAATCCAATAAACATACAACCACACACCTCACCCTTAGTTCCCTCCTCCACCCACTTCGGCATTTATTCCAAATTTAAAAATTCAAAAAATTCAATATAAGCAACCCCTAAAAGACCCCTCTTGGGTTGCACACACCACTTTCACCCTTTTCGGAATACACTAAATGGCCCGGCCAGGCCCGTGTGCGAAATACGCTACAGTCGGAAAGCGCACGTTAAATCTCCTATATCAGTCAGTCAGTCAGGTCATATTCCAGAAAGCATTAACTGCTTGATTCTCACACACGTTCCACCGGGAGTGGGTGCAGCTGGAATAATGAGATGAACGTAGAAAATATTTAGTCTGGGTATCAAGTTAGGGTGTTAAGTTAATAAAGATCCGTTTTCTGTGAAATAGCCCGTTTCCTTTCACCGATTACCATTAAGAAGTGCATGTATATGCATTGCAGACTTGGGGAAACGATTGACATATCGCGTTGATGCGTTTTACCTTACAGTTTGGCATGTATACACGGGCATTAGAACAGGCAGGGCGAGTTCGGCTTTGGAACGTTTGATTTTTACATAATGTGTTTGGCAAACGTCCATACTTTTGTGTTGGGGGAATATTTAGTATGCATTACAATGACCTTTCATTAGTCGTGAGTTCATAACAACCCAAAGTTTTGTAGAATTTTGGTTGCTGTGTATTAATAATTTACAATGAAGAAGCCATCGTCCGTTCTTCATTAACTACGTCTTTGTTCCAGTGGGAGAATTGTGTATTTGAACTTGTGCCTCTGTTATGGTAGTCAACAACCAACGTTTACACGTTGCGCAATTAGTCAAAGAGACAGAATTCATTCTTTGTCAAACCTAGACGTACTGTAATAGGTCCATAGTATTCACATGGACATAAGTCATTCCTCATCAAACTTAGACGTACTGTTGTTTGTTTGTTTGTTTGTTGTTTAACGCCGCACTCAGCCATATTCCAGCTTTATGACGGCGGTCTGTAAATAAGCGAGTCTGGATCAGACCCTCCAGTGATTGAGCATGAGCATCGATCCACGCAATTGGGATAAGATGACATGCATCAACCAAGTCAATACCTGACCGCCCGATCCCGTTAGTCGCCTCTTACGTCAAGCTTACTCGCCTTTTTACGGCAAGCATGGGTTGACCTATTCCACCCCGGATCTTCACGGGTCAGACATAATGTAATACTTACATACTGGAACCTAAACGTAATTAATGTAATACTTCAAAACTAGTCACATTGACATAAGCCATCCCTTATCAAACCTAGAAGAAATGTTAAGTAATGAAGTCACATATACCATTCCATATGAAACCTGGATGAAATGTAATACTTCCGTACTGGTGCGCAGTGTCCCGCACGTTTGGGTTCGCAGGCCGTCGGGGGCACGGGTGGCCCAGTGAAAGAAACTAAACAAGTTCCCAACAGACTGCTTGTCGTAAGAGGCGACCTAAGGGATCGGGTGGTCAGACTCGATGACTTGGTTGTCATCGTATCCCAATTGCGTGGACCGATTCTTGTGATGACTTGATTGTCTGGTCCAGACTTGATTATTTACAGACCGCAGTCATATAGCTGCAGTATTGCTGAGTGCAGCGTTAAACAACAACAAAGAAACAAACCAAACCAAACGAGACATTTGAATTTTAAGGTTTGAAAAATGATGCACTTTTACATTAAAACATTGTTGACTATTTAGATCAACGCAAGTGTGATCATTGTATAAGATTAATCACTTTAAAATAGTTTGTTGTAATAAAAAATACACTGCCATTGATCTATTATTTTTATTGGTTGATTGATCTTTGATGTATGAAACGACATCTTTTTTTTTCAGAACCTGTTGTAGTCGCAGAGGACGTTGCCGTGGAAGACAAGCCAAAAAGTGCTCTTAACCTGATTGTATCTGAGGAAACTACATCACACACGGCATACCCTAAATCCTGTGTCGCAATGGCTACAGCAGTAGAGTCAGCACCTTTACTGACAGAAGGACGTGATCTGTCTACTCCTCTAGGTGTACGTGAAGTTACCGATGATGTTGTTGCTGCATCATTAGACTCTGCTCAAAGAACTGAAAGTGCTGAGGCACCTGCTTCTCAAGAACAAGCGGCTGAGCCTGCCGGAGAGGCACCTACAGAGGAGTCAAAAGCAGAATCTGTACCTGCAATCTGCACCTGCAAAAAGACAAAAGCTCCTGCACAAACTTCAGAACCTGCAGCTCAAGAAGAGGCACCTGCTGCACAGGCACCAGCAGAACCAGCTCAGGAAGAAGCTAAGGTAGAGGCACCTGCTGCTGAAGAGAAGCCAGCAGAATCTACAGAGGAACAAAAGGCCGAAGAACCAGCTGCAACAGAAACACCTGCTGCAGAGCCAACAGCTGCACCATCAGAACCAACAGCTGAAGCTCAAACACAAACTGAGCAGAAAGAGGAAAGTGCTCCAGCTGAACCTGCTGTACAAGAAGAAATAAAGGCAGAAGAGGCAGCTCCTGTAGAATCTGTCCAACAAACAGAAGAAAAACAAGCAGAAGCACCTGCACCTGCAGCAGAGGAAGCGCCAGTATCTGCAGCTGAAGAGAAACCAGCTGAGGAAGCACCTGCACCAGCAGCTGAAGAGAAACCAGCTGAGGAAGCACCTGCACCAGCAGCTGAAGAGAAACCAGCTGAGGAAGCACCTGCACCAGCAGCTGAAGAGAAATCTGTATGTGCAATCTGCACCTGCAAAGTGACAAAGGCTCCTGCACAAACTTCAGAACCTGCAGCTCAAGAAGAGGCACCTGCTGCACCTGAGGAAGCACCTGCACCAGCAGCTGAAGAGAAACCAGCTGAGGAAGCCCCTGCACCAGCAGCTGAAGAGAAACCAGCTGAGGAAGCACCTGCACCAGCAGCTGAAGAGAAACCAGCTGAGGAAGCACCTGCACCAGCAGCTGAAGAGAAACCAGCTGAGGAAGCACCTGCACCAGCAGCTGAAGAGAAACCAGCTGAGGAAGCACCTGCACCAGCAGCTGAAGAGAAACCAGCTGAGGAAGCGCCAGTATCTGCAGCTGAAGAGAAACCAGCTGAGGAAGCACCTGCACCAGCAGCTGAAGAGAAACCAGCTGAGGAAGAAGCACCTGCACCAGCAGCTGAAGAGAAATCTGTATGTGAAATCTGCACCTGCAAAGTGACAAAGGCTCCTGCACAAACTTCAGAACCTGCAGCTCAAGAAGAGGCACCTGCTGCACCTGAGGAAGCACCTGCACCAGCAGCTGAAGAGAAACCAGCTGAGGAAGCACCTGCACCAGCAGCTGAAGAGAAACCAGCTGAGGAAGCACCTGCACCAGCAGCTGAAGAGAAACCAGCTGAGGAGGCATCTGCACCGGCAGCTGAGGAGGCACCTGCACCTAAAGCTGAGGAAGCACCTGCTGCTGAGGAGGTACCAGCACCTGCTGCTGAGGACAAACCTGCAGCAGAGGAAGCACCCGCACCTGCAGCAGAGGAAGCTCCTGCAGTCCAGGAAGAAATAAAGGCAGAAGAGGCAGCACCAGTAGAGTCCACACCTGCAGCAGAGGAAGCACCCGCAGCTGCAGTTGAAGAAGCACCAGCACCAGCTGAGGAAAAGCCATCTGAAGAAGCACCCGCAGCTGAACAGAAACCTGCCGAGGAAGCAGCAGCATCAGAAGAAACACTTTCAGCCACGGAAGCACCTGCACAAGCCGTTGAGGAAGCACCTGCAGCTGAACAAACACCAGCAGAAGAAGCACCTGCAGTTAAGGAAACACCATCAGAACAGGCAGCTGAAGCACCTGCTGCTGAACAAGCACCAGTGACTGAGGATAAACCCGCTGAGGATGCACCTGCACCGGCAGCAGAGGAAGCACCCGCACCGGCAGCAGAGGAAGCACCTGCACCAGCAGCAGAGGAAGCACCCGCACCGGCAGCAGAGGAAGCACCTGCACCAGCAGCAGAGGAAGCACCCGCACCGGCAGCAGAGGAAGCACCTGCACCAGCAGCAGAGGAAGCACCCGCACCGGCAGCAGAGGAAGAACCTGCATCAGCAGTAGCGGAAGCACCCGCAGCAGAGGAAGCACCTGCACCAGCAGCAGCAGAGGAAGCACCTGCGCCGGCAGCAGAGGAAGCACCTACACCGGTAGCAGAGGAAGCACCTGCACCAGCAGTAGAGGAAGCACCTGCACCGGCAGTAGAGGAGGCACCTGCACCAGCAGCAGAGGAAGCACCTGCGCCGGCAGCAGAGGAAGCACCTGCACCGGCAGCAGAGGAAGCACCTGCACCGGCAGCAGAGGAAGCACTTGCACCGGCAGCAGAAGAAACACCCGCACCGGCAGCAGAGGAAACACCTGCACCTGCAGCAGAGGAAACACCCGCACCGGCAGCAGAGGAAACACCTGCACCTGCAACAGAGGAAGCACCCGCACCAGCAGCAGAGGAAACACCTGCACCGGCAGCAGAGGAAACACCTGCACCAGCAGCAGAAGAAGCACCTGCGCCGGCAGCAGAGGAAACACCTGTAACTGAATCCGCACCCGCACCCGCACCCGCACCAGCAGTAGAAGAGAGCAAACCTGAGAGTGAACAAACAGTCCAGGCAGAACAGGCTCCAGCAGCTGAACAGGCTCCTGCCGCTGAACAGGGATGAACTACACACAAGCTGTGAACATGTGAAAATCTTCAGTATTACAATCTCTTTCTCTCACAGACTCCTTTCCAAATTGTCTCTTGTTTCGTTTAAGCATGTTATTCCTTAAGATCGTTAAAATATGGGATTTGTTGAAGGTGATACTTTTGCTACGGTTAAAGTAATGTGATCTGTTATTAATTTTGCCACGAAACCCTATCTGTAGCACTGAACACCAGAGTTGTCTCCTTGTTTAAGGTAGCCGCGTACAAGCTTCAGATAATTGTAAATATGTTTGTTTTTTTTCAACCTGAAGTTGTATGCCAACATGCCTGTACATCCTTCAGGAAACAAAAATGCATCACGTTCAGTGACATGAAACTGTATAACCGATGTGAATGTATATTGAATGAATGGCGAAAATCGGAATGTATGCTTGTGTACAATAAATAACCTGTATATACTTGATTCTGTTTTGGTCGACACTGTGTTGCCACACATTATGCATCATTCATTATCCAGGGACGTTGAAACAAGGACTTTAGGGATTCTCTTGTACAGGTAGCACTGTAAACGCGATTACATCAGTAAGAGTTGGGTTTTAACGCCGCCTTTAACATTATTCCAGTTTAAGCTTAATGTTGGAGGGAAGCCCGAAGTGATGCAGGTCTCAGACGTATAGCACTTCTGGGAAAATCCTCGAGCACGAGTATGGTGCTGACAGACATAGAAACATAATCGGGGTGAACCGGGATTCGAACCCACAATCATAGGTTTCTGGCGTGTCCAGGGGACGCAACTCTGCACATCGAATAGCGACGACTGGGCCACCCGTGCCCCCACAGGAAATGTGAAAAATACGTTTAAAAAATATTTGATCGATTGCTATAATTGAAATTATCAGACATGTTCAGGTGGCTAACAGACCCTTTTCAGCCCTACACTTGGAGGCCATGGACCTCTGGTACGAGAATGTCCATAATAATGTCTACAATGAATGGACATTCAGTTAGTCCTTGACTCGTCATGACTGTTGGACTCCAACTATATCTCCAAAGATTCTCCCATGCATTTAACCTGTAACGATTGCTAAAGGCTTCACTGATTTTGTGGGCTATTCAGATCTTGTGGACCTAAAGGGGACATTTTCCTGTCTCGTCCTTGGTGTTGAGACTATCATGTATCACAACACCAACATAACGAACTGACCGACTGGCCAGTCAAAGTATTCAGCATCACTTCATCGTACTTCTTATAAATGGGTTTTCCCCAGAAGACTTGAGCTGTAGGAATAGATTTGCCTTCAGCAGAGTGATTGAATTATTCGCTCCCCGAAGTCCCCTTGACACTCCTCTACAACACACTCTACATGGTGTTGCGCCAGCCTGACAGGAGCTCCTTAGCACCTGATGATCTCTGTCATGACCGAGACCGCCTCCGTGGTCTAATGGTAGAGCGTCCGCCCGGAGAGCGGAAGGTCCGGGGTTCGATCCCCGGCCGCGTCATACCAAAAGACGTTAAAAAATGGTACTTGTTGTTACCCTGTCTGGCGCTCGGCATTAAGGGGCTAAAACAAGGACTGGTCGGCTCGGAGTCAGTATACTGTGTCTGAGTGGGGTATTCATGTTAAACTGCGGCATGGTATCTCAGTGAGCTAGCACTATAAATCGGCATCGGTCCGGACTAGTACAAGCAGCCACACACATACACACACGTACATGCACGTCGCTGTATAAGTGCAATAATCTTCGACGCGACGTTAAAACCCAATTTCACCTCACCTGTCATGACCAACAAAGTGAATGTTGGGTAGGATGTCGTCGTGGGCTGAGGTTGAATTTGTGTGATGCGAATGAGGGAATATGTTACGTCACAATCAGTAATATTACAGCTGTAGCACGGCAGCCTGTAAATACTGCAGTCTTTTTACTATACAAGTTCCACAACTCTCATCATCAGTAAACGATAACACAAAATCAGCTAGGTCACACTTTTTATGTTACGCTTTAGTCATTGTTTATTAGTTTTGATCTAAAATTCAATGTATGTGTCGAAGTTTTTGTTTCTACTTGTAATATATTTGCCCAGATACGCACGTTTCGTTTTATGATTCTGCAATCCATTTTTAGTATTACCCGACATTTCCTTGGCCCGGCAATCTCTTCTACATATTACTCATTGACATTTTAAGAAAGAAAATGACGGAAGAAAGTCCATTCAACACATTACATATATTGTGCATCTGTTTCGTTTTTAAAGAGACTACACAATGTATCAAAATGGTTGGCTTTCATTGAAAAAATATCCAAAGACGTGAATAACTATTTCCATTTGCGAATTCAGCCTGTGCTTCCGTTGGTCGTTGAAGCCCCATGGCGAGAAAGCGATACGATCACTGTAATGGCATATCTAATATATCTATATAACCATGCAAAAGGCACTGAACGGCTTCCACAAGGATAACTTGCTCTGCAGAATAAGCGCGTTTGTTTACAAACGAGCAAAGTCCGGTCAGGTGATATGCAAAATAAACTGTTTCAGCAGTTTCATGCTAAGGGCAATGTAGGGGCCAACCATTGGATATTTGAGGGGAGGAGGGGCTGGAATTTGGTATCCAGATTAGATATTTTTTCAGCTACATTTGTTTTAACTTACAACTATCAGCCTGATTTTTTTCAAGAAAAACACCCGCAACAATGTAATTTTTGTGGCATGCAATTTCTTTTTTTTCAACACTCTGAAACAATCAACTTTTAAAGAATGTTTGGGAGCAATTTGTGTTCGATACAATGAAAGATTTCCCCTGCCCCAGAATATCAAATTCCCGTCTCTTTGTCATCACCATGTTATTCCGAAGGAAAAGGGCTGGCACACGTTTTCACAACTTATGTATCCCGCTCCCAAAATAATAACATGGTCGGCGTTATATAATAACACAACTGAGTTATGTACAACAGACAGGGTATGTATAGGGAGAAGCAGCAGAAAACGGTCTTCTATGTACTTACACAGTTTAGTCCAGTCCATATACTTATGGACAGAGTGAAACAACTACATCCCGTATAACAACATCGACATATCAGGAACTAGCTTTTATACAAATTTCAGTTATGCTATTAAACATTATATTTCTTGCAGTTTGAAAAAATGCACATTCTCTAAAGTAGTGATACACATTTTCACACTGAAAACTACAGCGACAGTTTGGGGTGTCTATAATGAAACCTTTTAGAAATAAGTTATACTTGAGCTAAAATAATAAGTGGCGTAATTTTTAAAACACTGTATTGTACTTCGATTCAGGGAATATAAGAAGGGGTAAATTTATGATTACTTTCTATTTGGGTTTTAAAAGTGCTTAGAGTACACACACATACACTGATGGATCCAAGAATCCTTTCAACAACACTGCTGTTTCCATATCCATAGAGCCATACGTCAAGCCCATTCGGTCCACCTGCACGATGGCCAGTCAGTAGTCAATGCTGATATTGGAGGCAGTTCATCAAGCAATATACCGGGACTACCGGCAGCAAAGGCATTCACCCTATCAGACTTGCTAAATGCACTTCAAGTCATCAGCGGCAGAGTCTCAAACTCTAGCCAAAACACAGTCAATAATATTCAAAGCGAAAATACAAAACTATCGGAACAAGGGCAACAGGTGGAGCTGTGTTGGATCCCGTCTCACATAGATATTTATGGAAATGAAAAAAGCAGACACATTGGCGATTCCAGCTCTAGACAAAGCAGAGATACAGCCATTCCCTTCGGTAAACTAGATATAAAAAGCAACATTAACATTTTAAGCCTCCATAGACCAAAAGTGGCAAACCAATTGGGACGCAAGTAAGATCGGCAGATGGCTTTACCAAATTCAACCCAAACTCATACTCAAATAAAAGGACAGTTGAAGCAGGCATCTCACGCCTCAGACTCGGTCACAAGAAGCACTATGACAAAGTATGCCCATCTTGCAATCACCCTGAATCCACTGCTCACTTGTTTGTGGAATGTCAAGCCCGGGCTCGTTAAAAAATAAGGATTGCAGTTAGATCCGCTATCTGTGGTAGATCTCCTAAAACCAAGAGATGCAATAGCGAAGGCCAAACTAACTGGGAGAGAAGGTCAGCAGCTACTTGAACCCATATTAACAGGGCAGCCACAGAAATTCTATCAATTCAAGAAAACAAAAAAACAAATCATGTCAATACGAAAATGGAAATCTTATCAATACATACAATATATAATTATCAACACTAAATCTCCCAATCAATCTCATTAAAATCAGATCTTAGTTCTCGCAACCGCTAAACAACGATCTGAGGACATCCCATTGCGGGTCACGTCAGAACGACCTTTCGCGAACTCTGACCGACCAATGAAATTACTGACAAGAAGTCGACATTAGCAAATCAGAAGGCAGCTTTCTCGTTCTTTACAGAACTAATTTCATACTGGCGACTACGATTCGAAACATATTTTGACAAATTCTCGCTTAAAAATTTGAAACCTGAACAAAAGAACATTCTCGAATGGCTAATATAAGGTCTAGATCGTTTAGATTTAGTCGTTAAGCCCGTAACTATGGTTCGGAATACCCCGTTTTACAGTTATCGAGCCTGCTTGATTAGAAATCACATTCCGACTGTCACTTTCATGATTGGTAAGCGTCGCTCTGATTGGTCGGATGAAAGGGATGGGATGTCCTCAGATCTTTGTTTAGCGGTAGCGAGAACTGAGATCTGATTTTAATGAGATTGACTCCCATAGGTATATGTACTCTACTCACACTCCTGAGGCCCACAGATGGGCCGAGAAGCCGCAATTGCCGAAGCAGAGGCGACATAAGAGCAATAAGAACTGTAAGTCAATCTTGTTTTTACGACTGCACCTGTATGAACCGCCGCGAGCAGGATACGCCTGCTTGCTGGACGTGACTCGTAGTAGTTGAGTTGGAATTTCCGCTCGACATATTTGTGTCAGTAATTGTATTTGTCTATTTTATAAATCACAAGAGTGAGTGAGTTTGGTTTAGCGCCGCTCTTAACAGTATTCCTGTTATATCGTGGCGTGTCAGCTTAATGTGGGAGGAAAGCCCAAAGTGACGCAGGTTTCAGACGTTTAACACTTCAGTGAAACCCACGAGCACGGTGCTGACAAACCTTGAAACATAATCGGGGCGAACCGGGATTCGGACCCACAATCATAGATTTTTGGCGTGCCCAAGGGACGCAACTCTGCACGGCGAATCGCGTCGCCTGAGACGACTGGGCCACCCGTGCACCCATAACCGACAAGAAGAAGTTGTCCGACTTGACGTACACGTCGATCGAGTTCATCCCAGCGGTGTTCGTTCGGGTTGAGATCTGGAGATCTCGACGGCCAGGGCAAACCGTTGATGTTGGCATTATGAGGGTAGCCTACCGTGACACGAGCTGTGTGCGATGGAACGTTGTCCTGTTGAAACAGGTCAACGATTGGAAGAAGTTTAGGTTGAAGAATTTGTTTCATGTCGTGATTTGCTGTCAAATTTCCCTGAACAACAACCAAGTCAGATCTCGCGGTGTAGGATCGCATCAAACAGCGGGAAAGATATGACGGCATTGGGAGAAAAGGTACAGGTAATCGAAGTGAGGATTGTGAGAATATGCGGGAAATACCCACATGTGCATAAAATGGACTTTAAGAAAAGACTTTGAAAAATTGTTGGACATTTTCCTGGGACTGAGAATTGGCTTATTTTCTTTCTATTACCTGCAATATATGACCACATCCACACATTAAAGTAAATAAGCTGGGTTCAAATATTTCCTTATCTTCAAATATTAAAAGAATGCTTCATGAAAACCTCCAGGATAATGTTTTGGTACATTTTAGCCTAAATTCCCTTATCATGTAAGTGTTGAAAAGACCACTTATTATATTGTTTTTAATTCTCAATGTCAAATACCTGTCATCACTAATTCTACAAGTTCCTCGCGTCCCAGCTGGAGGGGGAAGCGGATGTTTTCCTTTCTCCTTCTTGGTGTCTGCAGTCTTCGCCTGTCCTTGTGTATCTTAAGCAATCGTTAAAATATTCATCTGTTGTCCTCGCCACTATATACAGAATCAAGAAATATCGCAATGATTAACTAACGGAGATAGCTACAAGTGTTCTACTGAGAACAAGTCATTCCGGCGAAAATGAATATAACTGACAGTATACACAGAGCTTGCAAACTGCGCTTCTCTAGGATTTTCCTTTTTCCTAGCGATAAACGTCTAAATCTTTTGATCACGCGGTTAATTTCAGCCTGAAGATGATGTGATTCTTCCACACAACTGGGGACACGGGTGGCCCAGTCGTCTAGGGCGCCGCGATTCGCTGTGCAGAGTTGCGTCCCCTGGGCACGCCAGAAACCTATGATTGTGGGTTCGAATCCCGGTACGCCCCGATTATGTTTCTAGGTTTGTCAGCGCCGTGATATAACTTGAATACCGTTAAAAGCGGCGTTATCCCCAACTCACTCACTATTTCCACACAACAGGAGTCACCAAAGCTTGTCCTCCAACTCGTCGGAATATTTGTTGAAAATGTGTTTATAACAGGGATTGTAAGAACGCTTCTTTCGGCGAAAATATTACCCAATGCTATTGCTTGAGAGAAAGCACGACTCCGCTACTTCTATGTGTTAACTGTCACTGACGCCGTACTTTACGTCGAGTTGAATCAAACTCCCCTAAAATGTATTAACATGGGGATAGTTCAAACGTTAGACAGTCCAGACGTCAATATATCTGTATGTTTTAGACAGTCCACATGTCAATATATCTGTATGTTTTAGACAGTCCACATGTCAATATATCTGTATGTTTTAGACAGTCCACATGTCTATATTTCCTTATGTTTTGGACAGTCCACATATCAATATATCTGTATGTTTTAGACAGTCCACATGTCAATATATCTGTATGTTTTAGACAGTCGACACGTCAATATATCTGTATGCTTTAGACAGTCGACACGCCAATATATCTGTATGTTTTAGACAGTCGACACGCCAATATATCTGTATGTTTTAGACAGTCGACACGCCAATATATCTGTATGTTTTAGACAGTCGACACGCCAATATATCTGTATGTTTAAGACAGTCGACACGCCAATATATCTGTATGTTTTAGACAGTCGACACGCCAATATATCTGTATGTTTTAGACAGTCGACACGCCAATATATCTGTATGTTTTAGACAGTCGACACGCCAATGTATCTGTATGTTTTAGATTGCATCTACTTAATTTCTCAGGCGCCGCAATTCGCTGTGCAGAAACGACAGAAACCTATGATTGTGGGTTCGAATCCCGGTTCGAATCCCACAACTGATCAAGTAATTATTCTGCCATATTATTTGGGGTAGACTGAGTAACTGCGACTAGGGTACACGCCAAACTTGTGGAGATCTACCAGGTCCAGACGCAATGACTTGTCACGCCCCCATAGTAATTGAATGGACTGATAGTGTTTTGACATTCGTGCAGTGATAACAAGGTTGCGTATCTGTAGGTCAAAAAAGCGTCGATGATCATTGTATTTTGTGACTTCCTTAGTGGGTTTATAGGTTTTTATCAGTTATCAACTGTGTCACGTCACACGCGTTCACACATTAGGAGACCGTCGAACAATGGCATGGTACTGTCACACCAAACATCGGAATCAGGGTTAAATCAGGATTCGAACCCTCGCCTGACAGATCCTAGCAACAAAGGGATGCAACTCTGCACAAGAACCTACACCTACGATGGAGGGACAGTGGTGTTGCCATCAGTAAGTGAAGTAGTTCTACTTTCCGGACATGTCTTGAGTTAGCATCTTTATATGTGAGTGAGTGAGTGAGTTTGGTTTTACGCCGCTTTTAGCAATATTCCAGCAATATCACGGCGGGGGACACCAGAAATGGGCTTCACACATTGTACCCATGTCGGGATTCGAACCCGGGCCTTCGTCGTGACGAGCGAACGCTTTAACCACTAGGCTACCCGACCGCCCCTCTTTATATTTGAGGTAGCGTAGTAGTTAAAGCGTTCGCTCGTCACGACCAAGGCCCGGGTTCAATTCCCCACAATGCGTGAAGCGGCGTTAAATCGTACTCGTGAATAGAATGTCACCAGTTATTTTATACCATTGTAAACATTGTATCATTACCTGACGTTTTTCTGTTGTCTCAAACCTGCATAACATAAAAAAAGTAATGACAAAGGCGATCCTCGGCGTTTGGTAAAGTGTTGATTTGGTACCATGCTCTAGGAATTAATGGCATATTGTGTTTTTGATAACAAATTAAATTTACGTACACCTGACACTGTAGCTTAAAGAAATTGGTGAGTAGACATATGCACGTATGCACTGAAAACAGGATTTGACCAAGAAATTACAAACGTTACTGGGTTCAAAATTGTCGCAGGTTGTGAGATATTCTTTGATATGATGCATGAAATATCACCTTGGATACCATTTGTTTGTTTGTTGTTTTACGCCGCACTCAGCAATATTCCAGCTATATGACGGCGGTCTGTAAATAATCGAGTCTGGACCAGACAATCCAGTGAGTAATATCATGAGCATCGATCCACGCAATTGGAATCGACGACATGCATCAACCAAGTCAGCGAGCCTGACCACCCGACCCCGTTAGTCACCTTTTACGGCAAGCATGGGTTGCTGAAGACCTATTCTACCCCGGATCTCCATGGGTTCCTTGGAAACCATATAAAATACATCACCATCGGGGGTCGGTGTGGTCAGGTGGTATATACTCTCTTTTGCCCGGCAGTTTTTAATTTATAGAGATTATTATACGAGCAAGTATGTCATGCTGATTTTACGAAACGAGTGTCAGAATTCTTGTATTTCCCGGGGGAGAACAAGGGTCATACATGAATTCTTACACGAGCTTCGTAAAATCCGAATGACACAGAAGCTAGTGTAATAATTTCTTTATTACCCATTATTTCTTAATCCCTTTGATCACCCCTTCAGAAAAAATGCACTGATCACGACCGCCTTCTTAAAAAAACAATAATTGTCAAATGACGTCAACAATCTTCAGCTATGACGTGTTTAGTGTGATGTCATTCCGACCTCACGTCACAGCAAGATTCCATTGACGTCAACAATGCCGTCCGGATGACGGAAACATTCGACAAATTGTGGTTACGAGGCTGTTGCGACTTGCTGTCCTTATAGGTAAACACTAAAATTCGTCTCTGTATCTAGACATCTTTGGTAATAAATAGAATTTTTTATTTAGTGTTCATGTCATACTATGTCTACGACACTCGTTCTCGCTCGGACCGCCTCCGTGGTCTTGTGGTAGAGCGTCCGCCAGGAGAGCGGAAGGTCCGGGTTTCGATCCCCTGTCGCGTCATCCCAAAAGACGTTAAAAGATGGTACTTGTTGTTACCCTGTCTGGCGCTCGGCATTAAGGGGCTAAAAGAAGGACTGGTCGGCTCGGAGTCAGTATACTGTGTCTGAGTGGGGTATTCATGTTAAACAGCGACACGGTATCCCAGTGAGCTAGCACAATTAATCGGCATCAGTCCGGACGAGTACAAGCAGCCACACACACACACACACGTGCATGCACGTCGCTACATAAGTGCAATAATCTTGAACGCGACGTTTAACCCAATTTCACCTCACATCACCGTTCTCGCTCGGGAGATACCGCAATATAGACACTCGTCTCGTAAACATAGAATGACACGAGCACTCATTTAATACCCTCTATTTATTATGGAATACTGTAAGGGACATTCTCCGATGGTTTCTACATTTTGGCCTAATCTCGCGCTCTCGCATTCTCGTGTTTTGGGTATATTAAGCTCGTTTCCAAAGGTCGAGATCGCGAGAATGCGAGATCGCGAGAATGTCCCTTACAGTATTCCATAATTTATCCATCGCTACCACCCAGTGGTGGGTGACACCAAAAATGGAGTCCAGGTTTGCTTCCAATATAAGCATTTATTCCACAGGATCATGTTCTGTCACAGCCGTTCACCCGATGATGGGGCCGCTGTAGTGTGGGGGAGAGTAGTAACAGAAGTGGACCCCAGGCTTGCGCCCTGTATAGAAGATGGCGGGGTGAGCACCGCCGTAGTGGTCACGAGTTGTGGTGTCCTCGGTGTCGTAGATGAGGAACTCCTGCCTGAGCGTCATGCCCTGCACCTTCTGGCATTCCCGGTTGTACAGAAACAGGAAGAAGGGCTTCTCTGTGGGCAAGTACATCGGGTTGGTTGGCAACGCGTCGTCTCTGAAGAGTGAGTGAGTGAGTATGGTTTTACGCCGCTTTTAGCAATATTCCAGCAATATCACGGCGGGGGAGACCAGAAAAGGGCTTCACACATTGTACCCATGTCGGGAATCGAACCCGGGTCTTCGGCGTGACGAGATAACGCTTTAACCACTAGGCTACCCGACCGCCCCCGTCTCTGAAGAACATGAAACATGAGAGAGTGAGTGAGGTGGGTTTATCCCCACTTTTAACAGTATTCCAGTTATATCACGCCTGTCAGCTTGACGTGGGAGTATGATGCAGTTGACGTGATGCAGGTCACAGACGTTACCACTTCAGTGAAACCCACGAGCAGTGGTATGGTGCTGACAAACCTAGAAACATAATCGGAGCGAACCGGGATTCGAACCCACTGTCATACGTTTCTGGCGTAACTGAGTTCTGACAAAACTCTGCACCGTGAATTGCGACGGCCGGACAACCCGTGCCCCCTGAGCAGTGGGCAACAAAGGGGAAAACAGGGGGACATGCAGATGGTATCTGCAACTTAGGACACACACGACAGGTTTTTGACCCACGCCAGTTTGAGAAGTTTTGTGATGCGACAGTTTCTAGAAGTCTGGCCGTACCTATACAAGTGAGTGCGTGAGTATGCTTTTAGCAATATTCCAGCAATATCATTGCGGGGGACACCAGAATTGGGCTTCACACATTATACCCATGTCGGGAATCGAACCCGGGTCTTCGGCGTGACGAGCGAACGCTTTAACCACTAGGCTACCCGACCGCCCCGTACCTATACAAGAGCGACACTAGGGAGATTCGATGCCTTTTACGACCTGACTTGTTTCTTATCTACTTGTCAAGTGTGAATTGAATTCCTGCCAGCCTGCAACATTATTCCCAAACAAAACCAGACACATAATTGGGGCCAACCGGGAATCGAACCCACAATCACAGGTTTCTTGCGTGCCCAAGGGACGCAACTCTGCACAATAAAGAATTGATCGTTAATATTGCGCTCGTTCCAGTGCATTGCGCATGCCGAATGAAACAAAAAAGAATTAATCGCTTATATTGCGCTCGTTCCAGTGCATTGCGCATGACGTAAAGAACAATAAAGATTGATGCATGGTCCTGGTGCAGTGCATGGTCCTGGTGTAGTGTGTGGAGTTAACCCCCTGCAGTCAGGGTGTTCTCGGTTTGCATTGAACTTTTTATCTTTGAGACGCGACCAGAGCTCAGACAGTTAAGAATGATTTTTACCTGCAACAAAAGTCGATCCGCGTGTTCTTGCCAAAACTGCCATCGGGCAGTGTGCCGCCATGTTTGTTTATGTTGGGAACGTCATTGTCGTCAAGCTGGATGTAGCCATCTTTGAAACCTGCGTCATGTATGGAAACAATATTTTTAGCCATCTCCTTTGTCCTTAATAAACGCATCTATTTATAGTGACCCATGTCCTTTGTCCTAGATAAACCCCTCTGTTTATAGTTATCCATGTCCTTTGTCCTAGATAAACCACTCTGTTTACTTGATACTTGATACTTGAGAATGCAGTATGTCTGCCTGGTAGACATTTCCAAAACTACCAATACTTTAGAATGCAGTTTCTTTACCCGAAGAACAGTCCCCATACTTGAGAATGCAGTATGTCTACTGGTAGACAGTTCCAATACTACCAATACCTGAGGATGCAGTATATCTACCTGAAGAACAATCCCCATACTTGAGAATGCAGTATATCTACCTGAAGGACAGATCCCATACTTGAGAATGCAGTATATCTACCTGAAGGACAGTTCCCATACTTGAGAATGCAGTAGTCCCCGGATGGCCAGTCCATGTCCCAGTCACTGACCTTCGGCTTGCCCTTCATACAGAAGTAGTACTTGAAATTCCCTTTGTCAGGAAAGCTTCCTGGAACATGTGTTATCAACATGAAACCCGTCTACCAGAGGTACAGAAATTCACCTGTATCCAGTTATCTCGAACATGGAGGAGTGACAATGAGCAAATGAGCTTTGATACAACGAGTTTTCATTTTTATTTAAGTTATCTGTACATTTTGACATGGCCTTCGGTTATATCATTATGTGATAAACAAGAATAATTATCATTAAGTCGTATTTAACCGTCACGTATCGCTCATAATATATAATTCGCACCGTTGCTGCGCCGAAAATGAAAATAACAGTGTTGCGGAGTCATGTTATTAGACAAGAAAAAGCTATCAATTGCTGTGTGTTCTTTACTAGTTAAGGGGGCACGGGTGGCCCAGTCGTTTAAGGCGCCGCGATTAGCTGTGCTCGTGGGTTTCACCGAAGTGGTTAACGTCTGAGACTTGCATCACTTCGGGCTTTCCTCACACATTAAGCTGACACGCTGTGATATAACTGGAATACTGATAAAAGCGGCGTTAAACTCAACTCACTCACTCTTAACTAGTTAAAGGAACAACGTTACAAGCACGGACGTCGCCCTCACCTCTGAGGTGTATGCCGGAGGAGGCGTGGTTTAAGGTTAAGGTGTTTTCCAAGTCTTCATAGTTCCAGCCCTCGGCCCATGATGCTCCACCGGTGGGGCAGCCAGTCTTGGGCTGCATCAAGCCGTATGTCCCCAGGGGCCAAATCAGCGGTATTCTCAGGTCGATATCTGTCAGAGTCAAAGACACACAACTAACCTTGAGACAGGTTAAATTGGGTTTGAAGTCACGTTCAAGGTATTACACTTACATAGCGGCGACAGAGTGAACAGAGCTGTAAATAGAGCTATAAACAGACCCGTAACTATAGCTGTAAACTGAAATGTGGCTGTAAACAGAGCTATATAAATAGAGACGTAAACAGAGATGTAAACATAGCTGTAAACAGAGATGTAGACAGAGCTATAAACTGATATGTAAACAGAGATGTACACAGCTATAAACAGATATGTGAACAGAGCCATAAAGAGAGCTGTAAACAGCAATAAATAGAGACGTAAACATAGCTGCAAACAGAGACGTAAACATAGCTGCAAACAGAGATGTAAATATAGCTGTAAACAGAGCTGTAGACAGAGCTATAAACAGATATGTAAACAGAGCTGTAGACAGCTATAAACAGAGATGTTAACAGAGCCACAAACAGGGATGCAAACAGCTATAAACAGAGATGTAAACATAGCTGTAATAACAGATGTAGACAGAGCTATAAACAGATATGTAAACAGAGCTGTAGACAGCTATAAACAGAGATGTTAACAGAGCTATAAACAGGGATGCAAACAGCTATAAACAGAGATGTAAACATAGCTATAAACCCATATTAAAACAAAGCTATAAACAAAGCCGTAAACAGCCATAAACAGAGACGCAAACAAAGCTGCAAACAGAGATATAATCAGAGACGTTAACAAAGCTGTATACAGAGGTGTAAACAGATGTTAACAGTAATAAACATAGATGTCAACAGAGCTATAAACAGAGGTGAAAACACAGCCATAAACAGAGACGGAAACAGAGCTATAAACAGAGGTGAAAACACAGCCATAAACAGAGAGATGCAAACAGCTGTAAACAGTGCTATAAACAGAACTTTAAGAGATCTGTGAACAGAGATGTAAACAAAGCTTAAACATATCTGTAAACAGAGCTGTATACAGAGGTGTAAACAGCTGTAAGTCGTTATAGATAAAGATGTCAACAGAGCTATAAACAGAAAACGCGGCTATAAACAAAGACGGAAACGGAGCTGTAAACAGAGATGCAAACAGCTGTAAACAGTGCTATAAACAGAGATTAAAAGATCCGTAAACAGAGCTGTAAACAAAGCTTAAACATATCGGTAAAGAGAGGTGTAAACAGAGGTGTAAACAGTTCTATAAACAGAGCTATTAATAGAGCTGTAAAATAGCTGTTAAAATAGCTGTAAACAGCTGTAAAATGAGCTTTAAATAGAGCTGTATACAGCTGTAAAAGGGGCTATAAATAGAGTTGTAACCAGCTGTAAACAGAGCTATAAATAGAGCTGTAAACAGCTGTAAACCGAACTATAAATAGAGCTGTAAACAGAGCTATAAATAGAGCTGTAAACAACTGTAAACCGAGCTATAAATAGAGATGTAAACAGAGCTATAAATAGAGAAGTAAACGGCTCTAATAGGAGCTATAAACAGAGCTGAAAACAGCCCATCCGTTCTTTCACTGGGAAGCTCCTGACTGCAGGCCAGGCAAGGTAGCCATCGTCATGTTGAATAGCGAACTCTCGCAAAAGTATCGGAATAGTGTCCCAAAATATTGGAATATTATTACAACGGGATCCAATGGCTGACATGTGACAGGTTTGATGGGATAACTGTTCCTTCCTCTGACATTAAATACTGTTTGAGGGTACAATTCACACTGAGATACGTACTAATTATTGACAATATTTTGTGAGCTTCTGGTGAATTCTTTATGGGTGAGATCTATATGACTGACTGTATGGGTGAGATCTATATGACTGACTGTATGGGTGAGATCTATATGACTGACTGTATGGGTGAGATCTATATGACTGACTGTATGGGTGAGATATGTTTTGGTGAGATATATTTTGGTTGAAATCTGTATGTGTGAAGTATGTATGGGCAAGAACAGTATGGGTGAACTCTTTCTTGCTGACATATATCTGGGTGAGATCTGTTTGGGTGAGATCTGTATGTTAAGTTATATGGGATTTTTCTCGTTCGTAAACGCCGCACTCAGCAATATTCCAGCTATATGACGGCAGTCTGTAAAAAATCGAGTCTGGACCCGACAATCCAGTGATTGACATCATGAGCATCGACCCACGCAATTGGGATCGATGACATGTATCAACCAAGTCAGCGAGCCTGACCACCCGAACCCGTTTGTCGCCTTCTACGACAAGGATAGTCGCCTTTTACGACAAGGATAGTCGCCTTTTACAACAAGGATAGTCGCCTTTTACGACAAGGATAGTCGCCTCTTACGACAAGGATAGTCGCCTTTTACGACAAGCATAGTCGCCTCTTACGGCAAGCATGGGTTGCTGAAGACCTATTCTACCCCGGATCTTCACGGGTAGAGCTATGTAGGGTATGGTTGTAGTCTGCTTGCACACATACTGTAGTGAAGATGTTGTGAATATGTAGTGACGATGTAGTGACGATGTAGTGAAGATGTAGCGAATGTTATGGGTTGAACGAGATCTGCTTGCTTATCCTCTGCATTGGTAAATCCTTTAATGAGTGCACTCTTTATAAGTGTAATATGTACGGGTTATTTATGGGTGAGATATGAAGGAATTATTTATGGGTGAGATTTGTTCGGACTGTTTATGAGTAAGACCTGTCCGGATAATTCATGGGTGAGATCTGTACGAACAGTTCATGGGTGAGATCTGTACAACGGTGGCCCATACCCGCCGCTGGTGAGATCATTTTTTCACTGTATGCCTCTATATTTTGCCAGATACTTTCCGTTTCAAATTGGCATACCACGTGTGACCAGAATTACTTCCAGATCAGTGCCCTGGCAATCGACAGGTCCGTAAGATTGAGCTTTAATGGATTGAGCCAGATAAAATATACAGGCATACAGTGAAAAATGATCTCAGCAGTGGCGGGTATGGGCCACCTTACTGTACGGATGAGATTGTGTAATATAGCCTACCTTTGCCTATCTGTTGCTTCTTGAGAGTAGGGTAAGCGTTAAGTGCTGTGAGGAGGGCGGTTTTCTTCTTGGTGAGAGAGAGCTGGGTGTTGCCGCCACAGGATGAGTAGACCTTCCAGTAGTCGGCGGTCAAGGCAAAGTCCATCGGTCGCACTTCAAACCACAAAGGTTCTGGGCTCGCAGAGGTCCCGATGTTAAAGGTGTACTGTAAGCTGCCGAACTGTGTGCTGGAATTGTCACTTAGCCAGAACTTGTCGAAGTCGACACCGATAGAAGCGCTGTACTGATTGTAGTGGCCCCCAAAGGTGATGGATGACGCGGACTAACACAGAAACAAACCCTTACGTCGTGTACACTACATCTACACTATATATACACTACATCTACACTATATATACACTACATCTACAGTACACATTCACTCCATTTACTTTGTAGACTCTACATCTTCAATATGCACACACTATATATACACTACATCTACAGTATATCTACACTACGTCTACACTATATATACACTATATCTACTCTGTAGACTCTACATGTTCATTATGCATACACTATATATACACTACATCTACACTATATATACACTACATCTACACTATATATACACTACATCTACACTATATATACACTACATCTACAGTACACATTCACTCCATTTACTTTGTAGACTCTACATCTTCAATATGCATACACTATATATACACTACATCTACACTATATATACACTACATCTACACTATATATACACTACATCTACTCTGTAGACTCTACATGTTCATTATGCATACACTATATATACACTACATCTACACTATATATACACTACATCTACACTATATATACACTACATCTACACTATATATACACTACATCTACACTATATATACACTAGATCTACACTATATATACACTACATCTACACTATGTATACACTACATCTACACAATGTATACACTTCATCTACACTATGTATACACAACATCTTCATTATATATACACTACATCTACACTATATATACACTGCGTCTACACAACATCTACACTATGTATACACTACATCTACTCTATATATACACTACATCTACACTATATATACACTACATCTACACTATGTATACACTACATCTACACTATGTATACACCACTTCTACACTATGTATACACCACTTCTACACTATGTATACACCACTTCTACATTATGAATACACCACTTCTACACTATGTATACACTACATCTACACTATGTATACACTACATCTACACTATGTATACACTATGTACTCACTACATCTACACTACATCTACACTATGTATACACCACTTCTACACTATGTATACACTACATCTACACTATGTACTCACTGCATCTACACTATGTATACACTTCATACATCTACACTATGTATACACTTCATACATCTACACTATGTATACACTACATCTACACTGCATCTACACTACGTATGCACTGCATGTACACTATGTATGCACTACCTCTACACTATGTATACCCTATGTCTACATTATGCATACACTACGTCTACACTATGTACTCACTACATCTACACTACATCTACACCACATCTACACTACATCTACACCACATCTACACTACATCTACACTATGTATCCACTACATCTACACTACGTCACAGTATGTATACACTCCGTCTACACTATGTACTCACTACATCTACACTATGTATACACTACATTTACACTATGTATACACTACATCTACATTATGTATACACCACTTCTACATTATGTATACACCACTTCTACACTATGTATACACCACTTCTACACTATGTATACATCACTTCTACATTATGTATACACCACTTCTACACTATGTATACACCACTTCTACACTATGTATACACTACATCTACACTATATATACACTGCGTCTACACTACATCTACACTATGTATACACCACTTCTACACTATGTATACACCACTTCTACACTATGTATACACCACTTCTACATTATGTATACACCACTTCTACACTATGTATACACCACTTCTACACTATGTATACACTACATCTACACTATATATACACTGCGTCTACACTACATCTACACTATGTATACACTACATCTACACTATGCATACACTACATCTACACTATATATACACTGCGTCTACACTACATCTACACTATGTATACACTACATCTACACTATGCATACACTACATCTACACTATATATACACTGCGTCTACACTACATCTACACTATGTATACACTACATCTACACTATGTATACACTACATCTACACTATATATACACTGCGTCTACACTACATCTCCACTATGTATACACTACCTCTACACTATGTCTACACTATGTATACACTTCATCTACACTATGTATACACTACATCTACACTATGTATACACTACATCTACACTATGTATACACTACATCTACACTATGTATACACAACATCTACACTATGTATACACAACATCTACACTATGTATACATTACCTCTACACTATGTATACACTACCTCTACACTATGTCTACACTATGTATACACTACATCTACACTATGTATACACTACATCTCCACTATGTATACACTATGTATACACTACGTCTCCACTATGTATACACTATGTATACACTACATCTCCACTATGTATACACTATGTATACACTACATCTACACTATGTATACACTACATCTACACTATGTATACACAACATCTACACTATGTATACACAACATCTACACTATGTATACATTACATCTACACTATGTATACACTACCTCTTCACTATGTCTACACTATGTATACACTACATCTACACTATGTATACACTACATCTACACTATGTATACACTACGTCTGCACTATGTATCCACTACGTCTACACTATGTATCCACTACATCTACACTATGTATACACTACGTCTGCACTATGTATCCACTACATCTACACTATGTATACACTACATCTACACTATGTATACACTACATCTACACTATGTATACACTACGTCTGCACTACATCTACACTATGTATCCACTACGTCTGCACTATGTATCCACTACATCTACACTATGTATACACTACGTCTGCACTATGTATCCACTACATCTACACTATGTATACACTACATCTACACTATGTATACACTACGTCTACACTATGTATACACTATGTATACACTACATCTCCACTATGTATTCACTACATCTACACTATGTATACACTATGTACTCACTACATCTACACTATGTATACACTACGTCTGCACTATGTATACACTACATCTACACTATGTATACACTACGTCTACACTATGTATACACTATGTACTCACTACATCTACACTATGTATACACTACATCTACACTATGTATACACTATGTATACACTACATCTACACTATGTATACACTACGTCTGCACTATGTATACACTACATCTACACTATGTATACACTACGTCTACACTATGTATACACTATGTATACACTACATCTACACTATGTATACACTACATCTACACTATGTATACACAACATCTACACTATGTATACACAACATCTACACTATGTATACATTACCTCTACACTATGTATACACTACATCTACACTATGTATACACTACGTCTACACTATGTATACACTATGTATACACTACATCTACACTATGTATACACTACATCTACACTATGTATACAGAACATCTACACTATGTATACACAACATCTACACTATGTATACACAACATCTACACTATGTATACACTATGTACTCACTACATCTACACTATGTATACACTACATCTACACTATGTATACACTATGTATACACTACATCTACACTATGTATACACTACGTCTGCACTATGTATACACTACATCTACACTATGTATACACTACGTCTACACTATGTATACACTATGTATACACTACATCTACACTATGTATACACTACATCTACACTATGTATACACAACATCTACACTATGTATACACAACATCTACACTATGTATACATTACCTCTACACTATGTATACACTACATCTACACTATGTATACACTACGTCTACACTATGTATACACTATGTATACACTACCTCTACACTATGTCTACACTATGTATACACTACATCTCCACTATGTATACACTACATCTACACTATGTATACACTACGTCTACACTATGTATCCACTACATCTACACTATGTATACACTACGTCTGCACTATGTATCCACTACATCTACACTATGTATACACTACATCTACACTATGTATACACTTCATCTACACTATGTATACACTACCTCTACACTATGTCTACACTATGTATACACTACATCTACACTATGTATACACTACATCTCCACTATGTATACACTACCTCTACACTATGTCTACACTATGTATACACTACATCTACACTATGTATACACTACATCTCCACTATGTATACACTACATCTACACTATGTATACACTACGTCTGCACTATGTATACACTACGTCTACACTATGTATCCACTACATCTACACTATGTATCCACTACGTCTGCACTATGTATACACTACGTCTGCACTATGTATCCACTACATCTACACTATGTATACACTACATCTACACTATGTATACACTACGTCTACACTATGTATACACTACATCTCCACTATGTATACACTACATCTACACTATGTATACAGTATGTATACACTACATCTACACTATGTATCCACTACATCTACACTATGTATACACTACGTCTACACTATGTATACACTATGTACTCACTACATCTACACTATGTATACACTACATCTACACTATGTATACACTATGTATACACTACATCTACACTATGTATACACTACGTCTGCACTATGTATACACTACATCTACACTATGTATACACTATGTATACACTATGTATACACTATGTATACACTACATCTACACTATGTATACACTACGTCTGCACTATGTATACACTACATCTACACTATGTATACACTACGTCTACACTATGTATACACTATGTATAAACTACATCTACACTATGTATCCACTACATCTACACTATGTATACACTACATCTACACTATGTATACACTACGTCTACACTATGTATACACTATGTATACACTACATCTACACTATGTATACACTACGTCTGCACTATGTATACACTACATCTACACTATGTATACACTACGTCTACACTATGTATACACTATGTATACACTACATCTACACTATGTATACACTACGTCTGCACTATGTATACACTACATCTACACTATGTATACACTACGTCTACACTATGTATACACTATGTATAAACTACATCTCCACTATGTATCCACTACATCTACACTATGTATACACTACGTCTACACTATGTATACACTACATCTACACTATGTATCCACTACATCTACACTATGTATACACTACGTCTGCACTATGTATACACTACATCTACACTATGTATACACTACGTCTGCACTATGTATACACTACATCTACACTATGTATACACTACGTCTACACTATGTATACACTATGTATACACTACATCTACACTATGTATCCACTACATCTACACTATGTATACACTACATCTACACTATGTATCCACTACATCTACACTATGTATACACTACATCTACACTATGTATACACTACGTCTACACTACGTATACACTATGTATACACTACCTCTGCACTATGTCTACACTATGTATACACTACATCTACCCTATGTCTACACTATGTATACACTACATCTACACTATGTCTACACTATGTATACACTACATCTACACTATGTCTACACTATGTATACACTATGTATACACTATGTATACACTATGTATACACTATGTATACACTACATCTCCACTATGTCTACACTATGTATACACTACCTCTACACTATGTCTACACTATGTATACACTACCTCTACACTATGTATACACTATGTATACACTACATCTACACTATGTATGCACTATGTATTCACTACATCTACACTATGTATACACTACATCTACACTATGTATACACTACATCTACACTATGTATACACTACATCTACACTATGTATACACTATGTATACACTACATCTACACTATGTATACACTACAACTACACTATGTATTCACTACATCTACACTATGTATACACTATGTATACACTACATCTACACTATGTATACACTACATCTACACTATGTATACACTATGTATACACTACATCTACACTATGTATACACTATGTATACACTACATCTACACTATGTATACACTACATCTACACTATGTATACACTACATCTACACTATGTATACACTTCATCTACACTGTGTATACACTACATCTACACTATGTATACACTACATCTACACTGTGTATACACTACATCTACACTATGTATACACTTCTTCTACACTGTGTATACACTACATCTACAATATGTATACACTACATCTACACTGTGTATACACTACTTCTACACTATGTATACACTTCATCTACACTATGTATACACTATGTATACACTACATCTACACTATGTATACACTACATCTACACTGTGTATACACTACATCTACACTATGTATACACTTCATCTACACTGTGTATACACTACATCTACAATATGTATACACTATGTATACACTACATCTACACTATGTATACACTACATCTACACTGTGTATACACTACATCTACACTATGTATACACTACATCTATACTATGTATACACTACATCTATACTATGTATACACTACATCTATACTATGTATACACTACATCTACACTGTTTATACACTACATCTACACTATGTATACACTATGTATACACTACATCTACACTATGTATACACTACATCTACACTGTGTATACACTACATCTACACTATGTATACACTTCATCTACACTGTGTATACACTACATCTACACTGTGTATACACTACATCTACACTATGTATACACTACATCTACACTGTGTATACACTACATCTACACTGTGTATACACTACATCTACACTATGTATACACTACATCTATACTATGTATACACTACATCTATACTATGTATACACTACATCTATACTATGTATACACTACATCTACACTGTGTATACACTACATCTACACTATGTATACACTATGTATACACTACATCTACACTATGTATACACTACATCTACACTGTGTATACACTACATCTACACTATGTATACACTTCATCTACACTGTGTATACACTACATCTACAATATGTATACACTACATCTACACTGTGTATACACTACATCTACACTATGTATACACTACATCTATACTATGTATACACTACATCTATACTATGTATACACTACATCTATACTATGTATACACTACATCTACACTGTGTATACACTACATCTACACTATGTATACACTATGTATACACTACATCTACACTATGTATACACTACATCTACACTGTGTATACACTACATCTACACTATGTATACACTACATCTACACTATGTATACACTACATCTACACTATGTATCCACTACATCTACACTGTGTATACACTACATCTACACTATGTATACACTACTTCTACACTATGTATACACTTCATCTACACTATGTATACACTATGTATACACTACATCTACACTATGTATACACTACATCTACACTGTGTATACACTACATCTACACTATGTATACACTTCATCTACACTGTGTATACACTACATCTACACTATGTATACACTACATCTACACTGTGTATACACTACATCTACACTATGTATACACTACATCTACACTATGTATGCACTATGTATTCACTACATCTACACTATGTATACACTACATCTACACTATGTATACACTACATCTACACTATGTATACACTACATCTACACTATGTATTCACTACATCTACACTATGTATACACTACATCTACACTATGTATACACTACATCTACACTATGTATACACTACATCTACACTATGTATACACTATGTATACACTACATCTACACTATGTATACACTACAACTACACTATGTATTCACTACATCTACACTATGTATACACTATGTATACACTACATCTACACTATGTATACACTACATCTACACTATGTATACACTATGTATACACTACATCTACACTATGTCTGCACTATGTATACACCACTTCTACACTATGTATACACTACATCTACACTATGTATACACTACATCTACACTATGTATACACTACCTCTACACTATGTCTACACTATGTATACACTACATCTACACTATGTATACACTTCATCTACACTATGTATACACTACCTCTACACTATGTCTACACTATGTATACACTACCTCTACACTATGTATACACTATGTATACACTACCTCTACACTATGTACTCACTACATCTACACTATGTATACACTACATCTACACTATGTATACACTACATCTACACTATGTATACACTTCATCTACACTATGTATACACTACCTCTACACTATGTCTACACTATGTATACACTACCTCTACACTATGTATACACTATGTATACACTACATCTACACTATGTATACACTATGTATACACTACATCTACACTATGTCTACACTACCTCTACACTATGTATACACTATGTATACACTACATCTACACTATGTATACACTATGTATACACTACGTCTCCACTATGTATACACTACATCTACACTATGTATACACTACATCTACACTATGTATACACTTCATCTACACTATGTATACACTACCTCTACACTATGTCTACACTATGTATACACTACCTCTACACTATGTATACACTATGTATACACTACCTCTACACTATGTACTCACTACATCTACACTATGTATACACTACATCTACACTATGTATACACTTCATCTACACTATGTATACACTACCTCTACACTATGTCTACACTATGTATACACTACCTCTACACTATGTATACACTATGTATACACTACCTCTACACTATGTACTCACTACATCTACACTATGTATACACTATGTATACACTACATCTACACTATGTATACACTACATCTACACTATGTATACACTATGTATACACTACATCTACACTATGTCTGCACTATGTATACACCACTTCTACACTATGTATACACTACATCTACACTATGTATACACTACATCTACACTATGTATACACTACCTCTACACTATGTCTACACTATGTATACACTACATCTACACTATGTATACACTTCATCTACACTATGTATACACTACCTCTACACTATGTCTACACTATGTATACACTACCTCTACACTATGTATACACTATGTATACACTACCTCTACACTATGTACTCACTACATCTACACTATGTATACACTACATCTACACTATGTATACACTACATCTACACTATGTATACACTTCATCTACACTATGTATACACTACCTCTACACTATGTCTACACTATGTATACACTACCTCTACACTATGTATACACTATGTATACACTACATCTACACTATGTATACACTATGTATACACTACATCTACACTATGTCTACACTACCTCTACACTATGTATACACTATGTATACACTACATCTACACTATGTATACACTATGTATACACTACGTCTCCACTATGTATACACTACATCTACACTATGTATACACTACATCTACACTATGTATACACTTCATCTACACTATGTATACACTACCTCTACACTATGTCTACACTATGTATACACTACCTCTACACTATGTATACACTATGTATACACTACCTCTACACTATGTACTCACTACATCTACACTATGTATACACTACATCTACACTATGTATACACTACATCTACACTATGTATACACTACATCTACACTATGTATACACTTCATCTACACTATGTATACACTACCTCTACACTATGTCTACACTATGTATACACTACCTCTACACTATGTATACACTATGTATACACTACGTCTCCACTATGTATACACTACATCTACACTATGTATACACTACGTCTCCACTATGTATACACTACATCTACACTATGTCTACACTACATCTACACTATGTATACACTACATCTACACTATGTATACACTACCTCTACACTATGTCTACACTATGTATACACTACATCTACACTATGTACTCACTACATCTACACTATGTATACACTACATCTACACTATGTATACACTACATCTACACTATGTCTACACTACATCTACACTATGTATACACTACCTCTACACTATGTCTACACTATGTATACACTACATCTACACTATGTACTCACTACATCTACACTATGTATACACTACATCTACACTATGTACTCACTACATCTACACTATGTATACACTACATCTACACTATGTCTACACTATGTATACACTACGTCTACACTATGTATCCACTACATCTACACTATGTATACACTACATCTACACTATGTATCCACTACATCTACACTATGTATACACTACGTCTGCACTATGTATACACTACATCTACACTATGTATACACTACGTCTGCACTATGTATACACTACATCTACACTATGTATACACTACGTCTACACTATGTATACACTATGTATACACTACATCTACACTATGTATCCACTACATCTACACTATGTATACACTACATCTACACTATGTATCCACTACATCTACACTATGTATACACTACATCTACACTATGTATACACTACGTCTACACTATGTATACACTATGTATACACTACCTCTGCACTATGTCTACACTATGTATACACTACATCTACCCTATGTCTACACTATGTATACACTACATCTACACTATGTCTACACTATGTATACACTACATCTACACTATGTCTACACTATGTATACACTATGTATACACTATGTATACACTATGTATACACTATGTATACACTACATCTCCACTATGTCTACACTATGTATACACTACCTCTACACTATGTCTACACTATGTATACACTACCTCTACACTATGTATACACTATGTATACACTACATCTACACTATGTATGCACTATGTATTCACTACATCTACACTATGTATACACTACATCTACACTATGTATACACTACATCTACACTATGTATACACTATGTATACACTACATCTACACTATGTATACACTACAACTACACTATGTATTCACTACATCTACACTATGTATACACTATGTATACACTACATCTACACTATGTATACACTACATCTACACTATGTATACACTATGTATACACTACATCTACACTATGTATACACTATGTATACACTACATCTACACTATGTATACACTATGTATACACCACTTCTACACTATGTATACACTACATCTACACTATGTATACACTACATCTACACTATGTATACACTACCTCTACACTATGTCTACACTATGTATACACTACATCTACACTATGTATACACTTCATCTACACTATGTATACACTACCTCTACACTATGTCTACACTATGTATACACTACCTCTACACTATGTATACACTATGTATACACTACCTCTACACTATGTACTCACTACATCTACACTATGTATACACTACATCTACACTATGTATACACTACATCTACACTATGTATACACTACATCTACACTATGTATACACTTCATCTACACTATGTATACACTACCTCTACACTATGTCTACACTATGTATACACTACCTCTACACTATGTATACACTATGTATACACTACATCTACACTATATATACACTATGTATACACTACATCTACACTATGTCTACACTACCTCTACACTATGTATACACTATGTATACACTACATCTACACTATGTCTACACTATGTATACACTATGTATACACTATGTATACACTATGTATACACTATGTATACACTACATCTCCACTATGTCTACACTATGTATACACTACCTCTACACTATGTCTACACTATGTATACACTACCTCTACACTATGTATACACTATGTATACACTACATCTACACTATGTATGCACTATGTATTCACTACATCTACACTATGTATACACTACATCTACACTATGTATACACTACATCTACACTATGTATACACTATGTATACACTACATCTACACTATGTATACACTACAACTACACTATGTATTCACTACATCTACACTATGTATACACTATGTATACACTACATCTACACTATGTATACACTACATCTACACTATGTATACACTATGTATACACTACATCTACACTATGTATACACTATGTATACACTACATCTACACTATGTATACACTATGTATACACCACTTCTACACTATGTATACACTTCATCTACACTATGTATACACTACATCTACACTATGTATACACTACCTCTACACTATGTCTACACTATGTATACACTACATCTACACTATGTATACACTTCATCTACACTATGTATACACTACCTCTACACTATGTCTACACTATGTATACACTACCTCTACACTATGTATACACTATGTATACACTACCTCTACACTATGTACTCACTACATCTACACTATGTATACACTACATCTACACTATGTATACACTACATCTACACTATGTATACACTACATCTACACTATGTATACACTTCATCTACACTATGTATACACTACCTCTACACTATGTCTACACTATGTATACACTACCTCTACACTATGTATACACTATGTATACACTACATCTACACTATGTATACACTATGTATACACTACATCTACACTATGTCTACACTACCTCTACACTATGTATACACTATGTATACACTACATCTACACTATGTATACACTATGTATACACTACGTCTCCACTATGTATACACTACATCTACACTATGTATACACTACATCTACACTATGTATACACTTCATCTACACTATGTATACACTACCTCTACACTATGTCTACACTATGTATACACTACCTCTACACTATGTATACACTATGTATACACTACCTCTACACTATGTACTCACTACATCTACACTATGTATACACTACATCTACACTATGTATACACTACATCTACACTATGTATACACTACATCTACACTATGTATACACTTCATCTACACTATGTATACACTACCTCTACACTATGTCTACACTATGTATACACTACCTCTACACTATGTATACACTATGTATACACTACGTCTCCACTATGTATACACTACATCTACACTATGTATACACTACGTCTCCACTATGTATACACTACATCTACACTATGTCTACACTACATCTACACTATGTATACACTACATCTACACTATGTATACACTACCTCTACACTATGTCTACACTATGTATACACTACATCTACACTATGTACTCACTACATCTACACTATGTATACACTACATCTACACTATGTATACACTACATCTACACTATGTCTACACTACATCTACACTATGTATACACTACCTCTACACTATGTCTACACTATGTATACACTACATCTACACTATGTACTCACTACATCTACACTATGTATACACTACATCTACACTATGTACTCACTACATCTACACTATGTATACACTACATCTACACTATGTCTACACTATGTATACACTACGTCTACACTATGTATCCACTACATCTACACTATGTATACACTACATCTACACTATGTATACACTACATCTACACTATGTATACACTTCATCTACACTATGTATACACTACCTCTACACTATGTCTACACTATGTATACACTACCTCTACACTATGTATACACTATGTATACACTACGTCTCCACTATGTATACACTACATCTACACTATGTATACACTACATCTACACTATGTATACACTACATCTCCACTATGTATACACTACATCTACACTATGTATACACTACATCTACACTATGTATACACTTCATCTACACTATGTATACACTACCTCTACACTATGTCTACACTATGTATACACTACCTCTACACTATGTATACACTATGTATACACTACATCTACACTATGTATACACTATGTATACACTACATCTACACTATGTCTACACTACCTCTACACTATGTATACACTATGTATACACTACCTCTACACTATGTATACACTATGTATACACTACATCTCCACTATGTATACACTATGTATACACTACCTCTACACTATGTACTCACTACATCTACACTATGTATACACTACATCTACACTATGTATACACTACATCTACACTATGTCTACACTACCTCTACACTATGTATACACTATGTATACACTACCTCTACACTATGTATACACTATGTATACACTACATCTCCACTATGTATACACTACCTCTACACTATGTACTCACTACATCTACACTATGTATACACTACATCTACACTATGTATACACTACATCTACACTATGTATACACTACATCTACACTATGTATACACTACCTCTACACTATGTCTACACTATGTATACACTACCTCTACACTATGTATACACTACCTCTACACTATGTCTACACTATGTATACACTTCATCTACACTATGTATACACTACCTCTACACTATGTCTACACTATGTATACACTTCATCTACACTATGTATACACTACCTCTACACTATGTCTACACTATGTATACAGTACCTCTACACTATGTATACACTATGTATACACTACATCTACACTATGTATACACTATGTATACACTACATCTCCACTATGTATACACTACATCTACACTATGTATACACTGCGTCTACACTATGTATACACTATGTACTCACTACATCTACACTACATCTACACTATGTATACACTACATCTACACTATGTATACACTACATCTACACTATGTATACACTTCATCTACACTATGTATACACTATGTATACACTACATCTCCACTATGTATACACTTCATCTACACTATGTATACACTATGTATACACTACATCTACACTATGTATACACTATGTACTCACTACATCTCCACTATGTATACACTACATCTACACTATGTATACACTACATCTACACTATGTATACACTACATCTACACTATGTATACACTACATCTACACTATGTATACACTACATCTACACTACATCTACACTATGTATACACTACATCTACACTATGTATACACTACATCTACACTATGTATACACTTCATCTACACTATGTATACACTATGTATACACTACATCTCCACTATGTATACACTACATCTACACTATGTATACACTACATCTACACTATGTATACACTACATCTACACTATGTATACACTTCATCTACACTATGTATACACTATGTATACACTACATCTACACTACATCTACCCTATGTATACACTACGTCTACACTGTGTACTCACTACATCTACACTATGTATACACTACATCTACATTATGTATACACTACATCTACACTACATCTACCCTATGTATACACTACGTCTACACTACATCTACACTACATCTACCCTATGTATACACTACATCTACACTACATCTACACTACATCTACCCTATGTATACACTACGTCTACACTACATCTACACTACATCTACCCTATGTATACACTACGTCTACACTATGTACTCACTACGTCTGCACTATGTATACACTACATCTACACTATCTATACACTACATCTACGCTATGTACTCACCACATCTACACAACCGATCCACTTAACCTACACAACGCACACTACACAACAACATCTTCGCTGTGTTTAAACGACCACCAGCTCGACTACGGCTTCTGCGTCCACTACGACACCACCAGTAAGTAGCTGTGACCTACCTGCTTCATGACGTGTTGAACGAAGTTTGAAAGGGTACTCTTGTACCGGGTGATGGTTCGGTACCCGATGTCAGTCTTGGTTATCACATGCTGCAAGAGTGAGTGAGTGAGTGAGTGAGTGAGTATGGTTTTACGCCGCTATTAGCAATATTCCAGCAATATCACGGCGAGGGACTCGAAAAATGGGCTTCACACATTGTACCTATGTTGGGAATCGAACCCGAGTCTTCGTCGTGACGAACGAACGCTTTAACCACTCGGCTACCCGACCGCCCCTAATGCTGCAAGAATAGTATTGTACATGCAGATACTGTAGTCTTTTGTAGTTGATCATGGCCTTTGGGAGGGCAACAGTGCTCGCCAAGTCAGAGGGAGGGGTAACACATAAGTTGATCTTTAATTGGTCGCCATACGGAGGGCGGTGTATCACATTAATTGATCTATCAATGGTCGCCATTCAGAGGGCGGAGTATCACATTAATTGATCTCTCATTGGGCGCCATACGGAGGGCATGTTATCACATTAATTGATCTCTCATTGGTCGCCCTTCGGAGGGCGGGATTTTCACATTAATTGATCTCTCATTGGTCGCTCTTCGGAGGGCGGGGTATCACATTAATTGATCTCTCGTTGGTCGCCCTTCGGAGGGCAGGGTATCACATTAATTGATCTCTCATTGGTCGCCATACGGAGGGCAGGGTATCACATTAATTTATCTCTCATTGGTCGCCATTCGGAGGGCGGGGAATCATATTATTTAATCACTGATTGGTCGCACCTCGGAGGGCATGGTATTACATCAATTGATCTGTAATTGGTCACCAATAGGGGGGCAGGGTATCCAATTTATTGATCCCTTACTGGTCCCCATTCGGAGGGCGGGGTATCACACAAAATGTTCTCTCATTGGTTGCCATTCATAGGGTGGGGTATCATATTTATTGATCTCGCATTGATCGCCAATCGAGGGACAGGGTATCACATCAATTGATATCTCATTGGACGCCAGTTTGTTGGCGGGGTATTGATTGGTTAGGATGTTTTGCCCAGTCATAAATTCGTTTAATAGACACGCCTTTGCTATACAATGTTTATCTAGCCCGTATTTCGTTTCAGTATTCTTCAGGTTTTCCACAGTGTCATAACACCTAGTGTTATGAGTGAAATTCCATTCTAGTGGTGTTAAACACAACTTTCTCACTCGTAGGAGTGATCATGGTAAGTATTCATACGCAAAGAATCGTCTTGAATAGTCTTCTTCATCACAATCAGTTTGTTGACGACACTCCAAGTTTTGGCTTCATGGGGTGCGGGTGACCTAGTCGACTAACGAGACACAATTAGCTTTGCAGAGCTGCGTGCCATGGGCGTGCTGGAGATCTATATCCGTGGGTAGCCACAGATCGCACAGATTAGGTGTCTAGATTTGTCAGCACCATACTCGTACCCGTGTGTTTCAGCAGGCGTCTCAGACCTCCATCACAATGGGCCTTTGCTCTCCATCAAGCCGACAAACCGGCGTGAAACTAACTCACCAATGGTTACAAAGCGCGGTTACGGAAGCGCCATCTTACCGTGCCCCAGGTGTCAAGAAATTTCATGTATACAGCGGCGTTGTAGGTGTCGGGCAGGGCACACACAGCGGCCGCGAAGTTCTCCGTCACTGAGAAGTTGTGTGTCTGCGCCAGCTCGTCCAGATAGCGCACCTGGCCCATGTTGCACACCGACTGCTTCTGGTAAAACACGTTCTTCTGCACATTGGTCTCCGCCGTGGCGTGCTGTGAGCCTGGTACCAGGGCATGATCGAAGATATAAACATGGAATGTGATACAGTTCTCTATAGTGTACGATAAACCGCCCTGTAGTCAGAGCACAGATCCGATGTGTTAGACAGAGCTACCTGTCTGGTGTGGCACTACTCGATGTGTTGGACAGAGCAACCTGTCTATTGTGGATACTCCCCGATGTGTTCGAGCTACCTGTCTATTGTGGCACTACCCGATGTATTAGACAGATCTACCTGTCTGGTGTGGCACTACCCGATGTATTAGACAGAGCTACCTGTCTGGTGTGGCACTACCCGATGTATTAGACAGAGCTACCTGTCTATTGTGGCACTACCCGATGTATTAGACAGAGTTACCTGTCTGGTGTGGCACTACCCGATGTGTTGGACAGAGCTACCTGTCAGGTGTGGCACTACCCGATGTGTTGGACAGATCTACCTGTCTATTGTGGCACTACCCGTTGTGTTAGACAGAGCTACTTGTCTATTGTGGCACTACCCGTTGTGTTAGACAGAGCTACCTGTCTGTTGTGGTACTACTCCGGTGTGTTAGACAGATCTACCTGTCTATTGTGGCACTACCCGATGTGTTAGACAGATCTACCTGTCTATCGTGGTACTACCCGATGTGTTAGACAGATCTACCTGTCTATTGTGGCACTACCCGATGTGTTAGACAGATCTACCTGTCTATCGTGGTACCTCCCTGATGTGTTAGACAGAGCTATCTGTCTATTGTGGTACTACCCGATGTTTTAGACAGATCTACCTGTCTATTGTGGTACTACCCCGATGTGTTAGACAGATCTACCTGTCTATTGTGGTACTACCCCGATGTGTTAGACAGATCTACCTGTCTATTGTGATACTACCCGATGTTTTAGACAGAGCTATCTGTCTATTGTGGTACTACCCGATGTGTTAGACAGAGCTACCTGTCTGGTGTGTTACTACACGATATGTTAGACAGATCTACCTGTCTATCGTGGTACTACACCGATGTGTTAGACAGATCTACATGTCTATTGTGGTACTACCCGATGTGTTAGACAGATCTACCTGTCTATTGTGGTACTACCCCGATGTGTGAGACAGATCTACCTGTCTATTGTGATACTACCCGATGTGTTAGACAGAGCTACCTGTCTATTGTGGTACTACCCCGATGTGTTAGACAGAGCTACCTGTCTGGTGTGGCACTACCCGATGTGTTAGACAGAGCTACCTGTCTGTTGTGATACTACCCGATGTGTTAGACAGAGCTATCTGTCTGGTGTGGCACTACCCGATGTGTTAGACAGAGCTACCTGTCTGTTGTGATACTACCCGATGTGTTAGACAGAGCTATGTGTCTGGTGTCGCACTACCCGATGTGTTAGACAGAGCTACCTGTCTGTTGTGATACTACCCGATGTGTTAGACAGAGCTATCTGTCTGGTGTGGTACTACCCGATGTGTTAGACAGAGCTACCTGTCTGTTGTGATACTACCTGATGTGTTAGACAGAGCTACCTGTCTATTGTGGTACTACCCGATGTGTTAGACAGAGCTACCTGTCTGTTGTGGTAGTAGCCGATGTGTTAGACAGAGCTACCTGTCTGTTGTGGCACTACCGATGTGTTAGACAGAGCTACCTGTCTGGTGTGGTACTACCCGATGTGTTAGACAGAGCTACCTGTCTGTTGTGATACTACCTGATGTGTTAGACAGATCTACCTGTCTGGTGTGGCACTACCCTGATGTGTTAGACAGAGCTATCTGTCTGGTGTGGCACTACCCGATGTGTTAGACAGAGCTACCTGTCTGGTGTGGCACTACCCGATGTGTTAGACAGAGCTACCTGTCTGGTGTGGCACTACCCTGATGTGTTAGACAGAGCTATCTGTCTATTGTGGCACTACCCGATGTGTTAGATAGAGCTACCTGTCTGGTGTGGCACTACCCGATGTGTTAGACAGAGCTACCTGTCTGGTGTGGCACTACCCGATGTGTTAGAGCTACCTGTCTGTTGTGATACTACCCGATGTGTTAGACAGAGCTACCTGTCTGTTGTGGCACTACCCGATGTGTCAGACAGAGCTACCTGTCTGGTGTGGCACTACCCGATGTGTTAGACAGATCTACCTGTCTGTTGTGGCACTACCCGATGTGTCAGACAGAGCTACCTGTCTGGTGTGGCACTACCCGATGTGTTAGACAGAGCTATCTGTCTATTGTGGTACTACCCGATGTGTTGGACAGAGCTACCTGTCTGTTGCGGTACCACCCGATGTGTTAGACAGAGCTACCTGTCTGTTGTGGTAGTAGCCGATGTGTTAGACAGAGCTACCTGTCTGTTGTAGTACTACTCCGGTGTATAAAGTCCTCTACATAGGCAGGTAGGACCTGTGTAGCTGTACTTACTTGCGCTCATGCTGAAGGAGAAGCCTGCGAGGAACTTGCCTATTGCGCCACCAACTGCAAGAAGACAAAACTGCTGCACTGCGAGTGAGCCAAAGAAGGCTGATTTATCATAATTTTTTAAGAGTGTTAATCAACTTACATGAATATTTGATGAACGTCGTGTTCTGAGTGAGTGAGTGAGTTGGATTTTAACGCCGCTTTTAACATTATTCCAGTTATATCACGGCGTGTCAGCTTAATGTGGGTGGAAAGCTCGAAGTGATGCAAGTCTCAGACGTTTACCACTTCGGTGAAACCCACGAGCACGGGTATGGTGTTGACAAACCTAGAAACATAATCGGGGCGAACCGGGATTCGAACCCACAATCATAGGTTTCTGACGTGCCCAAGGGACGCAACTCTGCACAGCAAATCGCGGCGCCTTGGACGACTGGGCCCCCCGTGCCCGCCGTGTTCTGTCATTGATAGATAATATATAAAAGTTGAGACACTGGAGTGTGGGTATATCACCCCTTCAGACACCTCTTGAGACACACGTATTGAGATACACCTCCAGACACATGCATTCAGACGCACCTCTTCAGACACATGCATTCAGATACATCTCTTCAGAAACACGCTTCGGATACATCTCTTCAGACACTCGCATTCAGACACACCTCTCGAGACACACGTATTGAGATACACCTCCAGACACATGCATTCAGACACATGCATTCAGACGCATCTCTTCAGAAACACGCATTCGGATACATCTCTTCAGACACTCGCATTCAGACACACCTCTTGAGACACACGTATTGAGATACACCTCCAGACACATGCATTCAGACGCACCTCTTCAGACACATACATTCAGGTACATCTCTTCAGATACACGCATTCAGACACACCTCTTCAGACACAAATTGAGATACAACAATTCAGACACATGCATTCATACACACCTCTTCAGACACACAAATTGAGACGCAACACTTAAGACACATGCAATCAGACACACCTCTTCAGACACATGCATTTAGAGACATCTCTTCAGACACACGCATTTAGATACATCTCTTCAGACACTCGCATTCCGACACACCACTCCCCACACACGCATTCATATACAACACTTCAGACACATGCATTCAGATACACCTATCAAGACAAACGTATTGAGATACACCTCTTCAAACACATGCATTTAGACACACCACTTAAGACACTCGTATTCAGACACGCCTCTTCAGACACACAAATTGAGATACATCTCGTACAGACACACGCATTCGGATACATTTCTTACGACACACGCATTCAGATACTCCTCTCAGAAACACGCATTCAGACACGCCTCTTCAGACACACAAATTGAGATACATCTCTTCAGAAACACTCATTTGGATACATCTCTTCGGACACATGCATTCACATACACCTATTAAGACAAACGTATTGAGATACACCTTTTCAGACATGTATTGAGATACACCCCTTCAGACACACGCATTCAGACACGCCTCTTAAGACACTCGCATTCAGATACATTTCTCAAAACAAACGCATTCACATACATCTCTTCAGTCACACGCATTGAAATATACCTCTTCATACACAACATTGAATTATACCTCTTCATACACACGCATTCAGACACGCCTTTCAGTCACTCGCATTCAGGTATCACTCAGTTACTACATCACAACATCGCTACATCACTACATCATCTATCACTCCATCACGCTTGTCGCTACGCTGGTTCTCACAGGAAGTGTCTACTCGGCGCGACAGCATGGATTGGTAGGACTTCTGGCCATAGTAGATATGTTCCTCCGACGCGTTGACATTACGTCCTTGAACGAATTCGGCTTCCGGTGGATCCTTCCCGGTCAGTTTCAAGATGTTCCTGGTCAGAAGAAGGCCCGGGTCTATCCCCCCTCGCGGCACCGTGTCCTCCCCCTCGGGGTTGGCCTTCAACAGGTTGTAGCCAATTCCCACGAACTGCATCGCGGTCAGGTCGACGGTGACTGCAGAAGCCAGCACCACCACCAGGGGCGCCACAAACAGCGCTAACATCGTGGACGCTATGGAAACAAAACTGCTTCATTAATGTTATTTTAAGGCACTGCTGGCTTTGCATCAGCGAGCAATATGTTTGTATCTATATGCATGCCTGTCTCAGGTGCCTGATGTGAAGATGTGGATATCTTTGTGAAACGTGGTGCAGCAGTCATACTCAAGAAATGTAGGTGTAGTGTGAACCACACAGAGATACCCCAACCCCACACACTCCACTAGGCACCCCGTGACCTACATGCCTGGCGTTGGATGGTGTACATTGGGTTCTCAATGCACCCCGTGACCTACATTCCTGGCGTGGGATGGTGTACATTGGGTTCTCAATGCACCCCGTGAACTACATTCCTGGCGTGGGATGGTGTACAAGGGTTCTCATTGCGCCACGTGACCTACATTCCCGGCGTGGGATGGTGATGGTGTACATTGGGTTATCACTGCACCACTTGACCTACATTCCTCGCGTGGGATGGTGTACAAGGGTTCTCATTGCGCCACGTGACCTACATTCCTGGCGTGGGATGGTGATGGTGTACATTGGGTTCTCACTGCACCACGTGACCTACATTCCTGGCGTGGGATGGTGTACATTAGGTTCTCACTGCACCACTTGACCTACATTCCTGGCTTGGGATGGTGTACATTGGGTTCTCATTGCACCAAGTGACCTACATTCCTGGCGTGGGATAGTCTATATTGGGTTATCACTGCACCACGTGACCTACATTCCTGGCGTTGGAGTGTTTAGATTAGGTTCTCACTTGGTTGTTTGGTTTGTTGTTTAACGCCGCACTCAGCAATATTCCAGCTATATGACGGTGGTCTGTAAATAATCGAGTCTGGACCAGACAATCCAGTGATAAATATCATGAGCATCGATCCACGCAATTGGGATCGATGACATGTATCAACCAAGTCAGCGAGCCTGACCACCCGATCCCGTTTTACGGCAAGCGTGGGTTGTTGAAGACCTATTCTACCCCGGATCTTCACGGGTCGGGGTTCTCACTGCATCACGTGACCTACATTTCTGGAGTCGGGGTTATGCCTATTGGGTTCAAACTGAACCAGTATAGATTAAAGACCCGCTCTTTGCCGTTGACTTGACGACAGCGCTACAGTTTTAAAGTGACATCCCTGAATTTCTCAAACCAAACGTTCTGGAATAACTATACTCGTACTAGCGGCGGTCAATTGTGGTGAAATTTCTGAAAATGATTTGTCAGTAAATTCAGAACTTTAACACCAGTGTAATTAAACTTAAAAATATACTTAAAAGTATATGTTAACATAAGTCCACATATTTCATTTGCGGCAGATTTTGGGATTGAGTGAGTTTTGGGTTTTTACACCGCTCTTAGCAACGTTCAAGCGACACCACGGCGGGGAACACCAGACGTGGGCTTCACATATCCTCCTCATATTGGGAACCAAACTCGGGTCTTCGGCTCAACGAGCAAACGCGTTAACCAACGGACTACCACGTTATTTCAAGAGTTTTGTTGTGATTTGTTCACAAATAAATACACGTTGGCCAAGTGTTAATATGTTTCAATTCGTGATAATATAAAACAATATTTCTATTTTATTGCTACAGATAGATAACACGTGGTTAACACAAGATGTTGGCAATGTGAAGATATTTATTCATCAAGCAAAGATTTTTTGATAACCTTCAACAATCATGGTGTAGTTCTATCAACAGTATATCTGATACCTTTTATTATAAACATTCTAAATCCCTGTTAAATGTAGAAAAATATTTTACACTCCCCATACCAGTACATCTGAGAATATGTATGACTCGTTTCAGATGTAGCAAGTTTAAACTTGCAGTTGACTTGGGGAGATACACACATGTCCCATACACTGAACGATTATGTAAATATTGTGTAGAAAATGGTATATCTTTTATTGAAGATGAATCTCATATTTTACTTGTATGTGAGCGTTATTCAGCGCTAAGAAATATGTATCTTAAACAGTATATCAAGTTTCAAACTGTAACATCTTTTACTGAAATTATTTTATCAGAAAACTTTGATGTTGTATATAACACATGTTTATATCTATATAAAGTCCAACGGCTAAGAGAAACTTAAATCGATTACTTCCTTGGCTTGCGTAGTTCATGCAATCAACTATTGTCTGTATTATTCTTATTCTTACTGCATTAAATGTCTGTCTGTTTGTCCGTCTGTCTGTCTGATAACACATCACTTACCCGGCAGCATTCTAGCAGGCTTGCGAAGGCCTTGCAGTCATTCTTGCTATATATACGTGTGCATGTGGCGTCAGGTTTTCATGAGACGATCGCACCTGTCACATGTGACCCACGTGACACCTTTGTTCCTAAACCTAGTCCTTGAAAGGAACATTAAACTTTGGTATTCAAGATAAGATAGGCTTAGCCTTTAGGTAAATTAAAACTAGCGCAATTTGACGTCTTTATCACCATAGGGAAATTGACAGACACTGGTATGTTGCTGACACCCCAAGGATAATGATTGTGGCAGTTGGTGATTCTAGCTCGTGAATCCTGGTTCTTCTAAGGGATGTAACTCTACAAGAAATAGGACTAAATATACTATTACCTCCAGCACCACCAGCACCAACATCACCACTATTCGACTTGTCCCTGAATAACACGAGTTGGTCAAGAATGGGTTAGGCCAGTGATGGTGGAGAGGTTGTCTGTTGTTAACTTGAAACAATGTCATTATACCTGACCAAAATATTATTGACCAAAGTACTTGAAGTCATCCGCGTATTCTGTTTGGTTTGCTCGAAAATCAAAATCTATATTGTAATAAAACGGGTCTTATCCCGCGAAGTGCATCAAATCACGTGACCACCTTGATTAAAAAGCATGAAAGAATTTGAAAAAATATCTGTCGACGCCCAGTTGGCGGTATACATGCTTTGCAAATCCTGCAGTCGACCGAAGTCTGAACGTTGAAATTCATTTTGTTTACGAACCGGATGTCTATTTCATTACGCGATTTTGATTGGACGATGCATAGACTCGTTAGTCCAGCCATAATTGCAGCCGAGTTCGGCAGGGGGAAACTGGACTTTTATAGTCAGTTAACTCCCTTGCCCGGGGAAGATGGCAAGTGCGTTGGATCGGGTGAGGCGCTATTAGACCATCGGGTTGTAGTCGTTCGGAACTACGTCAACGACAAAGCGTTGGACAGCTGGTGTGACGAGGTGAGGACCCTCATTTTGGAATGACCGTAGAGCTCACATTTAGGCTCACGTGGTCTCCAATGGTTTCTTTGTTCCTGATTGGTCTTTCAGTAAGCATATTCGGAGGACGCTTGGTAACTATTTTAGAAACGCTTCAGTCACTATAGTAGCGTCAGGTGGCTTGGTGAGTGGCCGTTTACGATGAAATCAGTTTAGCTTTTAGAAGACATTTATTGAGATGAGGAAAGTAAGGCATATTGTGTGCCGCTGTAAAGATTGTTTTTTCACAATTCACTACTGTAGGACATTTTGTCTGATTGTGTTTGTATATTTATGTTTTGGAAGAATTTGGTTATTTTCCTTAGTTCAATCTTTATTTCACATACTGAAGAGGCCACAGGCCTATAGTACAATTTGAAGAATATACAATTTTATACAATTTATGTACATATCTCACCAAATCACCTCACGTCATTCCACCTCGCATCTCAACGCAGTCACATAATTTCACACATACAGAACAATACCATACCCTGTAATTTCATAATTTCTATTTTACCATATCACAACTTGTTATATCATACAACATGTTCTATAACACCATATCATATTGTATCATTATTATAAGATCATACTATATAGTATTATTTCATATACCATTATCATATCATAACATACCATACATACCATCGTACCATATATAGCACCTATATTATATCACATTTCAACATGTCATATCACACAACACATTAGCAATTTCATAGCTTGTCCCATCATATCTTATCATATCATACCATATAATGCCATGTCATTCCATGCCAATTTATTTCATATAAATCAATCAATATTTATTCAACACTGGAAGACCGCAAGCCATAAAATATGTACACTAAAAGAACAGTATTTACACAATTTCTATAATACACATCACATATTGCATCATATCCCCTCATGTATCATATCACACCACAACACTTATCATATCATATCACATCATGTCATGTCACATCATATCATTTCATATACATATAACTATACTAAACCATTTGTAATATCACGTCCCACAATATCATATGACAGCCTAGTAGTTTAATACCATTTCTAACTCTTTTGTTTGTAGTTTATTCATAAGGCAAATATCTATAAATATGTACTTAATGTATATACACAATAGTTTCCTAATACCAAGCAGATAAGATTATTCTTTCATAAGGTTCTGTTGGTATAAAGAGGCATAATATAAGTACATGGAAACATTTTGTAAGATACTTCTTTCTGTGTTTGACAGCAGTGTAACAAATTTAATAATATTAGGGTACCTGTAATAATAAGCTTGCAGGTATTTTTCTCTAAGGTGTAAATACACTGGACATACTAGTAAGAAATGAAATTCATCTTCTACTTAGTTTAAACTACATAGATTACAGATTCCTTCTTCACGAGGAATGTTTACATAGCGCCCTGTTTCTGTTAAAAGGTCGTGAAAATAACATCTAAAACGTGAAAGAGCCGTTAGAAATTTTTAACATTAACTTTTGATAAATAATCTTCCATAATTATTTCTGATTTAAACATTTTGTAATAAAAGCACTTGTTTGTTAGAGTCGATGATGCTGTCCAAGATTTTAAATAAATATCCTTTAATCTCTGGGTTTCCTTAGTTCATTATTCATTTACATATTTGATATATATATTTCATGGAGGTGTGTCATCATCCAGGAGGCTTGGGCCGTAAGGGCGGGCGGATGGAAGCACAGATTGCATTATTGCTGCCAAACAATGTGGCAGTTAAACAAATAAAACACAACGTCTGTGTATAGTCAGGCCGAATATACAGGTGAAGAACTTTGGTCAGCATGGAACGTAAGTACTAGATCACGTGAACATCCTCCCTGGTTGCCAACCAGGCCATAACCACTCAGCAACAGCCATTGTGACCACACGATCCACATTTTAGTCGCTTCGGCTTCATGGAACCACTTCACGAGTTGGACAAGAGAGTGCATGGATCTCAGGAGTCATCGCCAAAAAAAGATGTTTTTGACAAACGTCTTTGCGCCAGAACGGTATGCTACTGTTTATTTCCAATATGATACCAAACGCGTATGAAAAGGGGTTAACAAACAGGTTTATTTACATACACGTAAACGAAAGACGACACAACAACCGTCCATTCAGAAATCCATCCAATACGGTGTCGGGTTGGCAAGTCATCTTGTTAGACATTTAAAAAACATAAGGTAACATGCGGTGTTTTACTGTTATAGAATTAACATAAGTAGTTCTTATATGTACAGGTGTTCGTCAACGTCGTCGACCTCAGTTTACCTGGGAACGAGTGGGACGTTATAACGACAGAACCAAACGAAGTCTTCACCACTTCCTTGGTAATAGTGACCAATCAACTCCTTTGCTCGCCGCGATGTCTCCGACCGTTGGAGTGGCTTCAGCCGATGATAGCTACAACACAGCAACACGTTGTCAGAAAACATAGACACCGCCAAGGTACTGTAGCTCACCAGTTGTCTTTAAAGTGAGCTGAAGGTTAGAGTGAGTGAGTGAGTGAGTGAGTTGGTTTTAACGCCGCTTTTAACATTATTCCAGTTACATCACGGCGTGTTAGCTTAATGTGGGAGGAAAGCCCGAGGTGATGGAGCCCGAAGTGATGCAGGTCTCAGATGTTTACCACTTCGGTGAAACCCACGAGCACGGGTATGGTGCAGACAAACCTAGAAACATAATCGGGGCAAACCGGGATTCGAACCAACAATCATAGGTTTCTGGCGTGCCCAAGGGACGCAACTCAGCACAGCGAAACGCGGCGCCTTAGACGACTGGGCCACCCGTGCTCCCTTGAAGGTTAGATGTAGTGACATGTTAGATTCAGTGTAGATTCAGATTCAGTTTACTCAGTGTAAACAATGTACATATACCTAGGATCGGGTGATCAGGCTCGCTGACTTGGTTGATGCATGTCATCGACCTCAATTGCATGGTTCGATGCTCATGATGTTAATCACTGGATTGTCTGGTCCAGACTCGAATATTTACAGACCGCCGTCATATAGCTGGAATATTGCTGAGTGCGGCGTCAAACAACAGACAAACAAACAACATATATCTAACATTGATATGTGCATCTTAATATGTCATTGGATACAAAGAACTTGTTGTGACAAGTTTGGCGTAATGAAAGTGTGGTTGTGAATTTGAAGTCACACTCTGGCTGTTTGATGAGAGATGATGGCGCGACAATGTCCCGGGAACCAGGAGGACCATCATATGGTTTGGTTGTTTGTTTGTTTGTTTGTTTGTTGTTTAACGCTGCACTCAGCAACATTCCAGCTATATGACGGTGGTCTGTAAATAATCGAGTTTTGACCACACAATCCAGTGATTGACATCATAAGAATCGATACACGCAATTGGGATCGATGACATGCATCAACCAAGTCAGCGAGCCTGACCACCCGATCCCGTTAGTCGCCTCTTACGACAAGCAGAGTCGCATTTTACTGCAAGTATGGGTTGCTGAAGACCTATTCTACCCCGTATCTTCACAGGTCTATCGCGGCACCTATTTACAACTCGTTGTGTCAAAATACATAGAGACTCCACTTGGGTTCGGCTTCTGAGTGGAGTGGGGGTTCAATGTGTGGCAGATATTTTTCCTCGTATTCCACATTTTTTATGAACGTCCAGCATGTCCAATGTTATATGTTATTAACTGTGTTGTGTAACAACTGTTATGTTATTAACTGTGTTGTGTAACAACCGTCTTGTTATTAACTGTGTTGTCTAACAACTGTTATGTTATTAACTGTGTTGTCTAACAACTGTTATGTTATTAACTGTGTTGTGTAACAACTGTTATGTTATTAACTGTGTTGTGTAACAACCGTCTTGTTATTAACTGTGTTGTGTAACAACTGTTATGTTATTAACTGTATTGTGTAACAACTGTTATGTTATTAACTGTGTTGTGTAACAACTGTTATGTTATTAATTGTGTTGTGTAACAACTGTTATGTTATTAACTGTGTTGTCTAACAACTGTTATGTTATTAACTGTGTTGTGTAACAACTGTTATGTTATTAACTGTGTTGTGTAACAACTGTTATGTTATTAACTGTGTTGTGTCACTGTTATGTTATTAACTTTGTTGTCTAACAAATGTTATGTTATTAACTGTGTTGTCTAACAACTGTTATGTTATTAACTGTGTTGTCTAACAACTGTTATGTTATTAACTGTATTGTGTAACAACTGTTATGTTATTAACTGTATTGTGTAACAACTGTTATGTTATTAACTGTGTTGTGTAACAACTGTTATGTTATTAACTGTGTTGTGTAACAACCGTCTTGTTATTAACTGTGTTGTCTAACAACTGTTATGTTATTAACTGTGTTGTGTAACAACTGTTATGTTATTAATTGTGTTGTGTAACAACTGTTATGTTATTAACTGTGTTGTGTAACAACTGTTATGTTATTAACTATGTTGTGTAACAACTGTTATGTTATTAATTGTGTTGTGTAACAACTGTTATGTTATTAATTGTGTTGTGTAACAACTGTTATGTTATTAACTGTGTTGTCTAACAACTGTTATGTTATTAACTGTGTTGTGTAACAACTGTTATGTTATTAATTGTGTTGTGTAACAACTGTTATGTTATTAACTTTGTTGTCTAACAAATGTTATGTTATTAACTGTGTTGTGTAACAACTGTTATGTTATTAACTGTATTGTGTAACAACTGTTATGTTATTAATTGTGTTGTCTAACAACTGTTATGTTATTAACTGTATTGTGTAACAACTGTTATGTTATTAACTGTGTTGTGTAACAACTGTTATGTTATTAACTGTATTGTGTAACAACTGTTATGTTATTAATTGTGTTGTGTAACAACTGTTATGTTATTAACTGTGTTGTGTCACTGTTATGTTATTAACTGTGTTGTGTAACAACTGTTATGTTATTAACTGTATTGTGTAACAACTGTTGCTTTTAACTCTGTTGTGTAAAAACTGTTATGTTATAAACTGTGTTATTTGCTACAAACCGTATTGATCAAGCAACTACTAGAATGTAATTAATGTTAATCTCATCGACAATGGCCAGATGATGGTTGTTAAAGAAACCATTGACCTATACACATACACAGTTTAAGCTGGATTGATGTGATATTCTTAAACACTTGACACTTAAATCTGCATACCATAATTAGACCCCTGCCCTTCGTAGAGCAGCACGTGCTACTACAAATATCATCTCTCGATACCTTTTTGTTTCTGAGGTGATGCCTCCGCATCTTTAGTTCAATTTAAAAGCTAAACATGATCATCTGATTATGCCATTAACAAATCCACGTCAAATTATGGTATTGCCGTTATCAGAAAATTTCAACGCTGTGGGCCTAGTGGTTTCTGAAAATCGCTTTCGACGCTAACTTTAGATGGTCAGTTCAGACAGTACCAGTGCTAGTTGTGAGAAGCAGTGGGGATCGGGTGGTCAAGCTCTCTGCCAGCCTGGCTGAATGTCATCATACCAAGATGGCGCTGAGCATGCTATAAACCCAGATTCGATTATTATCCGACCTCCGTGTGTAGCTAGATTGTTTTGCTCTGTTTTTTTGGCCAAGGTGGTTATTTACAACTTACATTAGTTCAAAACCTAATGGGGGCATGGGTGGCCCAGTCGTCTAAGGCGCCGCGATTCGCTGTGCTGAGTTGCGTCCCTTTGGCACGCCAGAAACCTATGATTGTGGGTTCGTATCCCGGTTCGCCCCAATTATGTTTCTAGGTTTGTCAGCACCATACCCGTGCTCGTGGGTTTCACCGAAGTGGTAAACGTCTGAGACTTGCATCACTTCGGGCTTTCCTTCCACATCAAGCTGACACGCCTTGATATAACTGTAATACTGTTAAAAGCGGCGTTAAACCCAACTCACCCACTCACTCAAAACCTACTGAATTGAATGTTTTTAATGTTTGCAAGAAAAAACAGATTGTATGAAAACAAGCATTATAATAATAAAAGTAAAGTAGATAGGGTAGCGTTTCCACAAGCGATATTCTTTATGGGTATTATAAATAAAACAAGGTTACACACAGAATTGAGTGTGTTAAAATAGCCATCAACTCGCCTGCTGGATCGTTTGTTTTTGTTTGTTTTTTGTTTAACCGAACAGTATTTTAGCTTTATGACGGCGGTCTTTAAACCATCGAGTCTGGACCAGAAAACCTGTGATTGATATTATGTGCAACGATCCATGACGTTGGGGTGCGATGACATGCATTCGACAATCCGACGATCCGATCTATTGTGTCGCCTCATACCTCCAGCATGTGTTGCTGGGTAAGTGTTCAAGGCCGGAATTCGGTTTGTGTAGCGGGAGTATTGCACAACAAGAAACAAAGACCCCCTACCCTGCAACTCCATCAAGCCCCTCTGTTGCTATTGGTGACGTCAAATTTCCATCCAATCTCTTGGTGGTGACCCTGCCATCTGCTTCAACGAACGTCACCGCGCCATGACCTACAGCAGTTGATAAACATTGTGAGCAATAATTATGTTAACATAAAAGAAACATTATCAAATTAAGAAATATACGATAACTTAACAATGTGAAATTGTTCTATATATTTTGAGACAAGAGAGAGTGAAAAACGAGCTGTCTACAGAATAGCCCTTGCCATACGCTGTAATACCCTCCCATGTTGTTCCATATACCAGCATACACGCCGTAATACCCTCCCTGAAATTCTATATACCAACATACACGCCGCATTAGATTCATAAACTTTCCACATACAACATACACGCCGTAATACCCTTCCTGTAATTCCATATACCAACATACACGCCGCATTAGATTCCATAAACTTTCCACATACAACATACACGCCGTAATACCCTCCCTGTAATTCCATATACCAACATACACGCCGTAATACCCTCCCTGTAATTCCATATACCAACATACACGCCGCATTAGATTCCATAAACTTTCAACATACCAACAAACACGCCATAATACCCTTCCTGTAATTCCATATACCAACATACACGCCGTAATACCCTCCCTGGAGGTCCACATACCAACATACACGCCGTAATACCCTCCCTTGCACTCTATGTACAGCACATCCCCCTCCCGCACCATCTCGCCATCACTGTCGAATATCTTCACGCTGTCTGTTATGCAAACGATCGACTCGGAACCTGGAACCAACAATGAGCGTAATCGTGAATCACCAGGAATATGTAGGCGTTAAATTAAAAAAAGAAACCTGTGAGAATCATATATAATGTATTTGTTGGCTGTTTAACGCCCAACTCTTCAATATTCCAGATATCTGTAAATAATCGAGTGTGGGCCAGACAAACCAGTGATTAATATTATGAGCAACGATACCCGCCGTTGCTAGGGTCCAATTCTAACCCAGAACCCTACGTGGTTCGACTGTTATGGGGGCGGTCGGGTAGCCTAGTGGTTAAAGAGTTCGCTCGTCACGCTGAAGACTCGGGTTCGATTCCCGACATGGGTATATTGTGTGAAGCCCATTTCTGGTGTCCCCCGCCGTGATATTGCTGGTATATTGCTAAAAGCGGCATCAAACCATACTCACTCACTCACTCGACTGTTATGTATAACTAATAATACCCAGATTGGTCACAAGTTATTACATACATTTCTGCAGAGTGACGGTACCACCATCTGATGTTGACGTCATCTCACGTTTCTCATAGCTACTTTGTAGCAGGAAGCCATCACGTGATCGTTGACACTGGGAATGCATAAAGTCATCGTTGACAGAACCAAACTGACCGGTCCCGTCAGCCCAGAACGTTGAGGACCCCATCCTAATGTTTCTCTCGGGACCCTTCTGCCAACGATCAGATGTTGTGAAGAGGGATGTTTCCGTCGGGTCTGCCTTGTGCTTCTTCATCGGCCCGTAGCTGTCGTGTTCCAGGTCTTCCGCACACCCTCTCCTTCCCAGTCTCCCTCTGTATGAACCAGCATCAGCAGCAGAACCATCACCACCACCACCACCACCACCACCATCACCATCATCATCATCACAGTCAGTTGCAGTACCATATCTGTTGGTCACTTCAATCCTGGAGTCCGATTCTGTATTCACATATTTATAGATGCCATCGCTTTTACTGCGGTAAGCTTGATAATAATGATTGTTTATTTCGACTTTGTTGATATTGGCATCCTTAAAGTCTGTCATCTGAGCAATCTTGTATATATCGTTATGGTCACCTAGTTGTATGGACTCAGCGCGGGTGAGTCGTCCACGTCCCTTGGCTGGGATGTCAGTGACGGTTGGGCGTCCTTCTGTCGGCGTAGCTGTAGCGTGGCGTGGGGGAGGACTCGCGGCCACGGATAGTGGGCGTGTGTCTGAAGACATCGAGTTATTGGTTATAGGCAACATAGATATATCTTTTGGGCATGTCTCTTCCCACGGTGATTGAGTGTGATGTGGAAAGAGGTTTGGAGGACACTTGGAAACGGCTTTGGGTAGTGTTTCCTCTGAAGACGTTTTGATGTGACGTGGGAGGTGAATCGAAGGCGAATACACAGCCATGGCTGTTGGATTTGTAGCCACTGAAGACGTTGATTGGGTGTGGTATGGGGAGCGGTTTGGTTGAAAGTCAGCAATGGCTGAGAGTCCTCTTGTCCCAGATATGGGTGGGGTGTGATGTGGAAGGCGGTTCGGAAGGTCAGGTAAGGTTTTAGGCCGTGTCTCCTCCGACGACATTGATTGGGCGTGACGTACCATACGGTTTGAAGGAGAGTAAGAGATGACTTTGGATCGTGTTTCCTCAGACATTGATTGGGCGTGGCGGAGGACGCAGTCCGCAGTAAAGCTCTCGGTGATGGCGGGTATCCTCTGAAGCTAGGGCTTTAGCGTAATGAAATGGCCTTGATGGCCTTGTGGCTCGACATGGCCTTAACTGAAATATCAAAGGGGAATGGGAGCATGACGTGGCGATTCGCATCATAAGCAGACAATTTACACTTACTGTTGAACATATGTTAATGCTATACAACGGTGCGCAAATTCAAGGCCTTTTCAATCGGTGAGAAACTAGGTCAAAATAAAGACAACGATTCGTACTCAGGAGAAACTCTAATTTACATCACATTTATACATCTCACTGTATGACACACTGACCCATTTTTAAACATGAACGAAAATACGTCCGTCAAAAAAAAATCGAGAATTCCCTCGTTTAACCGTACCACTGATGTGCCCTCGTTTAACCGTACGACTTAGTTGTCACTTTACAACCCCGTGAAGGCGACTTATAAGATAGTCAAATATTCCCTGCTTGATTAAAGTGTCTGTGAACAGAGAACATAACATACATTGATGTCAATGTTATGTGATGGAAATTAACATGATATTTGGTTATTCGTCTTAACAGATTGATTGATAAAACCCACACGTGGTATTAAGAGACAGAACGCGGCGCCCTAACAGAGGTGAGGTGAGGTGAAATGGGGTTTAACGTCACGTCCAAGATTATTGCACTTATATAGCGACGTGCATTCACGTGTATGTATGCGTGTGGCTGCTTGTACTAGTCTGGACTGATGCCGATTTATAGTGCTAGCTCACTGAGATACCATGCCGCAGTTTAACATGAATACATCACTCAGACACAGTATACTGACTCCGAGCCGACCAGTCCTTGTTTGAGCCCCGATGTGCCGAGCGCCAGACAGGGTAACAACAAGTACCATCTTTTAACGTCTGCTGGTATGACGCCTTTTACGACAAGCATAGTCGCCTTTTACGGCAAGCATGGGTTGCTGAAGACCTATTCTACCCCGGATCTTCACGGGTCTCTCCTGGACGACTGTAGACCCTTGCACGACCTCAGAGCTGCCTAGATGAAACCAGGACACACCTGGGACCAGTCTACTCTCACAGTCTTGTCTTAGGAACCTCAGATGCTGTTTACACCAAGCTAGGCGTGCCGGACGGTGACGTTGAAACAAAATTGTGCGTATCGCTGGACGTCGGGGTCGGATGTTTTGCTCCCTCAACAATTTGCGCACGGTTCTGCCACTAATTTGTATCAACCCAGGAATTGTCCGAGCTGTTTATGTGGCGGTCTGGTATCAATTCCCAGGATGAACCAATGCCGTACCATTGCGTAAGCGTTATTTACGGTAAGTATTTACAAAAATGTTTTTTTTATGAGCATCGGATAGCTAAACAAACATTGTGTGCTGTTCACATTCAAAACCCTCGTGCAATAGGGAGTGAGTGAGTGTGTTGGGTTTAAGGCCGCTTTTAACAGTATTCCTGTTATATCGCGGCGTGTCAGCTTAATGTGGGAGGAAAGCCCGAAGTGATGCAGGTCTCAGACGTTTACCACTGAAACCCACGAGCTCGGGTATGGTGCTGATAAACCTAGAAACATAATCGGGGCGAACCGGGATTCGAACCCACAATCATAGGTTTCTGGCGTGTCCAAGGGACGCAACTCTGCAATGCGAATCGCGGCGCCTTAGACGAATGCAGTTAAAACAACTAGTAGTAGTAGTAGTAGTAGTAGTAGTAGTAGTAGTAGTAGTAGTATAATGAGTGCCAACAAACACACAAACATCCAAATTGTGCGCTGACCATAAACATGCACGTGCAAATTGTGAATTACGTCGTTAAATCGAGGAGACGTCTTCATGAATATGTATAGAAAGATGCATTATTTAATTTCAGAATAAATATATTTTTATTGAACTTTATATGAAGCAGTTACTTTTTTCCGTTTGTATATCATTGACTGGTATACATAAATAGCTGAATACCTAATCACATCACATAGGGAGATTAGAGTCATGATTTTAGGGTACAGATACTGTTTCTGGGGTAAATGATTAGGGTAAATGATGTATTACGGGGTAGAATAGATCTTCAGCAACACATGCTTGCCATAAAAGGCAACTATGCTTGTCGTAAGAGGCGACTAACGGGATCGGGTGGTCAGGCTCGCTGACTTGGTTGATGCATGTCATCGTATCCCAGTTGCGTGGAACGATGCTCATGATGTCAATCACTGGATTGTCTGGTCAAAACTCGATTATTTACAGACCACCGTCATATAGCTGGAATATTGCTGAGTGCGGCGTTAAACAACAAACAAACAAACACAAACAAAACAAGAGTGGACTAACAAGACGTGATATTCGTCTTCTTCTTCTCCATCTTCAATTACAAAGCATAGCCTTTCGCTTGGTGGAAGGGGCGGTTGGGTAGCCTAGTGGTTAAAGCGTTCGCACGTCACGCCGAAGACCCGGGTTCGATTCCCGACATTTGTACAATGTGTGAAGCCCATTTCTGGTGTCCCCCGCCGTGATATTGCTGGAATATTGCTAATTAGCGGCGTAAAATCATACTCACTCACTCACTCACTTTAACTTGGTGGAAGGGGCGATCGGGTAGCCTAGTGGTTAAAGCGTTCGCTAGTAACGCCGAAGACCCTGGTTCGATTCCCGACATGGGTACAATGCGTGGTGAAACCCATTTCTGGTGTCCCCCGCAGTGATATATCTGGAATATTGCTAAAAGCGGCGTAAAACTATACTCACTCACTCACTTCGTCGAACGTCAGCGTATCTCCCAGTTTAAAGTATAACAGAGTTAAATGAAAAGGTAGTGTAATGATTCATTGAAATATTCGAGTGAGTGATCGAGTGAGTGAATGAGTATGGTTTTACGCCGCTTTTAGCAAAATCAGAAATGGGCTTCACATATTGTATCCATGCGGGGAATCGAACCCGGGCCCTCGGCGTGATGAGCAAACACTTTCACCACTAGGCCACCCCACCGCCCCTATATTGTTAGATCACATTGGTTATTCTGATCCTGTCATCAGCTGTGTACTCATCATTCTGGGAATTGATTACACAATCAAGAAACCGATGCCACAAGGTTTTTTACAACAATTTTTATATAATAAAATTTTCGTTGTGTTCATGGAAATTCCTGCATTCTGATTAGCTGAATTGGTCACGTGTTATTGCATTCATTTCCCACTGAATGTAAAAAAATTAAGCCACGCCCACCGCGGCGCACTACTTTTATTACTGCGGAATGTCGGGGAATCCCAATTTTACAGTCGAGGGAATTCCCTTTCTCCTCACGTGTATCGTCATGCACAGGACATTTAGCGACTTTCATGCATATTCATTGTCTAAACTACCCTTTGAATCCGAAGGCCGAGAATGAATGAAACAGCAAACGTGCAGGCTCGCTCGCCTGTTTTTTTCCCGCTCGCCTCGGTTCAACTTTCATGTCTTCGGGTTTCATTTCTAACTGGCATTTTTCCAACTGTGTTTTACCGTAATCAGGGAAGTAATGTTTGAATCACGCAGTATATGACCATGTTATCTGAAACAGCCGCCTTCTCCCGGACATATTTCTTCCGGTTCGTTACAATCTGACTGTTGCAGTTCTTTTCGCGTCTTGCCTTAATTGACAGGTCCAATGAACATTGTTTTGATCCTACTCTCCGTTGATTGGCTACTGACTGTGTAGGCGTGTCAAGTTATATGTACATAAATTAAACGATCACCTGATTCATGTCACGCCACAGTATGTATTCCTTCACCTGGAATGTTTATCAATCTCGTCATTTTTGTCTGTTTTGATATATACAACTGTTTTTGGTTAAACTATTGTAGATAAAACAAGTTTTACGTTGTCGAATTTAATTATAAGCATTGACTGTGTATTTTTTCGGTACATTGAGGTATGAATCGTAAACCGATGTGCAAACTTTTGTAAGAATCCGCTACGCGTATTTATACAGTTTGCACATTATCCTGATTATCTTTGAATAATGAAGCTGCAGCTGTTGCCTTGAAATCGACGTATGCTTTTGTATAATATTGCACTCGTGAACATTTTTATTGATCTTTCCCTTTCTAAAGTCTGCTCAAATGTTCTATTTCTATATTTTGTTAAATGCTATCAACATCAATTAATACAAATTATTTCATAACCCACCAGATATAGTAATCATTATGAAAGTATTGCTATTTACAGTTTCAATTATGATGTAGATTTTGCATATCTTTTAAACATTTTTTCCCACAAATAATTTCACTTTGGATATTTGTCAATGTTCAATATGATATCATACGTAGATATAGGCCACAACATGTATGACCCTTTGATAATCTCCTGTTTGTTTGAATATTGTTAACGTAAGAAATTGATAAGTTTATAGTGTCGTATACGATATTTCTTTCCTTTGGACAAGTGATACAAGATTAAATGTAAATGTAACTGCAGCATGTATACATATTTCTTTGGAGTGTAATAGCCAGCTGCCCCCCCTGGATTTTTTTTATAGACAACAGTTGTATTTGAATCAATTTGGGGACAAGTGATATTGAACAAATATTTGCTCCCCCCCCCCCCCCCCCCCCTGTCAAAAAAAGTTATTTGGCTATGTCGTTCAGATATTAGGCAGTATTTCGTCGCACTGTACTTCTATGGGTGTACGATAAAAAGCGGAGAAATTTCTTGTTTTTCAACGCGGAATAAATTCTCGGTCAACACTTAGCAGTGTCTTTTCCTAAAACCGGTTTAATATTTGCAGTTAAATTTACACCACCAGATAGGAAATTTAATATTCTCCATCTCTGCGTAATTTATAGCCGGACGTAGATCCAGTGCCGCGTGAGCGCAATTCTCGCACACCCTTCACCTTTCCGATCTCAGGAAAATGTACGTCAGAAAAAAAACTCGGCATCCAGCTACACAATCTGTAATATCTGCTACTCGACAGTCAAAGTTAGTAGATATGATACTGTTGTCAAATTAGAAACAAATAATAAAAAGACGTAGAGATATACCATATCCTAATTTAACTTCCTGAATTATCTGGATTTCACTGATTTCACTTCGTTGTTCGTTGTATAACCGCAGATATAGCTACATACCTACAAATTATTCTATCCGTGATCAATCTCTGAAAAATATTACCAATCAGCTTTATTGTATATAAGTTTACATATACATGTACTTGTAAAGCATTACGGAGATGGGTATTTACGAGTAAAGGTGCATAGCTTCTTATGGTTACAGAACATCCTTTGAATCACACACACACACACACACACACACACACACACACACACACACACGCACGCACACACACACACATACGCACCAATCACACACAGAGAGACAGACACATACACACAAAACACACAGACACACAAAACACACACACACACACACACAGACACACACACACACAAACACACACAGAGAGACACACACAGACACACAAACACACAGACACACACACACACGCACGCACACACACACACATACGCACCAATCACACACAGAGAGACATACACATACACACAAAACACACACACACACAAAACACACACACACAGACACACACACAGACACACAAACACACACAGAGAGACACACACAGACACACACACACACACACACACACACATTGTAGTATTACTCGTATATCTTATACTTACATAGACTTCACACAAAGGTAGATGGCACATAGAGGGAGATGCGACGTTTTCGTACATGTACAGTAAACAAACCTGGTCTGCGAACTCCAGCGAGCACACGGCCACTGCTGTCAAGAGTCAACAGCAGTACACCAGTTCTACCTATCGAACGATGCAAGTGTGGCGACGTGACCTAGCCGTGTGAGCGACAGTGCTTCTGACAATGCGGTGCTGCAGGCTTGTGAGGCGGCGACACGGTGATGTTGTGAGATGCACGATGCTGCTACTACCAAGTCATGAGGAAGGCAGGTCTATAACTCGCAATAAAACCACACAAAACCTACCTGATCACAGCGATGGGCTCCCGGTCGACTGATGTTATGCAGGAACTGTAACGTAACCTGATTGGGGGAAAACCCGGCATGCGTTTTGACGAAACTTTCAAGCAGTCGGGAACTCAATTACACTAAATATGTGTATGATTAAGAAAAACAGTGCAGTGACTGCATTTCTACATAGTTCATGTTTATTTTGCTATAAGTAAATTGATAATCCTTTGTAGGCAATATTGATATGACGTATTTTCGTTTCAAGAGTGAATAGACAAAATACACAACACTTCCTGGAACTGCCGTGACGTCACACCGTGATTCTATCGAAACAACCGGGTTTTCCAGACAGTGAAGCTATCGTGGACTGGCTGTTTCTGTGGTTACCAGCTCAGACGCACAGTTAGGTGTTCTATGCGTCTGTCTTGCTCTACGCCGCACTTAGCGGTATCGGGGGCACGGGTGGCCCAGTCGTCTGAGGCGCCGCGATTCGCTGTGCAGAGTTGCGACCATTGGGCTAGCCAGAAACCTATGATTGTGGGTTCGAATCCCGGTTCGCCCCGATTTTGTTTCTAGGTTTGTCAGCACCATTCCCGTGCTCGTGGGTTTCACCGAAGTGGTAAAGGTCTGAGACCTGCATCACTTCGGGCTTTCCTCCCACATTAAGCTGACACGCCGTGATATAACTGGAATAATGTTAAAAGCGGCGTTAAACCCAACTCACTCACTCCCTTTAGCTGAATCAATCTACAGCTATATCACGACGCTTGTGAAAACAATAAAACATTCAGGTTTATTCTCTCCTTATTACGGCTATATGTATAAATAATCGAAACGTGACCATTATAACCAGTGATTGATAGCATAAGCACCTCACGACGTATGGCTGTCGCCCTATTTATGAAGTGATATATTCTCTACCTCTAGATGCACGAATGTCCCCCCCTTATTACGTCATGTTTTTGTGTATTTGTTTGTTGTTTAACGCCGCAGTAAGCAATAGTCAAGCTATATGACGGCGGTCTGTAAATAATCGACTCTGGGGCATTTGTTTGTTTGTTGTTTAACGCCGCACTCAGCAATATTCCAGCTATATGACGGCGGTCTGTAAATCCACGACTCTGGACCAGACAGTCCAGTGATTGCGATCATGAGCATCGATCCACCCAATTGGGATCGATGACATGCATTTACCAAGTCAGCGAGCCTGGCCACTCACTCACTCACCCATCCACCCACCCACTCACTCACTCACTCACTCACTCACTCAAACACCCACCCACCCACTCACTCAACCTCTCAAACACCACTCACTCACTCACGCAAAGCATGCACTGCCCAGAGTTGCGTCCCTTGGACTACCGGTTCGAGTCTCATAATTATATATTTGTTCAGTGCATGGGATAATAAGGCCAGATATTATAAACCTCAGGCTCTTGGTATAAAACCTAACGCGGGACACATAAAACCACGTCTCCCTCTCGTGATACTGCTGCAACGAATCTATCTCACCGACAACTTGCAATATACCCCGCCCACCCACAAGCTCACCTGCCTGCCCGCCCACCCACAAGCTCACCTGCCTGCCCGCCCACCCACAAGCTCAACTGCCTGCCCGCCCACCCACAAGCTCACCTGCCTGCCCGCCCATCCACAAGCTCAACTGCCTGCCCGCCCACCCACAATCTCACCTGCCTGCCCGCCCACCCACAAGCTCACCTGCCTGCCCGCCCACCCACAAGCTCACCTGCCTGCCCGCCCACCCACAAGCTCACCTGCCTGCTCACCCACCCACAAGCTCACCCACCTGCTCACCCACCCACAAGCTCACCCACCTGCTCACTCACCCACAAGCTCACCCACCTGCTCACTCACCCACAAGCTAAACCACCTGCTCACTCACCCACAAGCTCACCCACCTGCTCACTCACCCACAAGCTCACCTGCCTGCTCACTCACCCACAAGCTCACCCACCTGCTCACCCACCCACAAGCTCACCTGCCTGCTCACTCACCCAGAAGCTCACCTGCCTGCCCGCCCACTCAGTCACTCACTGGTTAAATTTACGTCACGTCTTGAGGTTGTGAAAACATGTTTTTGTGTTAAACAGACTATAACTGTTTGCAAGGCCACATATGGAGTCGTGTGTTCACTAACCAGGCGACCAAGCTCCCACCTGGCATTGACTCATCTTCGAATAATAAGCGCTAAAATTCTGTGAATGGTGCTTGAATATTGTTTTAGGCCGCGCTTCTAATTTTCGTCACCTGTGACGACATGCATTGAGCATCTCGCACACAATCTGCTTCTGAAACGCGGAATTAAACGCATCCTGATCACGTGACGACAGTATTTCCCATTGGCACCAGCAAGCAAGTGTAATGAATGGTGTTTGTTTGTTTGTTTGTTGTTTAACGCAATATCAGCAATATTCAAGCTCCACGACAGCGGTCTGTAAAGAATCGAGGCTGGACCAGACAATCCAGTGACTGACATTATGAGCTCCGATCTACGCAATTTGGATACGATATCGATGACATGCATCAATCAAGTCAGCGACCCTGACCACCCGATCCCGTCAGTCGCCTCTTACGACAAGCAGCGGTTGCCCAAGGCCAACTCTAACCCAGACCTTCACGGGTTAATGAAGGATTTAAATATATTTCCATTTCGAACACTATCAGCAATCCATGGTAAGTACAGCTAAACAGATAAGACGGCCTTGATATGTGTTTCTCAGTTACCAAGAGGGCTCACATGTTCTGAACCTAACTACGAAGGATGTGTAGTACACCCTTAACAGTGTGCATGTATTACAATACTTTCTAATCTTACAGGCTGCATTTGTACCAGATGCACAACCAGGCAGCATATGTCTGCGGACATCAACGTGACAATGTATTCTTTGGTGATGAAAATGGTGAGTTTTCAATCTCATTAAAATCAGATCTTAGTTAAGGGTCACGTCAGAACGACCTTTCATCCAACCAATCAGAGCGTCGCTTACCAGATCATGAAAGTGACTGTCGGAATGTGTTTTCTAATCATGCAACCACGAAATATTTAACACGGGGTATTCCGAACGACAGTTACGGGTTTTATGATTATATCCATACAATCTAGGCCATCTATAAGAAATTCCAGAATGTTCTTCTTTTCAGTTTAAATTTTTTTAATCGAGAATACGTCAAAATATGTTTCAAAACGTAGTCGTCAGTTTGAAACTAGTGTCGTAAAGCTCGAGAAAGCTGCCTTCTGATTGGCTAATGTCGATTTCTTGTCAGTCGTTTCATTGGTCGGTCAAAATTCGCGAAAGGTCGTTCTGACGTGACCCGTAATGGGATGTCCTCAGATCTTTGTTTAGCGGTAGCGAGAACTAAGATCTGATTTTAATGAGAATGTGAGTGTTTTATGCCGCTTTTCGCAATATTCCCGCAACATCACTCCGGGGAACACCAGCAAGGGGCTTCACACACACACTGACGAAGGATATTCTATATAAGTGTTTACTGCCTCGACTGTTTAACGGTTTATATTCCCAGAATGATATTTCCTCCTTGATAATCAACTCACAAGTTGCGCACACCAATTGTAAAACCAGTTAAGGGATTTCCATGTACTTGACTTGATGTCAGAAACTGGGTTCTTTCTAAACTATAATTCCCATGGTGTTGTGGCACACACACGTGAATCGATACACCACACATCCCGGGTCTGTTTTCACTTGCCCCGGGGCGAGGATTCGCATCAGTAAGGATGAAGAGATAATGTTAATATTCAATTATACGGAAGCCTTTTAGGGCCGTTTATTTTTTTATATTTCTTTCTTGAAATTTCAATATACTAAGTTGAAATTTCAAGAAAATGATCTTGAAATTTCAAGATAATAAGTTGAAATTTTGAGATTATAACTGAAATTTTAACATATTATCCTTAACTTTCAACTTATTATCTTTAAATTTCAAGATCACTGAACTTTATACTAAGTTGAAATTTCAAGATGCTTTATTATAATTTAAAGATGCTATGTTGAAATTTCAAGATTTTAAGTTTAAATTTCAAGATATATACAAAGTTGAAAATTTAAAACAATGATTTGGAAATTCCAAGATAATAAGTTGAAAGTTTAAAATTTTAACTTGAAATTTCAATATATTTATCTTAAAATTTCAACTTAGTATCTTGAGTTTCAACTTAGTATCTTCAAATTTCAAGACAAAAACAATGGTCCCTAAAAGGCTTCCGTAGAATTACGCTAGGACGTAAGCCCCATTACTGAACAGCTTCATGCGCATGGGCTGTGTGCCTGGGTTCACTGGGAGATGTTGAAGCAAATATTGTAAACAGAAATGTTGGTATGAATAACAGACATCATGTTTAAAAAGAACTTTCAGCAATGTGATATGAAGCGCTGCAACTCGCTGTGGTGATTGCCGTCCTTGAACCGTGGCAGGATCCGCTGATTGGGCCGACTGTGATTCTTTCCACAATGATGCCGGAGTTTCAGCATCTCCGATCGCATTACGTTGTGTTTTATTCGTATCTAAGCTGACACAGCGTGGCGTAACTGAACATGTGGTCAAAGGGGCGTCACGCCCTCAATGGGGCGGTGGGGTAGCCGAGTGGTTTAAGCGTTCGCTCGTCACGCCGAAAACCCGGGTTCAATTCCCCACATGGGTACAATGTGTGAAGCCCATTTCTGTAGTCCCCCGCCGTGATATTGCTGGAATATTGCTAAACGCTAAACCATACTCACGCACACCCTCACTCATACACTGTAGTATAACGGTTATATTAGAGCGGTGTCGAAACCATCGATGGCAGGTGAGGGTAAACACAGGGTATGGTACCGGTGTGAACAGCCGTCACAAACAGGCGGCTGCAGATGATGTGGGGAGTTGTAAGACCGGTGTACCACGATGTCCCGCTCAGTGTACCCCGGATGCAGCATGTCATTAAGTACATGTGGGATATAACCGTAAATACTCTAATATACGCCGGGACATTCGATTAACCGACAATACATAAACGTCTAGTCAAACGGTAAATTAAAACGGTAAATTGAAAGGGTAAATAAAAACGGTAAATTAAAATGGTAAATTAAAACGTTACATTAAAACGGTAAATTAAAACGGTATATTAAAACGGTAAATTAAAACGGTAAATGTGAAACAAAATGTAACAAAATTGAAATGCAAACGAAAAACACACACGCCTGCCTAAATAAAACCACACGGGAACTGAGGACATAAAATTTAAAAACACCCGGTACTTATTGGCGAAATTTACGGTATGTATAAACATCAAGAGATATTGTCATGCATAGCTGCAAGTTCAACACGGAGCGTAACAATATTGCTGGAATATTGCTTAACGCGGCGAAAAAAATACTCACTCACTCACTCATATTGCTGTCATATTGCTTAAAGCGACGTAAAAACACACTCACTCAGAAAAGTACACTTGATTCTAATGTACCACGTGACCTCTTTAGCCACGCCCCCCGCAGGATATCAGAGGCCATGGCGATCACGTGAATGTTTCTTTCAAAACAGACCGGAACATTCTGTTATACACATGGAACACAATATGTTACATTGTTCCTTTTAACCTGATCTTAAAAATCAATATTTCAGTCGGAAGAGATCGATATTATACACCCTTATCCCTCCTTTGCACTTGCGCAGTGTGGCTCTTCTTGATGATATTGTGTAAATTACATGCATATTCATAATTTTCCAATAACTTATTTTCGCGGAGATGAATAATTTGCTTATCGATGGACACAGCGTTTACAGTTATATATCGAGATTCATTCATAACGGCAACAGCAGCCGAGAGAATTAGCAACGACGTGGCGTGTTCGATAGGGCGCCACAGGATTCAACGAAGTGATTGTGAGTATGCATGGGTGTGTTCGATTAGATCCCGGCGAATGAGCCGCGCATTCAGGTGTGACATCAAAAGGAAGCAGGTGAAAGCCGCCATCTAGGTCAGGTCGAGCTCGATCAACACACACTGACAATCCCGTGGCACGCTTGCCGGGATACGCAGGTATTTAACACACAATGTACCCACATATACCGCGGTACTCGTGGCCTTGGGCGAAGGTTGCTTACAAAATGATACCAGGGTTACTGACGAAACGATAATTTAATCTGTCGGAAAAAACAGTTCTTGATTTAGGCGCAAGGTGTTTCACCTCGCGCGTGAATGGGTTGTTATCAAAGACATACGACATGGGGATTTGATTGAGCTGCGATCCAGCGACGTGAGATGTGATTTCCTTCTGCTGTGGTTACTAGTGCGGAACGCCGTAATGTCATGTAAGAATAAAGCTGGATCCGGGGTTAATCTACCATTCTGCTGACGAGTCACTCTACATGTGGAAGGTGGGAGATACAACGTGTTTAATACCCCTCCCCAGCCTGTGAGTGCCGAGATACTTGATGTTGTCAGTAACTGTTGTGTATTGATTGATTCGCCGAGGTTGTAATATCTGCGTGTGTTGTAATGACATGATCTTACACCCGCCCACTGCTTGGTCTGAACGAGACAGAATATCACAGAACTGTCCAGTGATCGGATCTTCTCTAACCTCGTGCTGGATTTGACATGGACAGCTGAAATCGACAAGTGTGATATCGGAGGTGTTGATATCGGCTTTATTCCCGGATTATTATGACAGCACATTACGCACGTGCTGTGTGAGTGTGATATTGACACGCATCTGATTCATGTACATTGCTGTCACTCGGATATAGACGCGTTTCACCTGTGATCTACAAGTCATCTTTATCCAGGTAAATACACCATTAGTTAGACGCCTGAAGGCTGATGAAACAAATAAGAAATATGAGAGGTATAAGTTCTATAATTGTATCGGTATTGACCGATTAATTATGCAAACACGCGCACTGAGGTGTTGGTTATGCATATGCTGTTGTTGATTGCTGGATGACGGAGGTGAAATGTACATGTGAAATGAACGCGGAACGTGAAACACACCAGATGGCAGTGTGTTGACACAGTGCATGAGTTGGACTGCATATATGGCGGAACATGCACCTTATACCCCGTTATAACACGGTTTGTTTCCCCCCTTGCTCTGCTCAAGTGCATCTCTTTTCAAGAAAGCCCCGACATAACAACAAGTCAACGACTTTATAAAATCAACGTGCTTCGTCCGGAATTCGCTCTCCATCATTTACAATAATCCCATGTGGACAAATGTACTACTCGCTATTTGTTAAGGATATTGACAACTCGCTGCAACAACAACAACAACATCAACAACAACAACAACAATATATAATGATGATAATGAGTACATATCTGTAGCGCCAAATTCCACGCTCATAGCGCTCATGATTAACCCGGCCAATAGAGCAGTGTGCTCTCAAGCGTCATTCTCAGCTCCCTGGGGAGGATACAAGTATACATTGGCTTTTATGAAAGATTCGCTTCCTTGAATCCGTTCTACCCTATGTTCTCTCTGTTGTGTGTTTACTGGCACACTAGTGTAAAAACGGTATAGTTACAATTGAACCCTTATTTGTCTATTTTAATACACGGAAATATTTATGTAAAAATGTCGAATGTAATAATGTGTACATGTTGCTGATAACCTACCTATGCTGGCGCCCAACATCTGTAGTTTGAGATCAGTTATTACCTCTTTATAAACCTTTTGGCGGAGGCCGTAGAGAGATATATGCATGTACAGATACATTAATATTACGTTAAACTTATCTAGCCGGGATTTATGAGGCGTATGTTTGAAAATAAAATGTTTTACAGACATGTTGCTTGATGCTTGGGTAGAGAGGATCCCAAAGAGATATACGCGTTATCTCGCGTCGAGGGACGAGATCTCGTTTACCTTCTAACTGCATTCACGAGCTTATATATGGAACGTTTGCAATGTAAATACCAGTCTGTGAGTGACAGCTGTCAATCAAAGGTGATATCTAATTGCCCTTGTTAATATTGAACATAGACTACATATACTGGCATATCATGGCCTCGTTCAATGGTGCATATCACGGCCTCGTTCAAAGGTGCATATCATGGCCTCGTTCAATGGTGCATATCATGGCCTCGTTCAATAGAACATATCATGGCCTCGTTCAATAATACATATCATGGCCTCGTTCAATGGGGCATATCATGGCCTCGTTCAATGGTGCATATCATGGCCTCGTTCAATGGTGCATATCATGGCCTCGTTCAATAGTGCATATCATGGCCTCGTTCGATGGTGCATATCATGGCCTCGTTCAATGGTGCATATCATGGCCTCGTTCAAAGGTGCATATCATGGCCTCGTTCAATGGTGCATATCATGGCCTCGTTCAATAAAACATATCATGGCCTCGTTCAATAATACATATCATGGCCTCGTTCAATGGTGCATATCATGGCCTCGTTCAATGGTGCATATCATGGCCTCGTTCGATGGTGCATATCATGGCCTCGTTCAATGGTGCATATCATGGCCTCGTTCAATGGTGCATATCATGGCCTCGTTCAATAGTGCATATCATGGCCTCGTTCAATAATACATATCATGGCCTCGTTCAATAGTGCATATCATGGCCTCGTTCGATGGTGCATATCATGGCCTCGTTCAATTATACATATCATGGCCTCGTTTAATGGTGCATATCATGGCCTCGTTCAATAGTGCATATCATGGCCTCGTTCAATAATACATATCATGGCCTCGTTCAATGGTGCATATCATGGCCTCGTTCAATAGTGCATATCATGGCCTCGTTCAATAATACATATCATGGCCTCGAGCTCGTTCAATAGTACATATCATGGCATCGTTCTATTAAGAGGTCTTAACACCAATATATCAAACGAACTTCCTCACTTTAAGATAAGGAGGCCACTTGAACACAGCAATCTTGTATAGAGTATCTAGTTTATGTTAAAGTATGGGAATTATAATGGTCTTAGCGCTAAGTATGTTGTAGGTTTGTGTTAAAGTATGGAAAATACGATGGTCTTAACGCTAAGATTGCTTTGTGAAAGTGGACCTATAGCTAGCGCCTCGTTCTACAGAGTGATTTTGGCTTAACATAGAGCGATCTCGCTACAGACATGTATTGATAACAAGTAGCGGCCATTCGGAAATGTTAGCATGTGTCTATATATGTGTCTCTGTCCCATATGGTGAGCGAAGTAATCTAAATTCAAATATTTCCTCATACCCCAGTTGTCCCACATAGAACGAGTATACAGTATAAGACGTATTTACAATCTCATTAAAATCAGATCTAAGTTCTCGCTGCCGCTAAACAAAGATCTGAGGACATCCCATTACGGGTCACGTCAGAACGACCTTTCGCGAACTTTGACCGACCACTGAAACGACTAACAAGAAGTCGACATCAGCCAATTAGAAAGCAGCTTTCCATACAAAAGGCATGCGCATAGTTTTGTTTCATAAACAAACACAAAGCTGTATTTGAATTTACTGCATGTCGATGTTCCAGTGGACTGTACATCAGGTTAGCTTAGCCGGGATACAACACGCCCCCACAGATACGTCCTCGCCGTGGAGGAGGCACTTACACGTTCACAGATACTTAGAATGATATAAAGGACTACGATCATGTCGCGTCTACCTGGGTACACAACTTCTGCGTTTACACCACTCATAAATCAGTGCTTCTTAAAATGAAAATAAACACTGACAAATGGGGAACATTCGTGGTAGTGTTGACGTCAGGAAAAGCATTGCATATTTGTGTCTCTTTAGAGAATATATTTACCTAATCGAGGGATCTGGCAAAGTTAATAATTATTTACCGTGGCACATAGAGAATCTCACCGAGTGTCTTTTGATATCAAATATATCAACACGAGTTGATAAAAGTGGAAAAATTCCGAGGCTTGCCGAGGATTTTTGCCACTTTTATCAATGAGTGTTGATATATTTGATATCCAAAGACACAAGGGTGAGATTTTATTTATCATCCAACATCATTCTTCCAGCTTTTTCAGTTTGTAGACAGTAATAAGCAGTGTCCTCAGTGTAAAAAGTACTGCTAACAGCTTTATTAGCAGAGCCATTAGTGATGTCATTTGATTGTGACGTCATGGTAACCGGTGACGTCACAATGGTCTGCAAAGCATTGTGATGTAATTTCATTGCAGCGATATCTACAGTGTAGATATCACTTCATCTCATCCAAGCGATATCTCCTGTGGGAGCCAGTTTTGGATGATAAAGCCGCGAGTACACCTGTCAACATTATCAGGTGACCAGAATAGAAAGACACGAAGCGAGAGCGAGTTGTGATTTTATCGAAAAAAAATATTGTCTCCGAAAATTCTTGAAAAAAATAATTATGCTTCAGACTGTTGAAAACAAGGAAATTTGCTGGCACAATTTTACATTGTCGTAACAAAATCAGGCTCAAGGTATTAAATCAAAAATATAAATGGATTAGTATTTAATCTCGACACAAAACCCCAGGCCCCTCAAAGAACATCACACGGGTGGCACAGTCGTCTAAGGCGCCGCGATTTGCTGTGCAGAGTTGCGTCCCTTGGGCTGCCAGAAACCTATGATTGTGGGTTCGAATCCCGGTTGGCCCCGATTATGTTTCTAGGTTTGTCAGCACCATTCCCGTGCTCGTGGGTTTCACCGAAGTGGTAAACGCCTGAGACCTGCATCACTTGGGGCTTTCTTCCCACATTAAGCTGACACGCCGCGATATAACTGTAATACTGTTAAAAGCGGCGTTAAACCCAACTCACTCACTCACACTCACCCTCTTTGGGATTCATGTGTGTGAGTTGGGTACACCTGCTTTTGTTACTTTAGTATTCTTTAAATTTCAGTGTTTTGGTATTGATAAGATTTCTATTTTCATATATTGATATGATTTCATTTTTTATCTTTGCTGCTCTCTTCAATGCGTCCGAGTAGCTGTCCATGGCCATCCCTCAGAAGTAGAGTTAGTTTGGTCTTCGCTATTGCATCTCTTGGATTCAGGAACTCTACGACACATAGCGGATATAACTGCATTTCTTATTTTAACCTAGCCCGGGCTGGGACATGGTCTTGACATCCCAGCAACAAGTGAGCCAATGGATTCAGGTTGATTGCAACATGGTCATACGTTGTTATGGTGCTTTTTTGTGACCTAGGCTGAGGCGTGAGATGGCTACTTCAACTTTCCTCTCATTTTAGTATGAGAATGGCTTTTTGTGGATTTGGGGTTGAATTTTGTATAGCCATCTGCCGATCTTATTTGCGTCGCACATGGCTTGCCATCTTTGCGCTATGGAGGCGCTGATTTTGCTTTTTATCTCTAGATTACTGAAGGGAATATGCTGTATATCCGCTTTGTCAAGAGCTAGCTTCGCCAGTGTGTCTGTAATTTCATTTCCATGAATATCTATTTGAGACGGGATCCAACACAGCTGCACCTGTTGCCCTTGGTCCGATAGCTTTGTATATCATGTAGAATATGATTAACTATGAGATAGATTTACATTCACACGAGGGTCTAGCCTTGCTCCAAGGCTGTACTGAATAATAATTCCATGGGTGTATGGTAATTCCATCCTTATAATAGGCAAGTCTAGATATGTGGACAGTCTAAGGACTCTCTTATAGGGACAACGTGTTCTTATTATTTACATAGAAATTATGTAGAAATTATGATTTAAACTAAAATGTTTGTCTTGTGCAAGTCTAGTGAGGATCGTAAAGCGACAATTACAGGCACATAGTACCTGTGTGATTAGTGTTCGCTTCTGTCCACACACACACACACACACACACACACACACACACACACACACACATACACACACAGAGAGAGACTCTCTCTCTCACACACACACACACACACACAGGTAGGCTGCACGGGTGTGTGTGTGTGTGGGTAGGGAGGAGGGAGTGTTGGTACATGTATACTACAACCTCAATAATCTGGACAGTATCTCGTGTTGTCTAGCGCATATTTATTTGCTTAACATTATTAATGAGTAATGTCGCCTGTTCATGTAGACGTTCCAACTGTGTCCGGATAAACGAGGTTGATTAATTGTATATCTTGTATGAAGGTCATATTTATTTATTTTTTTCATTCATTCATTCATTCATTCATTCATTCATTCATTCATTCATTCATTCATTTATTTGTATATGTATTTATTTATTCAAACACAATTACTCCGGACATGCCTGTCAATCACAAGATTGTCTGGTCCAGATTTGATTATTTACGGACCGCCTTCATACGGCTGGAACATTGCTGAGTGCTGCTTTAAATAACAAACCAAATATAAATAACATCAACACAACACCCGGTTACCAGTAGAACCACGTACATAGACAATAACACACTGCCGTCGGGGTAGTACAGGGGGCAAGGTGTTCGCTCGTCACGCTAAACACACCGTTTCGATTCCTTACATGGGTACGCGTGAACCTAGTTTCTGTTTTTTCGTTATAATATTGTTGTTTATACCTGTACAAAAGCACCCGCCCTGACAGGCACTAACAAGCAAACACACTCCTGTCTAGCTTTATAATGACGCCGACTGAACGAGGTCACGAACATAGGATGTGCCTCTAATGTAGTGTCACGTGTTTATTGTGTTCTTGGCTCGTGGTATCCTGTCACAGAGCATAGTATATAAACTATTCCCACCACACAGTCCGTGGTTACAGTGTCACAACTAGTGTATAGCAAATATAACCATCACGAAGTCCGTGGTTACAGTGTCACAACTAGTGTATATCAAATATTACCACCACACAGTCCATGGTTACGTACAGTGTCACAACTAGTGTATATAAACTATTCCCACCACACAGTCCGTGGTTACAGTGTCACAACTAGTGTATATCAAATATTACCATCACGCAGTCCGTGGTTACAGTGTCACAACTAGTGTATATCAAATATTCCCACCACACAGTCCGTGGTTACGTACAGTGTCACAACTCGTGTATATAAACTATTCCCACCACACAGTCCGTGGTTACAGTGTCACAACTAGTGTATATCAAATATTACCATCACGCAGTCCGTGGTTACAGTGTCACAACTAGTGTATATAAACTATTTCCACCACACAGTCCGTGGTTACAGTGTCACAACCAGTGAATAATCAAATATTACCATCACGCAGTCCGTGGTTACTGTAGTGTATATGAAATATACCCATCACACAGCCCGTGGTTACAGTGTCAAAACTAGTGTATATCAAATATTACCAAACACACAGTCCGTGGCCACAGTGTCAAAACTAGTGTATATCAAATATTAGCATCATACAGTCCGTGGTTACAGTGTCACAACTAGTGTATATGAAATATTACCATCACGCAGTCGGTGGTTACAGTGTCACAACTAGTGTATATCAAATATTACCATCACACAGTCCGTGGTTACAGAGTCACAACAAGTGTATATCAAATATTACCATCACGCAGTCCGTGGTTACAGTTGCAGAACTAGTGTATATCAAATATTACCATCACGCAGTCCGTGGTTACAGTTGCAGAACTAGTGTATATCAAATATTACCATCACACAGTCCGTGGTTACAGTTGCAGAACTAGTGTATATCAAATATTACCATCACACAGTCTGTGGTTACAGTTGCAGAACTAGTGTATATCAAATATTACCATCACGCAGTCCGTGGTTAAAGTGTCACAACTAGTGTATATCAAATATTACCATCACACAGTCCGTGGTTACAGTTGCAGAACTAGTGTATATCAAATATTACCATCACACAGTCCGTGGTTACAGTTGCAGAACTAGTGTATATCAAATATTACCATCACGCAGTCCGTGGTTACAGTGTCACAACTAGTGTATATCAAATATTACCATCACGCAGTCCGTGGTTACAGTGTCACAACTAGTGTCTATCAAATATTACCATCACGCAGTCCGTGGTTACAGAGTCACAACTAGTGTCTATCAAATATTACCATCACGCAGTCCGTGGTTACAGAGTCACAACTAGTGTCTATCAAATATTACCATCACGCAGTCCGTGGTTACAGAGTCACAACTAGTGTCTATCAAATATTACCATCACGCAGTCCGTGGTTACAGTGTCACAACTAGTGTCTATCAAATATTACCATCACGCAGTCCGTGGTTACAGAGTCACAACTAGTGTCTATCAAATATTACCATCACGCAGTCCGTGGTTACAGTGTCACAACTAGTGTCTATCAAATATTACCATCGCACAGTCCGTGGATACAGTAGTGGATATCAAATATTACCATCACACAGTCTGTGGTTACCAGGTCACAACAACTAGTGTATATCAAATATTACCCTCACACAGTCCGTGGTTGCAGTGATACAACCAGTTTATATCAAATATTACCAAACACACAGTCCGTGGCCACAGTGTCAAAACTAGTGTATATCAAATATTCCCATTACACAGTCCGTGGATACAGTGCCACAACTAGTGTGTATCAAATATTACCATCACACAGTCCATGGGTACAGAGTCACAACTAGTGTGTATCAAATATTACCATCACTCAGTCCGTGGTTACAGTAGTGTATATCAAATATTACCATCACGCAGTCCGTGGTTACAGTGTCACAACTAGTATATATTAAATATTACCATCACGCAGTCCGTGGTTACAATTGCGTGGATCGATGCTCATGATGTCAATCACTGGATTGTCTGGTCCAGACTCGATTATTTACAGACCGCTGTCATATAATTGGAATATTGCTGAGTGTGGCGTAAAACAACAAACCAACCAACCAACCATCATGTTCCAGCCTCCTCGACCACAGCATGTCACTGTGTTTTTGTGTAGTCGAGTTGCCCCGCCGTGCCATGCAGGCTGTACGAACAAGGACTTGACTGTCCCCGTCAAGATAACACATTATGTTGTCCTCAGCTTTATCGTCCTGTATTCGTGCGATAAGAGCGAGTCTTAGTTACGACTGCCTCGTTCATTGTCAGGGAGTCTCATTTTGAAACAAGTAAAACTGAGTTCTATATCAGCATGCACACAAGTGTTTCTACAGCGGGTGCGCGGAGTTGTACTGTGTGGGAGCTCTGGTGCGGAACACTGTGTGTTTTATGCTTTCATTAAGGTAGGCACAATGGGAAAGGGGGGCCACTGTTGAGTATATACATGCAACAGCACCCGTGACCTATCTTCTTTTGTTGACTATTATTCCCTGACGTCATTCGACGCTCACTCTTTCGACCCCTGGTTTGTGTGTTAGAGGCCCATTTCACTCTGTATGAGGCTGATATATAGTTGTTACAGTGTTGGATAAATGAATAAATAAATAAATAGATAAATAAATAAATAAATAAATAAATATATTAATTAATTAATTAATTAATTAATTAATTAATAAATAAATAAATAAATAAATAAATAAATAAATAAATAAATATTTATTTTAGAAATAATTATTTTATACAGGGCGATGTTTATAATTGTCATAATTATCGTGATTATATTTATCATTAGTATTGAGTATGCCCTCTTCATTAAACCTCCCCGACTGTGTTTCTCTGTGCCAGGTGTGAGTGAGGAGGAGCAGGATGTCCCAGAAGAGGACCTTCACCGAGATTCGGGACGACCTGGTACGGGCTCGGTCCTACTTCGTTGACCCGGAGTTTCCCCCGAACGAGAAGTCGCTATACAAGAACGGCAGGGCCTCCCGGAAGTTCGGCAAGATCGTGTGGAAGAGGCCGCTGGTAGGTGCTAACGTAGAACACTACGTCTCTCTTATATATGGCCCCATTTCACTACGACCACGAACATCCCGAATCACCCAGAATCGGAAACATTCGAAATTCGTGATGATTCGGCCAATAATTCAAACTCTCGTGGAGAATCGGTAGGAGGTACGAAGCAGTTACGACAAACGTACGACGGAGTTACGAAAACTCGGTCTGATCGGGTTGAAAAATATGAAGGATGCCAGGAATTGGTTAAGAAACATGTACGAATTACAAGATTCCTGTACGGATCATGCACGAATAGTAAGAATCACCTACGACTAAGTTACGAATATGCCGAATGCATGTACGAATGCAGGACGATCGCAACGAATAAGATACGACTAATACGACATATTTACGAGTAGTTTGCGAAAATCAGTACTTTTCCTGACACTTCGGCATGTTCTTGGGTCCTGAAAGGCTGGCCAACCCATCATTTCTACCATGGAGGCTCAACGGAGAGCACGTGTTGCTCTGGTCCGGGTCCTTGGGGAATCGTGTTGTTCTTACTTAACTCTTACATGATTCGTCGTTGACTCGGGACATTCGTGGCTGTTTCGGGATGTTTTCGGGTTGTGAACAAGAAATTTTGGGAGCCACGAATCTCTAAGAATAGCCAAGAATGCAAAAGAATCGATTACGAAGCTGTTACGGGACATAAGAATTAATAACGAGTGGTATACGACGCAGTCACGAAATTACAAGTCGGGGACCCTTCCACGAAAGTTTTTGACAAACAAAAACTGTCTCGCCGATTCTACGAACTCCCGCGAACTGTACGAATGTTTGGGAATCAAATAAGATTCATTTGAGAACTTCAAGAAATGTTTGAGATTTATCTACGAACATGAAAAATTTCCCATTCGGGACGATTCGGGATATTCGTGGTCGTAGTGAAATGGGGGCAAAAAAAGCAATCCACCCCATTCTCATCCCCTTCACAGTTCTAGCAGAATTCCACAGTTAGGCATTTATCCAGTTCGATAAAATAGCAAGCGAAAGAAAACAAACTTATATATAGATATTCCCCCTGTTTGATTTGGAAAATATCGTTAATATCCGGAAAATGACGTCTTACATAATTAATTCGAGATTAATTGAGGTTGGTATGTTGCAAATGCATGTGATGCGCACAGTTCGGCAATTCGAGCGGATAACACGAGAAATGTACCTTACGTGGTACATTGAAAATAATAGAATGGGTCTCAGCCAATCAGAATCCGACATTCACGTGTAAGGTAAGATATAGGTCAGTGTGTACATATGCAGGGTCTTCATGGAAAACTAGAACAATTCAAATCTGTATTTTAGTACCACTTGCCTCACATATATACTGATCATTATTATTTTTGCTTCATGTTGATTGGCTACTTCGTTCTATGTGCTCCGCTGTTTTTTATTGTTTGCGAAGAGTCCTACTGCAACGTGACGTCATATGACATCATCCATTGTTTATGACGTCACAAACGACTTTGTGACGTCGTTCCAACAAAGGTCACCAAGCTGATGTCTAACTAACATTTTGTTTGTATATTCTAAGACGAAACATGTAATATGCATAATATAACGAATAAGCTTATTTCAACAGAAATACGAATTATCTGTTCATCGTGACTTCATGTTGAAAGTAATCCGCTTGGGTAAGGAACTACACAATTAATCCAATCGGGGCAGATAGTCTGTAATTGTTCGTAGCTCGTGGGCTGTGTTCTTTAAGGGCAAGTTCACACGGAAATGAACCAATTTTTCTTGTACTTTTTCCACATTAAAAGTGTTAACATAGAAGTGTCATAGACAAAAATATAAAAACATCATATTTAATTAACATATTTTTTGCATTAAAACGATTTATATTTTTCACATTTACTAAGTGTTCTATTTCCATAACAAAAACACCATGGCTTATGCCCCTTGCAATATGACGTCATTGGTGCCATTTGATAAACATTATGACGTCATCATGCTTTGTTAGAGCCGCTTCACGTGGTGTAGGTACAGTTTTGTGATTTTAGCGTCTCAGATGCCAGCCAGAATTGTGTTATACTGAGTCACCACTGCGCCGGAGTGTGTCGTAGACCATGTTGTTTTACATAAAAACTGGTCCTTGATATCTTTTGCGTTGAGAATAGACAGGGACCCAGTTGAATTAGCACCAATTACGTCATAATCTAAGGGGGATAACTCAGGCCTATTTTGCTCGTAAAACGAAGGCCTCATAACGGCATATCATTTTAACACTATTGTGAGCTTCCTACTTTCACTGTGAGAAAAAATGAGTGTATATTTTCAAACACAGATACTAACTAATTCTAAAATTGCGTTTTGTTTAGAAAAAGAAAGAAAGTGATTTTTGCGTGTACACTTCCCCTTTAAGTTCGCAGTATAAGTTACACTGATAAGGTTAACTGTTGACGAGTGCTATGAGTGCTCTGCGCGTATTCACCTAATGAGTGTACCACCTCTCCACCAAACCGTGGGGGTCAGGTCAACGCGGGCACCCTCCCCGCGATAACATATAAAACATATATCTTCATCTAATTATAACTAATTCTCCAGTACTTGGCCAGGTTTTCCGTTGGCTCTTGTTTTGAGAACCTGATGCCCGCGGGGTTTGGTTTCTATTACAGAAGACCGCCTCCGTGGTCTAGTGGTAGAGCGTCCGCCCGGAGAGCGGAAGGTTCGGGGTTCGATCCCCGACTACGTCATACCAAAAGACGTTAAAAGATGGTACTTGTTGTTACCCTGTCTGGCGCTCGGCATATCGGGGCTAAAACAAGGACTGGTCGGCTCGGAGTCAGTATACTGACTGGGGTGGGGTATTCATGTTAAACTGCAGCATGGTATCTGAGTGAGCTAGGACTATAAATCGGCATCAGTCCGGACTAGTACAGGCACACACACACACACACACACACACACACACATACACACACACACACACACACACACACACACACACACACACACACACACACACACACACACACACACACACACACACACACACACACACGCACGTCGCTAAGTGCAATAATCTTGGACGCGACAGAAAACGTCATCATTAATCACACAGAACCATTTCATACATGAAACATGAAACGTTAGACGGAAAGATGAAGATAATATGTTGAGTTTGGATGACAGCCTCGGTGATTATACATTGGTGTGCTTTAACTGTATACAACGTTATGCTTATTTTTCTAAAGTAAGCATATTTATCTACAGCAATATTGAATTTTGCTGAGTTTATTGTTTACAGAATAAAGGGAATTCGACGTTAAATAGGGGTGGTAGGGAAGCCTAGTGGTTAAAGCGCTCGCTTGTCAAGCTGAAGGCCTGGGTTCGATAGATACAACTTGTGAAGCCTATTTCTTGTGTTCCTCGCCGTGATGTTGCTGGAATAGTGATAAGACGGCGTAAAACCTTACTCACTCACTCACTAATTCACCGCTTAAACGGAGGCGAGTTCAGATAGCGTTCTGCATTTCTAAATATTCTGTATGTTTATATTGGAAATAGCATATGACTCCTTGGCCAACACTTATAAAAAATGATCAGTTAGCACTTGCTAGTAATGTATGAAATGCTGGTCATATTTGTCATCTTCTGATGGATCTGGTGCTTGCGTTTTATGTTGTGTTCCGAGATGAAGTATCGCGTTTCTGAAACAATAATATGGGTGTTTATTCTTGTTATTCTTAAGCATATGATCCTATAATAGTTACATCAACTCAAGCAAGGGCGGCGGGGTAGCCTAGTGGCTAATGGGTTCGCTCGTCACGCCGAAGACCCGGGTTCGATTCCCACATGGGTACAATGTGTGTAGGTCACAATATAACATTGGTGAGGGTACCGCGAGTCTAACGGGCGATATAAACATAACGACATACGGTTACCAAGGGAAACCATGGTTTCTGTTCGTCAGATCAGCCGTTCACCGGCAAGATGTCACTCGGTCATCAATACACGGTATGGCTGTTAATAAATCTGGCAACAGTGAGCATATAACTCGATGAATTCATGTCCCGGTCTTACGTTTTGTTTGTTTTGTTGTTTAACGCCGCACTCAGCAATATTCCAGCTATATAACGGCGGCCCCCGGTCTTACGAGTGAAGCTTTCACCATACCGGTACCCCACGCCCCTTAGATTCCAGTGTAAGGGCTCAGTCACACATTCAGGATGTTTACTGCCGTCCTTGACAGGACCATTCCCGATTAAAATTTGTCTAAAGTCTGATCAAGATCCTCTGTTTCGTGGCGGGAAATTCACAAACAATCAGATATTGTTCAGGAAGCGTCCCAATTCAGCCGTTTCCAGCCGAATTCGTCCCGATTCTCCCGTTCTCAATCCGAATCTGATCCGATTTGCATCTTCTGCATGGTAAGACCGAATCTGTCCCGACAGCGTCCCGATTCTCCCGAATGCAGTCAGACAGAGATCAGACAGTGCCCGGACAGTGAACCGACAAAGACAGTTCACATTCGGCAAGATCTGGACGCAATCTGGACTCAATCGACAAGAAACGGCAATGAACAATTCATGCCCGTTCATCACGACAGCATCCCGATCCACAGGACACCGTCCTGAAACACAGGACCTTGTTACAATTTTGATCTGATACAGCAGAATCTGTCCCGACACAGTCACGATTGTAATCCGACTAGAGTTTCCCGAATGCCACGGGACACACCATACTTTCGGGAGTGCTTGGCCGACCCCTCTGTACCTTTCCCGATCCGTAGGACTCTGTTACGAACGTATACGACTGCGTTCAGACAATGATAGGACATTCCAGATCATTGAGGATAGTAATCCGACTTTTTCACTCGTCGTGTCGTATCGCTGTCTGATCTTAAACGGGAGCCATAATCGGCACTGTGTGAACCTGGCCTATTAAAGTTGAACAGCTATATAAGCTAGTGTGGACATGTTTACTACTATTCGGCTCCTCTGCTATTCAAACACTGACCTGACTAATATAACATCCCACACAATATTCAATATAGCCAGGTTGGCCCTCAGAGTCAATCATATTGCCAGAACCAAGTAATCTAAACACACATGCGCAGTCTACATACAAGGTGAGACTCTTATGCAGTGAAGTCAGCATTGAAAGATCGTAATGCGATCTAGGCCAAGAGTTAAAGCGTTAAATGTGTTTTGAAATGTTTAACAATGAGGCCAATTGAGTGGGCTGTGTATGGTGTAATTGAATAGCGCGATGATGTATGGAGCAGTGCTGTATATTGAATCTCATATAAACCGATATCATAAACCGACAGCGTATGGAGGCCTGCGCCATACCGTGCCCTGGCAGTTCATGAGTTGTACAGGGGCGGTCGGGTAGCCTAGTGGTTAAAGCGTTAGCTCGTCACGCCGAAGACCCGTGTTCCATTCCCGACATGGGTACAATGTGTAAAGCCCATTTCTGGTGTCTCCCGCCGTGATATTGCTGGAATATTGTTAAAAGCGTAAAATCATACTCACTCACTCACTCACTCAACTCAACTCAACTCAACTCAACTCAACTCAACTCAACTCAACTCAACTCAACTCAACTCAACTCAACTCAACTCAACTCAACTCAACTCAACTCACTCACTCACTCACTCACTCACTCACTCACTCACTCACTCACTCACTCAGGAGTTGTACACACACGGGCGTGTTGTTGCGGACCACGGTAGAGGAGGTGTATTGTACTGTATTGAACACGGGGACACGTCTATATTTAATATTGCTGCCTGTCTGAACAGACTCACTCACTCACTCACTCAGGAGTTGTACACACACGGGCGTGCTGTCTAGGATCACGGTAGAGGAGGTGTATTGTATTGTACTGTATTGAACGCGGGGACACGTCTATATTTAATATTGCTGCCTGTCTGAACAGACCTGAAATAAATATCTCCAAAACAGCCCCTGCAAGTTTATGAATTATGTCAAGTCCATATTACTGGGGGGCGATGGGGTAGCCTAGTGGTTAAAGCATTCGCACATGACGTCGAAGAACCGGGGTCGATTCCCAACATGGGTACAATGTGCGTAGCCCATTTCTGGTGTCCCTGCCTTGATGTTGCTGAAAGAGTGCTAAAAGCGGCGTGACAGTATAGCGACCAGTAGAGGTAAGATAGTTAACGCTGAGCGGCACATAACTACGACATGACAGCTGTCGTCCCAGGCTCCCCGTCACATCGTCACCACCGTCGTCACCTTGTGTTCTGACAGCTCGCAACCCTCCACAACAATCATCTTTGTTCTGATAGAACGAGACAAGCATGCGTTACCACTGAAGATCAATTTTAACACCCACGTGGGTGAGAAAACTATTTTAGATAATTGGTATGAAACATGTGTATGAGATTGAATAATTATCCCATAGTGATGACCTAAGTGAGATCATGACGGAATACTTTTCTGATTGAAAGTCATTGATTTTTACTCATGCGTCAGTCGAGCTCCCCTACGTCAATGTCGAAACGTTATGGTTTTAGAGTGTTAATAAAAAGTCTCTTATTATCATCATTGCCTTGATTACCCACAGCTTTGGTGGATGTTGTTGTTTTTTTCGCTTGTCACGCCGAAGGCCCGGGTTCGATTCCCGACATGGGTACAATGTGTGAACCCGTTTTCTGGTGTCCCCCCGCCGTGATATTGCTGGAATATTGCTGAAAAGGCGTTAAACCATACTCACTCACTCTAACCCAGATCCTCACGGGGTTGAGGTGAGGTGAGATGAGGTGAAATGGGGTTTTAAAGTCGCGTCCAAGATGATTGCACTTATATAGCGACGTGCATGCATGTGTGTGTGTGTGTGGCTGCTTGTACTAGTCCGGACTGATGCTGACTTATAGTGCTAGCTCACCGAGATACCATACCGCAGTTTAACATGAATACCCCACTCAGACACAGTATGCTCACTCCGAGCCGACCAGTCCTTGTTTTGGCCCCTTAATGCCGAGCGCCAGGCAGGGTAACAACAAGTACCATCTTTCAGCGTCTTTTGGTATGACGCGGTCGGGGATCGAACCCCGGACCTTCCGCTCTCCGGGTGGACGCTCTACCACTAGACCACGGAGGCGGTCTTCCCACAGGCGACTTACATATAATATTAACACAGCTCAGGACAGGAACTAGGTGAAAGCAAACATTATGGGATTTGTAATGCATCATGTGGCGGTACAGTGACTGAAATATGAAAAACACTCTTTTAAATTACCATAATAGGTTTGCGTTGGCGGGTTTGCTCAGCAGGTTTGCTCAGCAGGTTAAACCGGTTATCGCAAGTGATGTACACTTTTCATGGATCACTGACACCGGGTGGCGTAAAACCTTCATAACGGAGGTGTGATATTACCAGTTTATTGACGAGGAGGAGTTCTTATGAATACTCTATTGTGATTGCTGGACAACTACTCTTCAGTTGAAGCGAATATGTCATAACATTTTCAAACATATAACGAATAACACTCTGTTACATTTTATATATTTTCTGATTTTTATTTCTTGGCTCGGCTGTCTAAACTACTGGTATTCCGACTTAAATATTCTCCAATACTGTCATCCTGAAGACTGTTTCTCTGGCTACTGTTATTCTGAATTATGTTCTGTATTTGTTCGCCCCGATTATGTTTCTAGGTTTGTCAGTACCATACCCGTGCTCGTGGGTTTCACCGAAGTGGTTAACGCCTGAGACCTGCATCACTTCGGGCTTTCCTCCCACATTAAGCTGACACGCCGCGATATAACTGGAATAATGTTAAAAGCGGCGTTAAACCCAACCCACTCTCTCTCAATAGTGTTATCCTGAAGACGTTTAACCTCTAAGCCGTCCTAATGAACACTGTTATCAATAATACTAGTTCAATACTATCCTCCTTAACACTAATTGTGTAACTGGTACGCTGAACGCTATTACATCGACAGCTCACAAGTTGGTAAAACACGTCCTTTAAGCCCTGTGAAGACAAGCCCTACTTTATTATGTATTTTTATCGTTGCAGAGGACAGGTATATGTTTACATGCCTCTCATGACTGGCAACATATACATGTACAATCCATCAACAGCATCCTTTCAGGACAACGTTGTTTTACACGCGTGCATGTCGCCACTAATACAGCATAACAAAGTAGACACAATGTATGGATAACAACTTCTTTAATACTGTAAAGGCGACGTTTCGGTATAGATCCTTATACCGTTGTCAAACTTCAAAGTAAAGGCTCCGCGATTTGCTGTGCAGAGTTGCGTCCCTTGGGTACGCCAATAACCTATGATTGTGGGTTCGAATCCCGGTTCGCCCCGATTATGTTTCTAGGTTTGTCAGCACCAGACCAGTGCTCGTGGGTTTCACCGAAGTGGTAAACGTCTGAGACCTGCATCACCTCGGGCTTCCCTCCAACATTAAGCTGACACAACATGATATAACTGGAATACTGTTAAAAGCGGCGTTAAACCAAACTCACTCACTCAAAGTAATGCCTATCAAACAATTAATACAGCATACCCGTATGTTTAACCAACATCTCTTTAAGATGCCATGATGACTATGGCCCTGAGTAGAAATTCAATATGTTTTACCCGGGATGAACACAGTGACTGCTGAGGTTGAAACAACACAGTTTTTCCAGTGAGTTGAACAAGCAATGCTATAGCCTCTTTGTGCGACGCATCGTTGACGGGGATTCGAGCAGAGCGTTCCGCGCCACCAGTGAAACATAGACTGCCCTTCTGTAGAAGGATAAAACATAACGTGCTTGACATGCCTGCAATACCTTGCTGTACGGTGTCCTCACCTGGGATGGTTGCGGAGGCAGCGGAATAATGCAGTAGCTCACCTGTAGCAAGGTCAGGTACGCGGTAAACATGTACACTGAAAATCTTGAAATCAACGCAAGCGTGAATTAAATTCGAAAAATGCGAGTGGTCTTTGCTCTTATGCGAAACGTGCGTTTATTCGAGGCAGTCGCTTTTTTTTTATTCAAGACCATCGTTCAATCGATGTGTGCAGAGAGGTACCTCGGAGAGAGTACGTCAAACTTCTTGTGTATTTAGATTGCAGCTCGGGAAACAGTACGTCGACTTTCTATGTAGACATCGTGTATTTAGAGGAGAGCTCGGGAGTCAGTACGTCGACATTCTATGTAGACACCGTGTATTTAGAGGGCAGCTCGGGAAACAGTACGTCGACATTCTATGTAGACACCGTGTAATTAGAGGGCAGCTCGGGAAACAGTACGTCGACTTTCTATGTAGACACCGTGTAATTAGAGGGCAGCTCGGGAGACAGTACGTCGACTTTCTATGTAGACACCGTGTATTTAGAGGGCAGCTCGGGAGACAGTACGTCGACTTTCTATGTAGACACCGTGTATTTAGAGGGCAGCTCGGGAGACAGTACGTCGACTTTCTATGTAGACATCGTGTATTTAGAGGGCAGCTCGGGAGACAGTACGTCGACTTTCTATGTAGACACCGTGTATTTAGAGGGTAGCTCGGGAGACAGTACGGCTGTCTATGAAGACCACATGCAACACATTACGTCGACTTTGTATGAATACGAAACTGTGTCGATTTTCCGACGAGCCCCTCATTGCATTTAAAACCCCCACGGCCACATAACCCACAGATGCTATTCAATACTCTTATCACACTTTATTGTCCGTATTATTGTCATTATTTAATGAACCTCCCAGTGATAATCCTTCAACTGTGCAGACCAATGTTGTAAACACAGGCCATCTGTGTCACTGTGGACCATCCTTCCACGGCAACACGACGTTATATAAACTCGTAAACAGAAACATTAACACAATATAAGTCTATGTTACACAGTATGATGTTATTGTGTGTACATGTTGTTTGGGCTGTAGTTGCTGTGATATAACTGTGGTTGTTTGTGTACCTGTATGGGAGTGTCCCGTTAACCCAGTAGACAGGGCAGTGAAAGCAGGATTTATGTCCTGTACATGTTACATCTGACACAATCATTGCACAGCGACAGACACTGGTTGATATATAATAAGTAATAAAAAACATATATCCTCCTCCTTCAACCTCCCCCCCCCCCCCTCTCCCCTTCTCTTGTTTTCGTCCCCCCCCCCCCTTTCACGTCTCTTTTTCACGTCTCTGGGGCGGTCGGGTAGCCTAGTGGTTAAAGCCTTCGCTCGTCACGCCGAAGACCCGGGTTCGATTCCCGACATGGGTACAATGTGTGAAGCCCATTTCTGGTGTCCCCCGCCGTGATATTGCTGGAATATTGCTAAAAGCGGCGTAAAACCATACTCACTCACTCACTCACTTTCACGTCTCTCTCTCTCTCTCTCTCTCTCTCTCTCTTTCACTCCCTCCCCCTCTCTCCACTCTGTGTATTTCTATTTCTCTCTCTATCCTCCTTCTCTTCTCTCAATCATGCTGGTTTCACATCTCATAGTGAAAGTGATGTATTGCCTTAATCAACAAATCCGTGAACATCAGGGTTAGAATAGGTATGCAGCAAACCATGCTTGTCGTAAGAGGCGACTAACGGGATCGGGTGGTCAGGCTTGTTGACTTGGTTGATACATGTAAGCGTATCCCAATTGTGTTGACCGATGCTCATGATGTCAATCATTGGATTTTCTGGTCCAGACTTGATTATTTACAGGCCGCCGTCATACAGCAGGAATATTGCTGAGTGCGGCGTTAACAAACAAACAAACAAACAGACAAACAAACAGACAAACAAACAAACAATGATCAACAGAGGCTTGATCAGCTGTCAGTGAGTATCCCGGCACAACAACGGCAACCAGCCAGGACATAGCTTGTGTTGCAGGTTACAATGCTATACAATACGTAGTCAAGAGTGTCGTGTTATTGTACAGATCTGTTTACTTAGTGTAGTGTAGCTCACGTATAAGAAGAGACGAGTTTTTGTTAACATGGGGAACATTAATTGTTAGGGACAGTCATATTTCAGTATTATCAGATCCGGCGTTTGCTTGACGGTCTGTTGGTTTCGTTAGGAGGCCATTAATATTGTGTTTGAAACCAGGTCCTAGAGTGACTGTGCCGCTTTTATTTGTGAGCAACGGGGTTTTTAAGATCTTCACAGATAAAACGAACTTGTGATGTATCGTCCATAAATTATCAGTGTATATGCAGCCCGTGACACATCAAGGCTGGCGTGTGCTGTATCTACCTCTATGTTAGGAACAACTCACTTGGAGTGAGTGAGTGAGTATGGTTTTTACGCCGCTTTTAGCAATATTCCAGCAATATCACGGCGGGGGACACCAGAAATGAGCTTCACACATTGTACCCATGTCGGGAATCGAACCCGGGTCTTCGACGTGACGAGCGAACGCTTTAACCACTAGGCTACCCGACCTCCCCAACTCACTGGGAACAATCTCCTGCCGTTGTCCCAGCAAATGTGATTCAAGTCAATCAACGCACTTGGTTACTCTGCTAACTGTATGACGCGTGTCCATCAGTTCATTACGGCACAATTACACCGAAACAGTGCCTCAGTTTCACACCAGGGACTTAGACCGGACATAGGCCAAAGACAAGACGTCTAGGCAAAAGAAAATATACACTTGAAAATTGGATATGATATAAAAATTACTAACGTTATACTAGGCTGAAAAGAGTTGCCGAAACACAGCCTTAAGGTCCAAAACATAAGCATAATATCCGTATCAAATATCACGATCGAAAACCATTTCTTGTTTGTTTCAATTTTAGCAACAATCAAACACGGGTGTATACCGGCAGTTTATATAGAATCTCTTGAGGGCGTTGTTTCGTTATTTATTTCGAACTTTCAAACAATATATAACAATATAAAGTAGTGGTAGTGGTGGTGGTGGAAGCGGTAAGGGTAGAGGTTGTGGTTGTAGTTGTAGTTGTAGTTGTGGTTGTGGTAGTGGTAGTGGCGGTGTTAGTGGTAGTGGTAGTGGCGGTGGTAGTGGTAGTGGAAGTTGTAGTTGTAGTTGTAGTTGTGGTGGTGGTGGTGGTGGTGGTAGTGGTTGTGGTTGTGGTTGTGTTTGTAGTAGTGGAGGTTGTGGTAGTGGTAGTGGTGGTGGTAGTGGTGGTGGTAGTGGTAGTGGTAGTGGTGGTGGTAGTGGTGGTGGTTGTGGTAGTGGTAGTGGTGGTGGTTGTGGTAGTGGTGGTTGTAGTGGTTGTGGTACTGGTAGTGGTAGTGGTAGTGGTTGTTGTGGTGGTTGTGGTTGTGGTCGTGGTAGTGGTGGTGGTGGAAGTGACGATGGTTGCGGTAGTGGTAGTGGTAGTGGTAGTCTTAGTGGTGGTGGTGGTGGTGGTGGTGGTAGTTGTGGTGGTGAAAGTGGTGGTGGTGGTAGTGGTAGTGGTAGTCTTAGTGGTGGTGGTGGTGGTAGTTGTGGTGGTGAAAGTGGTGGTGGTGGTAATGGTAGTGGTAGTCTTAGTGGTGGTGGTGGTGGTGGTTGTGGTGGTGAAAGTGGTGGTGGTGGTAGTGGTAGTCTTAGTGGTTGTGGTGGTGGTTGTGGTGGTGGAAGTGGTTGTGGTAGTCTTAGTGGGTGTGGTGGTGGAAGTGGTGGTAGTGGTTGTGATAGTGGTGGCTGTAGTGGTAGTGGTGGAAGTGGTGGTGGTAGTGGTTGAGTTAGTGGTAGCTGTAGTGGTAGTGGTGGTGGTGAAAGTGGTGGTGGTGGTGGTTGTGGTGGTGGAAGTGGTGGTGGAAGTGGTAGTAGTGGAGGTGGTGGTAGTGGTGGTGGTTGTGGTGGTGGAAGTTGTAGTGATAGTTTCAGTTGTAATTGGACTCCAGCATTACTGATAACGTGGCACTTCTGGTTGTAGCAGTAGTGGTGGTATTGGCTGTGACAGTGGGCGTAGTTGTATCGGTGTGGTATTACGGTGTTGTGACGTGCAGGTAGTAGCAGCAGCAATAACACTGATTGCAGTAGCATCAGGTATATACAACATCCTGTGGTCGAACAAAGCATGTGTGCAGTGGCTCTGATCACAGTGCATCAAACATATTTCATACATCTTCCATAATTGCACCTGGCTGTCACATCAAGCGAGTTGGCCGAGCGTTATGACGGCAGGTGGGCGTTTATTATCCAACACACATGTCCGATGGTATCGTGAAACCCTAGACTTGCACAAGTCTCTAAGACATTAATTATTACTTTAAATCAGTTCGTGATTATGTAAATAATAAGAACAAGTCTCCCTATCAGAGACCTGTACTGTCCACATATCTAGACTTGCCTATTAGGAGCATAGAATTACTACACATCCCTGGATTTTTCTTTTAGTACAGACTTGGAGCAAGGCTACGTGAAACCCATGCCTGCTATTACCGACATATGACATGGTGACACATGATATAAGTCACGCCGCCATACTGGGGTATCATGTAGCAGATTATAGTGGATGACTCGGAGCCTTGAATCAATACTCACCTCAACATCCAGTACTTTACGAGGGCTGTGTAGTCACTCAATTATAGCTATAACAATACCAGTCTGTACCCTTTTATTTTCGCAGAGATGTCTTATGAATATGAAAAGGGTGCTCTTCGGTTGTCGCTTATGTTTTATCATGTATGAAGTATCAAACAAACACCGTTTTGTGCATCTGAATTTCCGTTAGCTGTCTATAATGTTAAAATTCATGTCGGCCATATTGTATTTGGTGGCCATCTTTAAAAACCTACTTTAGCCAAATATTCATAATTGTATCCATATTATTGTATAACTAGTGTGATACATTTGGGAACAAGTATATTCATCATAACATTTCTCTATTTGAGGAAATGTTGAAAATTTAGGGAATGTAGTTGAATTATGGAATTTATCGCGGCTTTTTGCATAGAAATAGTTGAGATTGATGAGTATTGATGGCGTAGGATAACATGTGAAGTTTGACATTGTCATTTCAATAAATAGCCGTTTTATGTTGATAAATAACTGAAAATTGTGAATTGTGGGCATTCATTAAGGCAACCAAGTATATAAAATGGATCAATTTGAAAGAGATATACCATGATATCAAATATGAGAAAGATATGTGAACAACTAAATGCCTAATGTTTACACATGTCCCAAAATAAAGAAAAATTTGGCGGCCATCTTGGATTTGGCGGCCATGTTGAAAAATATTGGATGGCCCTATAGCTTGTTTGTACTGTGATGAAACTCCTGTGTACCAAATGTCATGCATTTTGTAGACACGAGCGAACACTCCATCTCTGTGCTAACTTATCAACCGATGACTAGGTTACACTTCTGACAGTTTTCATCCCTTGGGTAAAGTTTTGTCAAATCGTCATTAAACTCGAACGTTTATCAATATTTGTCTTACAAACATGAAATCACGCTCTACGCAATAAAAAAACAAACAAACCCAAAATCTTGTATTTAGTTTAGAGCATTGTTTCCCAGTCAACGGGCAAATTCTACTGTCAGAATCGATACTGAAATAACATGTACGTTTTCTTCTTTCAGGACATCGCCAACAACCCTGTGTTTATACTGAATGAGGCACGCCGCCATGACCTTGACCAAGGTTACTTGGGTATGTATCAAACCCCACCCCCTGCAGTACACTTGACCTGACCGTGAACCCTATATAGACCCGGTGCAGAATAGGTCTCCAGCAACCTATCGCCTATCGTAAGGCTCGAGTAAATTTGATCGGGTGGTCAAGCTCAGTGGCTTGTCCGACGGCTTGAGGCGTTCCACATGTTTTCTGGCACTGGTCTGCTTGGCAAAGACTGGATTGTTCTGTAGGCCGCTGTGCTATGCTTTGTTTGTAGTTTAAACTAGCACTCGCCAATCTTCCAGCTATAGAACTGTGGTAAGTAAATGATAGAGACTGAACCAGACAATCCACTGATTGACACCTTGAAAGTTCGATCTTCGCAATTGGGATGCGATGAAATGCATCAACCAAGTCAGCAAACCTGACCGCCTGATCCCGTTGGTCGCCTCTTACGACAAGCATAGTCGCTTTTAATGGCGAGCATGGGTTTCTGTGACATAGTTGCAATATTGCTGTAACAGTTTGTTTGTTTGCTTGTTTGTTGTTTAACGCCACACTCAGCAATATTCCAGCTACATGACGGCGGTCTATACACAAACGACTATGGGCCAGAAAATCCAGTGATTGACGTCATGAGTATCGATTTACCCATTTGGGATGACATGCATCAACCAAGACACAGAGCCTGACCAAACGGTCCCGTTAGTCACCTCCTATGACAAGCATAGTCGCCTTTAAGGCAAGCATCTAACATTCCTGACCGCAGCGTAACAAACAAACAAACAAACAAACAAACTTGACCGTGAGTAGAGGGACACTGCCAATGGAGACATGTATCATACCTCGGGTTTAGGGGCGAAATGATCGATTATGTTCTCTTTAGTTTCCCTCTACGGATATTATTGAATAAACCCGAACTATTGTTTGTTTTACAAAAACACCTTTTTATGTCGGAAATTGATGTGTTATCATACCTATATTTGTTCAGTTGTTTACTCACTGATTAAGCAGCTTATCTGTTTGTAAGGATATTTCGCATTTCGTGAATTGTCCTTCAGTATCATACTGTATTTCCATGTCATGAAGGTAACTGCTGGTTCGTGGCTGGAGCAGCCATCTTGGCGACCTCGCACCGGAAGCAGCTGGAGAGAGTAGTACCACGTGACCAGGGCTTCGGGAATGACTATGCTGGTGAGTGAAATCAATTCTGTTCTCCTACCGTTCGTCCAACAGTGACGTTACTTATTTGTGGTACCTGTAGTCGTGCAATCACATTTTGACAATTGCCATACCTGTCCTCGTTCTATCACATTGTTACAATTGTCATATCTGTCCTCGTGCAATCACATTGTTACAACTGCCATACCTGTCGTCATTCAATCACATTGTTACAACTGCCATACCTGTCCTCATGCAAACACATTGTTATATTTGTCATACCTGTCCTCGTGCAATCACATTGTTACAACTGCCATACCTGTCGTCATTCAATCACATTGTTACAACTGCCATACCTGTCCTCGTGCAATCACATTGTTACAACTGCCATACCTGCCGTCATTCAATCACAGCGTTCAATCATATTTGTCTGTCATATTATAGGGATCTTCCACTTCTATTTCTGGTGGTACGGAGAGTACGAGGAGGTCATCATCGACGACTACCTCCCCACAGACGGCTACAGGCTCATCTTCTGCCACAACAGGGAACGCACCAACGAGTTCTGGTCCGCCCTACTGGAGAAGGCATACGCCAAGTAAGTCAACTCCTGAACATGTCATCCTTCAGATTCTGACACCAGAGGGACACTGTGGTAGGCAAGTGGTTAAAATGTTCAATGTTTAAAGCCCCCTGTAATGATATTGCTTCAATGTTGCTAGAAGCGGTGTAAAACTACTCACTAGACTATTACCAGACAGGGTAGGTGTGTGAGTGAGTAAATGCTGTTTTACGGCGCAATATACCAACCATATCGCCGCTGCCTGTAAATAATTGAGTCTGGGCTAGCAAACCAATAATTGGAAACATAAGCATCGCTCCACGACATCAGGACACGTAGCCAGGTACTGGGCCTGAACGATATCTTCCTTTCAAAGCTAATCTGATTACATTTGTTGGGTACTTGGGTGAATGAGTGGTAAACGCAGTACCGTACACAGTCAGTCAGTCAGTCAGTCAATCACATAACGCAAATATTTATGTTCCTTGGGCTTTCCGGAATCCATGGTTCAAATCCCAAATTAAACCTGATTATGATTCATTGTTTGTCAGCACCAAACTCGTGGTGATGGTACTTGTTGTTACCCTGGCGCTCGGCATAAAGGGGCTAAAACAAGGACTGGTCGGCTCGGAGTCAGTATACTGTGTCTGATGGGTATTCATGTTAAAATGCGTCATGGTATCTCAGTTGGCTAGCACCATAACTCGGCATCAGTCCGGACTAGTACAAGCAGCCACACACACACACACACACACACACACACACACACACACACACACACACACACACACACACACACACACACACACACACACACACACACACACGTTGGATTTACGACACGCTGTGTGTTGTCAGACTCAGGGGAAGCTATGAGGCTCTGGACGGAGGGAAGCTGCAGGACTCACTGGTGGATTTTACCGGAGGAATATCGGAGGCCATCGACATCCGGGACAAGGCGAAAATAGCGAAGAATATATACGAGATGCTGTACAACTCCTTCAAGATGAACTCGATGATTGGAGGAAGCATATTCGTAAGTTTTAATTTGAATTGTGATTTTTTTCAATTGCACAGTGATGCTCCTCCGATTCGTCTATTTCAGTTATTGTCATAAACTTGAATAAGGGCACGATTTTAATGTTTACGTGCATCAGCATTATTCTCCTCCTCCTTCTCAATCTCTTCCTCCTTCTCCTCCATCTCAATCTCCTCACTTCCCTTTTCAATCTCCTCCTTCTCTCCTCCTTCTCAATCTCCTCCTTCTAGTCCATTCTCCTATTCTTTCTCCTCCTTCTCTCCTTCTCAATCTCCTCCTCCTCTCCTCCTTCTCATCTCCTCATTCTTCTTCTCATCCTCCTCCTTTTCAATATCCTCCTCCCCTTCCTCCCCTTCTCAATCTCCTCATTCTTCTTCTCATCCTCCTCTTTTTCAATATCCTCCTCCTCTTCCCCTCCTTCTCAATCTCCTCCTTCTCTTCTTCTTCCCCTTCTCAATTTCCTCCTTCTTCTATTTCTCCTCCTTCTCAATCTCTTCCACTCTTCCCCTTCTTAATCTCCTCATTCTTCTTCTCCTCCTCGTTTTCAATATCCTCCTCATTTTCCTCCTTCTCCTCTTCTTCCTCCTCCTCCTTCTCCTCAAACTTCTCAATCCCCTCCTTCTCCTACATCTCCTCCACTTATCTACCTTCCCCCAAATCCTCCTTCTCTCCTCCTCCTTCTCCTCCTTCTCAATATCCTCCTCCTCTTTCTTCCCCTCCTTCTCTTCCGTCTCAATCTCCTCCTCCTCCACCTCCTGCTCCTCCTCAATCTCCTTCTAAATCTCCTCCTTTTCCTTCTCCTCCTTCCCAATTTAATCCTCCTCTCTTCTCCTTCTCTCCTCCCCAATCTAATTCTTCTCTCCTCCTTCTTAATCTCCTCCTCCCCTTCTCAATATCCTCCTCCTTCTCCTCCCTTCTCCTCCTCAATATCCTCCACCTCCTTCTCCTCCTCAATCTCCTCCACTCCTCCTTCTTAATCTCTGCTCATTCTCAATCTCCTCCTTCTTTCTAATTTTATTCTCCTCCTCTTCTTCCTCCTCTCCTCCTCCTCCTCATTCTCCTTCTCAATCTTCTCCTACTCCTTCCCAATATCCTCCTTATCTCCTCCTGCTCTTTCATCTTCCCCTCCTTCTTCTGAATCTCCACTCCTCCTCCTCCTCCACTCCTCCTCCTTCTCCTCAATCTCCCTCTCAATCCCCTCTTTCTTCAAATCCTCCTTCTCAATCTCCTCATTCTTAATCTCCTCTTCCTCCTTCTCCGTCTCCTCGTCCTTCTCAATCTCCTCCTCCTTCTTCTCCTTCTCCTCCTCCTTCTGCTCCTCCTCCTCCTCATCATCATCATGTTATTTTTTGTACCATCATCATCCCAATCATCGTTCTCTTCCCTGTTATATCCCCTTATTTATTGAGACTGATTTATTGGTCTCGTCGATAGAGCCCTTGATGGGAAGGTGGTTGTTCGATCCCCTGGACGCGTCATGCCAAAATACGTAAAAAGATGGTACATGTTGGCGTTGTCATCAAGCGGATACAACAAGGACTGGTCGGATCGGATTCTGAGTTGCGCAGTTTGCTGTAAAGAGTTGCATCCCTTCGATGTGCCAGAACACTATGTCCGTGGGTTCGAGACCTGCCTTATTAATGAGTTTCAGTTTGTCAGTGCCATTCCGGTGCTCATTGGTTTCACAAATGTGTAAACGTTTAAGGTCGGCATCACTTTCTTCCTATATCAGGCTGACACGGGGCGGTGGTTAAAGCGTTCGCTCGTCACGCCGAATACCCGGGTTCGATTCCCGACATGGGTACAATGTGTGAAGCCCATTTCTGGTGTCCCACGCCGTGATATTGCTGGAATATAGCTAAAAGCGGCGTAAAACCATACTCACTCACTCAGGCTGACACGCCGTGATATAACTGAATACTGACACGAGATTGAACTAAATACTGACACGCCCTGATAAAACTGAAATACTGACATGCCCTGATATAACTGAAATACTGACACGTCGTTTTATAACTGAAATACTGACACGCCCTGATATAACTGAAATTAACTGAAATACTGACACGCCCTGATATAACTGAAATACTGACTCGCCCTGATATAACTGAAATACTGTCACGCCCTGATATAACTGAAATACTGTCACGCCCTGATATAACTGAAATACTGTCACGCCCTGATATAACTGAAATACTGTCACGCCCTGATATAACTGAAATACTATCACGCCCTGATATAACTGAAATACTGACACGCCCTGATATAACTGAAATACTGACACGTCGTAATATAACTGAAATACTGTCCAGAACGATGTTGTAGCCAACTCATTCACTCTAATCTGAACACACTTTTTGTTGAATTATATCGATGTCATGGTACAATCAATTATGTTTAATAAATGACTGAATGCTTGTTTCAATTTCAGACTCACACTATGCCAATAGGGGTGATTCTTTACCGTGTTTGTTGTAAGAACTCCTGATAATGCAGAATTACAATATTTCACAATAGTAGTTAGGTTATCCAACATTGAAGATTAATTCTGTGTTTACACAATGTCAGTATCATATATTCACATAATTCACACATCTCTCGTGAAAACAAATTTATAAATACTTTAAGTTTCGTTGGAGTCTTAGGTGGTCCGAATCCAAATGTTTTAGCATCGTAATTTAAAAACCTTTACAATGCGACCTCTGCATATGATTAATAATATGCTTGTGATGATCTTTGCTTGACGTATTAGCACCAGTGCAACACGATCATGTACAACACACAAATCTACATTTATGTTAATCTTTGTTTTTAAGAATTATTAATGTGATTTCAAAGAACAATTATTCATTGACGGATCATGTTTGAATATCCACCAACGACTCTCTCTTGGTCTTTAATCAGGAATTATTATCTATATATACGAGACTGGGGCAGCCTCAAACATATATCGGATTTCTTTTTATTGATTAGAGTAATTTGTAGAAATAAAACAAACAGAACACCTGGCCACGTGGCCCAAATTATGAATTGTGACAAGTGTTTTTGTATTCTTGTGCCGTCTTCGATACTTTCTGAAAATCTCCGCTATTCTCGCTTTTCTGCCACTGCCTATTTAGAAGTGTTCTTAAAATACAGATGATTCTGTAAAACATATGCCATGAAATACTATTTCTAGAACCTCAGCTATTCGGCTAGGGCCCACTTGCATAAAGCAGTCTCAGTGCTAAGATGATCGTAACTCCCATACCTTGTGCGTGCGTAAGAACCAAATACAGAGCATTCATTTCTTTCGGCTAACCTCGACCCTTTCCGTTACCGCAAAGAAGACAATATCACCGGAAATAGCCAATCGTCTTCAGATAGCCATTCGTCACCACTCGCCCCTTTCCGTAGCCTGCAAGAAGACTCGTCCCCCTATCGATGATTGTTATGTGCGAAAATACGACAAACCAATCAGAATGCGCGTATGATTTCAAGTTCTTCGTATAAGAATCCCTCAGAAATATTTTTTTATTTTACAAATGTCTTGCATCTAAAAATATACCCAAGACACAGTTAAATGTGTTCAATCATACTGTATAATTCCAAATGTCTCGATGTGCTTTAAATTGTATCTGAAATATATATAATATATGGGGAAATAAATGTGAACCATTACGCAACGAGTTGACAATTGTTTTAGGTATGCCCGTCTGCGCTAAGACGGAACCCGGTCGCAAAAATGGCCATGAGAGGGGCACGAGTCGCTATTCGGCTTGTCCCGGAATAACACGAGTTGGGTCACGAATGTTCAGATAGCATCCAATTTTTCAGCTCTGTGACGTCATAAAACTGACGTCTCTGTGACGTCATAATACTGCTGTCGGGGATCCTGGCTGACGATTTCAGTCACTGGTCCGCTATGCAGTACATTTCAATGCGATGTTGCGGCACGGATGCTACCAGCTTGCTTGATGAGGCAACTGTTTGTTCACGGTTCCAGCATCTGTAACGTCGCATTGGAAACATATCAAAACTCATTGACACTACAGTGAGTGAGTGAGTGAGTGAGTTGTGTTTAACGCCGCTTTTAACAGTATTCCAGTTATATCACGGTGTGTAAGCTTAATGTGGGAGGAAAGCCCGAAGTGATGCAGGTCTCAGACGTTTACCACTTCAGTGAAACCCACGAGCACGGGTATAGTGCTGACAAACCTAGAAACATCATCGGGTCGAACCGGGATTCGAACCCACAATCATAGGTTTCTGGCGTACCCAAGGGACGCAACTCTGCACAGGGAATCGCGGCGCCTTAGACGACTGGGCCACCCGTGCCCCCCATTGACTCTACAGATTGTAACCTACCAATTAACGATAATATATAGCATCCACTCACGTCACACCTCAGTCAGTACCGCGACACTACCGGTTCGGTATGTACCGATACTTAATAATCTCTCCTCTTCTATTCGGCTCTTTTTTTGTCAATTTAAGCCGTAACTGATTTACATTTTGCTATTGTCTATATTTTCCATTTCTTATTCTTCTGGTAAGTCAAATATAATTTAAAATATAGTGTGATTTATTTTTCTGTTCGTGTCAAGGTTGTTGTTTTATTCTATTTGATAATTTATATATTGGATGCATCACATGTGTGTGTGTGTGTGTGTGTGTGTGTGTGTGTGTGTGTGTGTGTGTGTGTGTGTGTGTGTGCTGTCTTCTCCCCTTGCTTCTTACATCATGGATACACTGCATCCTTGACACGAGCTCTTCAGTGCGTATATATAGCACTCTGATTTGTTTTGTCCTATAGTCTTCGAACATGTGTTTGGCCAGCTTAATCCGCAGTAATCTCTTTTAGATGTGAAAATACGGTATAGTTAGTTTCTGTCGAAGAGATAAGAATCTTATTTCTCCAATTGTAAGTTATTACAATTACTTTGCCCTGAACAATAATATGTATTAATGTTACTATAGAAGGCTATTGGATTGAAAGGCTTTTCTACAGCTATTTTCTTCCAACTGACTACCCTCGTCTGGAGGTACATGCGTGCCGTTATTCACAAAGTAATACCAGCTGTCACTAAGGATCAGACATCCAGATGGTTTGGATGGTTGTTGTTTAACACCGGACTATATGACGGCTGTCTGTAGATAATCGAGTCTGGACCAGACAATCCAGCGATTGATAATGAGCATCGATCCTCGCAATTGGGATACGATGACATACATCAACCAAGTCAGCGAACCTGATCCCCCGATCCCGTTAGTCGCCTCTCAGTAACAGTACACGTTCATAGTAGGTAGCATGTTTCTGTCGTACAAGCGGAGCTGCCCTTGGTTCATTGGTGTCGTCTTTTTTCCAGCGTCCACCCAATGCAACAACCCCGGAGGTGCGCCTGTACAACGGTCTATACATGGGTCACGCGTACAGTATAACAGGGTTCACGCAGGTGCGTACAGTAGACAGGGTTCACACAGGTGCGTACAGTAGAACAGGGTTCACACAGGTGGGTACACTAGAACAGGGTTCGTGCAGTTGCGTACAGTATAACAGGGTTCACGCAGGTGCGTACAGTAGAACAGGGTTTACGCAAGTGCGTAGACTACAATAGGGTTCACGTAGGTGCGTACAGTAGAACAGGGTTCACGCAGGTGCGTAGACTACAACAGGGTTCGCGCAGTTGCGTACAGTATAACAGGGTTCACGTAGGTGCGTACAGTAGAACAGGCTTTACGCAGGTGCGTACAGTAGACAGGGTTTACAGACGTTCGTACAATAGAACAGGGTTTAGGCAGGTGCGTACAGTAGAACAGGGTTCACGCACGTGCGTACAGAAGAACAGGGTTTAGGCAGGTGCGTACAGTAGAACAGTGTTAACGTAGGTGCGTACAGTAGAACAGGGTATACGCAGGTGCGTACAGTAGAACATGGTTTACGCAGGTGCGTACAGTAGAACAGGGTATGCGCAGGTGCGTACAGTAGAACAGGGATCACGCAGGTGCGTGCAGTAGAACAGGGTATACGGAGGTTCGTACAGTAGTACAGGGTTTACGCAGGTGCGTGCAGTAGAACAGGGTTTACGCAGGTGCGTACAGTAGAACAGGGTATACGCAGGTGCGTACAGTAGAACATGGTTTACGCAGGTGCGTACAGTAGAACATGGTTTACGCAGGTGCGTACAGTAGAACAGGGTTTACGCAGATGAGTATGGTAAAACAGTTCTGACAGATTCGTACAGTAGTACATAGTTTACGCAGGTGAGTACAGAATTACAAGATTCACGTTCCATATTTCTATCTTGAGGCATGGACCGGTGAATAGAGGACATGGTTCCACAACTTGGTGTGCACGTTGAGTCGCGACACTAACCCCGCAGGTTCAACTGATTGGGGTTTGAAGTCTACATTCGTCCTTATTATGAACCTCGTATGAATTCACCAGTGATCCTCGAATGGGTCTATGTTTGTTTGTTTGTTTGTTTGTTGTTTAACGCCGCACGCAGCAATATTCCAGCTATATGACGGCGGTCTGTAAATAAGCGAGTCTGGACCAGACAATCCAGTGATTGATATCATGAGCATCGATCCACGCAGTTGGGACCGATGACATGCATCAACCAAGTCAGCGAGCCTGACCACACGATCCGTTAGTCGCCTTTTACGACAAGCATATTGTCGCCTTTTACGGCAAGCATGGGTTGCTGAAGACCTATTCTACCCCGGATCTTCACGGGTCGAATGGTTCTATGAGCTGCGGCACTTTTAATGTTTCTATTTTGCACCTTGTGAAATAATGAAAACGTTTCAGCACAATAACCTAACCCACTCACTGAATCGGGCCTTTGCTCTACGTTTCTCTTCCAGTTATCCTTTAAAGGTCGTGTTTGTCGCCTGGTCAGGCTCCGGAACCCCTGGGGAAGGAAAGAATGGAATGGATCTTGGTCAGACAAGTAGGTAGATATATAGAACGTCATCCACGTGATCAGGCAGGTAGGTCGACACACAGATCACAAACCACGTGGACATACAGGTTAGTCGACATACAGAACGTTATCCATGTGATCAGACAGGGAGGCCGACATGCAGAACGTCATCCACGTGGACATGCGGGTAAGTCGACATACAGACCGTCATCCACGTGATCAGACAGGGAGGCCGACATACAGAACGTCATCCACGCACGTGATCAGACAGGTAGGCCAACATACAGAACGTCATCCACGTGATCAAACAGGAAGGCCAACATACAGAACGTCATCCACGTGATCTGATAGGGAGGCCGACATACAGAACGTCATCCACGTGATCAGACAGGTAGGCCAACATACAGAACGTCATCCACGTGATCTGATAGGGAGGCCGACATACAGAACGTCATCCACGTGATCAGACAGGTAGGCCAACATACAGAACGTCATCTACGTGATCTGATAGGGAGGCCGACATACAGAACGTCATCCACGCACGTGATCAGACAGGGAGGCCAACATACAGAACGTTATGGTATGGTAGTTAGGATCACTTAAGCGCTAAGATTGCTTTGTACAACGGCACCCAGGTGGTCAGAAAGAGAGGAATAAAAGTTAATTCATCTGACCATCGGTCAGAGGTTTTGTATTTGCTTGTGTTTTCTCAGATCAGGTTCGTATGAACAGCCTGCGGACATTAGACGTTCAGACGATGAACCAGGATGAGTTTGGGAAGGATTATATATTCAAATATGCTTTGATTGTTTCAGGACTATAGTGGCATCAACGCTTGTGATATTAACACGGCAGATGAACACTAATACATGACGTTCTCGTTCGTTATACCAGGTCTCGGGAAATCGCGTCTGTATCCGAGGAAATCAAGAATGATCTTCGTTTCCGGGCAAGGGACGATGGCGAATTCTGGTACGTACGAGTAGTCTCCCTTTATAAAAAAAACCTGCGCCCCGGCTCATTGTTACAAACGCATAAAAGAAAGTAGCAGCTAGCAAAACAAATACATAAACAAATATAATGAAATGTTCCCATGCAGTAATCCTGCTAGCGGGGCGGTCGGGGAGCCTAGTGGTTAAAGCGTTCGCTCGTCACGCCGAAGACCCGGGTTCGATTCCCGACATGGGTACAATGTGTGAAGCCCATTTCGGGTGTCCCCCGCCGTGATATTGCTGGTATATTGCTAAAAGCGGCGTAAAACCATACTCACTCACTCACTCTTGCTAGCGAAATTCAATATTCAATGTCTTCGGGGGCGTTGTGGTAACCTAGTGTGGTAGATTCTGGGGTATTGCTAAACGCTTCAGCTTCCAACCATCCTCCCTCACCAAAATCCACCCTACCAACCCGCCGTGATATAACTGGAACTGCTGACTGCAACACCATGTCCTCTCTGCACACCACGCACCGCGGTCGATCTGTCCCTAGCATCACAACCTGCATGCACTCGTCAGTTACCACCTTCTATGTTTCAGGATTTCTATAGAGGATTTCCTTGCCAACTTTGACGAGATCCAGCTCTGTCATCTGCAGCCTGATGCTCTCACTGACGAGGTCGCCATAGACGAAGTGAGTTGAGTGAGTGAGTGAGTTGGGTTTAACGCCGCTTTTAGCAGTATTACAGTTATATCGCGGCGTGTCAGCTTAATGTGGGAGGAAAGCCTGAAGTGATGCAGGTGTCGGACGTTTACCACTTCGGTGAAACCCACGAGCACGGGTATGGTGCTGACAAACCTAGAAACATAATGGGGGCGAATCGGGATTCGAACCCACAACCATAGGTTTCTGGCGTACCCAAGGGACGCAACTCTGCATAGCGAATTGCGGCGCCTTAGACGACTGGGCCACCCGTGCCCCACGAAGTGAGTTGAACCTTGGTGTGCAGTCCTCATGCATGTATTTATGATGACCACCATGTGTAGGGGGTTCACCTATGCAATGTAAGCTCAACGAGACTACAACAGATAAGTCTGAATCACTTTTACGAGCTCAACGAGACTACCTGAATAAATACTGAATCACCTTTGCTCGTAGCTACACAACATCCATTTCAAAAACACCAAGACATATACTGCCATTGCCTTGACCTCTTTGCCGCCATTGCCTTCACCTCTGTGCCGTCATTGCCTTGTCTTTTGTGCCATCATTAACGGGTTGCTTTCTGAGAGGCTATTGTCTGGATGACCTCTGTGTCGTCATTGCATGGTTGACCTCTGTTCCGCCATTGCCTTGATCTCTGTGCCGTCATTGCCTTGACCTCTGTGCCGCCATTGCCTTGACCTCTGTGCCGCCATTACCCTTGACCTCTGTGCCTCCATTACCCTTGACCTCTGTGCCGCCATTGCCTTGACCCCTGTGCCGCCATTGCCTTGACCTCTGTGCCACCATTAACTGGTTGACTTCTGTGGCACTATTAACGGGTTGCTTTCTGAGAGGCTATTGTCTGGATGACCTCTATGTCGTTATTGCATGGTTGACCTCTGTGCCGCCATTGCCTTGACCTCTGTGCCGTCATTGCCTTGACCTCTGTGCCGCCATTGCCTTGACCTTTGTGCCACCATTAACTGGTTGACTTCTGTGGCACTATCGTCTGGCTGACCTCTGTGCCGCCATTACCTTGACCTCTGTGTTCCAGAACAAGAACCACTGGAACGTGACGTTGTACCATGACTCCTGGATCAGGGGGGTGACTGCCGGAGGGTGTGGCAACCCGCCCAATCAGAGTAAGTACTCTTGATGTCTGTGTCAGTACATTCATTCTCATGATTCATTAAATTATATCCACAGAAACGTGGGCATTCCGGGTTAAAATTGTTCACAAGCACGCCATGCCGGGACTGGCTTGGTGCCTTGGCTGATTGCTCGCATCGTGTATCGTATCCCGACGGCGCAGGGCGTTTCATAATTGTCAATCGTTGGTTTGTCCGGTTAGGAATCGGTTATTTACACACCGCCGTGAAATAACTTGAATATATTTGAGAGCGGTATTCAAGTAACAACAAACAAACAAACAGTTACAGTACAGTACACTCGCAATGTCAACTTTGTTTTCATTGCTGCTACAACTTCTAAATACCATTGTCAGATAGTGTATCATACAACAACATTGACATACCTTCAGATATACCGTATTTCCTCTACATAGAGCATATATTGTCTGTAGATCTGTACTGGAAGAACCCTCAGTTCTTCGTGACTCTCCGTGAGTTTGACGACCGCCTGACGGACAATGACTGCACGCTCATCGTGTCTCTCATGGAGAAGGAGAAGGGAGGGGATGTCTCAAAAACAGCAATAGGATTTGATGTCTACAGGGTACGTATAACATGAGTGACTGAGTGGGAGAGTGAGGCTTTAAACACTGTCTGAGGTGTATCATAGCGCGATGCAGGTCGTAGAGTGAGTGAGTGAGTTGGGTTTAAAGCCGCTTTTAGCGGTTTTACAGTCACATCACGGCGTGTCAGCTTAATGTTAGAGGAAAGCCCGAAGTGATGCAAGTCCAAGACTATGGTGCTGACAAACCTAGAAACAAAATCAGGTCGAACCGGGATTCGAACCCACAATCATAGGTTTCTGACGTGCTCAGGGGACACTCGTGCCCCGCCTCTTCCATTAAACTAAGGAGCTCGGTGTGGTGCGGACGAATCAAGGCAGCTCATCACTCAATGCGTCTTGTGTTTCCTCAGACGACTGGGGACCGCCTCCGTGGTCTAGTGGTAGAGCGTCCGCCCGGAGAGTGGAAGGTCCCGGGTTCGAACCCCGGCCGCGTCATACCAAAAGATGGAACTCCTTGTTACCCTGCCTTGCGCTCGACATTAAGGGGCTAAAACAGGGACTGATAGGCTCGGAGTCCGTTTACTGTGTCTGAGTGGGGTATCTCTCAGTGTGCTAGCACTTTACATCGGCATTAGTCCGGACAAGTACAAGCAGTCACACACACACGTGCATGCACGCACGTCGCTATATAAGTGCAATAACCTTGGACGCGACGTTAAACCCCATTTCACCTCAGTTCAGACGATTGGGTTCCCGTGCCAGTTAAATATGAATATGTTGTCGCAAACAAGTTGCGGTACATGTTGTCGTACCCAGGAGATAACTAATCATTCCCTTAGCGCACCTGCCCAACGCGTGAAGCTTTTTCTTGAGTTGGGGCGGTCGGGTAGCCTAGTGGTTAAAGCGTTCGCTCGTCACGCCGAAGACCCGGGTTCGATTCCCGACATGGGTACAATGTATGAAGCCCATTACTGGTGTCCCCCGCCGTGATATTGCTGGAATATTGCTAAAAGCGGCGTAAAACAATACTCACTCACTCACTCTTCTTGAGTTCCCAAAACTCCAAATAGTTTCTCAGCGTGTTTGGTTCATTTAGTGAGAGGTTGTAGGTTAATCTCTCTTAGAGCTATATATCACAACGAAGAGTATTCAAATAGGCATAACGAAATTTTAAGATTCGAACCCGGATCTACAGCTGACATGGCAACGCCTCAACACGTTATTAAAAGTAACGGTGGTCTTGATTTTTATCATTTTCTTAAAACCCACGAGCGCTGATATGATGCTGTCAAATCTGGGATTATAAGCAAGGCAAATCTGAAATTCACACAATGAGCGCATCCTTACGCGGCCAAGGGGCGCTACTCTGCCTAGAGAATTACGATGTCTCACACACCACTGATGTTCATGTTCGTGTACGGCATTTCTTCCTGGTGATATTCCAGTTAAACCTCCCGGACTTCCGCCCTCTAGACGGACAGAAGGCGCCCCGCAATACTCTCCTCTTGACGAAACGCTCGGGGTCCTTCCAGTATTACCGAGAAGTTTGTCGACGCTTTGAGCTGCCACCCGGGACTTACGTCATAATCCCGAGCACGTTTGAGCCTCACGAGGAGAGGAACTTCCTGCTTCGGCTATTTACGGAAAAGAAGGCAGAAAGCGGGTAGGTTGGAATTACCCTTAGAACTGAAATCCATTGAGTACATAGAGAATACTACACTCATTCTCGTTGGAGACCATTTTTACGAAACGAATGGACATTTTATGGTATCTGACCGAGAGAAAGCGGGGTCAGATACCATAGAAAGTTCACGAGTTCGGCCTTGTAGTTGCAAAATGGATGACATCTCGCGATTGTTTATGAATGAAAAAAGTAGTCCCGGTGTGACAGGGGTCATGGTTATCCAATCAAAACGAATAAAACAGGTCAACCTTGAACGACACACACCTGACGTACGGATTTAGTATCTTACCACCTGTATCTTCAGCACGTGGGTAATAAATGTAAAATATCAACGTTTATGCAGAGATATAGTTCAGCAATTAATCTTAACATAACCCAGCCCGATGTGTATTTATCTGCGTACTGCTACCGTTGATCGATAATTAAGGAGTGTATTCTACCAAGAAAGTGCTCGACTCTGATTGGTCAATCAAAGGTTGCAAATCTCAATGACAAGCTTCTGATTTGGCCGCCTTGGCGAAAACACCCACCACCAACTAATAGTGGTATGAAATTGAATATCGCAGCAATAAATTGACATTATGTGTCAATTACACCTTGTACTCCAGTTAGGAATCGAACCGGGTCGTCAGCGTGATAAACGAACGCATGATCTACGCAACTACCAAGCACTCCTTCTCAGACATAACAAAGCAGTGATATTGGAATATTGATTTAGGGTGAAATATTGATTTAGGGTGAAATATTGATAAGGGTGAAATATTGATTTAGGGTGAAATATTGATTTAGATTTAGAGTGAAATATTGATTTAGGGTGAAATATTGATTTAAGGTGAAATATTGATTCAGGGTGAAATATTGCTTAAGAATGAAATATTGATTTAGATTTAGGGTGAAATATCGATTCGGGGTGAAATATCGATTTAAATGTAGGGTGAAATATTGATTTCGGGAGATTTTATTTTAAATTGATCTTTCATCTTCTTTCAGAATAATGGACGAGGACCCCGGGCCGGCAACTGTAAGATATATTACCTCCATTCCTCCATGTCAATGCCTTTGAAAGCAGAACCAAAGTACATGCGTAGCAAGTGGCATATCTTTGGCGCAATCCGTTAGTCCACCCTGAAGATCCGGGGTAGCAATAGTCTCCAGCAACCTATGCTTGTCGTAGGAGGCGACTAACTGGATCGGGTGGTCAGAATCACTAACTTGGTTGATGCATGTCATCGTTTCCTAGTTGCGATTGATGTTGCGATTCCTCCTCTTATACATATCGACATGACCCGTGAAGATCCGGGTTAGAATAGGTCTAAAGCAGCCCATGCTTGTCGTAAGAGGTGACTAACTGGATCGGGTGGTCAGAATCACTAACTTGGTTGATCCATGTCATCGTTTCCCAGTTTGGATTGATGCTCATGATATCAATCACTGGATTGTCTAATGCGATTACTTACAGGTCGCCGTCATATAAATTGCCGGGCAACAAAAATGCCCTTGCAAACTGGATTTGATAAAAAAAATATCAACAATATTATTTGTTTGTTTCGTTTTAGCTACCATCAAACATTGTTGTGTTCATTGTTTTGGTCGGCAGTTTCGCTGGAATATTGCTGAGTGCGGCGGTACACAAAAAACAAACCAACAAACTAACGACGATGTTATGTGACGTCATGAGCAGTGAATGACGTCATATCACTGTGGTCTCAATGATGCGTCAGTATGACATTATTTACCACTCGAGAACTACGGAGATGCACATGTACAATAGGAACGTTATTACACCAAATCCAAGCATTATGAGTTAGAAAAATATAAAATAACAATAATTTTATTATTGCTGTTCACGCAGCCAGTCCAGCCAGTGGAAGACACTACGGTCGATTTATTTGCTAAATACTCCGGAGAAGATGGGCGGATGGACTCGAAAGAATTGGCTGGCTTCCTGAAGGCAATATCGAAAACAGGTACCTCGCTCTGTTCGTTTTTTTCGGGGGCAGGGTGGCCCACTCGTCTAAGGCGCTCCTCCCACATTAAGCCGACACGCCGTGATATAAATGGAATATTGTTAAAAGCGGCGTTAAGAACCCAACTCACTCACTGTTGGGCTAATTGGTCTCACTCTAGACACCCGTGTACTTGTTGAATGTAATCTTGACGTGGACATGCCGTGTTATTGCGAACAGCATCAGGAAAACTGCATTTAAATTGTGACCAAATTCCATGGCTCCATCCCGTGAAGATCCGGGGTAGAATAGGTCTTCAGCAACCCATGTTTGCCGTAAAAGGCGACTATGATTGTCGACTAACGGGATCGGGTGGTCAGGCTTGCTGATTTGGTTGACACATGTCATCGTATCCAAATGACGTGGATCGATGTTCATGATGTCAATCACTGGATTGTCTGGTCCAGACTCGATTATTTACAGACGGCCATCATATAGCTGGAATATTGCTGAGTGTGGCGTAAAACAACAAACCATCAATCCATGGCTCCGAATCTGACCTTATGATCAAGGTGGCACGATTTCGTTCTACTTTCATATTCGCTATATCCCACCAGCAATATTGAATTGATTTTTTTATGTCGGCATTGAAAAAGATATATGTATCAAAATAGAATTATTTTCATTTCCACTTGGGATAATAATTACGTCGTGCCAAGAATTTGCTAGCCATTGTGGAAGTATATTTCATATAGTAATTTCTTCTTACTTTTCCAGAGTTCACGGACGCGCTAAACTTCAGTAGCGAGGCGTGTCGCAGTCTTGTCAGTATGATGGATGTATCCTTGTGACCTTCGTGGAAGTAGAAGATCACGTGACAACAGTTTCAAGGCTTATTTTCGCAGTTGCATCCCTTAGTCCTCTGATCCGCTGCGGGGGCACTGGGCACAGTCGTCTAAGGCGGCGCGATTCGCTGTGCAAAGTTGCGTCCAATGGGTACGCCAGAAACCTATGATTGTGGGTTCGAATCCCGGTTCACCCTGATTATGTTTCTAGGTTTGTCAGCACCATACCCGTGCTCGTGGGTATCACCGAAGTGGTAAACGTCTAAGACCTGCATCACTTCGGGCTTTCTTCCCACATTAAGCTGTCACGCCGTGATATAACTGGAATACTGTTAAAAGCGGCGTAAAACCCAACTCACTCACTCAGTAATCCGCTGATCTTAGGTGAGGTTAGGTGACATAGGGTTTAACATCGCGTTCAAGATTATTGTACTTAAAAAGCGACGTCGATGTACATGTGCGTGCGTGCGTGCGTGCGTGCGTGTGCGTGTGCGTGTGCGTGTGCTGCTTGTACTAGACGGGACAAAATACCGATTTTATAGTGCTGGCCCACTGATATGTCATACCGCAGTTTAACATGAATGAAAAAACACCGAGCGCCAGGCAGGGTAAGAACAAGTACCTTCTTTTATCGTCTTTTGGTATGGCTCGGCCGGGGATCGAACCAACGACATTCCGCTTTCCGGCGAGCTGCTGTATCCCCTAGACCACGAAGTGGGTCTGCCGACCTTAGCTTTCATCAAATTGATAATATCTTAACCCGGCGTTTGACTTTTCTCCTACGTCACCCAAACGCGCCCCGAAATAACTGAAATATTCTTCAACCCTGAACCCAACTCTCCATTTTAATATACAATCACATTGATAGTCTGTACCCCAACCACCAAAAAACACGTTGTTTCGAATTTCTGATTAAGAGAACAGTAAACTACGCTTATAACGAACTCATAGGGACCACTACTTTTAGTTCGTAGTAACCGTACTTCGTTACAAGCATATATACAACAAATGGCCGGGATTAAAAGTAAGTTCGTTAAAAGCGTGTTCGTTACAAACGGAGTTTACTGCATTTTCATTTGAGTTAACGAGATGCTCCTGTACAACATGGTTTATCATAAACATGTACAACCTTGACAATGGCAGCAAAACCAGACTGGGTTCGTCAACTTTGAAGATGTGAAGAAAATGTGGAAGGAGGTGAAGACGTACTCCGTAAGTTTACCCAGTCTTATAGATTTTGTTCCGTCTTCGAGAAAGCAACTGGAAAACACTGTCACACATGAATATATGTTTTTTGTTTTCCTAAACATTCTGTAAGCAGCATCAACATCGTTATCACGAATAATAGTAAACATGCATACACTAGGGTGACGGTGCAACACATGTCCCCGACACGTGAAGCAGAGGCGACTAACGGGATCGGGTGGTCAGGCTCGCTGACCTGGTTTATGCATGCCATCGTATACCACTTGCGTGTATCGATGCTCACGATGTCAATCACTTGATTGTCTGGTTCAGACTCGGTTATTTACAAACCGCCGTCATACAGCTGGAATATTGCTGAGTGCGGCGTTCGCCTGAGATCGATGTGTTTCCTGCCAAGGCATTGATTCAATTCTATAGAAGACAGCCTCAAACCCAACTCACTCGCTCACTCTGACGGTTCACTAATATACGGTTGCTATGAAATGTAGCTCGCTGTCGTTGTCTAGACGACATGCCTGACTGTAGACCATGATAGCCTGCTGAACATTGCGAAAAACAAAAATCTGTTTTTAATGATTCTTCTTTAACCGCGTTCTGTTTCATTGGCAGGGCGTATTCAGAAAGTTTGATGCAGACAAGACAGGGAGCATTGACACCTTGGAGCTGGGATCCCTCTTCAACGCATTAGGTAAGTAAAATCTCCCTACACTGAGTGGAATTACTGTTTTTCACCGTACGCAATACCCTGACTGTGTCAAGGCGATGAGCAGAGTTTGGCCACGCACACAATGTTTGAAGTGAGGTATAAAAGACTCCCCCAGTACAACCTGAGGATAGCAGTGGCTGAGATAGAAAGACCAAGGGCGTTAGTTTTACTAGGCAGGTCACTGCTGCCCGAATGGTTTACTATTTCTACCGTGGAGGATGTTTTGTCCGACTTATGAACCGTGGAAAGAACATATTAATATTTGTTTTATATTATGTATAAAAGTGCGTTACGAATGTCTAAAGAAGCGCTCCTAAAATATATCTGGCCAGGAAATATACGCTAAACAGGGGACCTCCTCATGAACCAGTTCTGTGGTCTAATGGTTAGAGTACCTGGGAACCGACCAGGAGGTTTGGGGTTTATTCCCCGTCCTCTATAATAAAACAATCAATTCTTGTCTTCGACTTTAGAGGTGAGGTGAAATGGGGTTTAATAGCGTCTCGTCCAAGATTGTTGAACTTATATATATTACACATCAGGTCTCACTTGAACGTAGTAAAACCCTAATACCCGGTCGCACACACCAGGTCTTACTTGAACGAAGTAAAACTTCATACCCGGTCTTACACATCAGGTTTTACTTGAACTGGCGTCCGGCATTGAGGGGCTAAAACAGGGACTGGTCGGCTCGGAGTCAGTATACTGTGTCTGAGTGGGGTATTCAGGTAAAACTGCGGCATGGTATCTCAGTTGGTTAGCACCATAAATCGGCATCAGTCCGGACAAGTACAAGCAGCCACACAGACGTGCATGCACGTCGCTATATAAGGGCAATAATCTTGGGCGCGACGTTAAACCCCATTTCACCTCACCTCAACTCTAAATAAAACCAATCTAACGAGCTCTTCATGAATCAGGCTTCCCCCTGAGTCGCAGTGTTCTGACAGCCATGGTGAGGCGGTACGGCGGCCGTGACAACCGCATCATCTTCGAAGACTTCGTCATCGTCATGTCCAAGCTTCTCCTCATGTACGGTAAGTAATGCTTGCAGTATGACACAGATCCCAGCTTGTTTGTTTGTTGTTTAACGCCGCACTCAGCAATATTCCAGCTATATGACAGCGGTCTGTAAATAATTGAGTATGGACCAGACAATCCAATGATTGACATCATGAGCATCGATCCACGCAATTGGGATACGATGACATGCATCAACCAAGTCAGCGAGCCTGACCACACGATTCCGTTAGTCGCCTTTTACGGCAAGCAGAGTCACCTTTTACGGCAAGCATGGGTTGCTGAAGGCTTATTCTAACACGGATCTTCACGGGGCGGTACAAGCTCAAATCAATCTAACGAAATCAAAACACCAACCACAGTGGGAAATTTGTTCTTTGTCGATATGAATATGAGTAGGAAAGTAGCTTATATTTTAACACTTAAAGTAGTAAGAGTTGTTTGAATTTGAGACCGCCTCCGTGGTCTAGTGGTAGAGCGTCTGCCCGGAGAACGGAAGGTCCGGGGTCCGATCCCCGGCCGCGTCATACCAAAAGACGTTAAAAGATGGTATTTGTTGTTACCCTGTCTGACGCTCGACATTAAGGGGCTCAAACAAGGAATGTTATGCTCGGAGTCAGTATACTGTGTCTGACTGGGGTATTCATGTTGTCTCAGTGGCATGGTATCTCAGTGTGTTAGCACTATAAATCGGTATCAGTCCGGACTAGTATAAGCAGTCACACACACACACACGTGCATGCACGCCGCTATATAAGTGCAGTAATCTTGGACGCGACGTTAACTCCATTTCACCTCACCTTACCTTAAACATACATGAAGAGCTCGTAATATGTTCCACGTCAAACACAGATTGATCATGTCGCTATCAGAAAATGAATGTCGGTTTTTTTCCCAGGTATTTTCGTGAAGCACCAGAAAGGTCAGGGAAACAGGGAGGGCGTGGCCGAGTTCACCAGGAATGAGGTAAACTGAACGTAGAACCTGCGCGCCTGTTGTTCTGGTCGTAACCATGAATGGAAACGAGTGTTGCTTTACCGCACTCAGCAATTCACCAGCTGCATCAGGGCCCCCTGTTTATATTCTGGACGAGACGGTCCACTGTCTGAAAACATGAGCATGGATCTGTATAAGATAACACGGAATCACCAAGTCACTGAGTGGGAACACCAGTTGGTTATTACGACGAACATGGCAACCATACGACCTGTCCTTTCCTCGATCCCCACGGGGAGAAGGTATCGAACAGTGTTCTATAGAACCAAGAATGAATGAATGAATGAGTATGGTTTAACGCCGTTTTTAGCAATATTCCAGCAATATCACGGCGGAGGAAACCAGAAATGGGCTTCACACATTGTACTCATGTCGGGAATCGAACTCTGGTCATCGGCGTGACGTATAGAACCAAGACACACCGTGATGGTGACTGGAGGTACTTGTGACACGATACATTTGGAATGGACAGACCATACTAATTTGACATGAATGTTATATAACAACGTATCTAAGAGCTCCTGCTGATCAAGGGACAAGGGATGCCCAGTCGTCCAAGGCGCCGCAGTTCGTTGTGCAGAGTTGCGTCCCTTGGGCACGCAAGAAACCTATGATTGTGGGTTCGAATCCCTGCTCGCCCTGATTATGTTTCTAGGTTTGCCAGTCACTCTCTCTAATCAAACAGATGTAGTTTATAGTGCAACTTATTGTATGATATCTAGACTATACCAATTACATCTCTGGGTAAGACCGTCGGTTTCAAATGGAATTTCCGTGCATTTGATCTTATGATCTTAACGTTGCTACAATCGACGCCGCGGCACGTTCGGGGTCGACCATTTAATATTCTAGGTGGTGGGATTGTTTAAAAATAGAATTTGTCAAAAACAAAATGAAAAACATGTCCACGGGCTTTACACAAAACAAAATGAACACCCTGGTTGTCTGAAATGTGAAATGTGTTCTGTGAGAAAGTTGAAATTCGGCTCCATTCACATACGTTGAATTGAATCGACCACCGAAACATTGTCCTGCCTCCAACACAAATGCCAGAATATCAAACGGTGGGCGCCTTACAAGACTTGGCCGACCATGCCACTATGAAATATAGATTAAACTATTACTAGTAGTATCTCAACCAACTGCTGCATATTTATATCCATGTTTCAGTTTCTCATGTACACGATGTTCTGCTGAGATGAAGGTGAAGGTCATGAAGGATGTGACGTCATACTCAATGCTGCATTATTGGTGCTGATTCTACACTGTTTCAAAGACACTAGTTTAATATGAACTTAGAGTTAGTTCCCTAACACGGTAGTTGTCATAGCATTTATCCACCAACTGAATACAAGGAGCAACGGTTCAGTTAAAGTTAATCATAGATTTTGAATGTAATCCGGTAGTCCCTAATGTCACTAAAGAGGGACTATGCTCGATTATGAGATTTTGAAGGTATTCCGGTAGTCCCGAATGTCACTAAAGAGGGACTATGCTCGATTATGTGATACCCATGTTCAGTCTCTGTCCAGACGTAATAAGTGCTTGAGTGGTAGTATCACATTGTCTTTGTATAATTGGGGAAAGCATGCGTAGCTTGTGGACATCCTGTAAAATGAGTTGGTAGACTCAAGGCTTCAGGAACTTGATTGAGCTGCAAATTTCCCGTGCCTTGTCCCCCTTTAACATTAACGAAACATGCTCATTGTTGAAAGCGCTATATGTTGTCTCAGGTCAATATGGCCATGGCTGGAACATTATTGTCTCTCGTTTTGTGTTTTAAGGGTTTCAGTGTTCATTCATTTCTCGAGTTTTGAATACAAAATACAAGTTGAAGTCGATTTTCGACCAAAAGCGAATGCGTTAAGTTGAAAATGAAGATTACAGAAATGTACATCAAATAATGTTCAAACATACTGCCGCCTAACGCAGTATTTAAGACATATGGATAGTGGGCCATGTCAGCTGGTGGATAGTGGACATGTCAGCTGTCGGATGGTCGAGATATCACTTGATGGATAGTGAACATATCAGATGGTGGATAGTGGACATATCAGCTGGTGGATAGTGATACATGTCAGCTGGTGGATAGTGGACATGTCATCTGGTGGATAGTGAGACATTGTCATCTGGTGGATAGTGGACATAACAGCTGGTGGATAGTGAGACATGTCAGCTGGTGGATAGTGGACATGTCATCTGGTGGATAGTGAGACATTGTCATCTGGTGGATAGTGGACATAACAGCTGGTGGATAGTGAGACATGTCAGTTGGAGGATAGTGGACAAGTCATCTGGTGGATAGTGGACATAGCAGCTGGTGGATAGTGAGACATGTCAGCTAGTGGATAGTGGGCATAGCAGCTGGTGGATAGTGGACATAGCAGCTGGTGGATAGTGAGACATGTCAGCTAAGTGATAGTGGACATAGCAGCTGGTGGATAGTGGACATCGCAGCTGGTGGATAGTGAGACATGTCAGCTGGTGGATATTGGACATAAAAGCTAACGGATAGTGAGACATAGCAGATAGTGGATAGTGGACATAGCAGCTGGTTGATAGTGAGACATGTCAGCTGGTGGATAGTGAGACATGTCAGCTGGTGGATTGTGGACATGTTATCTGGTGGATAGTGGACATGTCATCTGGTGGATAGTGGACATGTCAGCTGGTGGATATACACACGTGGGAAGCCCCAGGTTCGAGTCCCTACATGGGTACAGTGTGTGGAGCCCATTGTAGGCGCACCAACCGTGATGCTGCTGAAATATTGCTGATGGCGTCGTGAATCCTAGATCACTCAATTACGTTTTACATAAATCAGGGGATTGGGACCCACTACGACTGGCGGTGAAGTACACGGTGTTAAAAGGGCATGATGGTCCACTTGGAAATCTTAATTATTAAAGTTACAGAAAATATTATAAATAGGATAACAACTACCTATTTATCTTTTTATGACTTGCCAGTTTTGAACATATGGTCAGGCACAAAATTATTGCCCAAATGAACACTTCTGATGAATTTCAGAAGAATATAAAAAAGTGTTGGGAAGTTATTAAATAATTCAGTTTCAGTTGATCAAAAGAGACTTTATATCCCGAACCTTCTAATTCTATTGGCCATTATCGGTTCGCCCCGATTATTTTTCTAGGTTTGTCAGCATCATACCTGTGCTCATGGGTTTCACCGAAGTAGTAAACGTCTGAGACCTGCATCACTTCGGGCTTTCCTCCCACATTAAGCTGAGACACCGCGATACAACTGTAATACTGTTAAAAGCGGCGTTAAACCCAACTCACTCACTCATTCACTCATACACTATTGGCCATTATACGTGTTCTGTTGTATAGATGTGTGATTGGATAACTAATAAAAGAGAGCACGTGTTTGATACACCAGACACAGATTGCCCGCTCGGCAGAAGTGTCACAGACACTCATGGATGACTCCTCAGGGCCACAGGGACTCACTGCCATTTCGTGTTCAGTATTGTTTTTGACATATTTACTATACAGATATATTTATTTAGTGTCATGTTCTACAACGTGTAGGTATTTGTCCCCTCGGGCAACATGTTCTTGGAGACAATGATCATCACGTGGGTATCATACCAGTAATACTTATTCATGTGCGCAGATATTGATCTGACGATATATCTGTAAATGATTGAATTCATTATTAAAAGAGGAATCGTCTTCATTCGTTTATATCTTTGTTGATCATAAACATGGAATCAACTCACACGCAGATGCCTTTTCTGAGCAGTAAAGCTGGGATTCATTACAAATAACTGACTATCCGTGAAGATCCGGGTTAGAATAGCTCTTCAGCAACTCATGCTTGCTGTAAGAGGTGACTATGCCTGTCGTAAGAGGCGACTATCAGGGTCGTGTGATCAAGCTCTCTGACTTGGTTGATGCATGTCATCGTATCACAATTGCGTGGATCGATGCTCATGATGTCAATCAGTGGATTGTCTGGTCCATACCCGATTATTTACAGACCGCCGTCATATAGCTGTAATATTGCTGAGTGCGGCGTTAAACAACAAACACACAGCGACAAAAGCTTCTGCACAGGGATATAGCAACCCTACTGACTGTAGTGGCAAACAGCTACAGCACAGGGATATAGCAACCCTACTGACTGTAGTGGAAAACAGCTGCAGCACAGGGATATAGCAACCCTACTGACTGTCGTAGGAAACAACTGCAGCACATGGATATAGCAACCCTACTGACTGTCGTAGGAAACAGCTGCAGCACAGGGATATAGCAACCCTACTGACTGTAGTGGAAAATAGCTGCAGCACAGGGATATAGCAACTCTACTGACTGTAGTGGAAAATAGCTTCAGTACAGGGATATAGCAGCCCTACTGACTGTAGTTGAAAACAGCTGCAGCACAGGGATATAGCAACCCTACTGACTGTAGTGGAAAAATAGCTTCAGTACAGGGATATTGCAGCCCTACTGACTGTAGTGGAAAACAGCTGCAGCACAGGGATATAGCAACCTTACTGACTGTAGTGGAAAATAGCTTCAGTACAGGGATATAGCAGCCCTACTGACTGTAGTGGAGAACAGCTGCAGCACAGGGATATAGCAACCCTCCTGATGGTAGTGGAAAACAGCTTCAGCGCAGGGATAAAGCAACCCTACTGACTGTCGTAGGAAACAGCTTCAGCACAGGGATATAGCAACCCTCCTGGTGGTAGTGGAAAACAGCTGCAGCACAGGGATATAGCAACTCTTCTGACTGTAGTGGAAAATAGCTGCAGCACATGGGTATAGCAACCCTACTGACTGTAGTGGAAAACAGCTGCAGCACAGGGATATAGCAACCCTACTGACTGTAGTGGAAAACAGCTGCAGCACATGGATATAGCAACCCTACTGACTGTCGTAGGAAACAGCTGCAGCACAGGGATATAGCAACCCTACTGACTGTCGTAGGAAACAGCTGCAGCACACCGATATAGCGACCCTAATGACTGTTGTGGAAAACAGCTGCTGCACTGGGATATAGCAACCCTAATGACTGTTGTTGAAAACAAACATTATCACAGTGAACAGAAGGCCTATCTGAGCACAGTGTCCAGTCTCAACACAAAACATCGTGAAGTGAAGCTTCGAAAATACAGCAGACAGGCGAAGTGTTTGGACATGACTTTCGTGTCGAGCAAGCACTTCAAATGCATGGCTTACTGCCACCAGTGATCGGACGAGCTGAGTGAGTGAGTGAGTTGGGTTAACGCCTATTTGAACATTATTCCATTTATATCACGGCGTGTCAGCTTAATGTGGGAGGAAAGCCCGAAGTGATGCAGGTCTCAGACAACTTACCACTTCGGTGAAACCAGCGAGCACGGGTATGATGCTGACAAACCTAGAAACATTTTCGTGACGAACTGGAATTGGAACCCACAATCATAGGTTTCTGGCGTGCCCAGGAGACGCAACTCGACACAGCAAATTCCGGCGCCATGGACGACTGGGCCACCCGTGCCCCTCGGACCAGCTGAGGAGATGGTGTTCATCAAGGAAGGTAACGCGGCATCTCCTTTTCAGAGCCTACTTAGTGACTGAGTGAGTATGGTTTTAAGCCGCAAGTGGCAATATGCCAGGTCCTTGGCGTAACGAGCGAACGCTTTAACCGCTAGGCTACCCGACAGCCCCTGATATATTAGGAGTGAAAAGGCTAGCAAATGATACAAACATGTATGGCCCATGTAACAGTTGACGCATTTCAATAAACAATCTATTCCAGTTAATTCCATTTTCTATTAAAAACAGTTATATGTTTCTGTTTTGTATTCAGCTTAACAAATATTCCTGCAATTCTAAATGTTGATAAAGAATAACCTTTGACAATAGAAGGATAGACATAGAGAATCTCACCCGAGCGTCTTTTGATATATATCAATGAGTGTTGATATTTATTAGATCAAAAGACACGAGGGTGAGATTTTGTTTATCATCCAACACCATTCTTCCAACTTTTTCAGTTTGTAGACAGTAATAAGCAGTGTCTAGTGTTATAAGTACTGCTAACAGCTTCAGTAGCAGTGCCTTCAGTGATGTTATTTGATTGTGACGTCATAGTAACGAATGACGTCACAATGATCTGCAAAGCATTGTGAGGCAGTTTCATTGCAGCGATATCTACAATGTACCATTATTAAATTTTCGTTGTGTTCATTGAAATTCCTGTATTCTGATTAGCTGATTTGGTCACGTGTTATTGCATTCATTTCAAAATGAACGTAAAAAATTAAGCCACGCCGACCGAGGCGCACTACTTTTATTACTGCGGAATGTCGGGGAATCCCAATATAACGGTCGAGGGACTTCCCTTTCTGCTCAAGTGTATCATCATGCACAGGAAATTTAGCGACTTTCATGCATATTCATTGTACAAACTACCCTTTGAAACCGAAGGCCGAGAATGAATGAAACAGCAAACGTGCAGGCTCGCTCGCCTGTTTTTTCCCGCTCGCCTCGGTTCAACTTTCATGTCTTCGGGTTTCATTTCTAACTAGCATTTTTCCAACTGTGTTTCGGCGGTAATTGACCATGTTATCTGAAACAGCCGCCTTCTCCCGGACATGTTTCTTCCGGTTCGTTACAGTCTGACTGTTGCAGTTCTTTTCGCCTCTTGCCCTAATTGACAGGTTTCAATGAACATTATTTTGATTGGCTACTGACTGTGTAGGCGTGTCAAGTTATGTGCATAAATTAAACGATCGCCTGATTCATGTCACGCCACAATATTTATTCCTACACCTGGAATGTTTATCAATCTCTTCATTTGTGTCTGTTTTGATAACTGTTTTTGGTTAAATTATTGTAGATAAAACATGTTTTACGTTGTCGAATTTAATGATAAGCATTGACTGTGTATTTGTTTCGGTTCCTTGAGGTACGAATCGAAAAACCGATATGCAAACTTTTGTAAGAATCCGCTACATTCATTTTGAGAGCATTGCAAGTTTTCCTGGAATGTGCGCATTAATATGTATTACGTCATTTGGACAGTGACAACAGTCAATATAGTTCCAACTGAAACCTGTTTCGTGTACAACATATGTTCAAAACAACAATTGCCTACACAAATTGTTTCTACTTGCCTTTCGCGGTAGTCCATCGGCTAGAGCAACTTTCCTTTCTAAAAGGGAATCTACACTCACCCTAATCTATGCAAGGTCACGTTTGTTTGGAGTCTGCATGTCCTGTCATAACGTTTCGAGTGCACTCAGCTGTACACGCAGCGACAAGGTAACAATTCGGACATATTTCGGCCAAATCCATCTGTTTAAATTTTGGGAAAATGTTTCAAGCCGCAGAGGTCTACAAGCACAGATATGGAAACTGATCCCGCTAGACTAGTGTCCTCGAATTGTTTCGCAATTTATATCTCCAAAGATTCCGAAACTTGTAAAATGCCTTAGCTACGTCACAGTTAGACACTGATTTTCAATATATTATGCAAGTAATTATTCCAGATTCCCAATGGTTAATTCTGACTGGATCGCCGAATGACAAGGGCGACGCAATGTTTCTTTGTAAACATTAAATGTAGTCCCTACTTGACCTTTGATATTTTCATCTCTATTCGCATATGACCCCAACTGATATCGCTTTTATACGTTGGCTTTATCCTGGCGAGAAACCTAAATGTGTCCACGCTATGATGAAATAAATATTGTATCAGTATCAAGAGTGGTATATGTTGTGTTATGCGTTCCGTGTTTGGTTTTATACCACGAGCCGGACATGTTTAAAGCTGCCATTGTAAAAGAATTGAAAATTGATGGAAAACAGCTGTTCGATTGAGCTCTCTCATGTGCTTCTCACGTGATTTTCACTGACTCGTAAGCAACGTGCAGTTTTTGCTCTGTAGTGGGGTGTGTGGGATTTATTCTCCAGCTCTGAAATCCACGTGCAGCCTGTGTTCTTCGTGGCGGGGATTTATTCTCCCGCTCAGGTATTTATTTCCCGGGATACATTGTATTTTATCCAGATCACGTGAACCAGTCAGATTTCTAATTAGTACATTAAGATCAGTAGAGTCTATTTATTTTCTCTGTATCTCATTGCTTTATAAAGATAAAGCGACCAATTGTGTGAAAGTAAGCAATCTAAATTGTTTAACAGAAATGTTAAAGAAATTGGTATTGACGAAGTAATATTCAGGGATATACTTAAATCTTAATATGGAACGAAATGGACTTATAAGAAACTTATATTCATCTTCAATGTCATTCAGGGCGCATTATTGACAAATGCGATCCACCACGTGGGTATATGAGGTTTTATCGAAAAAAAAAATTGTCCCCGAAAATTCTTGAAAAAACTTGAAATGTATTTTGCAGAGAAAAAAGAATTTGGCTCAAAGTTTTGATTAAAACAAGTGAGTAAGTGAGTGAGTGAGTGAGTGAGTGAGTGGGCGGGCGGGTTGCTGGGTTGGTGGGTTAGTGAGTGAGTGAGTGCCAAGTCACAGAGAAGGGGCCCGGGACGCAAGAATATTATACATGGGATGTACAAAGAGACAGCAGCCATGTTTGTATTCTGTTAGTTATTGACCAGAGTGCAGCCATGTCTCTGAGCTGTTAGTCGACCCGTGTCTTAAGCAACTTCAGACAGTGAGTAAGAATTGTTTTAAACCGGTTTTAGCGATACTCTAACATCAGAGAGGGGCATCAGAAATGAGCTCACACATTGTACCCTTGTGGTGTCTCGAACTCGGGTCTTCGGTGTGACGAGCAAAGTCTTTAACAATGAGGCTAGCCCCACCACCACAATTTTATACAATAACAATAAACCAGCAAAATAATGCATAGATTTATACTTCAATTCGATGGCTCGTAATTTTGACACGATGACTTGCCTCACGTTCATTAGCATTCGAGAAATAGATATGAAAAACATGAGCCATGTCTTCGTCATACGCTCCTTAACTGACACCAGTCTTTTAATATTGCAGTGTACTATTCGCCATACTCACCAATGATGTACCAAATACGTACATACGAAATACACGCAAATAACTTCCTTGTCTCGAAAGGTCATGATTGCAACCTTATTAGTTACTAACAGTAAATAGACTTGCTTGCACTCTGATCAGTGGCACGTACGGCTGCATCTTGGTCAGTGACTAACAGTAGAGAGACATGTCTGCATGTCTGCTGATCAATTTAACTATCGTAACTGATTGATATAAGGTTCGAAGAAGTTGATTCGAAATGTTGAACATTCAAGAATATAGGAACAAAATATTCTGGAGAATAAAGAATGCAATCTCTATCGTTTCCATTTCAAATGTGAAGCACTTTTTAATTAAAGTTCAAAATGTATCTTTCTTTCAATAGTGATAGTTCTAAATAGTTCATGTGTCTTTGCTTTGAAGTTTTCAATATGAACTCATTAGGAACTTTCTTGCGTGAAAGCCGACTTGCCAGGCCCCTTCTCTGTGATTTCTCACTCACTCACTCGGTGTAGACGTAGGTCGGGGCTCGCGATAGCAATCACTGGGTCGCATGCTGCAGACTCGGTTTCTTTATCAATAAGCACACAAATGTACCTGCAAACCCGTGTAGTAGACAGCATGAAGGGTTTATGAATGCCAGTTCAAGCTGTGGCACAAATACGTCATATACAACACATGTATGTGCAGTGTATACACCTTGTCGGAGAGATAATGGTGGCAGGCTTCGCTTGTGCTGAATACACGGAGGGTGAAGGACTACATGTACACATTTTGCTCCAGTATTGGAAGTAAGTACACTGTTTTACGGGACGTCATATCGACAATATCAAATTCACCCTTTTATTGAAACTATGGAATCACCCACTGGTTCATATAACGATATTTTCAGTCAGTCAGGATCTCCCCCATCCAGCATGTATACTGATGGTAATAAAAAGCGGAACGACTTTGACGGGGAAAATGATTTTCATAGGACATGGTCAGCGATGTTTGACAGAATATACCATTTTTAAACATGACTTAGTGTCTGGAGAGTGTTTGACGTCACATCATCTATTAAACAAACGCTGCAGATAGGCACACGTGAAAGGCCTTGTCTCGTGAGGGTTGCAAATTGTCTGACATTGTAGTTACATTACAGTGCCTATACACTATAACTTGTGTCCAAACTGCGTTAAACCATATTCACTTAACTGACTGTGCATAATGTGGCATAACCAGTATAGAGCCTATCTGCCATGCAATACATTTCCACAACACACCCCGCCTTGCTCCTACACAACCATATATCGATATATCTCTATACACATCCCGCCTTCATCCTACACAACAATATATCGATATATCTCTATAACACACCCCGCCTTGCTCCTACACAACAATATATCGATATATCTCTATAACACACCCCGCCTTGCTCCTACACAACAATATGTCTATATATATCTCAGAAACATTCCAAACAGTGCTTTTACACAACAATATATCGATATATATCTCAATAACATACCATGCCTTGCTCCCATACAGCAATGCATCGATATATGTCCATAATATACCCAGCTTTGCTAATATACAACGATATATCGATATATGTCATAACATACCCAGCTGTGCTTAAATAAAACAGTATATCGATATATCTCCATAACAAACCTAGCTTTGCTCCAAATACAACACTAAATCGATATATGTCCATAATATAAGATACCCAGCTTTGCTAATATACAACAATATATCCATCAATGTCCATTCAAATAGACAACGTTGCTCCTATACAACAATATATCTATATATGTCCATGACTTACCAATCTTTGCTCCATCGCAACAATATATCAATATATCTAACAAACATACCCAGCTTTGCTGCTGTGCATAAGTATATCGATATACGTCCATTAAAATAGACAACGTTGCGCCTATACAACAATATATCGATATCTGTCCATAACATACCCAGCTTTTCTAATATACAACAATATTTTGATAAATGTCCATTGACATAGACAATGTTGATCCTATACAACAATGTTTCGCTGTATGTCCATAACATACCCAGCTTTGTCCCTATACAACAATGTATCGATATATTTCAATAACACATCCAGCTTTGCTCATATACAATAATATATCGATACATCTCCATAACACACCCCGCCTTGCTGCTACACAACAATATATCTATATATATCTCAAAAACATTCCAAACAGTGCTTTTACACAACAATATATCGATATATATCTCAATAACATACCATGCCTTGCTCCCATACAGCAATGCATCGATATATGTCCATAATATACCCAGCTTTGCTAATATACAACGATATATCGATATATGTCCTAACATACCCAGCTGTGCTTAAATAAAACAGTATATCGATATATCTCCATAACAAACCTAGCTTTGCTCCAAATACAACACTAAATCGATATATGTCCATAATATAAGATACCCAGCTTTGCTAATATACAACAATATATCCATCTATGTCCATTCAAATAGACAACGTTGCTCCTATACAACAATATATCTATATATGTCCATGACATACCAATCTTTGCTCCTTCGCAACAATATATCAATATATCTAACAAACATACCAAGCTTTGCTGCTGTGCATAAGTATATCGATATACGTCCATTAAAATAGACAACGTTGCGCCTATACAACAATATATCGATATCTGTCCATAACATACCCAGCTTTTCTAATATACAACAATATTTTGATAAATGTCCATTGACATAGACAATGTTGATCCTATACAACAAGTTTCGCTGTATGTCCATAACATACCCAGCTTTGTCCCTATACAACAATGTATCGATATATTTCAATAACACATCCAGCTTTGCTCATATACAATAATATATCGATACATCTCCATAACATACCCAGCTTTGATCCTATACAACAATATATCGATATGTGTCCATTAAAATAGCCAACGTTGATCCTAAACAACAATGTATCGATATATGTCAATAACTTACCCAGCTTTATCCCTATAAAACAATGTATCAATATATTTCAATAACACATCCAGCTTTAACATTAACATGAGCGACATTGCTCCCCTCTCAGGTATAATCAACTACGTCTCCGAGTCATACCATCCGATCCATGAAGTCGCCTCGTACGTCGAGCATAGGTTGCTGGGTAATAATTTTGACCCCTTACCACTGCTCCCTATAAACGATGTTGATGTATAAGGAGACCATGTGGCAGTGCGTGGCTCTGTGTAGCGAAAAGTCAAAAATATATATAGGGAGTTAGTGGTGATGGGTATTGGCCTGAAGTTTGTATTGCAATTTACTGCAATAATGCTTCTTGTATTGCGAAACGTACCACAATATGTTGCATGCATTCTTTCATCTGTAATTTGTTATGAACCTGAATAAAACAAACGTTCCACGCGTTAGTTAGACACCTTCGTATTATGAGGGATATTGCTATGGTTACAAAGCGTTATATACAGGAAACTAACACAAATAGTTTCTTATTTTCGTCATAGGAAAAACTCGCTTATTAGTTAATTTCCGTTTGAGTTGTCACCAGTGTAAAATCTTCCACCAAGATGATATGCCTGATTTTGAAAAACACAATATACCGGTATTTTCCAAACGTATTATGGTGCGTATTCATTGGTAACTCATATCGTGGTATACCGGTATATCGGAAATATCGCGCAACTCTAGGGCGTAGGACAGACACACCATTACAGGTAACGCAGGTAAAGGCAAATTTGTCATGAAACGATGTCATCATCTGCAATGTAAAATACACGAAAGAAAACAACATCATCAACCAGACAACGTCTAACAGTTTTACTACACTGTCTAGACCGTGTCTAATGGTGTATCCACATTCTGACTCAGCCTTATTCGTTATCCCCTTCTTTAATATCATTCGTCCGTGATATGTAATGATTCTGTTTGCCTAACGACACCTCACACGTTTGTGTAGCATGTCTCAAGATTGACACAGCACATATTAAACTCAGCTTAATCAAACAGCTGTTTTCTGTCAATTTTCAATTTGTTTCAATTATTTTACAATGGCAGATTTTAAACATGTCCGACTCTCGGCATAAAACCAAACACGGGACGCATAAACCAGATACACCTCTCGTGATACTGCTACAGCTTTGAATTTACTTAACAGTACGGAAATAACGACTGTGAACAACAAACACTCAGGTGTGAACAACCTCGTCATGCGTCATGCGTCTGCTGCTTAGTGTGGGCGTCTGAAAATCCAAATAGGATTCTCAATAAAAGGTTAAAAGGTATTTTGCATACACGCACACAAATGGACAGAAAGAGAATTAGAAACGGACCCAGAAAATACACGTACAAGGAACATTATTCAAATATTACAGAACTCTATGTGGAGTGATTCATCACCGTAGAAGATCAACTTGCTATCTAAGAGTATATTGTCTCCTGCATAATGTCTGTATCAATCAATGTGAATGTTGCTAAAAGTGGCATAAAACCATTTGTACTCACTGTCTAAAGTTGCCTTAGACATGGGACGACAACTTCCTCTCCAGTTAGACGTTCGCAGCAGTTCAGAAGGAGTAACCTTCAACTAAGGTTTATTTTGGGAAAGAAGAGTGGGAAAATCGACTGTTATCTCTTGACTCTTTAAGCACTACAGAGAACTGACAGTGAATTGGAAAATGGGCTCGTTGAAACATCAGCTGAGAATTGTCCTTTGTGTCATCTAGTTGCTGGAACAGATCATGATAGCATCACAAACATGTTTTTGAGAATGATGAAGAGACGCACCAAAGTTTTTGGCGTCATACCAATAAATAATCGAAAATTTAGGTCTTATTTTGTCTGTAAATATATTGTCTAATTTGGTTAAGGAAGGTATCTGTCATCAGTTGAAGAGTAAAGACTGTAGATATGGTCGGCGGTAGGGTACATTGCAATTGACCTGCATCGAATCGTCAAGACACTTTTTTCCTCACTACTCCGTACTCCGTTACTGCTTGGAATACCATGAGAAATGTCTGTATTTCAAATGATCACAGGAAACGATGGCATATAAAAATGAATGACGCTATTGTTATTTATCGTTTTTATTACATACCTAAATGTTTATTCTGTAAAGTATTTAGTTCGCAATGCGTGAAGGTACATTTCCAATCACCTTCAAGAAATCTTGGAGCTCACGAAGGATAAGCTTCATCTACTTTTATATGAAGCTTAAGTAAAAAAATCATCGAAAGGTTCATGTATGTTCTGACCTTTATCACGGAGTTCCCTTGCACATGGTTTCAACACTATTTCATAGTGATTCATAAACATGCTTAGTTGGAATCGTATAGTCAACTCATTTGTGCAAGTCTTTCTTATGGTCATGGAAAATGTTTTGTCGGTTTTTTTTACTCTACATGAAAACTGGAATGTGTGTAGTGCTTGAGTCCATGTTTTGAAAACAAATCTTACTGTAAATGCTTGAAAGCCAGCCTGCGCAGGTTTTACAAAACTAACAGAACAAAACTTGATTTCACTCAAACCGAGAACCTGGGTTTGTCTGAGATACAAACAGCGATTACATAGTCAATCAATAAAAAAATAAAATATTTTATTTTTCCTTGTTTCAGATAAGTTAATTAAACCATGTAGTGTAAATATATGTTCACAAGTAAAATATGTTTTGCTGAAATCCTGCTTGAGCTTCTGAAAGAATATTTTCACTTTCAATAAGACTTTGATGTCTGAGACATAATATACAAAGGATTAATTTGCTAAAACAACTGATGACAGTAAGGGGGCGATAATTTTCCGGAATTTGATAATCTCCTTCCCCTTTAAGAATTGGTCTAATTATGACAGTTAACCATTGTTCTGCAAAAAACACTTTTCTCAAATTTCAAATAAAAAATGTTTCATAAATACTGGCATCATAAACAAGCTCTGAACGTAATGGACAAAGGACAAACACATCTAAACTTGCTCAAGTTTAATTACACGTCGCATTGATATGAATGACCAGCCCCTGCTACAAGTAGCATGCAAACTCCCAGGCGCACAGAAACAGTCAGTTACCTGATGACGTTACGTGGGATAAGTCACCATTTTTCTTAGAGGGCCTCCGTTGAGTGGAGGATGTGGTCGCTGTCGAACCCAACGATCCATGACATCAAAGAGGGGTCTGGGGAGCGTGCGGGCTACGGTAGTACGTTGACGTTATTGGTTGCAAGGAAGTTCTGTACGATTCGGGGAGTCTGGATGAGAGATGAATCGGGGAGATGAAATCTGGCGTTGTCATGCGAATAAAGGACACCACGTGCACATGGTATCTGTTGTAGAAATGGCAGGGCAATCGGGCGAAGAATATCATTTATGTATCGTTAAGCTGTCAAATTTCCGTTACCAATGACCAGTGGTGACCTTTCCTGCAATTTAATTCCTCCCCACGCTATAACATCCCTCCACCATACGGCACGACCTTCCAACGCATCGTGCCGCCATTAGTTCCCCCCCTTCTGCGGAAGACACGCTGTCTTCCTTCACTTTGGAACAGATAGAACCGGTTTCATGAGAATGACGACCCTCTGCCAATCGCATCGCTGCCAACGACGTACAGTCCTGGCCTACCTCATTCTCTGACGATGATGTTGCGCTGTCAATAACTCTCCTCTGCAAGGTGTGTAAGCCCTAAATCATTGAGCCATGAGTCGCCTGGCCACTGTCTGTCGAGTGATCATATGCTCTAAGGCATTCGTCACTGATGACGTCACTGTCAGGAATCGATTCCAGAGATGCAAAGTACGCATATACGGGTCTTCATTGGGCGTAGTTACCCTGGGTCTGCCTGTTATGGTCCTGATATCTGCCTGGACTGTCTATTACACTATCATGTTAGGGAAGCAGCCAAGAGTTCTTGCAATGTGGGCATGGATGTCTTTATGTCATATTTACAAAAGGACTTGGTGCCGTTTTACCACAAGGAAGATAACTTACTTTGTAAAGTACTTCTATGAAAGCTGTATGAAACCCTATGCCGTTTGACAACGAATTTATGTCACCGACATTTATTCATACAGACCCAGGCAATAAACCCTTGATTGAGCAGTGTTGACAGCATGTAGATGTCGCAAACGAAACAAGTTACTTCCCTTTCCCATAAACATCGATTCATTACAGATTATACATATGCGAGATAAGCAAGTTACCTTAGGTGTGTTACGATTGATTTCAGGGAACATGGAAAATAATTGTACGCTCCTTAACCAATCAGAAGCTAGTATTTGAATAGGAGGTGAGATAAAGCTATCTATAACATCTTCAACAATGATAGCAACGCCACCAGATCTGGTTCTTCGGTTTCTGTTCTTTGTATAGTGTGGAATGGCAACGGTATCACAATCAACTGGTTTAGTTTCAGCAAGGAGAGTTATATTAGATGATTTAATAAAATGCACAAAGTCAAGTATAAATTGACTGGCTCGTGAACATTCATAAAAGAAATTGCTATAGCATCTGGGAGATCACTTTAATGACCACCCTAGATCCAGATGGATTCACCTCATCTCCTCGAGTTAAGCCTTGTTGTCTTCTCTGTTTGTGTGTGGCTTGGGTGAGATTCTTGGGTGCTGGTCTGTCTCACACGAGGACGGGGAAATCCACATTCTCTTTCTCTGTCACAGTGAGGGGTATTTGAATAATATGTTTCAGTCAATGTCTGTATCCTTCATAGTCTTGAAAGATACTAAGATTGGCTTCATCTTTCCACTCTTCCTTTCCCCACGACTGTACATGTCACTGAACTGTTGAGTGCTCAGTTGTTTCACCTCCAGATTCTCCCCCTCACTTTCTGTCACACTAGTAAACAACAAGTCTTTCGCCATCTGTTAACATTGAAATTTTCCTCTACAAGATGATGAATCATTTTATCAATTCTGAAGTCTATTCAAATATCTAGCTTACCCTCCAGTTTGTTGGTAGTGTATTCCACTTCCATAATCCATATCGCGTTCACAAGTGAGGGGATTACACGGGTAGAGTGAAGTTTTAATGTTGAAAGGGTTTCATTGTCACGTACAGGGTTGATGAAATTACACAGGTAGCAAAGTATCACTTGGTCATGTATAGGGTTTGGACATTATGCTGATAGAAGGCTATCGTCTTTGTAACCAATAGGATTGAGAGGATAAAACAGCTGGAAGGGTATCACTTTGTCACCTACATGGTTGAGAGGGTTGAACATTGATTTTTTTATTTTGTCACTGCTTCAAGACACATACTTGTATTCTCTGAAGGGAAGAGCCAAAACACGTGTTCAGTGCATAAAGCATGTCCAATGAAAATACCTTTGTGATTCAACTGACCTAACACGCGATCAAAATATTCATTCTAAACATTATTGTGTATGTTGTTAAGCAAATGTGGGTGTTAAGAAACGATAATATATATTAGCATCAGGTAACGTAGATGTGAATAACCATGTCACAGCAGTGCTCCCGTGGAACTATGTACAAGTCTAAGGCAATATTTGTTTTGTGAATACACTGATCCAAGTGAGCAATCTCCGGGTGCATTGTCAGTATCAATGATTTTGTAGAATCGGAAATTCATTGTCACAGCTCATATCACATCAAACAAGAAACAAGTGCATGTTTCGAATATCTATTGTTACATACATCAATTTATTTCAAACAGTTCACAACAGTTATCTTCTTTTCTGCCCTGGAATTCTCATAATTCTGCCATACTCAATGTGTTTCAGAAATAAGATCGATCCATACACATTTGACATGCTAAACAAAGAAACATTGAAATATCAAAAGGATTCTATATGTTTTTCTAAAATGTTTTAAATACTTTGACATGCCTACAGTAAGGAGTGCCGCTGGATGTCAGCGTGGAACAGATGTTCACACATTTGTTTTGGCCAATGAGAAAAGTGGAGGACATGTTAATTCACACATTACTCATACTTAGTAAGGGCCGAGAGTTTTTTTATAGAGTTATGGAACATGTCTACAACTGGAACATAAGCACTTCCTCCTTTATAAAAGAATGTTATATAGTCTTGTCACGTCATAGTTTCGAATACTATTTAATAACGACAGTTGAAGCCATATTACTGCCTTAACCATGAGTCGCAGATTTACTCTCCACTCAGACACAAGGACGAGTTCAGAAGAAGATACCTTCAACCTGGCTGTCATTGGAGATGGCAATGTGGGGAAGTCAACCACCGTTTGCAGATTCATCAAACACTGGACAGAACTGAGCAGCCAAGCCCCCAAGAAAAGTAAGAAACATAATAAATCTCACGGTGATCTTGGAATCAAAGGGCGAAGTCTGACAGTCGATATTGTGGACACATCATCAAAGAAGAGGTTCCCTTTCCTGCAGAGACTCCCCTCCTGTGACGCCTACGTGTTGGTGTACTCCTTGGTGTGTGATGACTCCTTCGACTTTGTGGTGGCAGCCAGGGACCAGATCCTCCAGCAAGAGGGACCCTCAGTCCCAATCGTGTTCGTGGCCAACAAGACAGACATTGCTGACTCTGTAGACAAGACAGAGAGAGTGTACCGAGGTCTGAACATCAGCTGTGAATGGGACAATGGGCACGAAGAGATCTCAGCTGAGAAGGACACCAGTATCATCCAGGTACTGGAACAGATCATGAAGCGGCATCACAAATATATTTCTGGGAATAAAGGAGAGACGCACTCGGGTATTTCTAAAAAGTTGCGATCAATCAGAAAATTCTTTTCAAGGAATAAACGACAGTAAAGTGGCATTTCTATTGAGGTGCGTTTACTGTGCCTTGCAAAACATTGACTGGAATAGTTAAAGGTTAGATATTTTCATGTTTTTCAACAATATGTCATACTCATTACAAATGTGCATAATACCAATAAATAATCGAATATTTAGATCTGATTTGTTTAAATGGTTGCTTCATGTGGTAAAGAAGGATTCCTTGTACGATGACACGCTATAAGCCAAGTCTTTGAGTCTAACCACCATTTTTAGTAGGCTTTGGATGTACTTGGCACTGACCTGGATTCAGAACATGAGTTGACAGTTAGCACAACGCACAACTATGTAAATAATTAAGCCACGCCCACCGAGGCGCACTACTTTTATTTCTGCTGAATGTCGGAGAATCCCATTATTACAGTCGAGGGAATTTCCTTCCTGCTCAGGTGAATCATTATGCACAGGACATTTAGCGACTTTCATGCAAACCGAAGGCCGAGAATGAATGAAACAGCAAACGTGCAGGCTCGCTCGCCTGTTTTTTCCCGCTCGCCTCGGTTCAACTTTCATGTCTTCGGGTTTCATTTCTAACTAGCATTTTTCCAACTGTGTTTTACCGTAATCAGGGAAGTAATGTTTGAATCTGGCGGTTTTGGACCTTGTAATTTGAAACAGCCGCCTTCTCCCGGACTTATTTCTTCCGGTTCGTTACAGTCTGACTGTTGCAGTTCTTTTCGCCTCTTGCCTTAATTGACAGGCCCAATGAACATTGTTTTGATCCTACTCTCCGTTGATTGGCTACTGACTGTGTAGGCGTGTCAAGTTATTTGCATAAATTAAAGGATCACTTTTTTTGGTTAAATTATTGTAGATAAAACATGTTTTACGTTGTCGAATTGAATTTTTAGCATTGACTGTGTATTTTGTTTGGTTTCCAGTCAATCCTTAAATGTATCTCACCGATATCTCCTGTGGAGCCAGTTTTGGATGATAAATATCTCTTGTCGACAAGCACTAGTTAATCATTGGAAAATGAGCTGGGTATCCATGAAAATCAAAATATACGGTTCCGGGTAAGTATGTATGTTTTAAAAACGGCAAAACCAAGATCAGATTGCAATAAATCGCTGCTGAATGAAAAGTCCACTGTACGATTCCGATTATTACATATGTGTATTTGAATCACTATAACAAACTGTGATGACACCAGGTGTTCGTGCAAAATGAACGTATCCAGCCCCAAAACGCCTCATAATCACACGCAAATGTGTGTGGCTGCTTGTACTTGTCGATTTTGTAGTCCTACCCAACTGAGATACCACACCGCACTTAACACGAATACCCAACTGTATACTGACTCCGAGCCGACAAGTCCTTGTTTTATCCACTTAATGCCGAGCGTCAGGCAGGGTAACAACAAGTACCATCTTTTTACGTCTTTTGGTATGACGCGCCCGTATGATCGAATCCCGGACCTTGCGCTCTCCTAGCGGATGCTCTACCTCTAGACCATGACGGAGGTCACTTCCTCTCTTGAAACGTTTGTCGCCCACACGAAGCTGACGTCTGACGTTGTTCACACCTCAGTGTTGTTGTCCATAGTCGTTTTATTTGTACTGAGAAAAACATAAAAGTTACCACGCGAGTGTGTTCGGATGATCAAAGTTCTGTATAAAAATAAACATTCATTTTGAGAGCATTTGCAAGCGTGATTTCCTACTTTATTATCTAATGTCTTTCTTCAAATATGTGCTCGAAATCTCTCTTCCCATCTCTCACAAACATAACCTAAACATTGCAAGTTTTCCTGGTATGTGCGCATTAATATGTATTACGTCATTTGGAGAGTGACAACAGTCAATATAGTTCCAACTTAAACCTGTTTCGTGTACAGTGGCGTAACAACATATGTGCAAAACAACAATTGCCTACACAAATTGTTTCTACTTGCCTTTCGCGGTAGTCCATCGGCTAGAGTAACTGCCCTTTATAAAAGCGAACCTACACTCACCCTAATCTATGCAATGTTTGTTGGAGTCTGCATGTTCTGTCATAACGTCACGAGTGCAGTCAGATGAACACGCAGCGACAAGGTTACAATTCGGACATATTTCGGCCAAATCCATCTGTTTTAATTTTGGGAAAATGTTCAAAGCCGCGGTGGTCTACAAGCACAGATATGGAAACTGATCCCGCTAGACTAGTGTCCTGGAATTGTTTCGCAATTTATATCTCCAAAGATTCTGAATCTTGTCAAATGCCTTAGCTACGTCACAGTTAGACACTGATTTTCAATATATTATGCCAGTAATTATTCCAGATTCCCAATGGTTAATTCTGACTGGATCGCCGAATGACAAGGCGAATGTAGTCCCTAACTTGACCTTTGATATTTTCATCTCCATTCGCATATGACCCCAACGGATATCGCTTTTACACGTTGGCTTTATCCTGCCGAGAAACCTACATGTGTCCACAATATGATGAAATATATATTGTATCAGTATCAAGAGGGGTATAAGTTGTTTTATGCGTTCCGTGTTTGGTTTTATACCACGAGCCGGACATGTTGAAAGCTGCCATTGTAAAAGAATTGAAACAAATAGAAAATTGATGGAAAACAGCTGTTCGATTGAACTCTCTCATGTGCTTCTCTCGTGATTTTCACTGACTCGTAAGCAACGTGCAGTTTTTTGCTCTGTAGTGGGGTGTATGGGATTTATTCTCCAGCTCTGAAATCCACATGCAGCCTATGTTCTTCGTGGTGGGGTAAAAGGGATTTATTCTCCCGCTGAGATATTTATTTCCCCTATTTCCCGCGATACATAGTATTTTATCAAGATCACGTTGCTAATTACTACATTAAGAGTAGTAGAGTCTATTTATTTTCTCTGTATCTCATTGCTTTATAAAGATAAAGCGGCGATTTTTGTGAAATTAAGCAATCTAAGTTGTTTAACAGAAATGTTAAAGAAATTGGTATTGACGTAGTAATATTCAGGGATATACTTAAATCTTAATATGGAACGAAATGGACTTATAAAAAGAAATTAATATTCATCTTCAATGTTATTCAGGGCGCATAATTGACAAATGCGAACAAATTGGTGGTATAAGGTTTTATCGAAGAAAGAAAATTGTACCCGAAAATTCTTGAAAAAACTCATTATGCTTCCTTGCGTTGAAAGAAAATTGTCTGCAAGAAAAATGACATTGTTGCAATATGTTTTGCAGAGAAAAAAGAATTTGGCTCAAAGTTTTAATTAAAACAAATTTAAATTTTGCTGCTGTGGCTGAAAAAGTATCTTGTCTCAATACAAAATCCCAGGTCCCCCCACAAGAATATCAAATGGTTGGTCGATTATCAAGCTGACTGAATCCCTAAATATGTCCCCATATAGTACTATCGGACTTATCTTTAAATCAGTAATTAAGTAGACATATATCTGTAACATACGTGTACACGAGGTACCAGTATGTGAGTGGAACAATGCAAAGGCTCATTAAAACATGATCAGTATATGGGTAATATACATATATTGGATTGACTGTTTATTATGCTAAGTAGGCTGATAATTCTTTCCATTTTCTGTCAAATTTATTGATACTGCCATTTTTCATTGCAATGAATTCTTCTATTTTTCATACATCTTTCAATATTTTGTAGGAAGAAAGGAAATGCTGTTGAATGCATTTTTTTGCAAAAACAATTATATAGTTGAAAATAATTTAACTAGACTGGTAATAGGAATATCATATGCAAGTTTCGAGTTAAGGTACACTTCAATTTCTAACCAAAATTCCGTTACAAAAACACATCCTATATATACATGGTACAAGTTTTCAGATTCAGAGACACAAAATAAGCATTTATCATCATCAATTAACTTCATTTTCAATCGTTCCTTTTTGATGTATAGAGCTCTATTTATGAATGTGTACTGGAAATCAATCAGTTTAACATCATTGGTACACATTTTACAGTTAGTAAAAACATTATTCCAAAATATGCTTTGATTAAGTTTATTTTTCCATTTATGAGCAATGAGTTTATTATAAAATATTCTGGAAACCTTTGTTATTGTCAACTAGTCTCCCAAAATGGTATTCATGTATAAATAAGCTGTGATAAATTGTTCATACAATTTATTACTTTTTCCAATGATTGAGGGATATTTAGCATTACTCTAGTGTAATCAGGTAAAGCACCTTTAATTTGAAATTTGTCTTGTAATTATTCAAATGTTAAGAATCTGTGGTTGTTACATACATCTTTTAAACTCTGTATTCCCTTATCAAACCAATATTTTAAAATGAAATTATATTTAAATTGGTGATTAAACCATATTGGCTCTGAAAGGATCTGTTCAAATACTTTGTATGTAAACTTTATGTTTTTTGGAATAATTACCCCAAATATTCAATACATCATCCCTCCAGAAGTGATTTGTTCAAAGTAATGAACTTATCAATAATTGCACCCAAAAGGAATATCTGTTTTGATTGAAAGTTCTTTAGTGTCGACAAAGTCTGTTTTTGTAAACTTCTCCTTAAAAATGATAATTTAAAAAAAAATCAATAAATTTACGGGTATCAAATAATATCAAATATAATATTTCGAAGAGTATAAATCTGTTCACAAATACCTATCATGTTCTTTTTGTGCTTGCACCAATGCTTCACCAAAATCACCCATATACTTATAGAAAAGGAAGTTTTAAGACTTTCCACTTTGTAGAGTGAGTGAATATGGTTTTACGCCGCATTCAGCAATATTCCAGCGGGGGTCACAAGAAATGGGCTTCACACATTGGACCCATGTCGGGAATCGAACCCGGGTCTTTGGCGTGACGAGCGAACGCTTTAACCACTAGGCTACCGAACCGCCCCTCCCCTTTGTAGAACCATTGTTCCTTTTTAATTAGGTTTACCACCATTTATTAAGAAAACAATGATCCTCAGAAAATTGCTCTAATTTATTCATTGTTTCGTAAGTTGCCAATACTACTGCCTGTTTCGGTATTAACTTAAAAACCTGGGGAAACATGTAGTATTGGACATGTTCCAATGTTATAACAAGTGACCATGTCCATGGCTGTCATAACATCTCTTGTAACGTCTCTATCATGTTCGTATTCACCTGTGTAGGTTTGAGTGAGCTGTTTTTAACTATAACCATCGTCAATTACACATGCTAATCCACCCTATGCAAACTGCCGGGGAAAAACGTATTCAGTCATTATTGATGGTGGTTAAAAATGAAACAAAGAGTTTCGACAGTGACGTATTTGACACGCTTATCAACTTTTGTTTTGAACCTTTAGTGTTTCGGCAACTGTTTCCACTGTAGTACTGATTTGGAAAAAAGGTATTTGTTTGGGAAAATCCACGTTTCAAGAGTATACTTTCTTTAGACCAAGACCTGACTGGGATTTTGACACACTGCCAGCAAAACAAGATGAAAGAACTGCAGTTGAAGATTGTTACTAGAATTGTTCCTGTCAGAAATTGGTTATTCAAAATTGATTCGGTAGATACTCCCATCTGTGAAGCCAGTGATGATGCGGAAAATGTCTCTCATTATTTCTATCAATGTTATTATGTTACTGCTTTCTAAAAAGAATACAAAAACCTTCCTAGTAAATACCCTTCACAGCAATGGTTCTCAGAGACATATATGCATGGATCATCAGATAACGTGTACGACTTCTTAACTTAAATTCGAAATATAATATTTACTCTATATATCACACTTTTTAAATGTGAAAATATCAATTTTGAACGTTAATGCTGAATTGAAACGATTCATGTGAACACTCAAATGTAGCAAATATGGTAGGTGTTTTCATAGTCTAATGCCTATGTGAAAATTACATTGAAGAGACTCGTGAAGGTCCGGGTTAGAATAGGTCTTCAGAAACCCACGCTTGCCGTAAAAGGCGACAATGCTTGTCGTAAAAGGCGACTAACGGGATTGGGTGGTCAGGCTCGCTGACTTGATGCATGTCATCGATCCCAATTGCGTGGATCGATGCTCATGATATCATTCACTGCATTGTCGGTTTCAGACTTGATTATTAACAGACCGCCGTTTTTTAGCTTGAATATTGCTAAGTACGGCGTTAAACAACAAACCAAAAACAACCATTGAAGACATCAGTAGTCCCTGACCACGTTGACATGCACAGTTTTATTGTTGGCGGCAGTTTAGGTTTTAGTGTTTTGCACCACGCTATTCCAAGCCGTTATGATGCAGGTCGATGTAGGTGTACCTTAACGCCCCCAATTCTTACAATGTATATTCTTCAACACATGACACGACGGTAAAGGGAATACGTTGTGCTAACCATCAACTCATGTTCTGAATCCAGGTCAGTACCAAGTACATATCCAAAGCCTACTAAAAATGGTGGTTAGACTCAAAGACTTGGCTGATAGCGTGTCATCGTACAAGGAATCCTTCTTTACCACATGAAGCAACCATTTAAACAAATCAGATCTAAATATTCGATTATTTATTGGTATTATGCACATTTGTAATGAGTATGACATATTGTTGAAAAACATGAAAATATCTAACCTTTAACTATTCCAGTCAATGTTTTGCAAGGCACAGTTAACGCACCTCAATAGAAATGCCACTTTACTGTCGTTTATTCCTTGAAAAGAATTTTCTGATTGATCGCAACTTTTTAGAAATACCCGAGTGCGTCTCTCCTTTATTCCCAGAAACATATTTGTGATGCCGCTTCATGATCTGTTCCAGTACCTGCATGATACTGGTGTCCTTCTCAGCTGAGATCTCAGCTGAATTACCGATTCTACAAAATCATTGATACTGACAATGCACCCGGGAATTTCTCACTTGGATCAGTGTATTCACAAAACAAATATTGCCTTAGACTTGTACATAGTTCCACGGGAGCACTGCTGTGACATGGTTATTCACATCTACGTTACCTGATGCTAATATATATTATCGTTTCTTAACACCCACATTTGCTTAACAACATACACAATAATGTTTAGAATGAATATTTTGATCGCGTGTTTTCATTGGACATGCTTTATGCACTGAACACGTGTTTTGGCTCTTCCCTTCAGAGAATACAAGCATGTGTCTTGAAGCAGTGACAAAATAAAAAATCAATGTTCAACCCTCTCAACCATGTAGGTGACAAAGTGTTACCCTTCCAGCTCTTTTATCCTCTCAATCCTATGTGATACTTTGCTACCTGTGTAATTTCATCAACTCTGTACGTGACAATGAAACCCTTTCAACATTAAAACTTCGCTCTACCCGTGTAATCCCCTCACTTGTGAATGTGATATGGATTATGGAAGTGGAATACACTACCAACAAACTGGAGGTTAAGCTAGATATTTGACTTCAGAATTGATAGAAGCATATATCATCTTGTAGGGGAAGGTTTCAATGTTAACAGATGGCGAAAGACTTGTTGTTTACTAGTGTGACAGAAAGTGAGGGGGAGAATCTGGAGGTGAAACAACAGCACTCAACAGTTCAGTGACATGTACAGTCGTGGGGAAAGGAAGAGTTGAAAGGTGAGGCCAATCTTAGTATCTTTCAAGACTATGAAGGATACAGACATTGACTGAAACATATTTCTCAAATACCCCTCACTGTGACAGAGAAAGAGAATGTGGATTTCCCCGCCCTCATGTCAGGCAGACCAGCACCCAGGAATCTCACCCAAGCCCCACACAAACGATGAAGACAACAAGGCTTAACTCCAGGAGATGAGGTGAATCCATCTGGATCTAGGGTGGTCATTAAAGTGATCTCCCAGATGCTATAGCAATTTCTTTTATGACTGTTTACGAGCCTGTCAATTTATAATTGACTTTGTGCATTTTATTAAATCATCTAATATAACTCTCCTTGCTGAAACTAAACCAGGTGATTGTGATACCGTTGCCATTCCACACTATACAAAGAACAGAAACCCAAGAACCAGATCTGGTGGCGTTGCTATCATTGTTGAAGATGTTATAGATAGCTTATCTCACCTCCTATTCAAATACTAGCTTCTGATTGGTTAAGGAGCGTACAATTTTTTTCCATGTTCCCTCAAATCAATCGTAACACACCTAAGGTAACCTTCTTATCTCGCATATGTATGAGCTGTAATGAATCGATGTTTATGGCAAAGGGAAGATAGTAAAGACATCCATGCCCACAACTCTTAGCTGCTTCTCTAACATGATAGTGTTATAGACAGTCCAGGCAGATATCAGGACCAGAACAGGCAGACCCAGGGTAACTACGTCCCATGAAGACCGGTACATGTATACTTTGCATCTCTGGAATCGATTCCTGACATTGACGTCATCAGTGACGAATGCCTTAGAGCATATGATCAGTCGACAGACAGTGGCCAAGCGACTCATGGCTCAAGGATTTAGGGCTTACACACCTTGCAGAGGACAGTTATTGACAGCGTAACATCATCGTCAGAGAATGAGGTGGTATGAAACCGGTTCTATCTGTTCCAAAGTGATGGAAACAGCGTGTCTTCGGCAGAAAGGGGGAACTAATGGTGGCACGATGTGTTGGAAAGTCGTGCCGATTCATCTCTCATACAGACTCCCCGAATCGTACAGAACTTCCTTGCAACCAATAACGTCAACGTGCTACCGTGGCCCGCACGCTCCCCAGACCCCTCTTGGATGTCAGGGATCGTCGGGTTCGACAGCGACCACATCCTCCATTCAACCGAGGCCCTCTTAGAAAAATGGCGACTTATCCCACGTAACGTCATCAGGTAACTGATTGTTTCTGTGCGCTGGGGAGTTTGCGCATGCTACTTGTAGCAGGGGGTGGTCATACATGTCAATGCGACGTGTAATTAAACTTGACAAAGTCTAGATGTGTTTGTCCTTTGTCCATTACGTTCAGGGCTTGTTTATGATGCCACAGTATATATGAAACGTTTTTTATTTGAAATTTGAGAAAAAATTTTTTTTAGAACAATGGTTAACTGTCATAATTAGACCAATTTATAAAGGGGAAGGAGATTATCAAATTCCTGAAAATTATCGCCCCCATACTTTCAAAAGTTGTTTTAGCAAATTAATCCTTTGTAAATTTATATTATGTCTCAGACATCAAAATCTTATTGAAAGTGAAAATATTCTTTCTGAAGCTCAAGCAGGATTTCAGCAAAACATGTTTTACTTGTGAAAATATATTTACTCAACATGGTTTCATTTATTTATCTGAAGCAAGGAAAAATAAAATATTTTATTTTTTTTATTGATTTTAAGAAAGGGTTTGATAGTGTGTTGAGATTTGGCTTATGGTGTAAATCTCGCTCTGGGAGTTGAAGGTAAATATTTACAATAATAAAGTTGACGTAAAATGGTGTTAAATCGTATGTATATGTAAATGGATTAAACTCTGGCTTATTCCCATGTGATCTTGGTGTTCTCTTGTGATGTTGTAATTGAATCTTATCTTAATAAACAAAGCTGCACCCGTTCAAAATTCGTTTCGTTCTCTCTTGACATTATGATTGATTGCCCGCTGATATTGTTTGTACTGATAAAATGCAGATGGCAAGCCCTTCTAACCCTTTCAAGAAAATATGTATTGAATTCGTTAGATTGTATTGATGTATATTGTAACATATGAAAAAATCGAAAATCGCAAATACTTATAAAAAAATAGTTTTTTTGTTGCTTTTTCAGGGGGTAATGCATCTGACAAAAGAAAGGATGCAAGTTTAAATGTAACTAATCTTGAATTTGTTGATGAGTATAAGTATCTTGGAATTCATTTCACAAATCACAAAATCAGTAAGAAACGTGCGTGATTAAGTTACTAAAGCCAAGTTCTACATAAATCACGCTTATATAACCTTTCACTTAAATGTCAACTTTAATATTTTGATCCTTTGATGAAACCTATTCTCTTATAAGGATGTAAAGTTTGGGGTTTGGAAATTAAAAACGTTTTTCCTTTATCCCAGTTAAAAGAAATTACACCACATTTAATGTTGAATGGTGAGCTTGGTAGAACTTCACTTCTCATAGATATTGAAGTAAAAATGATCACATTTTGTTCAAGAGTTTTATCTGGAATATTTATAAACAGATCCCATATTTTATACATGCATAAAGATGCAAATATCAATTGTAGGCTTTACAAAAGAGCTATGTTTGGCTGTGGAGTAAAAGTTAATCTTTCATGCAAATTACATGATATATATTGGCAAACTTGGAACGCGGGGATTGCAAAAGCATCTAAATGTTCAGCATATCGATTCTTCTAAATTGACAATAAGCTGGAATCGAATTTATGAAGTATTCCCTTCCTTTTAACTCTCGAATTGCGCTATTTTAGCCTCGCGTCACCGCTTGCCAACTGAAACAGATTAATGGAATAACACACCAGTAAGTGACTGCGTTCATAAATGATGTGAAATGAAACATGCTGGTGAGGAGTACCATGTAGTTTAACGATGCTCGTAAATTGTGTGTCTCATGTAAAAATATAGAAATCAACCAAACATGCCAGAGTTTATAGAAATGTTTAACTTTTCTAAATTTTCGATTCAGAAGAAACTTTGTAAACATACTGTTTCCATGATGAAAACGTTTTAAACTCCCAGCTAAACCTCTGTCCGCTTCACTATGTAATCGCTGTTTGTATCACACACAAGCCAAGGTCTCGGTTTGAGTGAAATCAAGTTTTGTTCTGTTAGTTCTGTAAAACCTGCGCAGGCTGGCTTTCCAGCATTTACAGTAAGATTTGTTTTAAAAACATGGACTCAAGCACTACACACATTCCAGTTTTCATGCAGAGTAAAAAAAAGCGACAAAACACTTTCAATGACCATAAGAAAGACTTGCACAAATGAGTTGATTATACGATTCCAACTAAGCATGTAACGAAGTACGAAGTATTGAGGAAAAAGTGTCTTGACGACTCGATGCAGGTCTACGTACCCTACCGCCGACCATATCTACTGTCTTTACTCTTCAACTGATGACAGATGCTTTTCTTAACCAAATCAGACAACGTTTTACAGACAAAATAAGACCTAAATTTTCGATTATTTATTGGTACGACGCCAAAAACTTTGGTGCGTCTCTTCATTATTCTCAAAAACATGTTTGTGATGCTATCATGATCTGTTCCAGCAACTAGATGACACAAAGGACAATTCTCAGCTGATGTTTCAACGAGCCCATTTTCCAGTTCACTGTCAGTTCTCTGCAGTAATAAAAGAGTCAAGAGATAACAGTCGATTTTCCCACTCTTCTTTCTCAAAATAAACCTAAGTTGAAGGTAACTCCTTCTGAACTGCTGCTAACGTCTAACTGGAGAGGAAGTTGTCGTCCCATGTCTAAGGCAACTTTAGACAGTGAGTACAAATAGTTTTATGCCACTTTTAGCAACATTCACATTGATTGATACAGACATTATGCAGGAGACAATTTACTCTTAGATAGCAAGTTGATCTTCTACGGTGATGAAACACTCCACATAGAGTTCTGTAATATAAGAATAATGTTCCTTGTACGTGTATTTTCTAGGTCCGTTTCTAATCTCTTTCTGCCCATTTGTGTGCATGTATGCAAAAATACCTTTTAACCTTTTTTTGAGAATCCTATTTGGATTTTCAGACGCCCGCACTAAGCAGCAGACGCATGAGGCATGACGAGGTTGTTCACAACCGAGTGTTTGTTGTCCATAAATGTCTTAATTATTTTTAATTGATGTCTCAATAGACTGTTCATATATTGAGAAATAATGTGTTTGTTTCTCAGCTTGTGTTTTTCCCTGATTGTCCGAAGATGGCTTCCCTCTTGAAACGATTAAACCAACACTAAGCAGCTGACGCATGACGCATGACAAGGTTGTTCACACCAGAGTGTCCTGCTTGACTGTATTGATTTTTCCATCACAAGGGATAACTATTTCAAAGTTTCATCGCTCAAGGATCTTTTTAAGTAGTATTTTAGTAGTCATTTAATCATTGGTTTTTTAAAAGAAATAGAGTTGTTAAGTAAATTTTGATGATATGTTTTGTAATTAATAAACATTTTAGAATTGGAAGAAAGAATCATGTCAACTGAGATTGTTAGTGGCTGTACCCTTGATGGGGGTATAGTAGTGTAAAATGATTGTCCCCCAGAGAGGATACGTCAGACCACGTCATTCGAAGTAAAAAATAATTTTCACCACAATTTTAATCATAGAATATGTGTTCCTTTAATCTGGCTAAATTTGTCACTAATCGCCAACAGCTGAGGGGATGATGTAAATCCGGCTGGGGTCCATGCAGTTAGCAAAAGTACTGTAAGTCCCCATGGACCCTAGCATGGTGATGTACCTTCGGCTGCTGGTGATCTATAGCCCTTTTTTATATTGTACTGTTTCATTTAGTGATATCTTTTTATGGTTGTTTTAAACATTAATCTGTGATATTCTGGTAATTTTACTGTCCATCAATGACAGGTTTTATTTGGTTTAAATATATGTATTAAAAATGTATAACTTCTCGTCATGATATGGCTGAAATATTGCCGATGTGACGTAAAGCATAAACTCACTCACTCACTCGTTATTTCCGTACTGATGAGTAAACTATAAGCTGTAGCAGTATCACGAGAGTTGTATGTGGTTTATGCGTCCCGCGTTTGGTTTTAAACCGAGAGTCGGACATGTTTAAATCTGCCATTGTAACAGAATTGAAACTAATTGAAAATTGACAGAAAACAGCTGTTCGATTGAGCTGAGTTTAACATGTGCTTTGTCAATCTTGAGACATGCTACACACACGTGTGATACGTCGTTAGACAAACATAATCATTACATATCACGGACGAATCACATTAAAGAAGAGGATAACGAATAAGGCTGAGTCAGAATGTGGATACACCATTAGACACGGTCTAGACAGTGTAGTAAAACTGTTAGATGTTGTCTGGTTGATGATGTTGTGTTCTTTCATGTATTTTGCATTGCAGATGATGACATCGTTTCATGACAAATTTGCCTTTACCTGCGTTACCTGTAATGGTGTGTCTGTCCTACGCCCTAGAGTTGCGCGATATTTCCGATATACCGGTATACCACGATATGAGTTACCAATGAATACGCACCACAATACGATTGGAAAATACCGGTATATTGTGTTTTTCAAAATCAGGCATATCATCTTGGTGGAAGATTTTACACTAGTGACAACTCAAACGGAAATTAAGAAATTAGCAAGTTTTTCCTCGTAGCAAAATTAGAAACTATTTGTGTTAGCTTCCTGTATATAACGCTTTGTAACCATAGCAATATCCGTCATAATACGAAGTGTCAAACTAATGCGGGGAATGTTTGATTTATTCAGATTCATAACAAATTACAGATGAAAGAATGCATGCAACATATTGTGGTACGTATCGCAATACAGGAAGCATTATTGCAGTAAATTGCAATACAAACTTCAGGCCAATACCCATCACCACTAACTCCCTATATATTATTTTGACTTTTCGCTACACAGAGCCACGCACTGCCCCATGGTCTCCTTATACATCAGAATCGTTTATAGGGAGCAGTAAGAATACCAATGAATATGCACCACAATAAAAAAATAACGGTATGTTGCGTGTTTCAAAATCAAGCATATCATCTTAGTTGAAGATTTTACACAATTGACAATTCAAACGGAAATTAAGAAATTAGCAAGTTTTTCCAGTAGTGAGATAACATTATTTGTGGCAGTTGCCTGCAGGTTAATCTTTGTGGCCAGAGCAACATCCAACATAATAAGAAGTTTTTTTCAGGTTAATAACAAATTACAGATGAAAGAATGCATGCAATATATTGTGGTACGTATCGCAACATTATTGCAGTAAATTGCAATGCAAACTTCAGGCCAATATGACTACTAACTCCCTATATATTATTTTGACTTTTCGCTAAAAAAAAGCAACGAACTGACCCATGGTCTCCTTATACATCAACATCGTTTATAGGGAGCAGTCGGAAGGGATCAAAATTGTTACCCAGCAACCTATGCTCGACGTACGAGGCGACTTCATGGATCGGATTGTATGAATCGGAGACGTAGTTGATTACACCTGAGGGGGGAGCAATGTCGATTATGTTAATGTTAAAGCTGGATGTGTTATTGAAATATATTGATACATTGTTGTATAGGGACAAAGCTGGGTATGTTATTGACATATATCGATACATTGTTGTTTAGGATCAACGTTGACTATTTTAATGGACACATATCGATATATTGTTGTATAGGAGCAATGCTGGGTATGTTATGGACATATATCGATATATTGTTGTATAGGAGCAATGCTGAGTATGTTATGGACATATATGGATATATTGTTGTATATGAGCAAAGCTGGATGTGTTATTGAAATATATCGATACATTGTTGTATAGGGACAAAGCTGGGTATGTTATGGACATACAGCGATTCATTGTTATTAGATCAACATTGTCTATGTCAATGGACATATATCAATATATTGTTATATATTAGAAAAGCTGGGTATGTTATAAACAGATATCGATATATTGTTGTATAGGCGCAACGTTATCTATTTTAATGGACGTATATCGATATACTGATGCAAAGCAGCAAAGCTTGGTATGTTTTTGAGATATATTGATATATTGTTGCAAAGGAGCAAAGATTTGTATGTTATGGACATATAAAGATATATTGTTGCATAGGAGCAACGTTGTCTATTTGAATGGACATAGATGGATATATTGTTTATATTAGCAAAGCTGGGTATCTTATGGACATATATCGATTAAGTGTTGTATTTGGAGCAAAGCTAGGTCTATTATGGAGATATATCGATATACTGTTTTATATAAGCACAGCTGGGTATGTTATGACATATATCGATATATTGTTGTATGTTAGCAAAGCTGGGTATGTTATGGACATATATCGATATACTGTTGTATAGGAGCAATGCTGGGTATGTTATGGACATATATGGATATATTGTTGTATATGAGCAAAGCTGGATGTGTTATTGAAATATATCGATACATTGTTGTATAGGGACAAAGCTGGGTATGTTATGGACATACAGCGATTCATTGTCGTATAGGATCAACATTGTCTATGTCAATGGACATATATCAATATATTGTTATATATTAGAAAAGCTGGGTATCTTATAGACAGATATCGATATATTGTTGTATAGGCGCAACGTTATCTATTTTAATGGACGTATATCGATATACTGATGCATAGCAGCAAAGCTTGGTATGTTTTTGAGATATATTGATATATTGTTGCGAAGGAGCAAAGATTTGTATGTTATGGACATATAAAGATATATTGTTGTATAGGAGCAACGTTGTCTATTTGAATGGACATAGATGGATATATTGTTTATATTAGCAAAGCTGGGTATCTTATGGACATATATCGATTAAGTGTTGTATTTGGAGCAAAGCTAGGTCTATTATGGAGATATATCGATATACTGTTTTATATAAGCACAGCACGGTATGTTATGACATATATCGATATATTGTTGTATGTTAGCAAAGCTGGGTATGTTATGGACATATATCGATGCATTGTTGTATGGAAGCAAGCCATGGAATGTTATTGAGATATATATCGATATATTCTTGTGTAAAAGCAATGTTTGGTATGTTATTGAGATATATATCGATATATTGTTGTGTAGGAGCAAGGCAGGGTGTGTTATGGAGATATATATCGATATATTGTTGTGTAGGATCAAGGCGGGGTGTGTTATGGAGATATATCGATATATTGTTGTGTAGGATCAAGGCAGGGTGTGTATAGAGATATATCGATATATGGTTGTGTAGGAGCAAGGCGGGGCGTGTTGTGGAAATGTATTGCATGGTAGATAGGCTCTATACTGGTTATGCCACATTATGCACAGTCAGTTAAGTGAATATGGTATAACGCAGTTTGGACACAATTTATAGTGTATAGGCACTGTAATGTAACTAAAATGTCAGACAATTTGCAACCCTCACGAGACACGGCTTTTCACGTGTGCCTATCTGCAGCGTTTGTTTAATAGATGACGTGACGTCAATATCTCCAGACACTAAGTCATGGTTAAAAATGGTATGTTCTGTCAAACATCGCTGACCATGTCCTATGGAAATCATTTTCCCCGTCAAAGTCGTTCCGCTATTGTTTACATGCTGTATTGGGGAGATCCTGACTGACTGAAAATATCGTTATATGAACCAGTGGATGATTCCATAGTTTCAATAAAAGGGTGAATTTGATATTGTCGATATGACGTCCCGTAAAACAGTGTACTTACTACCAATACTGGAGCAAAATGTGTACATGTAGTCCTTCACCATCCGTGTATTCAGCACAACCGAAGCCTGCCACCATCATCTCTCCGACAAGGTGTATACACTGCACATACATGTGTTGTATATGACGTATTTGTGCCACAGCTTGAACTGGCATTCATAAACCCTTCATGCTGTCTACTGCACGGGTTTGCAGGTACATTTGTGTGCTTATTGATAAAGAAATCGAGTCTGGAGCGGGCAACCAGGTGATTGCTATCGCCAGCCCCGACCTACGTCTACACCGAGTGAGTGAGTGAGAAATCACAGAGAAGGGGCCTGGCAAGTCGGCTTTCACGCAAGAATATTATACATGGGATGTACACAGAGAGTTTCTTGTGTGACATGTTCACTTATTGTTCTTTTCGTGTTTGTGAGTTGTGGATCTCTGAAACGGCTAGACATTTTCATGATAAAGTTCCTAATAAATTCATATTGAAAACTTCAAAGCAAAGACACATGAACTATTTAGAACTATCACTATTGAAGTTAGATACATTTTGAACTTTAATTGAAAAGTGCTTCACATTTGAAATGGAAACGATAGAGATTGCATTCTTAATTCTGCAGAATATTTTGTTCCTATATTCTTGAATGTTCAACATTTCGAATCCACTTCTTCGAACCTTATTACAATCAGTTACGATAGTTAAATTGATCAGCAGACATGCAGACATGTCTCTGTACTGTAAGTCACTGACCAAGATGCAGCCGTACCTGTATACTGTTAGTTACTGACCAGGGTGCAGCCATGTCTGTATACTGTTAGTTACTGACCAAGATGCAGCCGTACCTGTATACTGTTAGTTACTGACCAGGGTGCAGCCATGTCTGTATACTGTTAGTTACTGACCAAGATGCAGCCGTACCTGTATACTGTTAGTTACTGACCAGGGTGCAGCCATGTCTGCTTACTGTTAGTTACTGACCAAGATGCAGCCGTACCTGTATACTGTTAGTTACTGACCAGGGTGCAGCCATGTCTGTATACTGTTAGTTACTGACCAAGATGCAGCCGTACCTGTATACTGTTAGTTACTGACCAGGGTGCAGCCGTACCTGTATACTGTTAGTCACTGACCAGGGTGCAGCCGTACCTGTATACTGTTAGACACTGACCAAGATGCAGCCGTACGTGCCACTGATCAGAGTGCAAGCAAGTCTTTTTACTGTTAGTCACTAATAAGGTTGCAATCATGACCTTTCCAGACAAGGAAGTTATTTGCGTGTATTTCGTATGTACGTATTTGATACGTCATTGGTGAGTATGGCGAATAGTACACGGCAATACTAAACAGACTGGTGTCAATTAAGGAGCGTATGACGAAGACATGGCTCATGTTTTTCATACCTATTTCTCGAACGCTAATGAACGTGAGGCACGTCATCGTGTCAAAATTACGAGCCATCGAATTGAAGTATAAATCTATGCATTATTTTGCTGGTTTATTGCTATTGTATAAAATTGTGGCGGTGGGGCTAGCCTCATTGTTGAAGAGTTTGCTCGTCACACCAAAGACCCGACTTCGAGACACCACAAGGGTACAATGTGTGAGCTCATTTCTGATGCCCCTCTCTGATATTAGAGTACCGCTAAAACCGGTTTAAAACAATTCTTACTCACTGTCTGAAGTTGCTTAAGACACGGGTCGACTAACAGCTCAGAGACATGGCTGCACTCTGGTCAGTAACTAACAGAATACAAACATGGCTGCACCCTGTTAAGTGAAGTTGCTATGAAGTTTTCAATATGAATATGAATAGGAACTTTACAATGAAATTATCTAGCCGTGGCAGACATCCACAACTCACACACGCGAAAAGATCAATAAGTGAACATGTCACACAGGAAACTCTCTGTGTACATCCCATGTATAATATTCTTGCGTGCCGGGCCCCTTCTCTGTGACTTGGCACTCACTCGCTCACTAACCCACCAACCCAGCAACCCGCCCGCCCACTCACTTACTCACTCACTCACTCACTCACTCACTCACCCACCCACTCACCCATCCACCCACCCACCCACCCACTCACTCACTCACTCACTCACTCACTCACTCACTCACTCACTCACTCACTCACTCACTCACTCACTCACTCACTCACTCACTCACTCACTCACTCACTCACTCACTCACTCACATGCACCTGCAAACCCGTGTAGTAGACAGCATGAAGGGTTTATGAATGCCAGTTCAAGCTGTGGCACAAATACGTCATATACAACACATGTATGTGCAGTGTATACACCTTGTCGGAGAGATGATGGTGGCAGGCTTCGGTTGTGCTGAATACACGGAGGGTGAAGGACTACATGTACACATTTTGCTCCAGTATTGGAAGTAAGTACATTGTTTTACGGGACGTCATATCGACAATATAAAATTCATCCTTTTATTGAAACTATATTTTCAATCAGTCAGAGTCTGATGCTAATAAATAGACTTTGACGGGGAAAATGATTTTCATAGGACATTGTCACCGATGAGTTAACCTTGTTTGACAGAACATACCATTTCTCACCATGACATAGTGTCTGAAGAGTGCTGGACGTCACATCATCTATCAAACAACCGCTGTAGATAGGCACACGTGACAGGTCGTGTCTAGTGATGGCTGCAAATTGTCTGACATTGTAGTTGCATTACAATACCTATACACTATAACTTGTGTCCAAACTGCGTTAACCATTTTCACTTAACTGACTGTGCATAATGAGGCGGTAATCATGTGTCGTGCCAATTTGCCATGCAATACATCTCCATAACACACCCCGCCTTGCTCCAACACAACAATATATCGGTATATGTCCATAACACATCCGCCTTGCTCCTACACACCAACATATCGATATATCCCCACAACATACCTGTCTTTGCTCCTATAAAACAACATATCGATATATGTCCGTAACATACCCAGCATTGCTCCTATACAACAATTTTTATAGATATCTGTCCATAACATACCCAGCATTGCTCCTATACAACAATATATCGTTATCTGTCCATGACATACCCAGCATTGCTCCTATACAACAGTATATCGATATCTGTCCATAACATACCCAGCATTGCTCCTATACAACAATATATCAATATATGTCTATAACATATCCATCATTAAGTAAGGATAAGAATTTATGGATGAACAACTTCTTTATTACAATTAAGAGCGACGTTTCGGTGTATGTTCTAACACCTTTATCAAGCAAGTGTTTGAACCTACACCGAAACGTCTTGTAATAAAGAAGTTGTTCATCCATAAATTCTTATCCTTACTTAGTACTCCAACTTCTAAATGCCTATCAAAGAAACTACCCATAATTGCTCCTATACAACAATATATCGATATATGTCCATAACATACCCAGCATTGCTCCTATACAACAATGTATCGATATATGTTCATAACATACCCAGTATTGCTCCTATACAACAATATATTGATATATGTCCATAACATACCCAGCACTGCTCCTGTACAAAAATATTTCGATAGCTGTCCAAATCATACCCAGCATTGCTCCTATACAACACTAGATCGATATATGTCCAAAACATACCCAGCTCTCCTGTTATGCAACAAGATATCGATATATGTCCATAACATACCCAACATTGCTCCTATACAACAATAGATCGATATATGTCCATAACATACCCAGCATTGCTCCTATACAACTATATATCGATATCTGTCCAAAACATACCCAGCTCTGCTGCTATGCAACAGTATATCGATATCTGTCCATTAAAATAGTCAACATTGCTCCCTGAAAACAATATATCAATATATGTCTATAACACATCCAACTTTGCAAATAATAAATATACAATAATATATCGATATATGTCCATTCAAGTAGACAACGTTGCTCGTATACAACAATATATCGATATATGTCCATAACACATCCATCTGTGCCAGACCCGTGAAGATCCGGGGTAGAATAGGTCTTCAGCAACCCATGCTTGCCGTAAAAGGCGACTATGCTTGTCGTCAAAGGCGACTAACGGGATCGGGTGGTCAGGCTCGCTGACTTGGTTGATGCATGTCATCGATCCCAATTGCGTGGATCGATGCTCATGATATTAGTCACTGGATTGTCTGGTTCAGACTCGATTATTTAAAGACCGCCGTCATATAGCTGGAATATTGCTGAGTGCGGCGTAAAACAACAAACCAACCATCTGTGCTAATATAGAACAATGTAACAATATATGTCCATTAACATAATCGACATTGCTCCTATACAACAATATATCGATATTTGTCCATAACACATCCATCTTTGCTAATTTACAACAATATATCTATATACGTCTCCGAGTCATACCACCCGATCCATGAAGTCGCCTCGTACGTCGAGCATAGGTTTCTGGGAAAAAAATTTGACCCCTTATCACTGCTCCCTATAAACGATTCTGATGTATAAGGAGACCATTGGGCAGTGCGTGGCTCTGTGTAGCGAAAAGTCAAAATAATATATAGGGAGTTAGTAGTGATATTGGCCTGAAGTTTGTATTGCAATTTACTGCAATAATGTTGTGATACGTACCACAATAAATTGCATGCATTCTTTCATCTGTATTTTGTTATTAACCTGAAAATAAACTTCCCACGCATTATTAGGGATGTTGCTATGGCCACAAAGATTGACCTACAGGAAACTGCCACAAAAATTGTTTATCTCACTACTGGAAAAACTTGCTAATTAGTTAATTTCCGTTTGAGTTGTCACTTGCGTAAAATCTTCAACCAAGATGATTTTGAAAAACGCAACATACCGGTATTTTTTATTGTGGTGCGTATTCATTGTTTTTTCCTTTCGTGGTATACCGGTATATCGGTAATATCGCGCACCTCTAGGGCGTAGGACAGAGATACCGTTACAGGTAGCGCAGGTAAAGGCAAATTTGTCATGAAACGATGTCATCATATGCATCTTCAAAGTAAAATACACGCCAGTATACAACATCATCAAGCAGACAACGTCATTAACCAGACAACGTCATTAACCAGACAACGACTAACAGTTTTACTACACTGTGTAGACCGTGTCTAATGGTGTATCCACATTCTAACTCAGCCTTCATTCGTTATCCTCTTCTTTAATATGATTCGTCCGTGATATATAATGATACCGTTTGCCCAACGACACAAACTTCGGAGAAGGTGTCAACAAGCTTGACACGAGTGGGTAGAACTCTTGACCCCAGCAGTGATAACCCATTGTTTGGATGCCCATTGTGTAATTCCTATTTTTTTAATGACATTGTTGTATACTTGTTACAACTGCTCATTAAATCGAGTTTGTGTTTATAATGAAGTTGGTATTTCCGCTGTCCAAAGTGTGCAGTGAGTGTGTGTGAATATGTCATCGTGTTAACGGCGAAAGTTTAAAGTTTGCGTATGTGATTCTATGTAATGAATGCGCATGTGAAAGCAGTTTGAACCTGTGCTTCGTTTTGCTTACATGGTTTGAATCACATGGACAACACTATTTGTGATCCGCCAGGCGAAACTGACCCTTATGGGTGCTAGGATACAATTGTGCCGTGACTTGAATAAAGATGGACGTTTGACGTCATGTCAGTATTTTTATGCTCTTCACAACATCAATGGACGTTGATCACATAGACAGTAATATATGGCACTCGCCAGGAGAAAAAAGATGGGTGCTAGAGCAACAATGTGTTTGGGCTTCATAAAGAAAGACGTTTGCCGTGAACTTGCTTCCATAGATATCGCCAAGTGTGTTGACTGTACACAAATATCGTATTTTCCTCTCGTTAGTTACTTTCAATTAATCACACATTATTTTTAAAAACAGTTGTTATAAGTCTGAAAATTGGACTTTGCAGAAAATAAGTCCATATGTTTGATGCCATGTATCTCTGAAATAAATGGGGACCGCCTCCGTGGTCTAGTGGTAGAGCGTCCGCCCGGAGAGCAGAAGGTCCGGGGTTCGATCCCCGGCCGCGTCATACCGAAAGACGTTAAAAGATGGTGTTGTTACCCTGTCTGGCGCTCAGCATTAAGGGGCTCAAACAAGGACTGGTCGGCTCGGAGTCAGTATACTGTGTCTGAGTGGGGTATTCATGTTAAACTGCGGCATGGTATCTCAGTGAGCTAGCACTATCAATCGGTATCAGTCCGGACTAGTACAAGCAGCCACACAAACACACACACGTACATGCACGTCGCTATATAAGTGCAATAATCTTGGACGCGACGTACAACCCCATTTTACCTCACCTCACCTGAAATAAATGGTGAAGTGGAGCGTTTGAATTGTCATTTTGTGTTCCTAAGATCCCGTAGTTTTAGAATGTAATGGAGAAGTCCCTTATCCCATGGTTGGTCACAATTTTTCCACATTGTCCTTTCGCCTGTTGGGTCGTGTTTGAAAGTGAGGTGCGGGGAGGTGTAATGGATTTAACGTCGTTTTGACGATTAATGCAATTATATAGCGACGTGCACGTGCGTGTGTGGCTGCTTGTTGCAGTTTTATAGTGCTGGTCTATTAAGATAATAAGAGGCGGTTTAACATTTATACCCTCCTCAGACACATTATACTGACTCCGTGATGACCAGACATGTTATCCCCTTAATGCCGAGCGCCAGGCAGGGTAGCAACAAGTAAAATCGTTTAATGTCTTGTGGTATGACGCGGACGGGCATCGTTGCTTACATTTATATCAAAATTATTTAACTTTAGATTTGACTGCTTAATGTGCTTTCAGTTTTGGTTTCTTGATTGTGAAAGTGTGGAAATTCACTTGGATTAAATGTGTGTATTAAAGTGTACGTCATGTGAACCCCATCACAATGCATCGACGTTCTGCTTGCGAAAAGTGTAAAGTGCGATTTCGGGGTAAATGGTTTTAAACGACGCAATCATCAATGACGGTCTGTATGTAACCATGTCTTCACTGGGCAAACCAGTGACTGATTGAATGATCATCGGGGAACGCTACTTTATAGTAAGCCTCCTCAAGACTCGACACTTGTTATTATCAATCTCCTCACGACTGGATACTTATATCATAATTCTCCTCAATAATTCATACCTGTTATTACGAATCTCCTCAAGACCGGATACAAATAACAAAATCCTCTTCTTAAATGGATGCCTTTATTATCAATCTCCAAGAATGGATTCTTTTTTTACAAGTCTCCCCAGGAATGTGCATACTTAGTATAAGTCTTTTCAAGAATGGATACGTTCCTTACGAGCCTCTTACAAGCGTTTTTATACGCCTCTCTAAGAGTCAGTACGTTTATTATAAGTCTACCCAGCAATGGATACGTTCCTTACGAGCCTCTTACAAGCGTTTTTATACGCCTCTCTAAGAGTCAGTACGTTTATTATAAGTCTACCCAGCAATGGATACGTTCCTTACGAGCCTCTTACAAGCGTTTTTATACGCCTCTCTAAGAGTCAGTACGTTTATTATAAGTCTACCCAGCAATGGATACGTTCCTTACGAGCCTCTTACAAGCGTTTTTATACGCCTCTCTAAGAGTCAGTACGTTTATTATAAGTCTACCCAGCAATGGATACGTTCCTTACGAGCCTTTTACAAGCGTTTTTATACGCCTCTCTAAGAGTCAGTACGTTTATTATAAGTCTACCCAGCAATGGATACTCTTATAATAAGTCTCTTAAAATGGACACATTTGTTTAAAGTCTTCCCAAGAAGGGACACGGGTATTAGAAGTCTCCACATGAAGGGAGTGAGTGAGTGAGTTTGATTTTACGCCGCTTTTAGCAATATTCCAGCAATATCACGACGGGGGACACCAGAAATGGGCTTCACACATTGTACCCCCACATGAAGGGAACATATCATGGTAATTCTCAGGAATAGATAATAATGCCTATGTTGAATTTGTCCTGTAGAAATTGGAAGCTATGCGTGTCATAGACATATCAACGCTATGTTCAATCTTGTAAACGTATAAACTCTATCAAATGTACATTTATCAAACTTTGCGTACATTCTTCCAGAAAAAATGTCTGTTTGTTTAAATATCTAAATGTGCCTGCACAAATGGTTGTCAAGGCTACGTGTCTTTAATATTTTTGGCTTTTGCATGTTTGGCTGTCTACGAAGCGATATTGATATTCATATGGAGATATACACTCTCACGACGTTAATCCATTTACGCACCTAAAATACTAACAAGGTCAGATGATTGATGTGAAAGAATTTGAACCGTGTCTCTAGATGCTGAGTTGTGTAGATTGGATTTGCTCAGGCTCTTTCTCTTTGCGATGTCACGAAACCATGGGTTTGTTTGACAAGCTACACTCACTTTTGTTTCATTGGACGCTATCCCTCCACCTGACCTCCCTGCCAGAGAGGCAATAGCATCTCCCATATGTCAGAGCCTCCTCATCGGACCGGTCATTACCCTGACCTTCACAGTCTGCAACATGGGGACCCTGTGGAAGTTCAAATACCTCTTGGTTATCGGTAACGTCAAATACTTCTTTTCGATTTATTGATATTTAATGCAAGCAACATCGCATATTCATGAATATATTGAAAAGAAAGTATGTAATAGCATATTTTGGGGACATTTTGTCTTACGTTCAATTAACGTTGATCAGGCTTGGTATAACGCTTCATGACAGATTTCTTTACAGAATTGAGTACTTATTGACGGGTGAGTGAGTGAGTTGGGTTTAACGCCGCTTTTAACATTATTCCAGTTATACCACGGCATGTCAGTTTAATGTGGGAGGAAAGCCCGAAGTGATGCAGGTCTCAGACGTTTACCACTTCGGTGAAACCCACGAGCACGTGTATGGTGCTGACAAACCTAGAAACATAATCGGGGCGAACCGTCATTCGAACCCACAATCATAGGTTTAGGGACGCAACTCTGCACAGCGAATTTCGGCGCCTTAGACGACTGGGAAACCCGTGCCCCCTTAATGACAGGTGAAACAAGACGTTGTTGAAGTACCCAATCATCTGATATTGTCTTTGACTATTACCTGTTACAGAAAATATGTAAATACGATTGACAGTTTCTGGCCTTTCATATTCGAGTGTAGGTATTGGCCTTCTGCATCTGCGATATGACAAAACGTTTCAGAAATTATCATGAACAGATGCCTTTGATAAGTATTCACAAGTTTGAGGTACATAAAAAGTACGTAAGACCGTTTATTGATAACGATTTCTCTTTGTGAAGACGTTTCCCTCAGCAACGTTTGACGTCAACGTACTTCCATAAAAATCGCCATGTGTGCGGACTGTACAACAATATCGTATTTTCCTCTCGTTAGTTCGTAATGAAAAATCATCATTTCAAAATATTTCAATACATGTCTATTTAAAATTAATCAGATAGTATTTATAAAAACAGAAGTTATTTCATAAACAGTCTGAAAATTTGACTTTGCAGAAAAAGTGTCCAAATGTTTGATGCCATGTGTCTCTGTCATAAATGTGAAGTGAAGATTGTGATTTGTATTATTGTGTTCTTAAAATCCCGTAGATCTAAAAAAAAATAAGTAGTCAAAGTGTGATTTTTCCCCCACAAGGTCCCTTATCTCATGGCTGTTTACATTTGTTCCACATCGCCCCCTGGCCTGAAGGAAGGTGTTTTTCACGTCACTACTTATTTGTTATAAACAAGTTTATTTTCGGCACAAGCATATAAGTCAGAATGTCCTCCTTGACGCAACTGGATGTCAACCTTTACAGTAAAACCCTGTCCACATTTACAAGATATCTCTCTGAATCACTATCAAGTAGTGAAGATACCAGGTGTTCGCCAGTAGGTGTGCGTATTTTGTCCAACCGGTGGCAACCGTCACAAACACATGCACAGGCAAGTCAATTGTTCACCTGAAAAACGCGGGAACATATGGTGCATGTTAAAATACTCATGCATCAAATAACAAAATATGTTCAATAACATTCATAACACTTCCGAAACTTCCACTAAAAATATTTCCAGTGGGCATGAAATTCCTTTATTATCCATGTACCTGTCCCTTTTTTTCACATTTGAATATGAATGATCAGCATCCATATGATATCGTGTCCAGGTCTGCACACAGCATGCGGCGTGGTCGTAAACACTACTGACCGGACGGTAATTGAAGGACCAAACCCAGTCGACGTTACCTGCTCCTTCAGTTTGTCTGAAGCGGAGGAAGTGGACTATGTATATATTGACACGTACGTAGACAGTATTGGTTATGTGGATCTGGTGATGTTCTGGCCCCTCAACAACACAGCGGAGTACCTGCCCGGGGGAGCCTGGATGAGGAACAGGACGACCCTGGTGGTGGAAGGGGATCGGGTGGCTCTCAGGTTTAACCTGGTGGAGTGTGGAGACGCCACCAGCTACTACTGCAACGTCCAGACCAATGTGACATACGCCTATGAAGGCATGGACCTACATGTTGTAGGTGAGTCCTGAGTGAGTTAACGACGTTTTGAACAGTAGGGCCCAATCTAATGGCGTGTCAGCTTCATGGAGTAGCAAGCCCGAGTATTCCAGGCAAAATAAGATTTCACTTGGAACAACTTGCAACAGAATTTATTTCACAATAATGCATTTCCACAAGGACCCCCTCCCAAAAAAAAAAAACATACTGAAAGTCCCAAGCAATCCAAGTTTGGGAAATATGTCTAATTTGCATAATTCAATATGGCCTCCAATTATCAATATATCTTCCATATTTCAGATGAGGGTCAGTGTTTTGATGAAAAAAGCATCCATCCTTGGGTCTGTTTACCCCAGTATGCTTGTTTTCGGGACCTTGGCCGCCAAGAGTTTGATGGCTAGACATAGAATATCACCACACTATTGGTTTCTGATGACATATTTCAGTGATTTGAACTTATGCCCTGGCGTACACAAACCCAAGGATGCATGTAGAATACTTAATCATTTGCATCAATCCAATACAACCACCAAATATCAACAGTAACCTCTTAAATTACATCGTTATGGCGAGTTTAGATATCAATGATGTTTGGGGGTGTCCAATGAGAGACATTGAGATACATTACAGGGTGTCCATCTGTGAGACTCCATCTAAGATGGTTTGGGATACACTTGGGTGTCCATCTGTGAAGGTTTGGGATACACTTGGGTGTCCATCTGTGAAGGTTTGGGATACACTTGGGTGTCCATCTGTGAAGGTTTGGGATACACTTGGGTGTCCATCTGTGAAGGTTTGGGATACACTTGGGTGTCCATCTGTGAAGGTTTGGGATAATTTGGGGTGTCCACCTGAGATACATTTCCTGTGTCCTTTCATGAAAATGACAATCGAGTTATATTATTAGTAGCAGATAAATAATATGATACCTTATGCATCAGAAGTTAAACAAATCTGATTGACCGTCTTCAAATTTCCTACGAAATGAACTAGATATTTAACCATTCTTGTTTCTTATCGTCTTCAGGACCAATATCCAAACCAAAAATATTACTGCCTACCGATTGCTATGACGAGGGCCAGGGCCTAGATGTTGCCTGTTTGGGAGCAGTACGAGGCTCTGATACCGAGTTTAGGTGGTATGGTTATCGGGAAGGTCGTGCCCCTGTTGACCTGACGCCCTATGCTGATCCTGGTGCTCCCTATCAACCGGATGGAAGCTGTGGATACAGACTGGTCAGTCATCTGAGGGTCAACGTGACGAGCGAGGACGACGGCATGGTCCTGCGCTGTGTTGTGAGCGATCAGACAGAGGGCTTGTCGCCATCCCCTGGGGATCCCTGCGGTGAATACTGCACTGACACAGACAATCTCACAATGTCAGGTAGGGCATGTGGCAGTTGCTCCCTTTGCATAACTGATAATGTATGTTTTAGATATCATCTAAAGAATCCACAATCCCCTTTTCAAACATCACATCATTAGATGGAGGTAAACGTGTCACACTATACATCACATCATTAGATGGTTATAAAAGTGTTATATCATACATCCTATATTGAGATGGATATAAACAGGCCTTATCATACATCATATCATAAGATGGTTATAAAGTGCTATACCGTACATCTTTCATTATTTGGTTATAAACATGTTATAGCATTCATCACATCAGCAGGTGGATATAAACATGTCCTATACATCAGATCATGAGATGATTATTAACGTTATATATCACACGTCATATCATCCTCTATAACCCCCTATTGTTCTGCAACTGTCACGAGAACTTATGTTGGTATTCTAGGGCGCCCCTCCACCCCTACATTGACTGTGAGTAGAACATCGGGATGTGTTGGTGATATCGTGACCTTCCAGTGTTCTGGACCCGTCGGAGGTCCATCTGCTTCCTTCACGTGGACCTCACGCCGGCCGGGGCAGGTGCCCGTCGACCTGACATCTCTAGCTGACTCAGGGTATTCCCACCGACGTCAGGGGTCTTGTACATATGAGAGGCAGAGTCGCCTCACCCTGACCCTGGTGCAGGCAGACCAGGAGATGTCGGTGAGATGCGAGGTGTCTCACCCATCTCTCAGCATCTCAGCAGGAGAGAGCTGTGGGCTATACTGTGCGGAATCAGAGAGGATCACTCTTAAGGGTAGGTACAAGGACCGATAGGGTTAGTCTTGGGTAGCAACACTCTTGCTTGTAGGTTCAAGGACCGATAGGGTTAGTCTTGGGTAGCAACACTCTTGCTTATCGGTTCAAGGACCGATAGGGTTAGTCTTTAGTAGCAACACTCTTGCTTGTAGGTTCAAGGACCGATGGGGTTAGTCTTGGGTAGCAACACTCTTGCTTGTCGGTTCAAGGACCGATAGGGTTAGTCTTAGGTAGCAACACTCTTGCTAGTCGGTTCAAGGACCGATAGGGTTAGTGTTGGGTAGCAACACTCTTGGTTGTAGGTACAAGGACCGATAGGGTTAGTCTTGGGTAGCAACACTCTTGCTTGTCGGTTCAAGGACCGATAGGGTTAGTCTTGGGGAGCCACACTCTTGCTAGTCGGTACAAGGACGGATAGGATAAGTCTTGGGTAGAAACACCCTTGCTTGTCGGTTCAAGGACTGATAGGGTTAGTCTTGGGTAGCAACACTCTTGCTTGTCGGTTCAAGGACCGATAGGGTTAGTCTTGGGTAGCAACACTCTTGCTTGTAGGTTCAAGGACCGATAGGGTTAGTGTTGGGTAGAAACACTCTTGCTTGTCGGTTCAAAGACCGATAGAGTTAGTCTTGGGTAGCAACACTCGTGCTTGTCGGTTCAAGGACCGATAGAGTTAGTCTTGGGTAGCAAAACTCTTGCTTGTCGGTTCAAGGACCGATAGGGTTAGTCTTGGGTAGCAACACTCTTGCTTGTCGGTTCAAGGACCGATATGGTTAGTCTTGGGTAGCCACACTCTTGCTAGTCGGTTCAAGGACCGATAGGGTTAGTCTTGGGTAGCAACACTCTTGCTTGTCGGTTCAAGGACCGATAGGGTTAGTCTTGGGTAGCCACACTCTTGCTTGTCGGTTCAAGGACCGATAGGGTTAGTCTTGGGTAGCAACCCTCTTGCGTGTCGGTTCAAGGACCGATAGGGTTAGTCTTGGGTAGCCACACTCTTGCTTGTCGCTTCAAGGACCGATAGGGTTAGTCTTTAGTAGCAACACTCTTGCTTGTAGGTTCAAGGACCGATAGAGTTAGTCTTGGGTAGCAACACTCTTGCTTATCGGTTCAAGGACCGATAGGGTTAGTCTTGGGTAGCCACAATCTTGCTAGTCGGTTCAAGGACCGATAGGGTTAGTCTTTAGTAGCAACACTCTTGCTTGTCGGTTCAAGGACCGATAGGGTTAGTCTTGGGTAGCCACACTCTTGCTAGTCGGTTCAAGGACCGATAGGGTTAGTCTTGGGTAGCAACACTCTTGCTTGTCGGTTCAAGGACCGATAGGGTTAGTCTTGGGTAGCCACACTCTTGGTAGTCGGTTCAAGGACCGATAGGGTTAGTCTTGGATAGCAAGACTCGTGCTAGTCGGTTCAAGGACCGATAGGGTTAATCTTGGGTAGCAACACTCTTGCTTGTCGGTTCAAGGACCGATAGAGTTAGTCTTGGGTAGCAACACTCTTGCTTGTCGGTTCAAGGACGGATAGGGTTAGTCTTTAGTAGCAACACTCTTGCTGGTAGGTTCAAGGACCGATAGGGTTAGTCTTGGGTAGCAACACTCTTGCTGGTAGGCGCAAGAACCGATAGGGTTAGTCTTGAGTAGAAACACACTTGATGGTAGGCGCAAGGACCGATAGGGTTAGTGGTGGGTAGAAACACTCTTGCTGGTAGGTTCAAGGATAGATAGAACGATGTTTCAAACGGACAGGTCGGCCGACGTATACAATGTAACCCATCTAGCAAGAACCCTGCTAGTTCGGAATTCCCGCCTCGCTGACTGCTTGACTGTACCGAATGTTCATATGTGTACACACGGCAATAATGCCAAACAATATTCGTTATTCCAAACATTTAATAATCCCAGAGGATTTCACCAGCACTGACGGATTGACGAGGTTTGTCCACTGTTTCAGGGGTGACGACGTGTGGCTGTTCCCAAAATCCCGTCAACGGCTTCATCCTCGTGTGCTCCCTGTTGCTGGTACGACTACGTCACAACTGGATGCTTGTGTGACACACACAAACTGTATATACACACACACATATATATATACATCCAGAGAACATTAACATCGGTACAGAACACTATTTATTGTAAAATGATTGGGAGCCTGTGTTCTATTTTCATTGGTTGCTAAAGGTTGTTGAATAGCCTTTTTTACAGATTACAAATATTTTTCTCGACAAGTTTTATTCTTAATCCCAAATTTAAAACGAAACATGCCATCGATACTATATTCATTAAAGATTCAATTTGATTCGATTTATTGGACTTCTTGTCATATTCTTGAATCAAAAAAGTTTCATTTACCACGAACGCATAATCCATTGTATCATGAAGTCATGGTATCATCGCAACTATGGACTGCATCCTATGGATAGAGCATCTGGGATTCAACACTCGGTCGCATCCAACAAAGATGGCACTTTTTGTTGCCTTGCCTGACGCTCGACATTAAGGGGATAAAACAAGGAATGGTCGTCACGAAGTCATTACACTGTCTGAGTAGTATATTCATGTCAAGACACGGCTAGCCAAAGGTCCACTTGTTGTGAGGGTGTGTTTGTATTGGGACGACATTACGCATATTACCTGGGTACCGTTTCAAAAACAGTCTTACGTGCTTGTACAACTGGCGTAACTTGGGAATGCTGAACTAGGGGCGTTTCACAAAGCCAGTGTAATATTACGTCCCTGTATAATTGGCGGACGGTCGGGTAGCCTAGTGGTTAAAGCGTTCGTTAGTCACGCCGAAGACCCGGGTCCGACATGGTTACATTGTGTGAAGCCCGTGATATTGCTGGAATATTCCTTAAAGCGGCATAAAGCCATACTCACTCACTCACTCTTCCTCTTATGTTTACATTAGAAACCACGCGCTACATCGGTCCGTTTCAAATTGAAATAAGAAGTACCTGTCTGCAGTGGGACTTCATCAATGTCAATACACAAGTGTATCTCCATTCTACATCATGATCAGAACGGTTTCAAAACGGAAGTATTTTGGAACGTGTAATTGCACATGGTTCAATAGGTCAGCGATCTTAGAACGTTTCCATAAGTGGTCACAGGTAGTGATAAAAGTGACATATTACTCAAGTTCAGGATTATTTACTTGTGCTGACTAATTCAAAATAAAGGTTGCAAAAAGCTGTTCGAGTCAGCAGGAGAATTTCATGCTTAATTTTGGAGTTCGAGACAACCTGGATTTCGACATCCAGTTTGACAGTTCCAAGTATAAACGATGATGGTGATATATAAGGAATTTGCAGGGTCCGGAAGGTGATTCGAGAAAGCTAGGAAATCGACACATCCATGTTCGACACAACGAAATTCGACCGTAGGTTTCAAAAAGAATTGTTATTTAAAAGCAGCATATTGTAAATCATTCGAAAATCACAACAAATAGAGATTAATATTATCGGTGAGTGAGTGAGTGAGTGAGTGAGTAAGGGAGCGAGTGAGTGAGTGAGTGAGTGAGTGAGTGAGTGAGTGAGTGAGTATGGTTTTACGCCAACAATATCACGGCGGTGGACACCAGAAATGGGCTTCACACATTGTACCCATGTCGGGATTCGAACCCGGGTCTTCGACGCGACGAGCGAACGCTTTAACCACTAGGATACCCGACCGCCCCATAATACTATCAAAATAAACATCAGAAAGGGTAAATCAAATGTAAATTTTCGATAAATAAATGTTAAATAAAGATAACACAACATCCCAGTATAATCCAACTGGTGCGATGCAGAAGCATCACACAGTAAAATATATCTCGTATTTCCGTTCGAAAATTTAAAAAGGAACGTTCGTCAATACTGGCATTATAAATTACATTTTCTAGGAATAGCCCAGGTCACCAGTCCAGTGCAAGACCTATTTCACTAGCCCTCCGAGTTTGTAGCTAGTCCTGCTAGATTCCTGCTTGACAGACAGTTGAACATAAAAAAACAAATAACTACTGTGGCAATATATCAGTGTTCCATCAATTTATTTGGTGACAATGGTGTTTATTTTCGATTTGTATAAAAATCAGAGCATGGTGAACTGGTTGAGTATAATAACCCTCGAATATTACAAGTCATTTAGGAATACCATCTGCACAGTGTACAGTACACTACGGTAATAACGAACTCAAAGGAATCTCACATTTTAATTCGATATAAACGTAGTTCGTTATAAGCATACATACAACATATATACAGACCCCAAAACAGTTCGTTATGTCCGTCAGTTCGTTATAAGGATGTTCGTTATAAACGTAGTTTGTTATAAGCATACATACAACATATATACATACCCCAAAACAGTTCGTTATGTCCGTCAGTTCGTTCTAAGGATGTTCGTTATAAACGTAGTTTGTTACAAGCATACATACAACATATATACATACCCCAAAACAGTTCGTTATGTCCGTCAGTTCGTTCTAAGGATGTTCGTTATAAACGTAGTTTGTTACAAGCATACATACAACATATATACATACCCCAAAACAGTTCGTTATGTCCGTCAGTTCGTTCTAAGGATGTTCGTTATAAACGTAGTTTGTTACAAGCATACATACAACATATATACATACCCCAAAACAGTTCGTTATGTCCGTCAGTTCGTTATAAGAGTGTTCGTTATAACCCTAGTTTACTGTATTAGCCAAGTGGTGTGAATGTGATAGAGATACAGTAAAGTACGGTTATAACGAACTCAAAGGGACTACTAATTTTAGTTCGTTATAACCGTAGTTCGTTATAAGCATATATACAGCATAACTACAGCAAATAGTCGGGACCAAAAAAGTAAGTTCGTTATATCCGTTTGTTCGTTATAAGCGTGTTCGTTATAACCGTAGTTTACTGTACATGCAACCATATGTACATGGAGCCTCGCCAAGACGCTGATGGAGACCATCTACATCCACACATTAACACTGGAGCTAGTCTGTGATGCTCAGACTGCCTCCGTGGTCTAGTGGTAGAGCGTCTGCCCGGTGAGCGGAAGTTCAAGGGTTCGATTCCCGGCCGCATCATACCAAAAGACGTAAAAAGATGGTACTTGTTGTTACCCTGCCTGGCGCTCGGTATTAAGGGGGTACAACAAGGAACGGTCGGCTCGGAGTCAGTATACTGTTTTCTTGGTTGGGTATTTATGTTCAACTGCGGCATGGTCTATCAGGGGGCTAGCACTATTAAATCGATATTATTCCCTGGTGGTTTCATCGATGATGGTTGCATCATATATGCTAATGTCGATATTCACTGGTGGTTGCATCATATATGCTAATGTCGATATTCACTGGTGGTTGCATCATATATGCTAATGTCGATATTCACTGGTGGTTGCATCATATATGCTAATGTCGATATTCACTGGTGGTTGCATCATATATGCTAATGTCGATATTCACTGGTGGTTGCATCATATATGCTAATGTCGATATTCACTGGTGGTTGCATCATATATGCTAATGTCGATATTCACTGGTGGTTGCATCATATATGCTAATGTCGATATTCACTGGTGGTTGCATCATATATGCTAATGTCGATATTCACTGGTGGTTGCATCATATATGCTAATGTCGATATTCACTGGTGGTTGCATCATATATGCTAATGTCGATATTCACTGGTGGTTGCATCATATATGCTAATGTCGATATTCACTGGTGGTTGCATCATATATGCTAATGTCGATATTCACTGGTGGTTGCATCATATATGCTAATGTCGATATTCACTGGTGGTTGCATCATATATGCTAATGTCGATATTCACTGGTGGTTGCATCATATATGCTAATGTCCATATTCACTGGTGGTTGCATCATATATGCTAATGTCCATATTCACTGGTGGTTGCATCACCTATGCTTATGTCCATATTGCCCTACTGAGACTGACATGAACTGACTATGCCGGCATCCCTGGCCAGGCTGTAGAAGGCACCAGCCTTGTCCTGCAGGAGTCTGTCCGGGGTATCAAACTCCAGGATCTGGCCTGCAGACAACACAAGGATCCTGAAACAAAAAATGACTATTAATATTATATAATTGGTGATGTGCTTTGGGGATCGTATAAGTACACTCTGAGTCAGTCAGGTCACCAGACCTGATATAGACTCGGATAGTGTTCAGTCTGTGCGCTATAGTGATGACATACTGACCTGTCATAGTCTGGGGTAGTGTTCAGCCTGTGAGCTATAGTGATGACACACTCACCTGTCATAGTCTAGGATAGTGTTCAGCCTGTGAGCTACAGTGATGACACATTGACCTGTCATAGTCTAGGATAGTGTTCAGCCAGTAAGCTATAGCGATGACACACTGACCTGTCATAGTGAAGGATAGTGTTCAACCTGTGAGCTATAGTAATGACACATTGACCTGTCATAGTGAAGGATAGTGTTCACCCTGTGAGCTACAGTGATGACACACTGATCTGTCATAGTCTGGGATAGTGTTCAGCCTGTGAACTATAGTAATGACACATTGACCTGTCATAGTGAAGGATAGTGTTCAGCCTGTGAGCTACAGTGATGACACACTGATCTGTCATAGTCTGGGATAGTGTTCAGCCTGTGAGGTATAGTAATGACACATTGACCTGTCATTGTCTAGGATAGTGTTCAGCCTGTGAGCTATAGTGATGACGCACTGACCTGTCATTGTCTAGGATAGTGTTCAGCCTGTGGGCTATAGTGATGACGCACTGACCTGTCATTGTCTAGGATAGTGTTCAGCCTGTGGGCTATAGTGATGACGCACTGACCTGTCATTGTCTAGGATAGTGTTCAGCCTGTGGGCTACAGTGACAACACACTGACCTGTCATTGTCTAGGATAGTGTTCAGCCTGTGACCTACAGTGACAACACACTGACCTGTCATTGTCTAGGATAGTGTTCAGCCTGTGGGCTATAGTGATGACGCACTGACCTGTCATTGTCTAGGATAGTGTTCAGCCTGTGACCTACAGTGACAACACACTGACCTGTCATAGTCTAGGATAGTGTTCAGCCTGTGAGCTATAGTGATGACATACTGACCTGTCATAGTCTAGGATAGTGTTCAGCCTGTGAGCTATAGTGATGACGCACTGACCTGTCATAGTCTAGGATAGTATTCAGCCTGTGAGCTATAGTGATGACTGTACAGTCACTGAAGGCGGTCCTGATGGTGTTCTGGATGAGTTCATCCGTCTCCATGTCGACAGCTGCTGTGGCTTCGTCCAGGATCAACACCTTAGTCCTCCTCAGCAGACTCCGAGCTAGACAGACCAACTGTCGCTGTCCTACACTGGAATACAACACACAAGCTTCATCTAGTGTCGGACAGTACGAGCTAGACAGACCAACTGTCGCTGTCCTACACTGTAACACAACATACTAGATTGGTCCAGTGTCAAACACTACGAGCTAGACAGACCAACTGTTGCTGTCCTACACTGGAATACAACACACTACAGTGATCTTCTGTCAGACAGTACTGGCTAGACAGACCAACAGTCGCTGTCCTACACTGGTATACAACACACTACAGTGATCTTCTGTCAGACAGTACGGGCTAGATAGACCCCTAAAACACCCCCCACCCACACAAACCCACACACACCCCTCCCCCCACCCCTCTCGACACACCTTTTAAAATCAGGTTATAGTTCTACAGGGAGGTTGTGAGGTAGGGAGGGAGGATGGGAGAGAGGGACTTCACCTCAGATTCTGTCCCCCTTCCTCACACTCATGCTGTAGTCCGTCAGGGAGGGAGTGACTCTACCTCAGATTCTGCCCCCCTTCCTCACACTCATGCTATAGTCCGTCAGGGAGGGAGTGACTCTACCTCAGATTCTACCCCCTTCCTCACACTCATGCTGTAGTCCGTCAGGGAGGGAGCGACTCTACCTCAGATTCTGACCCCCTTCCTCACACTCATGCTATAGTCCGTCAGGGAGGGAGTGACCCTACCTCAGATTCTGTCCCCCTTCCTAACACTCATGCTGTAGTCCGTCAGGGTGGGAGTGACCCTACCTCAGATTCTGTCCCCCTTCTTCACACTTATGCTATAGTCCGTCAGGGAGGGAGTGACCCTACCTCAGATTCTGTCCCCCTTCCTCACACTCATGCTGTAGTCCGGCGGGGAGGGCGGTAACGTGGGCCTTGAGATGAGCCTGCTCCAGGGCTTGCCATACTTCCTCATCAGAGTGAGCATCAAATGGGTCCAGGTTCATGCGCAGAGATCCAGAAAACAGCACAGGGTCCTGGGAGATTTATCTTTTTTTAGCTGAAGTTAAGCTAAACCTAAACTTAACATTATTCCAGAAAATAACATGTTCATAAGGGTAGTAGTCTGGCCAAGTTGACATATGCTTCTGGTTACTAGGAATAGGATCTCTCGTCATGTTTTGGAAATATAGCTCAAATAGGTTTCAGAATTGTATTTTAGGAAAGAAATGACAGACAGATTGAGAGCAATGACAGAATTGAAAGTGCATCATCGTGTTGTTGGATTTATTTTTTCGCGTGAATTAGTTTTTTAAAAATATTTCCTCACAAGAGTCGTTTTGTTCATCATTTTCGGATAAATATCTTTCTCTTCTAATGGCAACGAGAAAAAGTAAAATGTGGCGCGCTATAACGGCGAGTTGGCAATAATTGGTCCTCGGCGATAAGTGGTCGCTAAATAGTATGGTTTGTGAAAATGTGATCAGTGACGTGAATACAGACAACAGGCACCGAATCAAGCAGTGCAGTCGTTCTCTATGGTGGCCGAGAGGGGACATCGCTTTCTCGCTTTATCGCTTTATTGCTCTATCGCTTTTTCGCTTTCTCGCTTTCTCGCTTTTTTGCTTTCCCGCGGTTGAGCAATATCCCCTCTTGACCAACTTTAGGGGTCGCATGTGATCTCTGCTGCAATTGGGAGGGAATTTTGAACTTTTCTCACTATTTAAGTAGTTTTGAGTAAAATGTGATTGGTTGATTTACGGCCCTATTGAGTTGTATGTGACCATCACGCCGAAAGCGCGCGGCAGATCATGGCAATACGCTCTAAATAAATCAGGTTAAAATCTAAATGTATACTTTTCAAAAGAAGTTAAGAAGACTATGGTTAATTAGTCATGACTAATTGTTTTGCAAAAATACAATCTTATAATTATGGTTGTACTATAACATGTTTTCGGTCGTATATGATGTTACAGTGTGTCATTCAGTTGTCTGAAAATATTCTTTTTGTCATTTGATGTATGTTTAACTTGAATTGTGTCTCTTGTCTTGTGCAAATCTACAAGTATAAATTATGTACTTGCATATAGTAATTTGATAAACACCGCTGTGAGTGAGTGAGAATGGTTTCACGTCGCTTTCAACAATAATCCAGTAATATCACGGCGGGGAACACCAGAAACGGGCTTCACACATTGTACCCATGTGGGGAATGGAACTTGGTCTTCGACTTGACGAGCGAACGCTTTAACTACTAGGCTACCCCACTGCCCCTATCGTCGTGGCGTTACCACAGTTGATATGTGGTTGTGTAAATTACACATATTGAGAGACATAATAATTAGAGTAGCCACACAGTTAAAGTTGATAACAATATGAAATGCATTACTACGATTGTCTATAACCTATGTTAATTCAGCTATCATTGTAAGATTTTATGTATATCTTAAGTATAGTTTTGTCAACATTATGTTTGTCTGTGTGTTTGTTTGTGTGTGTGTCTGACTCATTGTCTGTGTAAAAATGTAGTAGATAACTACATAACTCACATCAAAATTATATATGTATTAGTAACATATCTATCTACTACAAGATGCTTAAAATATTATTATAAGAGGCAAAATAGCGGTGATAATTATAGAAATGGATCACTAAATATCAGCAAAAACCGTTTTAATGTACGGCATTATGGGAAATAATGCTTTCTCACTCTACCGCTTTCTCGCTTTATCGCTTTATCGCTTCTATCTTGAAATTAACGTTAGAGTTAATTATAAATGCAAAATATGAGAGTAGACTTAATTAATTTAACTTTGCATTTATGTCTCAGTAACGACTGTTGATAAGACGGCCTCACTCGCACACTTTGATAAGCGGAAATACCAACATGAATATAAAACTAATCAACTATCTATTTCCACATTACAGTTACTGAGAACAATATGTCATCCCAAAACTAGAAATTACATAATGGACATCCGGTAGTATTACTATTGCTTGGGTGAGGACTTCCACTTTGATGACATCTACTCCGCAAATAGAATAAACATTGATATAACCTAAGTGTTGTTTTTAGGAAAACACTATTGTTTTTTAGGAAGTACGTACTACTCAGCAATGTTATTTGCTGTTTGTTTTCATAACTTGGCCTGGGGGTGGGGGATCCAATAAAACTCTCAATAGGGCCATAAATCAATCAAATTTACGCAGAAATCCGTAAAAGCCCCTTCGTCCGTACTGTTAAATTATGTTTGAGTAGACAGTGAGAAAATTTCAACATTCCATCCATATGTATAATTTAAAATATGACTGGAAAAATCTCAGTTTTCTTTTATGATTTAAACCAACCACAGCCTCCGCCCACTGAGGTCAAGTTTAGCAATTCATTAATATTGTTTTATGTACATACTTTTTATCGTATAGAAACTCATAACACATGCGACCCATATAGTGGCCAAGAGGGAATATTGCTATACCGCGAGAAAGCAATAGAGCGATAAAGCGATAAAGCGAGAAAGCGATAAAGCGAGAAGGCGATAGAATGAGAAAGCAATAGAATGAGAAAGCGAGAAAGCAATGTCCCCTCTCGGCCACCATAGTTCTCAATGAACCCTGTGTAGTCTGCTGAATAGGTGGCGGGTGTCTGAGGCATATGCAAGGATATCTTTGTTGTGGGACAAAACCAGGGTCTTCCGCGTTACGAGCGAACGTTTTAACCACAAGGCTACCCGACCACCCTTTTACTGTATGTGCTTTCCCAAAAGGTGCATATTGGTATTGCCACAAAAGCACAACCTAAACAATGTTCATAGCAGAAAATCATGACTCTGGTCAAGGGATCAGTGTGCACTGGATTTCCATTATCAGCACCTGGGGAGCATACAACTCACTTGTGGTAGGATGGTCAGTCTGGAACGGAGGTCATGCAGACCTATGTTGGCGATGTCCTGTCCGTCTATCGTGATACTTCCCCCTTCAGCCTCCAGGATGCGGAACAGGGCCAATGTTAAGGATGACTTACCTGCCCCTGTCCTGCCAACGACACCAACCTGAACGAGAGGAAAACAACATGGTTAACACCAACCAGGGCGAGAGGAAACAGATATGTTTAACACAAACCTGGGCCAGAGGAAACAGACATGCTTAACACCAGCCTGGGCGACAGGAAACTGACAGGTTTAACACCATCCTGGGCCAGAGGAAACAGACATGTTTAACACCAACCTGGGCGACAGGAAACAGACATGCTTAACACCAACCTGAACGAGAGGAAACAGACATGTTTAACACAAACCTGAGCCAGAGGAAACAGAGATGTTTAACACCAACTTGAACGAGAGGAAACAGACATGTTAACACAAACCTGGGCCAGAGGAAACATACATGCTTAACACCAACCTGAACGAGAGGAAACAGACATGTTTAACACAAACCTGGGCGACAGGAAACAGACATGTTTAACACCAACCTGGGCCAGAGGAAACAGACATGTCTAACACCAACCTGGGCGAGAGGAAACAGACATGTTAAACACAAACCTGGACGAGAGGAAACAGACATGTTTAACAATAATCTGGGCGAGAGGAAACAAACATGTTTAACACCAACCTGGGCCAGAGGAAACAGACATGTTTAACACCAGCCTGGGCGAGAGGAAACAGACATGTTTAACACCAACCTGGGCCAGAGGAAACAGACATGTTTAACACAAACCTGGGCCAGAGGAAACAGACATGTTAAACACCAACCTGTGCCAGAGGAAACAGACATGTTTAACAACAACCTGGGCCAGAGAAAACAGAGATGTTTAACACAAACCTGGGCCAGAGGAAACAGACATGTTTAACATCAACCTGGACGAGAGAAAACAGACATGTTTAACACCAGCCTGGGCGAGAGGAAACAGACATGTTTAACACCAACCCGGTCGAGAGGAAACACAGATGTTTAACAGCAACCTGGGCCAGAGGAAACAGACATGTTTAACAACAACCTGGGCCAGAGGAAACAGATATGTTTAACACCATCTTTAGCACATCTGTTGCATATCCTGTATTAGGAATGAACATTGTGTTTAAAGAGCCTTTGCGATAGAGGATATTTGCTAGGAATGCCACGATTTACCTATATATCGATGCAGGCGATACGATACGCGATACATACTTACCTGCATCGATTCATATTTGAATACTATATCGATTCAGATTGAATTCCGGTATCGTTGCACACATGAAACATTTAGAACATCAATGAAACGACTTTGCTGGCAAAATGGATCCTGCCTACATTTTAGTAAACAATTTTATCCACTTTGGAGAATGTACACAGGTTTTAGACTAAATTCTGTTCTAGTCCTTATCTAACTGGTGTTGACATTCAAATTATATTTGACATAAAATATTGATTGAAATGAGACATTTTGACAAATGAAACCGAAATGAAGTTTTAAACCATTTTAATAATATTAATTCCATGGGAAATTTTAAGATTCGAATTGTGTTGCAATTAATGTTACTAGATTATATTGATATCTCCTCCGATATTTTCGAACATTAATTATTCAACTGCAATTATTTCAAAATATTAGTATAAAAAAATCCATTATCATTTATATTTCTGTTCATTGTCTACTTTAGAAGAATATTCTTATGTTTTGTTGTCGTGCTGAATGAATGTTGATGCGATATCTATGACAACTATGCGAGAATATCGCGGAATCGCGGCCTAAGACAATCTTGTAAAATTTTGTTCATTTTCTAACATCCCTGGCATCCAGCTTGTGCACAAATGGCAAAATAACAATATTCATGTCGTGGTAAAATGTATGAAAGGCGCCTGCCATTTTGGCAGCACGGTCGACGATTAAACTGGTCACGACGGCGCTTTGCGTTGACACGCTTTGATGGTATTAGAGAAGGATCCCAGCGAGAAATATCAGAGTGACGTCCCTTTACTTTACACTTGACGAGGAAACCTAATCTTTTTTAATGCATTTTTGAAAGTAAAGATCGGCGGTAATAAAAAAAAGGAGTAATTTGTAATTGAATATTTTTTTCAACATTTGGACTTTTAAAGAGCGGCGCATCCGTAAACCAAGAAATAAAAAATATGTCGTCTTATTTGTTAAAAAGTAGCATCATAAACCATTGATGTCTTGCAAAATGAAAGTATCCTTCATTTAGAAAGAATGCCTACAAAAATAGAAATTGTCATAGCCCTTACATGAATCTATCTGTAAAACCAAACTTACTATAATGTTTAATGCATGATAAACTTGGTAGACATGTATCTTCAGACAGCTAACATGTACTATCTGCACTCAAATTTTACTTCCTAACTTCTCATAAATAATCATTAGGGCTAAATACATTTGGCCAAATCCCTCTTATCACACCAGTGAGGAACAGCCACTGGCCAAGTTCCAAATGGAATCTAGGATAATGTATTCCGTCAGTGTTTCACTTAATGTGGACCAACCTTCTGCCCAGGTGTGATACGAGCTGTTATCCCCTGCAGCACCAGGTCCAGTTCCGGCCGGTACCTCACCTGCAGGTTGTCTAGTTCCACCTGCCCTCCCTCCGGCCACTCCGGCGGTGGACGCTGGTCATCAACTATCCAGGCTCCCTAGGAAAAGGTGAAAAGTCTCAGTGACCTGACGCTCATTTTCGGTCATGGTGATATGCTAGTACTGTCAAATAGTCAGTTGGCCACCGGCGGAAAGGAGGCATAATTTAGATTTTCGTTCCCACATTTTCCTGTATACCTTTAACCTTTACTTAAGCATAAAGAAGGTATATGTACACAATTTTCATTTGGTACTAAGCTTGCAAGTGTGTGCGTAAATTTTCACGGCGTCAAAATTGCATAAAATGAAGGAAAAATGCATAATTTCACAAACTTGGCTGTAACATTTTTATTAGTCATTAAGCTATCCAAATTATGTCTTTGATTACAGGTAATGCGTTCGGTTATATGAATTAGGCAAACGTTTTGTTTCATATAACTGTTATTCTAATTTTCAGTGAAAATATTGATAAAAATCATGTTTTTTTCCCCTTCTTTTTCAAATCTTGTGAGTAGGTAAAACACTAATTCCATCGTATTTTGGCAATAAAACCACTATAACTTAACCATTGTGCCATCCTTTACAGAAAACAAAATGCAAATATATGAAATAGAGGCTGATATATTTTATACAATGTTACACCCCCCACAAAACCAATTTTGAAGAAAATTGCTTATTGACATATGATGGTAGATTATGTTAATATAGTGGATGAGTGGGATAATTGCATTGTATAATTAAAGCCATCACCACTGCTTGTCTCAACCACCTGACACATGACCAATATTCTATAACCACTACTCCCTGACCACGACAGTAACCACCACTCCATCACCTGACACATGGCACATACTCTCCAACAAGTACTCCCTGACCAAGGAGTTCTATACACTGACCTCTGCAGGGAGTTCTGTGTACTCCACGATCCTCTCCACGGACACGATGTTGGTCTCCAGCTGTGTAGTCACCTGGACCAGGATGTTGAGCGCTGACGTCACCTGGCAGCATACAAGTTATCATAATTCATACTCAGTATCATGATTATTTAAGATATGCAATACATAAGGAGTACTGAGTCAGCCCAAACATTGTCCTACGTGTATAATGTACATGGCAGATATTCCCACCATTGTGATAGCTGTGCATGACAGACAGTTCCACTATTGTCATAGCTGTGCATTGCAGACAGTCCCACAATTATCATACCAGTACATGACAGACAGTCCCACAATTATCCTACCAGTACATGACAGACAGTTCCACTATTGTCATACCTGTACATGACAGACAGTTCCACTATTGTCATACCTGTACATGACAGACAGTTCCACTATTGTCATACCTGTACATGACAGACAGTTCCACTATTGTCATACCTGTACATGACAGACAGTTCCACTATTGTCATACCCGTACATGACAGACAGTTCCACTATTGTCATGCCTGTACATGACAGACAGTTCCACTATTGTCATACCCGTACATGACAGACAGTTCCACTATTGTCATACCCGTACATGACAGACAGTTCCACTAGTGTCATACCTGTACATAACAGACAGTTCCACTATTGTCATGCCTGTACATGACAGACAGTTCCACTATTGTAATACCTGTACATGACAGACAGTTCCACTATTGTCATACCTGTACATGACAGACAGTTCCACAATTGTCATACCTGTACATAACAGACAGTTCCACTATTGTCATGCCTGTACATGACAGACAGTTCCACTATTGTCATACCTGTACATGACAGAAAGTTTCTAGTATTGTCATACCTCTACATGACAGACAGTTCCACTATTGTCATACCTGTACATAACAGACAGTTCCACTATTGTTATACCTGTACATGACAGACAGTTCCACTATTGTCATACCTGTACATGACAGACAGTTCCACTATTGTCATACCTGTACATGGCAGACAGTTCCACTATTGTCATACCTGTACATGACAGAGAGTCCCACTATAGTCATACCTGTACATGGCAGAAAGTCCCACTATTGTCATATCTGTGCATGGCAGACAGTCCCAACATTGTCATATCTGTTCATGACAGACAGTCCAACAATTATAATACCAGTACATGACAGACAGTCCCACCATTATCATATCCGTGCAAGGCAGACAGTCCCACCATTGTCATACCAATGCATGGCAGACAGTCCCACTATTGTCATAGCTTTGCATGGCAGACAGTCCCACTATAGTCATACCTGTACATGGCAGACAGTCCCACTATTGTCCTATATATGTGTTATAAATAGTCATAATATTGTTCCACCTGTACAGCTTACATCATAGACACTCCCATATTTTCCAAATCCGTTTCTTTTTTTTAATCAAAGTACTCATGTGATTTGATGCCCTTCGCAAAGTAAGACCCGTTTTGTAACAATATAGATCTTGATTATCGATCAGATCGTCTGCGCCGCCATTTTGAAGCAAGTGCAAGTGATATTGGAGGTGGAATCTGATTGGTCAACGGGGACTATTTTGGCAAGGGTGGAAACTGGACTTTTACAGTCAGTTAACTCTCTTCCCATTGGAAGATGGTCCCACAATTGTCCTACCTGAACAGCATACATCACAGACAGTCCCACCATTCCACCTGACACCCCCGGGGTCACCACAGCAAAGAAGGCGGCGCTCACGATGACGAGATTACCTAGGAATTCTAGTCTAATTTTCAACCACCTGAAAATATCAGAAATGCAGTTAGTGATTTGCTTGCTTCCCACTCAGTGTGAAGGTGAACATGTTTCAATCAATGGTTCACAGGCTTATTTGGGTAACAATCGGCAGTCAGATCTGACCCAGCACATGACGCATCTGTAGAATGACACACCTTTTAACACATGAAGGCTGAAACATGACATGACTCATCTGTAGACTTGAACATGACATGGTGGATGGCAGCGCACGATACACCAGTTAATTGAAAATGGAACTCACCTGTTGACACTTCATATGCCTCACCTGTTGATTGACACATAACATGGCTCAATGGTTTGGGGACACAGTACATACCTCACCTGTTGATTGACACAGCACGTGCCTCACCTTTTGATTGACACGTCACATACCTCACCTGTTGATTGACACAGCACATGCCTCACCTGTTGATTGACACAGTACATACCTCACCTGTTGATTGACACACCCCATACCTCACCTGTTGAATGACACAGCACGTGCCTCATCAGTTGATTGACACAGCACATACCTCACCTATTGATTGACACAGCACATACCTCACCTGTTGATTGACACAGCACGTGCCTCTCCTTTTGATTGACACAGTACATACCTCACCTGTTGATTGACACAGCACATACATCAACTGTTGATTGACACAGCACATACCTCACCTGTTGATTGACACACCCCATACCTCACCTGTTGATTGACACACCCCATGCCTCACCTGTTGATTGACACACCCCATACCTCACCTGTTGATTGACACAGCACATATCTCACCTTTTCATTGACACAGTACATGTCATACCTGTTGATTGAGAGTAGAACTCACCTGTTGGCAGACACAGCAGCATAGTGGAAGATATTGTTCCTGTCAACGCGTCTCAGGAATTCACGCAGGAACCTCTTATCCATACCATATGCTCGTATTAAGGTGGCGCCACTGATTGTCTCAGAAAAGTGTTGGAAGATCGGTGATCTTGAAGTGGAATCATTCCGTCTCAGTTGGCGGGAGGTAGGTATGTACATTCTCTGTGGAAGCCGAACATCAAGCAGCCATTTTCGTTCATTGTAGTATGTGTATGACATAGTGATTGAGTGAGCGAGTGAGTATGGTTTTACGCCGCTTTTAGCAATATCACGACAGGGGACACCAGGAATGGGCTTCACACATTGTACCCATGTCGGAAACGGGCCCGGGTCTTTGGCGTGAAGAGCGAACGCTTAAACCACTATGCTACCCGCTACTTATCACAGGTGAGTATGTTAACAATGAAAGCTGATATAACAATAAAAATGGGGAGACATACTATGTGCAGAAAACAGATTTAATGTCAGCAATGGAACAGCCATGAGACACAATTTTCTCACCTGTATCACAACGTATAGGACCGGTATTTGGACGGCCACAACAAGAAACAATGGCGTGCTGTATGAGATGATGGTGACGAGGGTAACGAACCTGGACACATTGTTCTCGCCTGTATCACAACGTATAGGACCGGTATTTGGACGGCCACAACAAGAAACAATGGCGTGCTGTATGAGATGATGGTGACGAGGGTAACGAACCTGGACACATTGTTCTCGCCTGTATCACAACGTATAGGATCAGTATTGGGACGGCCACAACAAGAAACAATGGCGTGCTGTATGAGATGATGGTAACGAACCTGGCCACATCTTCTCACCTGTATCACAACGTATAGGATCAGTATTGGGACGGCCCCAACAAGAAACAATGGCGTGCTGTATGTGATGATGGTGACGAGGGTAACGAACCTGGACACATTGTTCTCGCCTGTATCACAACGTATAGGACAAGTATTGGGACGGCCACAACAAGAAACAATGGCGTGCTGTATGAGATGATGGTGACGAGGGTAACGAACCTGGACACATTGTTCTCGCCTGTATCACAACGTATAGGATCAGTATTGGGACGGCCACAACAAGAAACAATGGCGTGCTGTATGAGATGATGGTGATGAGGGTAACGAACCTGGACACATTGTTCTCGCCTGTATCACAACGTATAGGATCAGTATTGGGACGGCCACAACGAGAAACAATGGCGTGCTGTATGAGATGATGGTGATGATGGTAACGAACCTGGACACATTGTTCTCACCTGTATCACAACGTAAAGGATCAATATTGGGACGGCCACGACGAGAAACAATGGCGTGCTGTATGAGATGATGGTAACGAACCTGGCCACATCTTCTCACCTGTATCACAACGTATAGGACCAGTATTGGGACGGCCACAACGATAAGCAATAGCGTACTGTACGAGATGATGGTTATAAACCTGGACACATTGTTCTCACCTGTATCACAACGTATAGGACAAGTATTGGGACGGCCACGACGAGAAACAATAGCGTACTGTACGAGATGATGGTTATAAACCTGGACACATTGTTCTCACCTGTATCACAACGTAAAGGACCAGTATTGGGACGGCCACAACGATAAGCAATAGCGTACTGTACGAGATGATGGTTATAAACCTGGACACATTGTTCTCACCTGTATCACAACGTAAAGGACCAGTATTGGGACGGCCACAACGATAAGCAATAGCGTACTGTACGAGATGATGGTTATAAACCTGAACACATTGTTCTCACCTGTATCACAACGTATAGGACAAGTATTGGGACGGCCACGACGAGAAACAATAGCGTGCTGTATGAGATGATGGAGATGATGGTTATAAACCTGGACACATTGTTCTCACCTGTATCACCACGTAAAGGACCAGTATTGGGACGGCCACGACGAGAAACAATAGCGTACTGTACGAGATGATGGTTATAAACCTGGACACACTGTTCTCACCTGTATCACAACGTATAGGACAAGTATTGGGACGGCCACGACGAGAAACAATAGCGTACTGTACGAGATGATGGTTATAAACCTGGACACATTGTTCTCACCTGTATCACCACGTAAAGGACCAGTATTGGGACGGCCACGACGAGAAACAATAGCGTGCTGTACGAGATGATGGAGATGATGGTTATAAACCTGGACACATTGTTCTCACCTGTATCACCACGTAAAGGACCAGTATTGGGACGGCCACGACGAGAAACAATGGCGTGCTGTACGAGATGATGGAGATGATGGTTATAAATCTGGACACATTGTTCTCACCTGTATCACAACGTATAGGACCAGTATTGGGACGGCCACAACGATAAGCAATAGCGTACTGTACGAGATGATGGTTATAAACCTGGACACATTGTTCTCACCTGTATCACAACGTAAAGGACCAGTTTTGGGACGGCCACAACGATAAGCAATAGCGTACTGTACGAGATGATGGTTATAAACCTGAACACATTGTTCTCACCTGTATCACAACGTATAGGACAAGTATTGGGACGGCCACGACGAGAAACAATAGCGTGCTGTACGAGATGATGGAGATGATGGTTATAAACCTGGACACATTGTTCTCACCTGTATCACCGCGTAAAGGACCAGTATTGGGACGGCTACGACGAGAAACAATGGCGTGCTGTACGAGATGATGGAGATGATGGTTATAAATCTGGACACATTGTTCTCACCTCTGTCACAACGTAAAGACCAGTATTGGGACGGCCACAACGAGAAACAATAGCGTACTGTACGAGATGATGGTTATAAACCTGGACACATTATTCTCACCTGTATCACCACGTAAAGGACCAGTATTGGGACGGCCACTACGAGAAACAATGGCGTGCTGTACGAGATGATGGAGATGATGGTTATAAACCTGGACAAATTGTTCAGCCATTGCCTCAAGATCCGTGCCATCTGGCCGTCAATAATTCCAACATCGCGGGTAAAGCGGTTCATGATTCGTCCCGTTGGAGTTGTGTCGAAGAATGCCATTGGTTGTCTGAGAACGTTGTCCAGGAGGTTCTGGTGGAGTGTGGCAGCAGCACGGACCATCTGCGTGTAGGTGGCAGCCACGAAGAAGAATATCATGATGGCTGGAAGCATAATAAGGTTGGGAGGGATGAAAAGCTGCAAAGCAAAAACGAAAAGAGCATGAGCACAGAAATAAGCTCAAGCAGCATGTCTTTCTTTAACGATATAAAGCACGTTAGCAACGTTAGCACGTTACAACCTTGAAAACTCGCTTGAAGGTAGTATTGTTTGAACGAGACAAAAATGTTTACTATGTGTACATATTCTGTCAGTTTTATTCAGTTCGAATTTGTTGCAAAATTACAGCCTTGCGAACTGCATCAGAATTACAGTCCTCAAATGCTGCAATTCGATGAGGAGTACAATCATTCGAGTTTTACGTGTTTTCGGCACAATTTAGTAGTCTTAGACTAGCGGATTAGCATGTATTTCGATAAACACAGACGTTGGCATCGGTAATTCTTGTTGACTGGGTGGACAAAATGTACTGTACTCTGCACACAGCTAGATAATGGATTGTCTTACCCTGCGAGATGGTTGCTGCACTATACACAACTAGGTGTTGGATTGTCTTACCCTGTGAGAAGGTTGCTGCACTGTACACTGGTAGGTAATGGATTGTCTTACCCTGAGAGAAGGTTGCTGCACTATACACAGCTAGGTATTGGATTGTCTTACCCTGAGAGAAATTTGCTGCACTATACACAGCTAGGTAATGGATTGTCTTACCCTGAGAGAGGTTGCTGCATTGTACACAGCTAGGTAATGGATTGTCTTACCCTGTGAGAAGGTTGCTGCACTATACACAGCTAGGTAATGGATTGTCTTACCCTGAGAGAGGTTGCTGCATTGTACACAGCTAGGTAATGGATTGTCTTACCCTGAGAGAGGTTGCTGCATTGTACACTGCTAGGTATTGGATTGTCCTACCCTGAGAGAAGGTTGCTGCACTATACACAGCTAGGTAATGGATTGTCTTACCCTGAGAGAAGGTTGCTGCATTGTACACAGCTAGGTATTGGATTGTCTTACCCTGTGAGAAGGTTGCTGCACTGTACACTGCTAGGTAATGGATTGTCTTAGCCTGAGAGAAGGTTGCTGCACTATACACAGCTAGGTAATGGATTGTCTTACCCTGAGAGAAGGTTGCTGCACTATACACTGCTAGGTATTGGATTGTCTTACCCTGAGAGAAGGTTGCTGCACTATACACAGCTAGGTATTGGATTGTCTTACCCTGAGAGAGGTTGCTGCATTGTACACAGCTAGGTAATGGATTGTCTTACCCTGAGAGAAGGTTGCTGCACTGTACACTGCCAGGTAATTGATTGTCTTACCCTGAGAGAAGGTTGCTGCACTATACACTGCTAGGTAATAGTAGGACAACGATGTTGCATCGCTTGTGTTGGCCCAGAGGGTCAGGTTCTTCAGTCTTGGTTCGTCTGTCCAGACACTGAGCCAAACGTTGCTGAAAATCCCGGTTGACCGGAACAGCAGGAAGAAGAACAGGATGATCACCCCTCCCGTCACTCCCAGAGCCCGGAAATACGTCCGGATTACAGAACACTGCACCTTCAAGAGGCAGATGTAACTCTGTGAATAACTCGGCAATACAAAATATATCATCATCAAGCGTTTGATTGAAAAGGGAAATACAGTGAAAATGACATAATGGACTATATATCCTTCGTTTTGCAGAGAGAGAGAGAGAGAGTGAGAGCGAGAGAGGAGAGAGAGAGAGAGAATTGGTGGATGAGTGAAGCGGGAACGTGAGTAAATGAGCTGTTGGTGTGAGTGAGTGAGTGAGTGGGGTTTAACGGCGCTTTTAACATTATTCCAGTTATATCATGGCGTGTCAGCTTAATGTGACAGGAAAGCCCGAAGTGATGCAGGTCTCAGACGTTTACCACTTCGATGAAACCCATGAACACGGGTATGGTCCTGACAAACCTGACATAATCTGTGCAAACCTGGATTCGAACCCACAATCATAGGTTTCTGGCGTGCAACTCTGCACAACGAATCGCGGCGCCTCAGACGACTAGGCCACCCGTGACCTCTGTTGGTGAGCGAGTGAATTGGTGGATGAGGTTAGCAGGAAAACCAATGAATGAGCTGTTGGTGAGCGATTGTATGGGTACATACATGGGTATGGGTGAATGAATGAGCTGTTGGTGGATGACTGGATAGGTGGCAGGATGGGTAGGTGTTCGGCTATAGATAGCTAGGTGAGCTGGATGAATGGGTAATGATAGATGCAAGGGGGTGAGGAAGGATAGAAAGGAATATAATAGATGGTGGGTAATGAGAACATATGGGAAATGGATATATGGAAGGATCGATGGATGATGTGGAAATGGACAGATGAAAGAGTATGAAGATGGATGGATCGGAAATGGATAGATGAAAGGACACGGGGATGGATGGGAAATGTATTGATGAAAGAGCATGGGGATGGATGGATGGGAAATGGATGGATGAAAGAGCATGGGGATGGATGGATGGGAAATGGATAGATGAAAGAACATGAGGATGGATGGATGGGAAATGGATAGATGAAAGGGCAGAAGGGCAAAATGATCGATGGATAGATTGACGGGTGGTGGTTTGATTGATAAATGGATTATTAGAGTGAGTGTCTCACAGCTAGGCCATTAGAGGTGCGCGATATTACCGATATACCGGTATACCACGATATGAAATACCAATGAATACGCACCACAATACGTTTGGAAAATACCTGGAAAATGCGTTTTTCAAAATCATGCATATAATCTTGGTGGAAGATTTTACACTAGTGACAACACAAAATGGAAATGAAGAAATCAGCAACTATTTCCAGTGGCAAAAAAGTGAAACTATTTGTGAGAGTTTCCTGTTTATAATACTTGTAACCACTGCAACATCCCACATAATACGAAGTTGTCAAAAACATGTGGGGGAAGGCATGCAATATCTTGGAATACATATAGCAATAAATGAATCATTATTACAATAAATTGCAATACAAACTTCAGGCTAATACCTATCACCATTGGTCATGACACGAATTTGGCTCTTGTGTTACACAACCTCAGAAGTCATGGGGAATCAAGTAGTTCTGGTTTCCATGGGAACAACATTACAGATCAGGACTGACCCTGCCCAGCTCTGACTTCTCGTCGCCAACCAGACGATGTTCTTCCGCTGACCGAGGGTCTTCATCCATGTCTTCGTCCTCCATGTCCTCGTCCTCGCTATCCTCATCCTCGCTGTCCTTCCTTTCCCTGAGACGCCCAGTATCGCTCACCTCCCTGACTGACAAGTGCTGGAGACTCTTCAACTCTACGGCTGATGCCTGTCTGTCGGTCTGCTTGTCCTTGTGTTGGTCTGGGTGCAGTGTGGTTCTGATGACAGCCTGATTCAGACTTCTAAAAAAATGGAAGGGTAGGGTTTAACACGTGCCCATGATTAGTAGAATGCTAAATGGCGAATGAGGAATAAAGACCACCACAGACCACCACCGACCACTGAAACCACTCCGAACAAATACAGTGAGTGAGTGAGTTGGGTTTAACGCCGCTTTTAACAGTGTTCCAGTTATATCAAGGCGTTTCAAACAAATACAGACCACCACAGACCATCACCGACCCCTGAAACCAACACAGACCACCATCGACCACTGAAACTACTCCAAACCAATACAGACCATCACAGACCACTGAAACCACTCCAAATCACCACAGACCACCACAGACCATAACCGACCACTGAAACCACTCCAAACCACCACAGACCACCACAGACCAATGAAACCACTCCTAACCAATACAGACCATCACAGACCACCACCGACCACTGAAACCATTCCAAAGCAATACAGACTACCACAGACCATCACCGACCACTGAAACCACTCCAAACCAATACAGACCACCACAGACCACCACCGACCACTGAAACCACTCCTAACAAATACAGTGAGTGAGTGAGTTGGGTTTAACGCCGCTTTTCACAGTGTTCCAGTTATATCAAGGCGTTTCAAACAAATACAGACCACCACAGACCATCACCGACCACTGAAACCAACACAGACCACCATCGCCCACTGAAACCACTCCAAACCAATACAGACCATCACAGACCACTGAAACCACTCCAAACCACCACAGACCACCACAGACCATAACCAACCACTGAAACCACTCCAAACCACCACAGACCACCACAGACCAATGAAACCACTCCTAACCAATACTGACCATCACAGACCACCACCGACCACTGACACCACTCCAAAGCAATACAGACTACCACCGACCATTAAAACCACTCCAAGCCAATGCAAACCACCACAGACCACCACAGTCCATTGAAACCCCTCCAAATCAATACAGACCACCACAGACCACCACAGACCACCACCGACCACCACCGACCACTGAAACCACTCCACACCACCACAGATCACTGCAAAACACTAGCCAACATTGCATTAATGTTTATTTCAATAATCCTTTGTGTGGAATGTGATGTCGGTTCTACATATGAATTATTATTCCAACTAAATATATTATTTCTACACCCACCCAATGACCAACACATCACTAACAGGCAACAGAGCAAGAAACGTATGAACAACCTTAATTGAGGTCGGAAAAACAGCAGAAACTGTCCCAAGCGTTCTGAGACTTGACGTGTGGGCTTTCTGCAGTGATTAACACGAGATGTAAAAGCAAAACAATTTCCATTACACTTCACGATGAGGAAGAGAGAACAAAAAGAATTTGTTGAGGGTGAAAAGATTATAGTTAACCCATCAAAATTGAAACGAGAATGAAACTGAGGAACATTGATGATTGCTAATGTAGTGATATGCTTTTGAAGATGATCATATTTCGTATGATCATCATGAGAGAGACATGAAAACAGGTGAGGTGGTGAGGTGAAATGGTGATTAACGTCGCGTCCAAGATTATTGCACTTATATAGCGATTTGCATGTACGTGTGTGTGTTTGTGTGGCTGCTTGTACTAGTCCGGACTGATGCCGATTTATAGTGCCAGCTCACTGAGATACCATGCCGCAGTTTAACATGAATATCCCACTCAGACACAGTATACTGACTCCGAGCCGACCAGTCCTTGTTTTAGCCCCTTAATGCCGAGCGCCAGACAGTACCATCTTTTAACGTCTTTTGGTATGACGCGGCCAGGGATCGAACCCCGGACCTTCCGCTCTCCGGGCGGACGCTCTATTACTAGACCACGGAGGCGGTCTATGAAAACAGAAAATGATGATATTCATCATGATGTTAGTTGTGTACTAACTCTCATAAAAGCAAAGATTACAATGTGTGAGTGAGTGAGTTCGGTTTTATGCTGTTATTAATGAATGACAACAACAATTAGGATTCTGGGGCAGATATCACCTACCTGGGTGATTCAGAGAGGCTGTTGCTATCTGACTTGATTGAACCAGTTGTCTGTGATAGTCCAGGCTTGCAGCTGACAGGGGATGTACTCGGGGGAGGTAACTGTGGTATGGAAACCACTGATTCAACTCTCTGCAGCATGCCTGCCTTTATGTGGTCCACTGTATTGAATGGAGTGAAACTGTTATAAAGGCATGCACATACCAGTATGAGCAATATCTCAAACATACACTCAACAAAGAATGAAACAGATATACTGGTCCATCTGTCGCATATGCTGAACCACAAGGCAAATAGGCCTAAGCTTGTAAACAAGACACAAGACAAGTATGCTCATAAACTGTCAAATAATGGTGGACCATTTAACAATTATGCTAGCTCACTTAAAAATTGCACTTGTCCACTGACATATTACTTTGTATTCCTTATTTCTTTTTATATATATGCAAGGTTGACACAATCTATACTTACATTCTTTATCCTGTTCCCTGTCTTCAAGAACTGCGACACAACCAAGACTTACTTTCCTAATCCTGTTCCCCGTCTTCAGGAACTACGACACAACCAAGACTTACATTCCTAATCCTGTTCCCCGTCTTCAGGAACTACGACACAATCAAGACTTACATTCCTAATCCTGTTCCCCGTCTTCAGGAACTACGACACAACCAAGACTTACATTCCTATTCCTGTTCCCCGTCTTTAGGAACTACGACACAACCAAGACTTACATTCCTAATCCTGTTCCCCGTCTTCAGGAACTACGACACAACCAAGACTTACATTCCTATTCCTGTTCCCCGTCTTTAGGAACTACGACACAATCAAGACTTACATTCCTAATCCTGTTCCCCGTCTTCAGGAACTACGACACAACCAAGACTTACATTCCTTATTCTGTTCCCCGTCTTTAGGAACTACGACACAATCAAGACTTATATTCCTTATCCTGTTCCCCGTCTTCAGGAACTACGACACAACCAAGATTTACATTCCTTATCCTTTTCCCTGTCTTCAGGAACTACGACACAATCAAGACGTACATTCATTATTCTGTTCCCCATCTTCAGGAACTACGACACAATCAAGACTTACATTCCTCATCCTGTTGCCCGTTTTTCTCCGTCTCCTGTAACAGGTACGTCTTCAGGAACTGTGCAAAGGGGCCATCATGACTCAGCAGCTCTTCATACGATCCCACTTCAGTTATCTCCCCTTTATCCATGACCAGTATAACATCCACCATAGGCAGCCACTGCACGCCATGAGTCACAAGTATTCGAGTCTGTAACATGAACATGAAACATATCTGGAGGATGTTGAAAGTATTTGTTTCTTAGGAATCGACATCCGTGTGTTGTAAACAAAATACCACAAGTATCAGTACAACAAACCAGCATATATATGTCATATATAGATGGACAATGGCAGGCATAAACCAACACAATTAAAAGGCATGACAGGTTATTCCACACATTGAAAAAGGCTTCCATTAATAATGCATTCCCTGGTGTCCTATAACATGACTGAAGATGTGTTTGTCCTATGATACACGATCTGCCCCCTCCCCTTGTCCTTCAGCATTCCCTAGTGTCCTATAACATGACTGAAGATGTGTTTATCCTATGATACACGATCTGCCCCCTCCCCTTGTCCTTCAGCATTCCCTGGTGTCCTATAACATGGCTGAAGATGTGTTTGTCCTATGATACACGATCTGCCCCCTCACCTTGTCCTTCAGCATTCCCTGGTGTCCTATAACATGACTGAAGATGTGTTTGTCCTATGATACACGATCTGCCCCCTCACCTTGTCCTTCAGCATTCCCCGATGTCCTATAACATGACTGAAGATGTGTTTGTCCTATGATACACGATCTGCCCCCTCACCTTGTCCTTCAACATTCCCTGGTGCCCTATAACATGACTGAAGGTGTGTTTGTCCTATGATACACGATCTGCCCCCTCACCTTGTCCTTCAACATTCCCTGGTGTCCTATAACATGACTGAAGATGTGTTTGTCCCATGATACACGATCTGCCCCCTCACCTTGTCCTTCAGCATTCCCTGGTGTCCTATAACATGACTGAAGATGTGTTTGTCCTATGATACACGATCTGCCCCCTCACCTTGTCCTTCAGCATTCCCCGATGTCCTATAACATGGCTGAAGATGTGTTTGTCCTATGATACACGATGTGCCCCCTCACCTTGTCCTTCAACATTCCCTGGTGTCCTATAACATGACTGAAGATGTGTTTGTCCTATGATACACGATCTGCCCCCTCACCTTGTCCTTCAGCATTCCCCGACGTCCTATAACATGGCTGAAGATGTGTTTGTCCTATGATACACGATCTGCCCCCTCACCTTGTCCTTCAACATTCCCTGGTGTCCTATAACATGACTGAAGATGTGTTTGTCCTATGATACACGATCTGCCCCCTCACCTTGTCCTTCAGCATTCCCTGGTGTCCTATAACATGACTGAAGATGTGTTTGCCAACATGGGAGTCGACAGCACTGAGAGGGTCATCCATCAAATATATGTCCTTGTCACTGTACACAGCTCGGGCAAGAGACACTCTCTGCTTCTGTCCTCCACTCAGGTTGATGCCCTGGAACCACGAGCATCATCAAATTGTTGTAAACCATTGCCAACGGAATCTCACAAATTATAAGAGGGCAAGAGTGGCGCTACAATTCTCTGATTGTGGGTTGGAATCCAAGGTTTGCGCTGATTGTGTTTCTATGTTTGTCATCCCCTCTGCCCATGCTTGTATGTTTCAGAAGTAGTATACACTTACGAGGTGAGGTGAGGTGAAATGAGGTTTAACGTCGCGTCCAAGATTATTGCACTTATATAGCAACGGGCAAGCACGTGTATGTGTGTGGCTGCTTGTACTAGTCCAGACTGATGCCGATTTATAGTGCTAGCTCACTGAGATACCATGCCGCAGTTTAACATGAATACCCCACTCAGACACAGTATACTGACTCCGAGCCGACCAGTCCTTGTTTTAGCCCCTTAATGCCGAGCGCCAGACAGGGTAACAACAAGTACCATCTTTTAACGTCTTTTAGTATGACGCAGCTGGGGATCGAACCCCGGACCTTCCGCTCTCCGGGCGGACACTCTACCGTTAGACCACGGAGGCGATCTATACACTTACGACCAGAACCACTTCGAGGTCACTCACTGTGATATAACTACAATTACAATACTGTTCAAAATGCCATTAAATATAACCGACAAACCCTTTCCATATTCACAAGACACTCACCCACTAGCAAATCATAATCTCACCTTTCGGAAACAATAGGTCAAGAAGTTGGTTGGTTGGTTGGTTAAATTGTTGTTTAACGCCGCACTCAGCATTATTCCAGCTATATGACGGCGGTCTGTAAATAATCGAGTCTGGATCTGACAATCCAGTGATTAATGTCATGACCATCGATCCACGCATTGTGATCGATGACATGCATTAACCAAGTCAGCGAGCCTGACCACCCGATCCCGTTAGTCGCCTCTTACGACAAGCATAGTCACCTTTTACGGCAAGCATGGGTTGCTGAAGACCTATTCTATCCCGGAATCTTCACGGGTCAGGTCAAAATGGTAACCATTTCAAACAAGATGGCAACCCTTGCTAAATGTATTACAGTAAAGTGCATCAGCTTGGTCAGGTGTTTTTGTAAGCACTTTACCCCTGCTTGATGCTATCACCAAAGTGGTGCATTTCTATGATCTGAAACACTTTCTGATCACTTCCACAAACATCCGACACACAGTAATACTAACTGACAGAAGACCTGGGAAGATCCGGGTAGAAAATAGGTCTCCAGCAACCCATTCCTGTCGTAAGAGGCAACTATGCTTGTCATAAGAAGCGACTAGCAGGCTCGGGCGGTTAGGCTCGCTGACTTTGTATGTCATTGTATCCCAAAAGCGTAGATTGATGCTAATGATGTCAATCACTTTATTTTCTGGTCCAGACCCTATTATTTACAGACCGTCGTCACATAGCGTGAGTATTGCCGAGTGCGGTGTTAAACAACAAACAAACAAACAAACAAACAAATAGCTGACAGAATGTTCAAAGTGACGCTTTAAGAAACTCACTGACTCATCCATTTAAATAATCTCCTCTGCCAACTGAACCCACCTTCTCCCCGATTTCGGTGTCATCACCACCAGGTAGGAGGTCAAGGTCAGGTTCAAGGGCACATGCTCCTATCACATTCTGATACTGTTTATCCTTACACCGACGCCCAAACAGCAGGTTCCTCCGTAGTGTCATATGCTGTATCCAGGCTTGTTGAGGAACGTAGGCGACAGAACCCTGCACAGAGCCACATTCTTTTCAGATGAGAAGATGGCTATGTTTTTACAATAAGTTCCATAAAATGAAATAGACAAACTTGTCTCCACTTGTACAAAACAACCAACACTTCCATACCATAAACAACACATATATACCCCCTCCCCCCACCCCCTAGTTTACACTCACCTATTACCATAAAATAAGCCGAATTTTGAGGATCAGAAAAAAGATTCTGTAGAAAGGGGTCGGCTCAAGAAAAGGTTACACTTTCATCAAACTGCATCGTATCATCCGGTGAATGAACAACACTATAACAAACTTTGTCAATGAAAATGTAAAATTTGCGATTAAACATCACTAGACATGATGATTTACCATTTCGACTGTGTTTCTTGTTTTGCTAAGCATTGTTTTATATTCAGGGATTAGGATTATCGTGTGTATTGTCTGGAAGTAGCCATCAGCTGAACACACGTTTTCTGCCAATCTACCGATGATCACGTTAAAATACACACAATAATACGACGGAAAATAATTTTGATGCAATGGTCAGAAAACATAGTATCTTAATCTTCTATTTCACTACGAATAATATATTCTGATATCATGTTATTTTAATTGTAGGCTTTACTATATATCTTCATACTCATGATAATCATAACCAGGGTAATACGGTGGCACTTTTGTGTATTACCGGATATTTTCTTTTCGTATAGGCTTCTGCTTACAAAGTACCTCACATAGACTGGTGGGTGGGTGGATGAGACCTAGTTGCAGCCTCAACCTACCCTTGTTCACTCACTGACCAATCATCATCAGTGAGTGAGTGAGTGAGTGAGTGAGTGAGTGAGTGAGTGAGTGAGTGAGTGAGGGAGTGAGTGTGGTATAAAACCGGTACTGCTTAATCTATCAATACCGCGGTTGGATATGCTGAAGATAGGGTTCACACACTGTACCCATGTTGAGAATATAACGAGGGCCTTTGACGTGACGGCCAATGGGACTACCACCAGGCTACACAGCCGCCACTGCCACCAGGTGTCTGACTGTCCCTACCTTCATCTGCACAGAGCCTGACAGCTTCTCCATCTCCCCAAGCAGGGCCGACAGCAGGGACGACTTCCCGGCACCCACCGACCCCACCACCGCCACCAGCTGCCCTCTCCTCACTTCAACATTGACACTAGAACAAACAGAGTCAGGGTCTTGTAGTTCACGTTCGCGTAAATAAAATATAGCTAGAGTCTTGTATTTCCCTGCACTTCAACATTGACACTAAAATATAGCCAGAGTCTTGTACTTCCCCTGCACTTCAACATTGACACTAAAATATAGTCAGAGTCTTGTACGTCCCTACACTTCAACATTGATACTAAAATATGGCTAGAGTCTTGTACTTCCCCTGCACTTCAACATTGACACTAAAATATAGCCAGAGTCTTCTACTTCCCCTGCACTTCAACATTGACACTAAAATATAGCCAGAGTCTTCTACTTCCCCTGGACTTCAACATTGACACTAAAATATAGCCAGAGTCTTGTACTTCCCCTGCACTTCAACATTGACACTAAAATATAGCCAGAGTCCTGTACTTCCCCTGCACTTCAACATTGACACTAAAATATAGCTAGAGTCTTGTGGCGTGACACTGTATGGGTCAAGGTCCTCTCCGGTCAGATAATTGGACAGTCGCTTGATGGACATTACCTGCTTCTGTGTCCGGCGTGACACTGTGTGGGGCAAGGTCTTCTCCGGTCAGGTAATTGGACAGTCGCTTGATGGACATTACCTGCTTCTGTGTCTGGCGTGACACTGTGGGTCAAAGCCCTCTCCGGTCAGGTAGTTGGACAGTCGCTTGATGGACATTACCTGCTTCTGTGTCTGGCGTGACACTGTGGGTCAAGGTCCTCTCCGGTCAGGTCGTTGGACAGTCGCTTGATGGACATTACCTGCTTCTGTGTCTGGCGTGACACTGTTGGTCAAGGTCCTCTCCGGTCAGGTCGTTGGACAGTCGCTTGATGGACATTACCTGCGTCTGTGTCTGGCGTGACACTGTGTGGGTCAAGGTCCTCTCCGGTCAGGTCGTTGGACAGTCGCTTGATGGACATTACCTGCTTCTGTGTCCGGCGTGACACTGTGTGGGGCAAGGTCTTCTCCGGTCAGGTAATTGGACAGTCGCTTGATGGACATTACCTACTTCTGTGTCCGGCATGACACTGTGGGTCAAGGTCCTCACCGGTCAGGTCGTTGGACAGTCGATTGATGGACATTACCTGCTTCTGTGTCCGGCATGACACTGTGGGTCAAGGTCCTCACCGGTCAGGTCGTTGGACAGTCGCTTGATGGACATTACCTGCTTCTGTGTCTGGCGTGACACTGTGTTGGTCAAGGTCCACACCGGTCAGATAGTTGGGCAGTCGCTTGATGAGCATTACCTGCTTCTGTGTCTGGCGTGACACTGTGTGGGGCAAGGTCTTCTCCGGTCAGGTAATTGGACAGTCGCTTGATGGACATTACCTGCTTCTGTGTCCGGCGTGACACTGTGTGGGTCAAGGTCCTCTCCGGTCAGGTACTAAGACAGCGCTTGATTGACATTACCTGCTTCTGTGTCCGGCGTGACACTGTGTTGGTCAAGGTCCTATCTGTCCAGGTAATAAGACAGCGCTTGATGGACATTACCTGCTTCTGTCTCTGGCGTGACACTGTGTGGGTCAAGGCCCTCTCCGGTCAGGTAATAAGACAGCGCTTGATGGACATTACCTGCTTCTGTGTCTGGCGTGACACTGTGTAGGTCAAGGTCCTCTCCGGTCAGGTAATAAGACAGCGCTTGATGGACATTACCTGCTTCTGTGTCCGGCGTGACACTGTGTAGGTCAAGGTCCTCTCCGGTCAGGTAATAAGACAGCGCTTGATGGACATTACCTGCTTCTGTGTCTGGCGTGACACTGTGGGTCAAGGTCCTCACCGGTCAGGTAGTTAGACAGCGCTTGATGGACATTACCTGCTTCTGTGTCCGGCGTGACACTGTGTGGGTCAAGGTCCTCACCGGTCAGATAGTTGGACAGTCGCTTGATGGACACGAAGGCCTAGAAAACAACACAGTACATGAACCATAGTTCACTCTTCACCACATATACCAGGTACTTGAAGCAAACGCACTTTTCAAGGCGTTCATGAGAGATCATGGAAAGGCTTTCAAACCTGAGCCCTGAACCATGTCAATGGGTTTTCTGGTGCCTTACACCAGCATAGATACAGAGTTCGGCAGAGAGTTCATGGGTTGTCTGGTGCCTTTCCTGGACCAGCATAGATACACAGGTAGGCAGGGAGTTCATGGGTTGTCTAATGAGTTACCTGGACCAGCATAGATACACAGTTCGGCAGAGAGTTCATGGGTTGTCTGATGAGGGTGAAGAGACTGAGTGACACGAAAGCAGTCTCGGAATCCAGATAGTGGTTGTCAGACAACATCACGTAGATCACGAAACTCGTCAAGGTCACCTGAGGGTCAAATAAGTCTTCAATATTAAGACACAGCAGGCTTCCCAAAGGTAAAACATTCCATGTTGTTTTACAGTACGTTTAGTCAAATTAACACGAGATTCACTGGGTCAAAAGATCAATAGGTAATACATGACATAAACGTCATTATCACAGCATGCATCTGCGGGGTCACAAAATATATCATGTCTTAGATCTAGAGACGTTGCGTTAACTACACAGAAGGATCATGTAATATTCCAGATTCAAAACAATGGGTTTTGGTACACAATCCGTAGGACGTGGAGTCATCCCACAGGTGACATGCTTACCTTGTCAGATTGCTTACGGGGCTTAATAGCCTCTTTGCTCATGTGGACAAGAAGGAAATATCAGAAGACACAGTAAATTACGTTTATAACAAACACGCTTAAAAGAACTGACGGAGATAAAGAAATGTGTTTTTATCCCGTCCATTTGCTGTATATTTGCTGTATGTATACTGTATATATGCTTATAACGAACTACGGTTATAACGATCAAAGGTTAGTTGTCCCTTCGAGTTCGTTATAACCGTAATTTGCTGTATATGATTCGAATCCCATCGTGCCCGATACACTGGCAACAGACGTGGGGCTTGAAATTTCACATCTTATCAAAACTTCAGTTTAATATTTAGTGTAGCTCGCAATTATTTCACGTTAAACAATATTTAGCTTAAACAGTTCCACAGTTCTATTTCAAAATCAACATTTCATTTGATTGTTGCTCGTAATTACACTGGTTCGTCTCTTCCAGACTGCCAGGTTGCCATAACATAGCTTGAATATTGTTTAGTGCACCATAAAGTTAAACATTAAACGAGGAAAAAACATAAAGCACCATTTGATCTTCCATAGGAATGAATACCTAACCGAACAATATTTAATACACTTAACCCAATTAAAAATAATGAGGTCAGAATATTTTTTTAAAAATATGATTATTTTCTCTTTAATAATTGTCACCCGTATATATCTACAAGTATTACTTTTGTAACATACCTGACCTATCGATATCACACATATATCCTGACACAACCTATAACATTTGAATATAAAAAACCTCCAAGTCGATCATCTCTTTCACGACAGCATGTTATTTTTCATACTATCCATGAACAATTTGGTTGTTGAGGAGATTTGCTTCAGCATTTTAGGTAACATTTCTTGTTGACAATGTCCCTCGAGAGACTCCTAGGTTGTCTCCTCATTGAGACGTTGCCTGACTGAAGCTGACTGACCAGGGACGGTCGGGTAGCCTAGTGGTTAAAGCGTTCGCTCATCATGTCACACGGGTTCGATTCCCGACATGGGTACAATGTGTGAAGCCTATTTCTGGTGTCCCCGCCGTGATATTGCTGGAATATTGCTTAATGCGGCGTAAAACCATACTCACTCACTGACAGGGTCACTGACAGACTGACCAGAGTTGGAGCCCCCGTGAAACAGAAGGTGTTGACAGAGTTCAAGATAGCCAGCTTCTGCAGGATTCGGATCTCCGTGTTGCGAATGGCGGTGATCTTTTCACGGAACGAGGCCTCCCAGGCGTATAGCTTTAACACCTGCAGTCAGTCAGTGAGACATCATTTTAAAAAAATAGGTTTTATTTGAATCAAGTTGGGAACAAGTGATACTTGTACAAACAAATATTCAAACTATGTACCCTCAGCCTACCTTTTTACCTACTTTTATTTCTACCTCTGTATAAGCAAACCATTACACCTACATGTACCTTTATACAGCCAGAGGTTCCAAGCATTGTAAAAAAAAGCGAGTACAAACTCAAACTATGTACCCTCAGCCTACCTTTATACCTACTTTTATTTCTACCTCTATACAGGCATACCATTACACCTACCTCTATACAGCCAGTATACCATTACACCTACCACTATACAAGCAAACCATTACACCTACCTCTATACAGCCAGTATACCATTACACCTACTCTATACAAGCATACCATTACACCTACCTCTATACAGCCAGTATACCATTACACATACCTCTATACAAGCATACCATTACACCTACCTCTATACAGCCAGTATACCATTACACCTACCTCTATACAAGCATACCATTACACCTACCTCTATACAGCCAGCATAACATTACATCTACTCAACACAAGCATACCATTACACCTACCTCTACACAAGCATACCATTACACCTACCTCTACACAAGCATACCATTACACCAACCTCATGCCGATGCGAGGTTAAATTTTAACTCACTCACCCCATACAAGCATACCATTACACCTTCCTCTGTACAGGCAGTGTACCATTACACCTACATCTATACCGCCAATATACCGGTATACCATACCAGGTACGATATATTCATAACAGCCTACCTTTATCCCGGTTAGAACTTCATTCATGAACTTCAGCCTCTGATCCTTGACAGTTAGGCGTTTATTGTGGAACTTCCTCAGGTAAGTCGATATCTTGAAATTGATTGGCGCCAGGACTAGCATGACGGTGATGCCGGCAAAGATTGCGACCCCGATTGTCTGATACAGGAAGTAGAGGCCAACGCTGAGCATGAGTGGTGCCGACCACAGCACCCACAGGCTGCTGGTGACTTCTTGAACACGTGCACAGTCCACGGACATCATGTTGACGATGGCGCCGGTCGTGTACTGTCGCCTGGATTCATTGTTCATAGTCAGGGCCTGGGAGACCAGAGGAACCAAACCGAAATCATAAGAATTACTGTGTTTATGTTCAATGGAGAATTAATCTTCATAAAGTCAGGGCTAAGCTGTTTTAACATCCAAACTTGCTATATAATGTCATTTAAAACATATTTAACGCGTTTTCATTTTCTTAACAATAAAAATGAAAATGAAACTATCCATTCCTACCAGGTACACCCATTCACTGCTTGTCCAACATTTTCACATTTCAGCTATTGAGTAATAAACCCAGACAGCTTAAAAAAAAGAGAGTCAGGTTCAATTACACACTAACCGCTTGACTGCCTGGCTGATCAAAATGTAACTGAAAAATAGTTCTGTTTCAGCTTATATAGGGAGACATTTTACCTTCCTATACGACCTCTAAAGATCCGGGTTAGACAAGGTCTTCAGCACTCCAATCTTGCCGGAGGAGCGACTATCCTTGTCGAAAGCGGCGATAAACGCGATCAGGTGGTCAGGCTCACTGACTTGGTTGATGTGTATCATTTTATCCCAATTGCTTGGATCGACGCTCATGATATCAATAATTGGATTGCCTTGTTCAGATTTTGTACAGATCGCCTTTATATAACCAACCAACAAACAAACAAACCTTCTTATACACAGCAGTGACAAGGGCAGTCTTGATCTTCAGGCCGATGTTGAAGGAGAGGAAGACACACTGAGACAGGACAATGGACTGGAACATGGACACAAGGAAGAAGGATGCGACGATCACATACCCCTTCCAGTCCGTCTTGCTCCCATGGTGCTCCACATACCAGATCAGCTTCCTGAAGGGAGGGAGAACACATGGTTACATATATGTCTCTTTGTCATCTTCTTCATGCTAATAACTTGCTTCAATTATACTTTTCCAAAATAATTTTCCTACAGACGATTTCTTCTTGGTGTTGCTCCTTCTGTATCCGTATTAATTCAATACTAGAATAAATTCTACGGGCATTGTACTTACTTGAACAACACTGGGCTGGAAGAGTTCTATATCTGACACACTTACTTGAACAACACTGGGCTGGAAGAGTTCTATATCTGACACACTTACTTGAACAACACTGGGATTTGAGTCATATCTCTCACATTTACTTGAGCAACACTGGGCTGGGTGAGTCATGTCTCTGACACATTTACTTGAACAACACTGGGCTTGGAGAGCCATGTCTCTGACATACTTACTTGAACAACACTGGGCTGAGAGAGTCATATCCCTGAGACACTTACTTGAACAACACTGGGTTGGGAGCGCCATATCTCTGACACACTTACTTGATCAACACTGGGCTGGAAGAGTTCTATATCTGACACACTTACTTGAGCAACACTGGGCTGGGTGAGTCTTATCTCTGACACACTTACTTGAACATCCCTGGGCTGGAAGAGTTCTATATCTAACACACTTACTTGAGCAACAATGGGCTGGGTGAGTCATATCTCTGACACATTTACTTGAGCAACACTGGGCTCGGTGAGTCATATCTCTGACACATTTACGTGAGCAACACTGGGCTGGGTCAGTCATATCTCTGTCACACTTACTTGAACAACACTGGGCTGGAAGAGTTCTATATCTGACACACTTACTTGAGCAACACTGGGATTTGAGTCATATCTCTGACACATTTACTTGAGCAACACTGGGCTGGGTGAGTCATGTCTCTGACACATTTACTTGAACAACACTGGGCTTGGAGAGCCATGTCTCTGACATACTTACTTGAGCAACACTGGGCTGGGACAGTCATGCCTCTGACATACTTACTTGAACAACACTGGGCTGGGACAGTCATGTCTCTGACACATTTACTTGAACAAAACTGGGCTGGGACAGTCATGTCTCTGACACACTTACTTGAACAACACTGGGTTGGGAGAGTCATATCGCTGACACACTCACTTGAACAACACTGGAGTGGGACAGTCATGTCTCTGACACACTTACTTGAACAACACCGGGTTGGGAGAGTCATATCGCTGACACACTTACTTGAACAACACTGGGCTGGAAGAGTTCTATATCTGACACACTTACTTGAACAACACTGGGCTGGAAGAGTTCTATATCTGACACACTTACTTGAGCAACACTGGGATTTGAGTCATATCTCTGACACATTTACTTGAGCAACACTGGGCTGGGTGAGTCATGTCTCTGACACATTTACTTGAACAACACTGGGCTTGGAGAGCCATGTCTCTGACATACTTACTTGAGCAACACTGGGCTGGGACAGTCATGCCTCTGACATACTTACTTGAACAACACTGGGCTGGGACAGTCATGTCTCTGACACACTTACTTGAACAAAACTGGGCTGGGACAGTCATGTCTCTGACACACTTACTTGAACAACACTGGGTTGGGAGAGTCATATCTCTGACACACTTACTTGAACAACACTGGAGTGGGACAGTCATGTCTCTGACACACTTACTTGAACAACACCGGGTTGGGAGAGTCATATCTGACACACTTACTTGAACAACACTGGAGTGGGACAGTCATGTCTCTGACACACTTACTTGAACAACACCGGGTTGGGAGAGTCATATCGCTGACACACTTACTTGAACAACACTGGGCTTGAAGAGTTCTATATCTGACACACTTACTTGAACAACACTGGGCTCGGTGAGTCATATCTCTGACACACTTACTTGAGCAACAGCGGGAAAAGGAACTGGACTAGATCAGCACAGAATCTCAGCAGATGAGCCACCAGCAGTTCACTACCGTACATCCTGAATAAAACTTTGACCAACGTCCACTTCTTGGCTTGACCTGTCCAGGAGGACGTCTTCTTGTTCCTGATCTTCACACCAGGGTGTGTGTCGAGCTCAGTGTCAGTGATAGCAGTTCTTACTCCCATTTCCAGGAAACCCTCCTTCTCTGCTGTGTCTGCAGCTTCAGTCTTCTTGTTCCGGATCTTCACACCAGGGTATGTGTCGAGCTCAGTGTCACTGGTCGCCCTCTTCACTTCTAGTTCCAGGAGACACTCCTTCTCTGCTGTGTCTGCAGCTTCAGTCTTCTTGTTCCGGATCTTCACACCAGGGTATGTGTCGAGCTCAGTGTCACTGGTCGCCCTCTTCACTTCTAGTTCCAGGAGACCCTCCTTCTCTGCTGTCTCTGCGGCTTCAGTCGTCTCCTTTGATGTGATAGCTTCTTTGCGGTCAATTTTGTTTCTAAAATAATGTAGCGTTATTAGCAATAAACGGTCTTTAATTTGTTTTTAAAATAAAATTGCCATTGCATTATGGGTAAGTGTGGCGGACCATGCCGTCTTCCTTTGCAGTAAAAATAAAAACCACTTTTGCCGATGTATATGATAGAAAAAAGTAGTTTGGCAGATTAAACGTTACACAAACAAGAAGAGCAGTGTGTTATATGTGTACGTTATAAATTATGTTTTGACCTGATGAAAAAAATACCTCTACCATCGCACATTTATAATAAAACCAGGCCAGCTTGATTCTTTAAGCTATTTTTTTATGACTCGATCTTGGTCATAAATGAATTCAAAGACTGGTACCAAGTGCTTTAAACTTTAAAATGCCATAAATGAAGTTACACAATCAGTGAAAAACATGTTTGTTATGTTTTCGCCTGCCTGCACTCGTGCTGGTTGAGGTTGGAGATGATAAACACATAATAACAAAAAAAGGATTCCCTTACTGTGAACATACTGCATAATTTGCTGGCAAGAATTTTGTAATGATTTGCTATAGATTAAAGCGAGGTGAAATGGTACTTACCGTTGTGGCTAGTCTTATGACTGTATCATACCTTGCTGACACCAATTTCATGCAACATTTGTCATAATATGTTTCTATAATCATGGTGTGGGAGAAAAGCTTCTTTGACATTTCAGATTTTTCTTTGTTTACAAAATGTATCTCAGTATTAATTTATAAATTGGTCTCTTGCAATTTAACCTTGTGTAAGCTCATGTTTGTGTTGTTAACACCTACATGTGTATGGTTTCAGAGGTTTCACTAAATGTTTAACATTTCACACAGCAAAAAACTGCCACCACATGTGATAATTATTACATAACAACACACCTTTATGTCATCTCTAACAACCAATATACCTTTAAACCTACCTCTATATAACCAGCATTCATTAACACCTACCTCTATACAACTAGTATACCATTACACCGACCTCTATATAACCAGCATACATTAACACCTACCTCTATATAACCAGCATACATTAACACCTACCTCTATACAACTAGTATACCATTACACCGACCTCTATATAACCAGCATACATTAACACCTACCTCTATATAACCAGCATACATTAACACCTACCTCTATACAACTAGTATACCATTACACCCACTCTATATAACCAGCATACATGAACACCTACCTCTATACAACTAGTATACCATTACACCCACTCTATATAACCAGCATACATGAACACCTACCTCTATACAACTAGTATACCATTACACCTACCTCTATATAACCAGCATACATTAACACCTACCTCTATATAACCAGCATACATTAACACCTACCTCTATACAACTAGTATACCATTACACCGGCCTCTATATAACCAGCATACATTAACACCTACCTCTATACAACTAGTATACCATTACACCTACCTCTATATAACCAGCATACATTAACACCTACCTCTATACAACGAGTATACCATTACACCTACCTCTATATAACCAGCATGCATTAACACCGGCCTCTATATAACCAGCATACATTAACACCTACCTCTATACAACTAGAATACCATTACACCTACCTCTATATAACCAGCATACATTAACACCTACCTCTGTATAACCAGCATACATTAACACCTACCTCTATATAACCAGCATAAATTAACACCTACCTCTATACAACTAGTATACCATTACACCCACTCTATATAACCAGCATACATGAACACCTACCTCTATACAACTAGTATACCATTACACCCACTCTATATAACCAGCATACATGAACACCTACCTCTATACAACTAGTATATCATTACACCTACCTCTATATACCTAGCATTCATTATACCTACTCTACACAATAGTACTGACTATGTTTTAAGTACTGACTTCGAAGTGAGTGCGTTCATCTCCTGCTGCCACTCCGTGTTAAATGGGGGGACTGTGACCTCGCTCTTCAGACTTGAAGGTAGGTCCCATAGATCGCTGGCTGTAATTGGCTGTCTCCAGCCTCTCCATACCAACCTGGGAATAATGGAAACCCTGCACTGAACCTTAAGTTCGGGAGTAGTCGGTTTGGAACAGGACATGAACATAGGGCGTAGTCAGTTAGGAACTGAACCTGAACACTTGGAGGAGTCACCGTGTTCACCTGAACCAGATCATAGGGAGGAGATACTGCGAGAACTGAACCAGAATATAGGGAGGGGTCACATAGGGAACTGAACCAGAATATAGGGAGGGTGACATAGGGAACTGAACCAGAATATAGGGAAGGGTCACATAGGGAACTGAACCAGAATATAGGGAGAGGTGACATAGGGAACTGAACCAGAATATAGGGAGGGGTCACATAGGGAACTGAACCAGAATATAGGGAGGGGTCACATAGGGAACTGAACCAGAATATTGGGAGAGGTGACATAGGGAACTGAACCAGAATATAGGGAGGGGTCACATAGGGAACTGAACCAGAATATAGGGAGGGGTCACATAGGGAACTGAACCAGAATATAGGGAGAGGTGACATAGGGAACTGCACCAGAATATAGGGAGGGGTCACATAGGGAACCGAACCAGAATATAGGGAAGGGTCACATAGGGAACTGAACATAGGAATCTATAGTCACTGTTGAAGAGAACCAGTACATAGGGAGGAGTCACAGTGTTCAACGTAGTCACTGTTGAATTGAACAGAGCATCAGGAGAAGTCACTGTTGACATTGAACCAGAACATGAGAAGGGACATCGAACCAGAATATTAGAAGCCATAGTCACTGTTGAATTGAACAGAACAAAAGGAGAAGTCAATGTGGAAATTGAACCAGAACATGAGAAGCTTTAGTCACTCTTGAATTAAACAGAGCATAAGGAGAAGTCACTGTGGACATTGAACCAGAACATGAGAAGCTATAGTCATTGCTGAATTGAACAGAACATAAGGAGAAGTCACTGCGGAAATAGAACCAGAACATGAGAAGCTATAGTCACTGTTGAATTGAACAGAACATAAGGATAAGTCACTGTGGACATTGAACCAGAACATGAGAAGCTTTAGTCACTTTTGAATTGAACAGAACATAAAGAGAAGTCACTGTTGAAATTGAACCAGAACATGAGAAGCTTTTGTCACTGTTGAATTGAACAGAACATAAGGAGAAGTCACTGTGGAAATTGAACCAGAACATGAGAAGCTTTAGTCACTGTTGAATTGAACATAACATAAGGAGAAGTTGCTGTTGACATTGAACCAGAACATGGGAAGCTTTAGTCACTGTTGAATTGAACAGAACATAAGGAGAAGTTACTGTGGACATTGAACCAGAACATGAGAAGCTATAGTCACTGTGGAAATTGAACCACAACATAAGGAGAAGTCACCGTGGAATTGAACCAGAACATGAGAAGCTATAGTCACTGTTGAATTGAACAGAACATAAGGAGAAGTACTGTGGAAATTGAACCAGAACATGAGAAGCTTTTGTCACTGTTGAACTGAACAGAACATAAGGAGAAGTCACTGTGGAAATTGAACCAGAACATAAGGAGAAGTCACTGTGGAACTGAACCAGAACATGGGAGGAGGGAGTCTTTATAGGGAGAGAGGACACTCGGCGATTTCCGCTGGATTTCAAGCACAATTTCTGCGCATGCATCTGATGAATACCACATGTGTTGCCAAATTTATGCTCTCACCAGATTGTGAATTAACTCAGGGAAGGAGCTTCAAAGAGTCTACTTCGAGACAGAAAAGGTGAATAATACCTTCTTTCTTTTTGTGACATATGAATTTAGTAATTATCGTGAAATTGCTTTCTTTCTATTTGCAATGATTTGTCATCAACTTCGGCCATCTTGAAGCTGTGAGACTTAATAGTTGACCGTTCATTTTGTTCGTGAAAAAAGGTCTTTGTCACACTTCCCTGAATTCCTCATTTGGAATATTTCTGAAATTGAAAGTCATATTATGGTCGTTTAAAGTTGATTTTTTTTCTTAAATACTCCGTTCTCATTTGGTTTCAAAGACATTGCATTGTCTGTTACATGGTGCGCTGGCTTCGCCGGCGATGTCCATACATAGAGAGTTTTGTACTTGCAAAAACAACTTTTCACACTTTCCTGGATCCTTAATTTGGAATATTTCTGAAGTTAAACTGATATAAGGATCGTTTAGAGTATGTTTGTTTTCAACAAAATATTTTGTGTTGCTTTGGTTCGAAACCGATATCAATTACACGTACATTGTTTTTTAAAAGTCTCTTTTATATTGATACCAGTGTTGATTTTTTTGTGTTTCAGAGGATGTGGATAGAACCCGTATTGACATCATGAGCAGGGACGTAACACTATCGGATTAAATTTTGGCTGTTTTCCCTGGTTTCAGGCGCTACCCTGTTGCCGTTTTCGATTATTTACGAGTTACCCCGTAAACCACTGAACGGAGATATTCCCATTTTTCACAGTCACGCACTGAATCTGCCATGGATCATGACCACCGGCCGTCGAGGCACGCACTAATTAACAGATCCATAATGAGGCTTATAAAATAGAACAATTCGTTCACAGGCAATGACTTAAAATATAGTTCGGGCGGGCGGTGTCTTTTTTTGCTTGTTCAAACTAGTATGTAGCCAAATAAACAGTTGTGTACTATCATCTTTGGAAAGGGCCTTCCTACAGAAATGAGCATACAAACTCATATTGCCTCTATAACCATAACGCGAGATACACAGTAAACCAGTGCGCATGTAAAGGGAAGTAACTGCGTGCTATATTGGATCGCATTGTTTGTTTTCCAGTGTAAAGAGTGAGACTGTGAGTTACTCTATCCTGTTATCCAGTGTAAAGAGTGAGACTGTGAGTTACTCTATCCTGTTATCCAGTGTAAAGTGTGAGGCTATGAGCTACTCTACCCTGTTATCCAGTGTAAAGAGTGAGACTGTGAGCTACTCTGTCCTGTTATCCAGTGTAAAGTGTGAGACTGTGAGCTACTCTACCCTGTTTTCCAGTGTAAAGAGTGAGACTGTGAACTACTCTACCCTGTTATCCAGTGTAAAGAGTGAGACTGTGAGCTACTCTGTCCTGTTATCCAGTGTAAAGTGTGAGGCTGTGAGCTACTCTACCCTGTTACCCAGTGTAAAGTGTGAGACTGTGAGCTACTCTACCCTGTTATCCAGTGTAAAGAGTGAGGCCGTGAGCTACTCTACCCTGTTATCCAGTGTAAAGAGTGAGACTGTTAGCTACTCTACCCTGTTTTCCAGTGTAAAGAGTGAGACTGTGAACTACTCTACCCTGTTACCAAGTGTAAAGTGTGAGACTGTGAGCTACTCTACCCTGTTATCCAGTGTAAAGAGTGAGACTGTGAGCTACTCTACCCTGTTTTCCAGTGTAAAGAGTGAGGCTATGAGCTACTCTACCCTGTTATCCAGTGTAAAGTGTGAGGCTGTGAACTACTCTACCCTGTTTTCCAGTGTAAAGAGTGAGACTGTGAACTACTCTACCCTGTTATCCAGTGTAAAGAGTGAGACTGTGAGCTACTCTGTCCTGTTATCCAGTGTAAAGTGTGAGGCTGTGAGCTACTCTACCCTGTTACCCAGTGTAAAGTGTGAGACTGTGAGCTACTCTACCCTGTTATCCAGTGTAAAGAGTGAGGCCGTGAGCTACTCTACCCTGTTATCCAGTGTAAAGAGTGAGACTGTTAGCTACTCTACCCTGTTTTCCAGTGTAAAGAGTGAGACTGTGAACTACTCTACCCTGTTACCAAGTGTAAAGTGTGAGACTGTGAGCTACTCTACCCTGTTATCCAGTGTAAAGAGTGAGACTGTGAGCTACTCTACCCTGTTTTCCAGTGTAAAGAGTGAGGCTATGAGCTACTCTACCCTGTTATCCAGTGTAAAGTGTGAGGCTGTGAACTACTCTACCCTGTTTTCCAGTGTAAAGAGTGAGACTGTGAACTACTCTACCCTGTTATCCAGTGTAAAGAGTGAGACTGTGAACTACTCTACCCTGTTATCCAGTGTAAAGAGTGAGACTGTGAACTACTCTACCCTGTTATCCAGTGAAAAGAGTGAGACTGTGAACTACTCTACCCTGTTTCCAGTGTAAAGAGTGAGACTGTGAACTACTCTACCCTGTTATCCAGTGTAAAGAGTGAGACTGTGAACTACTCTACCCTGTTATCCAGTGTAAAGAGTGAGACTGTGAACTACTCTACCCTGTTTCCAGTGTAAAGAGTGAGACTGTGAACTACTCTACCCTGTTTTCCAGTGTAAAGAGTGAGACTGTGAACTACTCTACCCTGTTATCCAGTGTAAAGAGTGAGACTGTGAACTACTCTACACTGTTATCCAGTGTAAAGAGTGAGACTGTGAACTACTCTACCCTGTTTCCAGTGTAAAGAGTGAGACTGTGAACTACTCTACCCTGTTATCCAGTGTAAAGAGTGAGACTGTGAACTACTCTACCCTGTTTTCCAGTGTAAAGAGTGAGACTGTGAACTACTCTACCCTGTTATCCAGTGTAAAGAGTGAGACTGTGAACTACTCTACCCTGTTATCCAGTGTAAAGTGAGACTGTGAACTACTCTACCCTGTTTCCAGTGTAAAGAGTGAGACTGTGAACTACTCTACCCTGTTTTCCAGTGTAAAGAGTGAGACTGTGAACTACTCTACCCTGTTATCCAGTGTAAAGAGTGAGACTGTGAATTACTCTATCCTGTTATCCAGTGTAAAGAGTGAGACTGTGAGCTACTCTACCCTGTTATCCAGTGTAAAGAGTGAGACTGTGAGCTACTCTACCCTGTTATCAAGTGTAAAGTGTGAGACTGTGAATTACTCTACCCTGTTATCCAGTGTAAAGAGTGAGACTGTGAGCTACTCTACCCTGTTATCCAGTGTAAAGTGTGAGGTTGTGAGCTACTCTACCCTGTTATCCAGTGTAAAGAGTGAGACTGTGAACTACTCTACCCTGTTTTCCAGTGTAAAGAGTGAGACTATGAACTACTCTACCCTGTTTTCCAGTGTAAAGTGTGAGACTGTGAGCTACTCTACCCTGTTATCCAGTGTAAAGAGTGAGACTGTGAGCCACTCTACCCTGTTATCCAGTGTAAAGTGTGAGGTTGTGAGCTACTCTACCCTGTTATCCAGTGTAAAGTGTGAGACTGTGAGCTACTCTACCCTGTTATCCAGTGTAAAGAGTGAGACTGTGAACTACTCTACCCTGTTTCCAGTGTAAAGAGTGAGACTGTGAACTACTCTACCCTGTTTTCCAGTGTAAAGAGTGAGACTGTGAACTACTCTACCCTGTTTTCCAGTGTAAAGAGTGAGACTGTGAACTACTCTACCCTGTTATCCAGTGTAAAGAGTGAGACTGTGAACTACTCTACCCTGTTATCCAGTGTAAAGTGAGACTGTGAACTACTCTACCCTGTTTCCAGTGTAAAGAGTGAGACTGTGAGCTACTCTACCCTGTTTTCCAGTGTAAAGAGTGAGACTGTGAACTACTCTACCCTGTTATCCAGTGTAAAGAGTGAGACTGTGAATTACTCTATCCTGTTATCCAGTGTAAAGAGTGAGACTGTGAGCTACTCTACCCTGTTATCCAGTGTAAAGAGTGAGACTGTGAGCTACTCTACCCTGTTATCAAGTGTAAAGTGTGAGACTGTGAATTACTCTACCCTGTTATCCAGTGTAAAGAGTGAGACTGTGAGCTACTCTACCCTGTTATCCAGTGTAAAGTGTGAGGTTACGAGCTACTCTACCCTGTTATCCAGTGTAAAGAGTGAGACTGTGAACTACTCTACCCTGTTTTCCAGTGTAAAGAGTGAGACTGTGAACTACTCTACCCTGTTTTCCAGTGTAAAGTGTGAGACTGTGAGCTACTCTACCCTGTTATCCAGTGTAAAGAGTGAGACTGTGAGCCACTCTACCCTGTTATCCAGTGTAAAGTGTGAGGTTGTGAGCTACTCTACCCTGTTATCCAGTGTAAAGTGTGAGACTGTGAGCTACTCTACCCTGTTATCCAGTGTAAAGAGTGAGACTGTGAGCCACTCTACCCTGTTATCCAGTGTAAAGTGTGAGGTTGTGAGCTACTCTACCCTGTTATCCAGTGTAAAGTGTGAGACTGTGAGCTACTCTACCCTGTTATCCAGTGTAAAGAGTGAGACTGTGAACTACTCTACCCTGTTTTCCAGTGTAGAGAGTGAGACTGTGAACTACTCTACCCTGTTTTCCAGTGTAAAGAGTGAGGCTGTGAGCTACTCTACCCTGTTCTCCAGTGTAAAGAGTGAGACTGTGAATTACTCTACCCTGTTATCCAGTGTAAAGAGTGAGACTGTGAGCTACTCTACCCTGTTATCCAATGTAAAGAGTGAGACTGTTAGCTACTCTACCCTGTTATCCAGTGTAAAGAGTGAGACTGTGAACTACTCTACCCTGTTTTCCAGTGTAAAGTGTGAGACTGTTCGCTGCTCTACCCTGTTTTCCAGTGTAAAGAGTGAGACTGTGAACTACTCTACCCTGTTTTCCAGTGTAAAGAGTGAGACTGTTCGCTACTCTACCCTGTTTTCCAGTGTAAAGAGTGAGGTTGTGAGCTACTCTACCCTGTTACCAAGTGTAAAGTGTGAGACTGTGAGCTACTCTAACCTGTTATCCAGTGTAAAGAGTGAGACTGTGAGTTACTCTACCCTGTTATCCAGTGTAAAGAGTGAGGCTGTTAGATACTCTACCCTGTTTTCCAGTGTAAAGTGTGAGGCTGTGAGCTACTCTACCCTGTTACCAAGTGTAAAGTGTGAGACTGTGAGCTACTCTACCCTGTTATCCAGTGTAAAGAGTGAGACTGTGAGTTACTCTACCCTGTTTTCCAGTGTAAAGAGTGAGACTGTGAACTACTCTACCCTGTTATCCAGTGGAAGGTGATCTTACTGAGAAAGGCTGCGGATGTCTCGGGACACGGTTCCTGGAACATACAAGCAGCGTCAAGTTTGCGAGGCATAGAAACCAGAAAGTGTCATTTCCCGAAAGAATTTGTCGCTAAATGAGGACGGTGATATTATACACTGATGGCAAATTGTTACTTTCTGTGACGAGACTGTTGAAAACTTGTAGTCACCGCGTGCCCTGCTCAACCTTAATCACCATGTCTCCTGTGTAAACATCCCCTGAAGATCCGGGTTAGAATAGGTCTTCAGCAACCCATGCTTGCCGTAAAAGACGACTATGCTTGTCATAAGATGCGACTAACAGGATCTTGTAGTCAGGCTCGCTGACTTGGTTGATGCATGTCATCGATCCCAATTGCGTGGATCGATGCTCATGATGTCAATCACTGGATTGTCTAGTCCAGACTCGATTATTTACAGACCGCCGTCATATAGCTGGAATATTGCTGAGTGTAGCGTTTAACAACGGACAAACACACTAACAATCTAACAGCGTAAGACGTTCTTGACCTCAACCCTGCTGACTTAAGTCGATTTCTTCATGTCTGTGATGACCATGGGCATCCAATTCTCCTTCAGACAGGTGCTGGGTGGCACGGATGGCCCAGTCGTCTAAGGCGCCGCGATTCGCTGTGCAGAGTTGCGTCCCTTGGGCATGCCAGAAACCTATGATTGTGGGTTCGAATCCCGGTTCGACCCGATTACGTTTCTAGGTTTGTCAGCACCATACTCGTGCTCGTGGGTTTCACCGAAATGGTAAACGTCTAAGACCTGCATCACTTCAGGCTTTCCTCCCATATTAAGCTGACACGCCGTGATATAAGTGGAATATTGTTAAAAGTGACGTTAAACCCAACTCACTTACTTACTCAGACATGTGCTTATGGCTGAGGGTTGTCGCCTAACCAAGCGTGCTGACGTTACACGAAACCACTCAGACCTTGGGCAGTTCTTGATCTCATTACACATGCCCATGTTTCTGGACATTCCTACATCAAGCATGCAAATTATTCGCCACCTTTAGTCAGACAATCTCCTACCATACCTGATGAACATAAACAAAGACTAATGATGCGCGTCGGAACTTCTAGCAAACATTAAAATCTTAGCAAGACAGTAACCATTTTCTCAGGTGTGTATATTGAAGAAGAGATAACACTGCCACGACAAGTAGTTGTGAATTTACAGAGATGGGTATCTACAAACATTTTGGCATATCATAGAACACTTGATTGTCTACCATACCATGCAAATAGTCCACTGACAGCTGTCCAACAACAGATGTACCCACATCATCCCTGGTACCTACCAGCTTCACTGACACCACTGACGCCACCCGAACACATCACATGTTGACAGGCAGCTGTGCAGTAAAATGTTTGTTTATTGCAAGCAATTTGTTACACCTGTGACAGAGCTTACCTTTGATCCACTCTTCTTGTGAACTGGGAACCTCTACTGAAGCTAGATCATCAACTTGGGGCACCTGTGACAGAGCTTACCTTTGATCCACTCTTCTTGTGAACTGGGAACCTCTACTGAAGCCAGATCATCAAGTTGGGACACCTGTGACAGAGCTTACCTTTGATCCACTCTTCTTGTGAACTGGGAACCTCTACTGAAGCTAGATCATCAACTTGGGGCACCTGTGGCTGAGCTTACCTTTGATCCACTCTTCTTGTAACCTGGGAATCTCTACTGAAGCTAGATCATCAAGTTGGGACACCTGTGACAGATCTTACCTTTGATCCACTCTTCTTGTGAACTGGGAATCTCTACTGAAGCCAGATCATCAACTTGGGGCACCTGTGACAGATCTGACCTTTGATCCACTCTGTTTGTGAACAGAGAATCTCTATTGAAGCCAGATCATCAAGTTGGGGCACCTGTGACAGATCTGACCTTTGATCCACTCTTCTTGTGACCTGGGAATCTCTACTGAAGCCAGATCATCAAGTTGGGGCACCAGTGACAGATCTGACCTTTGATCCCCTCTTCTTGTGAACAGGTAATCTCTACTGAAGCCAGATCATCAAGTTGGGACACCTGTGACAGATCTTACCTTTGATCCACTCTACCTGTAAACGGGGAACCTCTACGGAAGCTGGATAATATATTTGGAGCACATATGACAGATCTTACCTTTGCTCCACTCTGTTTGTGAACTGGGAACCTCTACGGAAGCTGGATAATATATTTGGAGCACATATGACAGATCTTACCCTTGCTCCACTCTTCTTGTGACTGGGGAACCTCTCAGCAAATAGATGGAGGACAAATTGGGAGAAGAGGATTGCGTAACCGGTGAAGAATAGTATGAGTCTGGCAACAGGGGGCTTCGCCTGTCAAACACATTTACAGAATATCACCAGTGTACTTTAAATGAATAAATAAATATGTCATGTTATAATTCTCATACTGAGGAAACCCATAGCATAGTGGGGACACCCATATCAAAGTGAGGATACTCAGATCGTACTGAGAACATCCAGATCCCACTTTGAAAATATTGAGCATACGTAGTGCATCCAGATCATGTAAGTGAGTGGGTTAATATTTAACGACGCCCTGGCATTTTTACATCCACATATTTCTATTTACAATTGTTTAAAACACGGAGTAGGAGCCACAAAGCTAGGCCACTACGCTGAGTATCATTGAGTCCTCCTGCAGGGTCACATCAGGACACCTAGAACACACTGAGGACACCCAGTCCACACTGAGGACACTCCGGTCACACTGAGGACACTCCGGTCACACTGAGGACACCCAGTCCACACTGAGGACACTCCGGTCACACGGAGGACATCTAGACCACACCGAGCACACCCAGATCACACCAAGAACATTTAGAGTGCACGGAACAAACCTAGAGCATACTGGGGACACCTACAGCACCCTGAGGATACCTGCAGTACCCTGCGGACACATAGAGCACGATGGGGACACGTAGACCACACTTAGGAAACCTAGAACTCACAGAGGACACCCAGAACACACTGAGGACACCCAGATCACACCAATTAGGACACAGTAACTATGGTTAGACTCACCCACTGAATGATGTATGTGTAGAAGGGGATGATGTTGCAGGTGACAATCAGAAACCAGAAGATGAACAAGATACAGGAACTTGACAGCCCCTTCCTCTGTGACTGTAGTGTTAGGTACATACATAGCACCTGCAACACAACATGATTAGCATATGTAACACAACATGATTAGCACCTGCAACACAACATGATTAGCACCTGCAACACAACATGATTAGCACCTGTAACACAACATGATTAGCACCAGCAACACAACATACACAGCACCTGCAACACAACACGCAGAATACCTGAAACACAACACGCAGAGCTCCTGCAACACAACACGCAGAGCACCTGCAACACAACACGCAGAGCACCTGCAACACAACACGCAGAGCACCTGCAACACAACACGCAGAGCACCTGCAACACAACACGCAGAGCACCTGCAACACAACACGCAGAGCACCTGCAACACAACACGCAGAGCACCTGCAACACAACACGCAGAGCTCCTGCAACACAACACGCAGAGCACCTGCAACACAACACGCAGAGCTCCTGCAACACAACACGCAGAGCACCTGCAACACAACACGCAGAGCACCTGCAACACAACACGCAGAGCACCTGCAACACAACACGCAGAGCACCTGCAACACAACACGCAGAGCACCTGCAACACAACACGCAGAGCACCTGCAACACAACACGCAGAGCTCCTGCAACACAACACGCAGAGCACCTGCAACACAACACGCAGAGCACCTGCAACACAACACGCAGAGCACCTGCAACACAACACGCAGAGCTCCTGCAACACAACACGCAGAGCACCTGCAACACAGCACACAAGGCACATGGAATGCAACAGAGCAATAGGTTAGGAAATAAGCCACAACAATATTTGTTTCAACAGCTTTGCATTTAAGCGATATGTAAAAGTGTCTTGAAAATATTAAGTTAGTACTTTAAGTACTTCATCACCTAGGCACTGACTGACCAACACGTACTCACAAAAGTGAGCATCTTCAGGATGTGAGCATGATAGGAGGCTGGGGAGGAGTTTGACCTAAAGATGGAAGCTGCAACGGCCATATCAACACCTGCCAGTAGAGCCAGGAGAGCACTCACAATCTGAAAACACAACCAAACGTGTGGTGTAACAATGTTGCTTAAAAATTGCTAACGGAATTAACTGCAAATATTTCTGAGTTTAGCGCCCTGATTTTTCAAGCATGTTTGGACAAATTCATATTAAATGGGAATGTTTTGGCCTGGTCTCAATGGCTCTGGGTGAAAGGAGTGATCTTCACCTTCAATATTGTTTAATCATTTACCAGATCACTTACTATAGCTGCAAGTATGTTACATTTATGACATTTCCATCCAACGTTTTCTGAATGTACATGTCATTACTTTCACTCTTTGTGTTTTATCTATTATTAGAAATGTTAACCCGGACAGGAGCCTCACAGGACATGTAGACATCAGAATACTGCACAGGGAGAAGAGAACAAAACACAAAACACTGCAGTAAAATATCAGACCTTTAGCCACTAATTTATATAGTTCTACTGTCATTTTAGAGCCGTTATAGGGCGCCTCTTACAGTGTGGAGGAGGCAAGGGCCCTGGGCTGATGGTTGGTTGGTTTGTTTGTTGTTTAACGCCACACTCAGAAATATTTCAGCTTTATGACGGCAGTCTGTAAATAATCGAGTCTGGACCAGACAATCCACTGATTGATATCATGAGCATCGACCCACGCAATTTGGATACGATGGCATGCATCAACCAAGTCAGCGAGCCTGACCACCCGATCCTGTTAGTCGCCCCTTGCGACAAGCATAGTCGCTTTTTACGGGAAGCATGGGTTGCTGAAGACCTATTCTACCCCGGCTTTTCACGTGTCGCTGGGCTGATAATGACAAGTCTGACTGTGCCAGGGTCACCTGACCTTTCCTTGTTGCATCTTTTTATATTAATCTGTTAATAATAGCTTTGAGTCCTGCCTTTTGGTTGTCTGCAGGTCTCAACTATCTGTCTCGGGTGCACAGCTTTAGTAGTACCCATATATAAACTAGTGTCCAAAAGAAACGATACCACCTGTTTGCAACGACATAAAAGAAAAACTAAACAATGCAGAAGTTTAGGATTGGTGTTATGCTTTTGAGAAATCCTATCACAACATCTGTACAAAAATTTCATTTCAATAAAATCTGTACAACCAATATGACAAGCCTTTAAAGATGGGTGGGGTCGAAAAATGAACATTTCGTTAGAGCACTGATCACAGAAACAACGGGAAATGTCACACCACACGTCTCAAAGTCAAGTCAGTAGCGGGTATGTCCACCGTGAGCATCAATACATGCAAGAACACGCCTACGGACTGATGACGTCAAACGTCTGATGACGTTGGGAGTGATGCGTTGCCATTCCTCGAGGAGACATCGTTCCAAGTCCTGGACGTTGACTGGAGGCACACGGCGACGTCGGATTTGCCGATCGAGGTGGTCCCATAAGTGCTCGATGGGATTCATGTCCGGTGAACATGCGGGCCATGGCAAAACCTGTACGTTGGCGTTGGAAAGGAAGTTCTGTGTCAATCTTGCTGTGTGTGGCCTTGCATTGTCATAATGGAAAAGGAGTCCACGAGGCTGTTGCTGATTAAAGGGCACCACAACAGGCCGTAGGATGCCATCAAGATAACGCTGTGCATTCAGGTTTCCACGAATTACGACAAGCATCGTTTTGACGTCACCACATATGCCACCCCAAACCATTAACCCTCCACCTCCAAACGGCCGGACCTGTTGGATACAGTTAGGCGCCAAACGTTCACCAAATCGTCGGTATACAAGCTGCCGTCCATCGTTTCTGAAGATGAGGAATCTGCTCTCATCAGAGAACATAACACGTGCCCAGTCCCGCCGTTGCCAACGTTGAACTCGCCTGGCCCAGATCAGTCTGTTGTTCCGGTGTCGAGGCGTCAGGAGCGGTCCGCGGTAGGGATGACGTGGCCGGATACCATACTGCCGTAGTCTCCTGTAGACGATCTGTCGACTGATCCTGTGTCCCAGTGCTGTAGCCGCCGTGGACGTCGCTGTTACGGTGCGGTTTCTCAGGTGTAATACCCGGATGTAACGATCTTCACGGGGCGTGGTTACTCGTGGTCTTACACTCCTGGGCCTGTCTGACGTCTGACCTGTCTGACGTAACCGCTGCATCAACCTGGTGATAGTGATGCGTGCGCAGCCCAACCTTCTGGCGACGTCGACGTGTGACGCTCCTTGTTGGACCATTCCAACGGCTCTCTCTCTCTCTCTCGATGGCTGTCAAACGTGGCATATCTTGTGTTCTTTTTGTTGCTGTGATATCAACGTGTCTGATCAGCCGTTTTATACAGTTTTTCTGCACGTGCAGAACATGCTAGAGAGGGAAATGTCACTTTCACGAAATGTACGTTTTTTCCCGGAAGTGATCACGTGTTCCCGGTATTTTTTATCGACTATGCTGTGTTTGGGATGTGCAATACGAATTGGCATGTTTTCATACTCGACAATTCACTTAGTAAAAAACAATTTTGAAAATAAGTTGGTATCGTTTCTTTTGGACACTAGTTTATATACATATATGAGGATCACCAGATATGCCCTTGTAGGCCAGACATAGAACCTTGAGTGTGAGACCCTGAACATACCTTTACAGTTTACACAACTATGACACATGACACTGTTGCTATTGGTACCTACTATCTTTGTGAGGGTGAGAGTAGACATGTGCTGGGCTGACGCCGGTCGTCGGTGGAGATGGAGGAGAAAGACCGGGAGAGTCAGCCACAGCCAGCCACACGGCACCCACACCAGCACTGTGTGATGGAAGCATGGTGAGAACTCGGGCCATGTGTTGTTCAACAACAGATCCACGTCCTGGAATACAGAACATATTATTGGGGGAGGACTGTCTTATGTGGAGGTGGAGGAGGAAGACCTGGAGAGTCAGCCACAGCCAGCCACACGGCACCTACACCAACACTATGTGATGGAAGCATGGTGAGAACTCTGGCCACGTGTTGTTCAACAACAGATCCACGTCCTGGAATACAGAACTTATTATTGGGGGAATACAATAAATAGCATTTCCACACAGCACCCCCACCCGAATCATGTAAAGGATGCAAGGTGAGAACTCGGGCCACGCGTTGATCACGTCCTGGGATACAAGACATTGCTTGACCCACAACATCTAACATGATTCAAGCTAAGCTAAAAAGAATAGCTGTTGGATGGCTGTGCTCCGGGGCAAATTCCCCAACCCCAAGTTTGGCTCAGAATAGCTTAAAACCGGTGATGTTAGTGCTCTGGAGCAAATTCACCAACCCCAAGTTTGGCTCAGAATAGGTTAAAACAGGTGTTGATGGTACTCTGGGGCAAATTCACCAACACCAAGCTTGGCTCAGAATAGGTTAAAACAGGTGTTGATGGTACTCCAGAGCACCAAGTCTGACCCAAACCTGGCTGTAGCACAGTACACACATTGTTACAACTAAACCCACCCAAACAAATCTAAACCACTAGTTAGACTAAACTACTAGTTAAACTAAACTATAACAGTGGGTTCGAATCCCGGTTCGCCCCAATTATGTTTCTAGGTTTGTCAGCACCATATCCGTCCTCATGGGTTTCACCGAAAGGGTAAACGTCTGAGATCGCATCACTTCGGGCTTTCCTCCCATATAAACATGACACGCCGTGATATAACAGGAATACTGTTAACCCTCACTCACTCACTCACTCACTCACTCACTCACTCACTCACTCACTCACTCCAGAGAAATCAAAGAGTTAATATTTTGTGATACCTAATTTGTTTTGTGATGCTAGCATGAATGATAAAGCTGTAGTAATCCTCCAGGTACAGATGGGATAAAACTGTAGTAAACCTCTAGGAACAAGTATGACAACAGTGTAGTAACCATCTTGGAACAATAATGATAACGTTGTAGTAATCCTCTAGGTACAGGTGGAATAAAGCTGTAATAGCCCTCTAGGTACAGGTGGGATAAAGCTGTAGTAACCCTCTAGGAACTAGTATGATACAACTGTAGTTATCCTCCAGGAACAAGTATGATACAACTGTAGTAATCATCTAGGTACAGGTGAGATAAAACTATAGTAAACCTCTAGGAACAAGTATGATAAAATGTAGTAATCCTCTAGATACAGGTGAGATAAAACTATAGTAAACCTCCAGGAACAAGTATGATAAAGCTGTAGTAATCATCTAGGCACAGGTGTGATAACATTGTGGTAAACCTCTAGGTACAGGTGTGATAACATTGTGGTAAACCTCTAGGTTCCGGTGTGACAAAGCAGTAATAATGCTCGTATTATAATCGCTATACAAGTATCAAACATTACCTCTCTCAATATTTGGTAATAAGTGTGTATTCCTAATCACTATCATCAGCGAAAAATAATTATAAATATTCTACAGTTTAAAGATTTTAAAGGTCTTATGACGCTTCTGCAGTTTGATCACCGTAATACAATTATAAATAAATAATCAATACCAATCAATATGACCACTCAAAATGTGCTATATGTCAATAGCTGCAGCATTCCATTAATTGAAGATGTTAAAGGCGCTATCCTATTTCTGGTCAAGGTGATATGAGTAATAATATAGTAAAAAATATTTTACATAAACAATATTGACCCATTGCATTCAGCTTCTGCACTCACAAGTATGAAATGTGATTTACCATCATGAGCCAAGAAGAAATCTAAATATTTCATTAGTTGTAGATTTTAAAGGCATTATCCCACTTCTGGTCGAGGGGACATGAGTAATGATACAGTTAAAAATCTCTTAAAATTAGCAATACTCACCCATTGCATTCAGATGCATTCTGCACACACGTTTGAAATGTCATTTACTATAATCAGTGAAAAGATCTTAGGACTCCATAAATTGTAGATTTAAAGATTTATTCTGTAACCAGGATTCTATATTTGATCTTCGGTTCAGGAGACAATACAACAGGAACAAGACAACTTGATGGTCAAAACGATGAGTTATTTAGTCAAATGTTTTCGAAATACAGTAATCAGTTACTTCACAAACGTACTTGAAGCAATCCGAAAACTGTGATATATTTTCCTAACTTACGTCTACCTTGTTCGGACCATGTCTCTCATACTTACACCACTGACAAAGCTCTGACACACATTGAGAACTTTAATATACATACACAGATACATATATATACATTTAAATAAAACGTTTACATACTATAATTATACTTCATACACAAGTAAACAATTATCAATTAATTATTTTTTAATTATATAAACATAACCGGGAGTGTAACTATCTTCTGGTCGAGGGGAAATGAGTAATTATATAGTAAAAGATCCCATAAAATTAGCACTATTCACCCATTGCATTCAGGTTCTGCTCACAAGTTTGAAATGTAATAAACTATCATCAGCCATAAAGAATGTAGGTAGCTTCAAATGTAGGATGTATGGAGTGTTCCCTCTGTTGTCTGCAGGTGTAGGATGTATAGAGTGTGCCCTCTGTGGTCTGCAGGTGTAGGATGTGTAGAATGTGTCCTCTGTGGTCTGCAGGTGTAGGATGTATAGAATGTGTTCTCTGTTGTCTGCAGGTGTAGGATGTATGGAGTGTGCCCTCTGTTGTCTGCAGGTGTAGGATGTATAGAATGTGTCCTCTGTTGTCTGCAGGTGTAGGATGTATAGAGTGTTCCCTCTGTTGTCTGCAGGTGTAGTATGTATAGAATGTGTCCTCTGTTGTCTGCAGGTGTAGGATGTATGGAGTCTGCCCTCTGTAGTCTGTAGGTGTAGGATATATAGAGTGTTCCCTCTGTTGTCTGCAGGTGTAGGATGTATAGAATGTGTTCTCTGTTGTCTGCAGGTGTAGGATGTATGGAGTGTGCCCTCTGTTGTCTGCAGGTGTAGGATGTATAGAATGTGTCCTCTGTTGTCTGCAGGTGTAGGATATATAGAGTGTTCCCTCTGTTGTCTGCAGGTGTAGGATGTATAGAATGTGTTTTCTGTTGTCTGCAGGTGTAGGATGTATGGAGTGTGCCCTCTGTTGTCTGCAGGTGTAGGATGTATAGAGTGTTCCCTCTGTTGTCTGCAGGTGTAGGATGTATAGAATGTGTTCTCTGTTGTCTGCAGGTGTAGGATGTATGGAGTGTTCCCTCTGTTGTCTGCAGGTGTAGGATGTATAGAATGTGTCCTCTGTTGTCTGCAGGTGTAGGATGTATAGGGTGTGCCCTCTGTTGTCTGCAGGTGTAGGATGTATGGAGTGTTCCCTCTGTTGTTTGCAGGTGTAGGATGTATGGAGTGTTCCCTCTGTAGTCTGTAGGTATAGGATGTATGGAGTGTGCCTGTATCTGATTGTCATATATTTCTGTCAAACCCTTACTATTCATGACTATTTGGCAGCAACATGGTTAGCTGATCAACCTCAAAACTCTTCTTGTTATGTAATTTAAATCCTGCATGTTGGCACATTGTCCAATAGAATAGAAAACAAGAAAACATTCCTATTTTAGGGCACTTGTTCACATCATAAGCTTTCAAGAAATCGGCTTTAAGAGTGAATGCATTTAAACTTCTTGTACGTAATGATATGAGTGTTCTTTCAACAGAGGGGCGGTCGGGTAGCCTAGTGGTTAAAGCGTTCGCTCATCACGCCGAAGACCCGGGTTCGATTCCCGACATGGGCACAATGTGTGAAGCCCATTTCTGGTGTGATATTGCTGGAATATTGCTAAAAGCGGCGTAAAACCATACTCACTCACTCACTCTTTCAAAAGCCAGAATCTACACAGACGTTGATTTGTCAAATATGCTACTTTCAACTACTGGAAGATGTTTTTGTTTTGGAAGCTGCATTATAGGTTTGCCACATCATTATCTTTGAGAAAGTCAATCGTAGTGATAGTCATAGGTTATCTGTAACTTTGGACATATTCTGTTGACAAGCGGGCTCAATAAGACGTTCGATATGAGCCCTATATCGTGAATCACAACGGTATAAGGATCTATACGAAAACCTCGCCTTTACAGACATTATTATCCATAAATTGTCTTTACTTTGTCATCCACCAAATTCTAAGTGACACAACAATCAAACAATTCATCCGTCGTCTCCATGGGGACAGGGCAATCAACAGCATTAACAGCCTCACAGTTTCCTGGAAAACAGTATAAAATAGCAATACACCTGGTGGAAAAATTAAAGATAAAAATATACAAATGTATGAATGACGTATGCTATCCCAAAATAATTACTTTTCAGAAATAGTGTTAGATTCTGATGATTTAATTATCAATTTCCCTTTTCCTTATTCTTAAAGAAATAAACCAAAACACATTCACTGAGCTAGAGACGATAATTATAGAAATTTAAAACAGTGTAAGAGAAAACGTCAGAAGTATAAATGAAAGTATGTTATCAAGTCTTTCAAAAGATGAATTTTATCTTACAAAACTACTAGATGATGAGATACATGGAATACAGATATGACATTTAATCCAAAGGCCGAATGAGAAAAAAAGCATCCAATTATTTCTGACTTCTTGTGATTATAAATTATACAAGTAACTGTTTACTCTTAGAAAACAAATAACAGACCATGTGTTTTCTCAAGATATTTTTTTAATTGTTTTGGAAAGATGTAGAAATGTGGAATTATAGGCATATTAAATATATAAAGAATAACAACCAAATGTTGTTTGTTGTCAAATGAATAGTGATTTCATAGCATGTATTCATAACCTAATTCAAAAATTGTCGCAAACATTGTGCCAGGTAGAAACATAAGTGAAAAGACCACTGACACCTTTGACGATCCGGGGTAGAATAGGTCTTCAACAACCCATTCTTGCCGTAAAAGGCGACTATGCTTTCCAAATTATACTTCCAAACGTACACGCTTTCAGATCAGCCCAACATATAAGACAAATCTTTGAAGTAAACGTCACAACTGAAATCCCATACTGGCAAACATTTACCCGAGGTGTCAGCACTAGAAACACGGATGAGGACCTCACACTATACACCTAAAAGGCTAACTCCAGTCACACACACAACCCAAAATTGTCAGTACCCGCAGAATATACACAACTAGGAATGGAAAATCTCACCCAAAACCAACCGTAATCATCAATTTCATAAAATCAGAAAAATTTCCAAAAGCTCCAGAAACTATTTCTTACGGCGCCCAATTTTTTTTAGAAGTTATACCTTATATTAAACCAGTCAATCAATGTACTAAATGCCTAAAGTATAACCACACAACCTCCCAATGTACGTCTAAAATAACAAAATGCAAACAATTGCGCCCAACAAAATTGTCCAGGATCATGCGCCTCGTGGTGCATACAGTGCAAAACTATAACTCACACCTCACTATCAAATCACTGCCCCCACAGATACACCCTCACACAACAGGCAAACAAACACATACACATCGACACAGCAAAACTACAAACAAGAAAACGTACGTCCAAACCTCTTCTCCCCACACCACAGACAAACATCATACCATTACCAAAACCAACACAAACAACACACACAGCATCTAGAAAACATAAAATCTGTTTGGGACACATCCACCGAATATACCTTCATTGCACCTAACCCACCAACAGAGTTCTCCAGACACAACAACGCCACAGCATCTACACCCGCAGGCAAAACAAGCCGCAGAGCAAGCAGCATACCAATACCGACCACCCAAAACACCACAGTCACTAGGGCAACAACTACCAGACACAAACAAGCACAACAACCAAACATTGCAGCCTCCAAATCCACCATCAGCAACAAACAAACACAACAGCGACCCACAACACGACAAATAAACACACAACAAACCAACATGGACACCTCAACCAAAACATTAGGCGAAGAAGACTCACTCCACACATCCAATGTCTTCCTCAAACCCCCCAAAAAAACATAACCATAAAACACAAAACCAGACAGGATTCAAAACGCTAAACAACCTTACACTGTTACTAGCATATATACTCAAACAAGGTATCGAGAGTAATATACGCCTGTTCGCAGACGATACATCTATATATGTCATCATTGATAATCAAATCTCTGCAGCAAATTGTATCAACAATGATTTGGCAAAAATCTCAAACTGGGCCCGAAAATGGCAAGTAAGTTTCAACCCTGAAAAGACCAAAACTATAACATTTTTTTTGTCAAAAGCAAAAGATTCGAGTAGCTTAATTTTATGCATGTAGTAATGGAAAACTGCTATATCTTATTTCACAGACACCACTTGTATTGGCTTCATATATTTCATTTGTGCATTTAGCATGTTTATGTTTAGCACTATTTTACATATAATCTGGTATATAACCAGCTGTTGTAAAGTTATTACCTGGAGAGGTATTTACATAAGCAAGTTTTGCTTGTTTACCGATCCAGATTTCTTTTGAAATAAAAATATGTTTAAACCAAAACTATAACATTCAGTCGCAAAGTCAATTCTGGTTTTAGACCAAATTTATACATGGAGAGTACTGTTATTGAAGATGTACAAAGTCACAAACATTTAGGAATTATACTTCAATCTGATTGTTCATGGAAAATACATATTAACGAAATTATTAGAAAAATCAGTCCAATGATCAACTGCCTAAGGAGCTTTAAATACAGATTAACAAGAAATACGCTTGAAACTATGTACACATCTTTTATCCTATCAAACTTCGACTACTGCTGGCATATTTGGGACAACTGTACAAACGAACATTTATTGTTACTCGAGAATTTTCATTTGGACTATTTGTGGGGCGGTTCGGTGTACCAGTCATGTTAAAATTTATAACGAAACAAACTTTCAGTCCTTAAAAGAACGACGACACCGCTTCAAATTGATTACATTTTACAAAATGAAAAACAGTATTTCACCTGTATATCTCAACGATCTCATTCCAAGTCCAGTCTCTGATAATAGCAATTATAACCTTAGAAATAGATCTAACATACAAACAATCAAATGTAGAACCCAGACCTATGCTCAATCATTTCTTCCAGATACGATTAACCTGTGGAACACTCTACCCAATGAAGTGACTAATTCTTGCTCATTAAAAGAATTCAAATCCTTAATTAATCGTTCTGATACAATTATTAATAATTTTGACTTAAAAAAAACCTTTAAAAACTGCTATATCTTATTTCACAGACACCACTTGTATTGGCTTCATATATTTCATTCGTGCATTTAGTATGTTTATGTTTAGCACTATCTTACATATAATATAATCTTATATATAACCAGCTGTTGTAAAGTTATTACCTGGCTAGGTATTTACATAAGCAAGTTTTGCTTGTTTACCGATCCAGATTTCTTTTGAAATAAAAATATGTTTAAACCATACTCAAACAAAACACCCCCAGCGCCAACATTAAATCCTTTCACACAGTGGCTTCCAAACTAAATCTTACTAGTCTCTCTTTTGAATACTTCAATAACATATTAAAAGAAAACTCAAAATAGAAACCACAACAACCTACACCTAAACAAAACGTAATCCCCAAACTCGAAGCTCTCTAAATAATGGAAGGACTACAAATATTACAGTGGAATGCCAATGGACTGGCCGCCCACGGCCACGAATTACAAATTATGTTTCGGAAAAACCTAGGTCCTCATATCATATGCGTTCAGGAAACCCACTTCTCCCCAAAATCTAAATTCACCCTACCTAATTATAACTCGGTAAGACTCGACAGAGTTAAATCTCGCCAAGGCAGAGCAGGCGGTGGCCTAATGCTATATATCAGTGAGGACATAAACCATAAAGAAATACCAATTAAAACCCCAAATCTTGAAGCTGATGGTATATAAATAACTCATCACAACCAAAAAATAAACATTGTAAACATATACAAATTGACAGTGAAACAAATTAATCCTGAAGACTTATAAACCCTTAATCAGCTAAGCCATAAATCCACCATCGTTTTAGGGGCCTTCAACGCCCACCACCCTTCCTGGGGTGTTAAAGATAAAACAGACCAAAACGGAAAACTCATAGCCGAATGGAAAGAACAAAAAAACCTAATGCTACTAAATAACAACCAATTGCAACCAACTAGATATGATAAAAATAATCAAAATATGTCAGCCATAGACCTAACAATCTGTACCCCTGATCTCGCCCAAAGCACTTTGTGGGAGGTGCATAAAGAGCCACTCGGCAGCGACCACTTTCCAATCCACATAACCACAGGAATAATAAATATCCAAACCCCAAATGAACCCCAAGAACCAAAATGCAATTAAAACAAGGCAGACTGGGACAAATTCAAAGCACTATGCAAATAGATCAACCAAGCGGATCTCGAAAATAAAGACCCCGAACAATACTGCCAAAACTTAACAGAATGCATAATCAACATAGCGAAAAATACTATCCCCTTCAAAACACCAATAATAGGCAAAACCACAGTACCCTGGTGGACCGAGGAAATTAAAAAAACTAGGAAAAAACGCAAAAGCGCATTTAATAAAGCAAAACGAGACTACACATATCTAAAGATAGCACATCATTAAACCATGAAGTACAAAGCTTAGTCAAAACGGCAAAAGCCAAAAACTTGAAAAAATTCTGCGAAGAAATAAACCATCACACAGACGCAAGAACAAAATGGCGCAAAATACACGCAATCCGAGGCATTAAACGAACCAAAAAAACACCAAACATAAATAACTCGACAAACCCTAGACAAAAAGTAAATAACCCCGCAGACCACTTCTCAGCCATTAGTAGTGATAGTAACTACACTGAGGAATTCCAAAAACAATTAAAAAATCAAAATAAATTCTTCAAATTACCCAAAGATGATAACCTAGAAATTAACCAACAATATACACTAGAGGAACTACTCCATGTACTAAATAATAGAAAAAAAGGAACAGCCCCAGGACCTGACCTTACCCCATACCAAATAATTAAACAGCTACCCCAAAATCTTCTTGAATCACTACTTAAACAATACAATCTCATCTACCAAAACGGTCAGGTTCCTACTTCATGGAAAGAGGCATTGGTCATCCCAATACCAAAGCCGAACAAACCAGCAAACGAACCAAACTCCTACAGACCAATCTCCCTAACCTCAAACTTATGTAAAATCATGGAGGCAATGGTCAAAAACAGACTCCAACACTATCTAGACCAAAACAATATAATAAACCAAGATCAAAGTGGATTCACCCCAGGCCGATCAACCTTAGACAACCTCGCCCGATTAGAACAAGACATCAAAACGGGCCAACTAAACCGACAATACACAATAGGCGTATGTCTAGACTTCTCTAAAGCTTTCAATATGGTATGGCATAACGGGCTAATACAAACACTAAAAAAGGCAGGACTTAAAGGCCAAATAATAAACTATATCCAAGACTTCCTAACTAATCGCAAAATAACCGTGGGTATCGACCAAACGCTATCGGACCAGTGTCCCTTAGAAAAAGGCACATCTTAAGGCAGCATTCTAAGCCCAAAACTTTTCAACATTATGATTAATGACCTATTCGAGGGAAAACCCAATAAAATTCAAACTTCCAAATACGCGGATGATGGAGCCCTCTGGGTCCGCACCAGAAGCATTAATATGGCTAAAAAATTACTGCAGAATGCATTAAATAAAATTCAAATATGGGCAAATAAATGGGGTTTCGCAATAAATGCCGAAAAACCACAGGGATAGTATTCAAACACAGAAATATGCGTGCAAACACCTCCAAAATACAACTAAACAAAAAAAACATACAATTCCAAAAAGAAACCAAATTCCTTGGACTAATCTTTGATAAACACCTCACTTTGGGTGCTCACATTAAAAACCTAACAAATAGATGCACTAAAGAACTAAACACACTACGCTGTCTGACAGGTTCCAACTGGGGGGCCTCCAAGGAGACACTACTATCACTTTACAAACCACTAATTAGATCAAAATTAGACTATGGATGCCAAATATACAACACCTTTAACTCCTCATTAAGCGATAAACTAAACTCAATTCAATATCAAGCACTTAAGATAATCACACGCACTCAGCATGGCACGCCGCACATATCGCTACAGGCACTAACAGGCGAAATACCCCTGGATCTACGCCGAGAACATCTAACAATAAATTACTGGGCCTCCATCCAACAAAACCAACAAATCCAACAGATCCTTAAACCTAACATAAGCCCCAGACTCCAAGCTCTAGCTCGCAAAAAACCTCAATTAACACCAATCTCTCAACGCATAATAAATTACCTAAATACACACAACCTAAATAATTTACAGTTAAACACAGTCCCAAATAATACCTTCACACCCAAACTTCAACCCCCCAAATTTGACATATCTCTCTCCACCAGATTAAATAAAGAAACTGATCCAAATTGGTGTCACATTTACACAGACGGGTCCTTTGACCCGGGCTCAAAACGCACACGAATCGGCATCCATATCAACAAACCCCCAAAAGAAACACAATCATATAGGCTCCCAAATAATCAATCAATTTCCACAGCCGAATTAATGGGGATAGGAACAGCCCTGCACAGCGATCAAATAAATAATCACCTAAAAACCCTAATCCTTTCAGACTCATTAAGTGGGCTGCAGGCCATATAAAACAAAAACACAAAAAAACGCCCAAAACTAATACAACACATAATTAAAAGCGCCAACAATCTACGTAAACTAGGTAAAGACATAGAAATGGTTTTGACCCCGCAACGTTGGAGTGTTTGGCAACGAACACGCAGACAAAGCAGCCAAATCAGCACTAAAATTAGAAGTAAGCATCAACCAACCAATATCCAAAAACGAAATTAAAAGTATGACAAAGGAAAAAATCGTCAAAAAGCGGCAAAATAACTATCAGAAATCTGATTGCAAACTACTACCCCCCCCCCCCCCCCGCACACACACACACACACACACCTACAATATAGCTTCCAATAATAAATGAATGAATTTGGTGAGAATTACTATTGTCTGAAATCCTAATGTATTTCTTTTGTATTTGGTGTGGTAAAGCGTTCTCTGAAACCCCGGGTTCGATTCACCACATGGGCACAATGTATGAAGCCCATAGCTGGAATATTGCTAACAAGCTGCATCAAACTATACCAACTCACTGGCTAATTATGTGGTATTTTGAGATCACTTACATGACCTGTGTGATTGAAAGATTTGATTATTATGAAGAGTTCTGTTTTATGTATAAGAACCTATGTTACTTAGTTTTGCATTGTCTTGTATACCCTTCCTTATATTTAATTTGATGTAATGCAATCATTTAAGCAAAATCCATGTGAGCCTTGTGGCTCTACAGGTATTGTTTTGGAAGACCGGATACATTTTCGTATCTTCTGTACACTTTTTCTGTTTGCAATGGCTTATTTACATGTTCAAAGATAGGTTGCAAGATAAATTGTCAATACCTTACTTTTCGATGAAACAACTTTTTACCCTTTGTAAATATGTGTGTGTTTCTTAATTTTTGACTAACACGTTTCTAAAGTTGTTATAAATTGTTTCAGGTACCTGGATTTCACAATCTGACACCAGCTACATTTAAGCAGATCCTGCTCAGACATGTCAGACAAGGGACTCACCGGATGATGAATAATCCTCCCCAGAACAACCAACAGATTCACCTCAGAAATTGATGATTCTGAATGAATAATGCCACATCAGTGTGACTGTGGGTGGTTTTATTACGACACTGTGTTTTCTAGGTTGACAATCGACTTTCCAGACTGAAGGATCAGCTATGCCAGGGTGTCAAGACACAACTCCAGTTCTTGGTTGCTGTTGGCAAACTTCTGAAGATGGATTAAGGTTGTGTCAGTGTGACAACCTCGATGTGAACTGTGATGTGAACTGTGATATTAACTTTAACTGAACTCTAAGTGGCGAATATGTTAAAACAATGGATTTAAGGGATGGATGAATTAAAATGTTGAATGAAATAAAGTAAAAGAGGGTATCAAGCATCTTGAGTCAATCTTTGTCTATAATAAACCAAGTCCATTTTCATGATACCTGATTACCTGATTAACATGTGCAACCAGGTATGACATTGTTGTTTTAAGGTGTCTCACAACTGGGCTGTCTTACTAATGGGAGGGGACCGTTTTCTACAGTGGGACTACATCACATTTCAAAACACAGTAGGTTTATCTCCTAAATGTTGAAAACAACAAAACATAAGCTACCAGGAATGGTTCAATGAGTTTCCCAGATATTGTCAAGCTGACGAGGAAGGAGATTTTGTAATACCGGGTATTACATATGCTACTTTTTCCTTTAAAACACGAGAAAAAGAATAGGGTGGAGGGTGATTCAAAGGGACACTGAAGAAATATTTTTTTCAAGACTTTCTAATCATTTCTACACGTAATTGTTTTCCTTTTAAAGTTAGCCTTCTGAGATGAGGCACAAACTCTCTCACATCTTTCATCTGTTATGCGTGGCATCTGTTACATCAACCTCAAAAATAAATAATTGTTTTTGCTTTTGTCATTATGAAAGATTTTATATAATTGTTACCACTAGAGTCTAACATGATAGTGATAGTAACATTAACAAAAATGACTGAGGGGCTTAATAATACAAACACACCAATTGCTATAGGGCTGTCAAGTTTTGGTGCTTAGACATGCCTTGAATAATACAAATTTATTGTACCACTTTTACTCTTTGTTTGATGTTTAATGACACACTCAGGAACATTCAAAATAGTTATTATAATTATATTACTGCATTTACCCTCCCACATATATATTTTGAACATCATTGCCTATTGTAAGATGTCATGAGTGTATACTCTTATATATATGTGTATCAGAAGACATTTGTCCTCTTATAACTCTCGAAAAATAGCATAATATATTGTTTTTCCATTTGGCTTTTGCTATTTTTATGAAAAATATTGTGTCCAGAAGTGACCAGGATAGCTATTTAAGAGGAACTTTCCTGTATAGTTAAATATGTCACCACCTCAAAAAGTAGATAGTCATATTTCAGGTTATAATATGATAGACAATCAAATAATACATTTGGGAGTGGTATCGTGCTTAGAAATTAAACATGGCAATGGGTAATAACTACAATAATAAGCAATATGACAATTTTTTATACGAATTTGCACTTACTCGTTTGCGATTTGAATAAAAACAGAAGAAATTGTATTCCGGTTTAGTTCCGCGTTCCCACTTTTATAAGCTGTTATATTTAGCTGCGATGGCGGACATCGAGTCAGTATCACTGCCTTTGACGCACTTTGCAAAACGTATTTAAAACATAAAACAACACACAAGAAAAGAAGGTGATTTTGTTCTTATAAATGTTTCCCCTTTAAATACATTAGTTTCATGCGACAGATATAATATAATAATTATCTTTGGTGTTATCCCAGTTCTGGTCGTTACTAACATGCCATTCTGAATTTAAAGACCAAACAAACATCATGTATTTAGGTCATTGTTACAAATATGGAGGTACAAGTTACAGGTGTTTAGGTCATAATGAGGTCATAGTTACTGTATTTAGTTCAGAGTTACATCATATAGGTAAGATTTACATATGTATATAGATAACAACAAGCATACATGGTGGAATGATAAACTCACAAGTATATGGGATCCTCCACAAAACTGTAATATTCTTTCCTCCATTGATGATGTGATCAGGTGCCTCACAGAAGAAATGACCTGTTGGTTAATGTGCGTGTGTCATTATTGATCATAATTTCACTCGCGTCTGCTGTTAATCGTTTGCTCATAGATCACCTTCGTATAAACAGAATATTAAAATAGTATCTTCATGGTGTCATTAAACATCGCTGTACATTCAGGGACAAGCGAACCAAGGCACGCTGTTGTTTATCTTCGATGACCCCCGACATCCAAATAGAGAGCAATTCATGAATGGAGCATTGCGATAACATGCACCTGTGTGACGCTGATGTCTCACCGGACATAATCAAACATCGACCTCTTTAATCAGTTCAGATGCAGTCTAGAGAAACAATATTCCTTTTCTTAGACAATAAACATGATATCGAACTACAATAGATGACGTCACTGAAGAATGACGTAATCAGGCAACGAATTACGTCATGGTTCGCAGTGATCCCGAAAGTGAATGTGTGATTGTTCAATCTAACGCAAACATTACAACTTAGTGAATAAGTAACCCGTTTAATAACAAAATACTTGCATTAGACAGTATATAATAGCATTACATTGTGAGAACTATTTTTGGTTATTCGAATCGAGTCGCTAAGTGGCTGAAATAATGCTGATGTGACGTTAAATTTTAACACTCGTTCGAATGGTAGCGTCGCGATAGCACTGGACAAATGCAAACAACAAAGTCTATTCTACTCCCAGAAGCATTTTTATCCACTCCCAATTGACCCGACCGCCTCCGTGGTCTTGTGGTAGAGCGTCCGCCCGGAAAGCGGAAGGTCCGGGGTTCGATCCACGGTCGCGTCATACCAAAAGACGTTAATAGATGGTACTTGTTCTTACCCTGTCTGGCGCTCGGCATCAAGAGGCTAAAACAAGGACTGGTCGGCTCGGAGTCAGTATACGAGTGCAAATTATTGTAAACTGAGATCACGGATATGTGTAAATCAATTTCTTTCATCTAAAATAAATTTGCAGAAAAAAATCTTCTACATTCGATTATTTGGAGGCAGTCCTGATATAAATGGGATTGTAACTAGTTCGGAAAACATGTTCTTTCACACTAGATGAAAGGACAGTTTGTAACGTTTTTACGCATGTCCCGGGACGTCACGCATTGCCGGGCTTATGAAACTTATCCATGCGCTGACAAAGTCCGGAGTTCGTCGCGTTCTATCAGAACAAAGATAACAGAGCTCTCTGTGTGTGGTTGTAGACCGGTACGAGCTGTCAGAACACAAGGTGACGGCGGTGTGACGATATGGTGGGGAGCCTGGGACGATAGCTGTCATGTCGTAGTTATGTGCTGCTCAGCGTTAACTATCCAACCTCTACTGGTCGCTACTATATCGCGAGTTTGAATTGGCCTCAGCCAAACAGCGCTTGTCGTCAGAGGCGGCGAGCTGACTTGGTTGATGCATGTCATCGTATCTCAACTGCTTAGGTAAATGCTAATGATATCAATCGTTGGATTGTCTGGTCCAGATCGAGTATTTACATACCGCCGTCACATATGGCTAGAATATTGCCACCGAGTGGGGCGTTAAACAACAAACAAGGCTAACTACTACATAGCACCCTTCGCAGTAAAGTTCTCTTATCATGGAGTTCAATGCTGATTTTACTCGAGCTTCAGTAGCCATGTCATACTGCACATTACAGAGATTCATGGACATGTTTATAGTAGTTCACCAACCATTTATCTTCAAGTACACCAAATATTTCGATTGAAAATGTATTTTCCAAGTTTTCCAAGATCGAGTTTAATATCTCAGCCGCTGTTTCTGTTTGTAGAACTCAGCAATTGTCCGACAAGTCGACAACCTTGACTAAATATAGTTTCAAATCAGTCATTAAGTTATACTACGTGACTTGTGAAGCGTTCGATGTGCAATCGCAATTGTCTTATCTTACACGTAAACTACATCCATGAAGATCCGGGTTAGGAAAAGCCTTCAGCAACCCATGTTGCGGTAAAAGACGACTATGCTTGTCGTAATAGGTGACTAACAGGATTGGGGGATCAGGCTCGGTGACTTTGGTCATAAACCACCCCTTGAATCATGAACCACCCCTTGAATCATTAAACAGCCCTTGCATTTAGCATTATTTAGTACATCATGAGTCAGCATGACAACAAGCAGCATGGCAGCATACCCACTATTGGTACTAATAATATAAAAAATATATATAGATAGCACAACAAATGCCATTCTTAAACATGTTTCGGCGGCAAATATCAATCTTTCTGGTCAGAATGTTGGCTGGGTTAAATAAAGCAAAACAAATTGAAAGAATGTAATGAATCCACTGGAAATAAACTTCAGTAGAAAAATTCACAATATGTTCAAGCATTCTCTAAAACACGTTACGTCTTAAAATTTTGTATAAAATACAACCAAGAAAGAGAATCGCAAATGATCCCCAATCATGAAAACGAATTTGGTACAATATGTTAAAGGAACAAGTCTTTGTACTTTTTAACAACAGTTATCCAGACTCAATTTCCAAGATTTGTTATCATATCTACAAATAAAAAAAAATTCCTTTTGTGCCTTACCATAGTTTTGCTCAATACTCATATTGTTTCCATATAACTATAATACACTTGTTTTAAAATAAAATTGTTATAAAATACCTCCTTTGTATGTTGAAAGTACCTGTGTGATTTTCAGTTATTGTGCATATATTTTGTAGTTTGTGATAGTGTAATACTGCCACTGTATGTTACGCAGTACATATCTCATCTAAAACATCTCTGTTGTATGATATTTAGTTACAGTTGTGTACGAATGCACGATTGGCCCAATCGACTAAGGCGCTGCAATTCGCTATGCAGAGTTGTGTCTCTTGGGCAGGCCAGAAACTTATGAAAGTGTGTTCGAATCCCGGTTCGCCCAGTTCGTGCTCGTGGGTTTCACCAAAGTGGTGAACGTCTAAGACCTGCATCACTTTAGGCTTTCCTCCAACATCAAGCTGACACGCCGTGATATACGTCGAATACTATTCAAAGCGGCGTTAAACCCAACTCACTCACTCACTCATTACTCTTGTGTGTGGTTCCGTTTGGTTAACTGGGTTTGTGTTGTAATTGCCTCGGGTTTAGATTTAAAGTATGTTTAGAAGAATGTTACAATATTCAACTAATTGCCGTGAATATATCATGCAACCGTATTATATTTTGGGAAAGTAATTGCAAATTACAGACCAAAATGTTGATTTCCTATGTATCCAGAAGCAAAGAACATATACGGGTGTACAATCCCTGCCGGAATTTAAAAAAACTGTCAAAACAAAAAAACATGCAGAACAGTAAACTGCCGCATGAAACGGTATGAATCAAACATTACATACAGTGAACTACTTCAATCTGTGCTAAACCATGCGACCCGTGAAGATTCCGGGGTAGAATAGGTCTTCAGCAACCCATGCTTGCCGTAAAAGGCGACTATGCTTGTCGTAAAAGGCGACTAACGGGATCGATGCTCATGATATTAATCACTGGATTGTCAGGTCCAGAATCGATTTTTTACAGACCGCCGTCATATTGCTGGAATATTGCTGAGTGCGGCGGTAAACAACAAACCAACCAACCAACCAAGCTTAACTATGCACAGCAAGCACCATACATGTGATTTTGAAGGTAACTGATTACAAATTTCTCATATCAAACCCGTTGTTTTACATGTGTTGTTCATTGAACAAAGTCATGCTTTATAGAAGCCTGGTATTTAATCGTGTTGATCAATAAGTTGCAATAGCAGTGTGAAGGGAGAAAGAATGAATGCGTTTACATGTTTGACCTGAATTCCTCCCGGGAACCTTTCTCGCTGGCTGCCTGAAGAACATACGATAGATTGCAAAGGTAGTGCGCAATAGCGCTATTCGGGTAAGGAAGATAATCACTCACTCTCAGTGATACAGCTTGAATAAGATACGATGTACAGCACGTGGTCACACGTGATAAAGCTCTTTACTACGCCTATTGCTAAAGGAGATCATTGCTCAATGCGCAATAGTTTATTCTTACAAAATATAGACCGCTTAACTTTAGCGAAAGGATATATTTCCCCTAAACATTTTCAGCTCTTTTAAAAACAAAATGAAAAAATTGCATTGATTATCTACATTACGAAACATGACTAAGTCACAGAATGTGACAGGCGATTGATTATAACATGTCCAGATTAAGTCACTCTCATTTTATTTTAAACACTCCAAAATGTTTAGAGAAACTAAAATGGCGCTCTCCAAACTAACCCTTATACGCCCCTGATGGGGACCCCAGAAAAAGAAACTATCTCAGGGAACGCTGATATTTACAAATATAAAGATAAAGCGGACATAAAATATATACTTGATTGTTGCATGTGGCGGAAATGTGATTGCATTGTATGGCTACGGTCAAGATAATTCCGTTACTTACATACGCTTACAATGTCCCAGTCCGTTACTTATATACGTTTACAATGTCTCAGTCCGTCACTTACATACGTTTACAATGTCTCAGACCATCACTTACATACGTTTACAATGTCCCAGTCCATCACTTACATACGTTTACAATGTCCCAGTCCATCACTTACATACGTTTACAATGTCTCAGTCAATCACTTACATACGTTTACAATGTCCCAGTCCGCACTTACATACGTTTACAATGTGCCATTCCATCACTTACATATGTTTACAATGTCCCAGTCAATCACTTACATACGTTTACAATGTCCCAGTCCATCACTTACATACGTTTACAATGTCTCAGTCCATCACTTACATACGTTTACAATGTCCCAGTCCATCACTTACATACGTTTACAATGTCCCAGTCCATCACTAACATACGTTTACAATGTCCCAGTCCATCATTTACATACGTTTACAATGTCCCAGTCCATCACTTTCATACGTTTACAATGTGCCAGTCCGTCACTAACATACGTTTACAATGTCCCAGTCCATCACTAACATACGTTTACAATGTCTCAGTCCATCATTTACATACGTTTACAATGTCCCAGTCCATCATTTACATACGTTTACAATGTCCCAGTCCATCAATTACATACGTTTACAATGTCCCAGTCCATCACTTACATACGTTTACAATGTCCCAGTCCATCACTTTCATACGTTTACAATGTGCCAGTCCGACACTTACATACGTTTACAATGTCCCAGTCCGTCACTTACATACGTTTACAATGTCTCAGTCCATCACTTACATACGTTTACAATGTCCAAGTCCGCACTTACATACGTTTACAATGTCTCAGTCCATCACTTACATACGTTTACAATGTCCCAGTCCATCACTTACATACGTTTACAATGTGCCAGTCCATCACTTACATACGTTTACAATGTCCCAGTCCATCACTTACATACGTTTACAATGTCCCAGTCCATCACTTTCATACGTTTACAATGTGCCAGTCCGACACTTACATACGTTTACAATGTCTCAGTCCGTCACTTACATACGTTTACAATGTCTCAGTCCATCACTTACATACGTTTACAATGTCTCAGTCCATCACTTACATACGTTTACAATGTCCAAGTCCGCACTTACATACGTTTACAATGTCTCAGTCCATCACTTACATACGTTTACAATGTCCCAGTCCATCACTTACATACGTTTACAATGTGCCAGTCCATCACTTACATACGTTTACAATGTCCCAGTCCATCACTTACATACGTTTACAATGTCCCAGTCCATCACTTTCATACGTTTACAATGTGCCAGTCCGACACTTACATACGTTTACAATGTCTCAGTCCGTCACTTACATACGTTTACAATGTCTCAGTCCATCACTTACATACGTTTACAATGTCCAAGTCCGCACTTACATACGTTTACAATGTCTCAGTCCATCACTTACATACGTTTACAATGTCCCAGTCCATCACTTACATACGTTTACAATGTGCCAGTCCATCACTTACATACGTTTACAATGTCCCAGTCCATCAATTACATACGTTTACAATGTCTCAGTCCATCAATTACATACGTTTACAATGTCTCAGTCCATCACTTACATACGTTTACAATGTCCCAGTCCATCAATTACATACGTTTACAATGTCTCAGTCCATCACTTACATACGTTTACAATGTGCCAGTCCATCACTTACATACGTTTACAATGTCTCAGTCCATCACTTACATACGTTTACAATGTCCCAGTCCATCACTTACATACGTTTACAATGTCCCAGTCCATCACTAACATACGTTTACAATGTCCCAGTCCATCATTTACATACGTTTACAATGTCCCAGTCCATCACTTTCATACGTTTACAATGTGCCAGTCCGTCACTAACATACGTTTACAATGTCCCAGTCCATCACTAACATACGTTTACAATGTCTCAGTCCATCATTTACATACGTTTACAATGTCCCAGTCCATCATTTACATACGTTTACAATGTCCCAGTCCATCAATTACATACGTTTACAATGTCCCAGTCCATCACTTACATACGTTTACAATGTCCCAGTCCATCACTTTCATACGTTTACAATGTGCCAGTCCGACACTTACATACGTTTACAATGTCCCAGTCCGTCACTTACATACGTTTACAATGTCTCAGTCCATCACTTACATACGTTTACAATGTCCAAGTCCGCACTTACATACGTTTACAATGTCTCAGTCCATCACTTACATACGTTTACAATGTCCCAGTCCATCACTTACATACGTTTACAATGTGCCAGTCCATCACTTACATACGTTTACAATGTCCCAGTCCATCACTTACATACGTTTACAATGTCCCAGTCCATCACTTTCATACGTTTACAATGTGCCAGTCCGACACTTACATACGTTTACAATGTCTCAGTCCGTCACTTACATACGTTTACAATGTCTCAGTCCATCACTTACATACGTTTACAATGTCCAAGTCCGCACTTACATACGTTTACAATGTCTCAGTCCATCACTTACATACGTTTACAATGTCCCAGTCCATCACTTACATACGTTTACAATGTGCCAGTCCATCACTTACATACGTTTACAATGTCCCAGTCCATCAATTACATACGTTTACAATGTCTCAGTCCATCAATTACATACGTTTACAATGTCTCAGTCCATCACTTACATACGTTTACAATGTCCCAGTCCATCAATTACATACGTTTACAATGTCTCAGTCCATCACTTACATACGTTTACAATGTGCCAGTCCATCACTTGCATACGTTTACAATGTCTCAGTCCATCACTTACATACGTTTACAATGTCCCAGTCCATCACTTACATACGTTTACAATGTCTCAGTCCATCACTTACATACGTTTACAATGTCCCAGTCCATCAATTACATACGTTTACAATGTCCCAGTCCATCACTTACATACGTTTACAATGTGCCAGTCCATCACTTACATACGTTTACAATGTCCCAGTCCATCAATTACATACGTTTACAATGTCTCAGTCCATCAATTACATACGTTTACAATGTCTCAGTCCATCACTTACATACGTTTACAATGTCCCAGTCCATCAATTACATACGTTTACAATGTCCCAGTCTGTCACTTACATACGTTTACAATGTGCCAGTCCGTCACTTACATACGTTTACAATGTCTCAGTCCATCACTTACATACGTTTACAATGTCCCAGTCCATCACTTACATACGTTTACAATGTCCCAGTCTGTCACTTACATACGTTTACAGTGTCCCAGTCTGTCACTTACATACGTTTACAATGTCCCAGTCTGTGGATGAACTTTGTTGCTATTGTGTTGAGCGTTGAGCTGCTTGGTGATCTAAGGCACATGATGGTAGATGGTACATGTCATTGTACCAAACTGGACAGGTAGGATGGATCTGAACCTTTAACGCTTCGGTAGGTAATACTCAGGATCTTGTATTCCATCTTTGCTAAGACCGGCATACAGTGGAGGCAAATCCAGCCTGGTGAGATGTAGGAGTATGTGTTGCTTCTGTTGCTTGTTTGGGCTGCTGCATTCTGAATTGACTGTAGTTCAGTTAGTACGTCTTGTCGCATATTGCCAAGAAGAGTATTACATCAGTCGGAACAGCACCATGCATTGATCTGTCTATGTAATGTGTTGCAGCAGAGGTCAGGAGATGGCGCCCCTCGCCGATGTTCCTCCCACGGTAGTAGTTATTTACACGGGCTTCCATTGAAAGGCTTCAATACATGTACAGTCCCGTTCGTCTTCCCGAGGCAAGGAGTTATATGACTATAAAAGTCATATAACTTGGCTGGAGTTATGGAGTTAAGTTTTGGCTAGACTAACGAGTTTATGCATAGTCCAATCAAAATCGCGTAACGAAATCGACATCCGGTTTGTAAACAACGTGGAATTCAACGTGCAGATTTCGCTCCATTGCAGGATTTGCAGAGCATTTGCAGAGCATTGGCAGGTGAGCTCCCGATTGAAATGTTTCTGTGTTTAGAACTGTGCATCACGTACACTCAAAGGCAATGTTAATATACATTAGGCGAGTCCGTTTGCTTTAAGGAGTTTGTCTGTTGCCATGAAAACGGGGTATATGTTGTCCAGTTGAAAACCGCTGCAGCGGGAACATTTATCAAACCTTCAACGATCAATAAAATTCAAGTTTGTGTTTTGTTTGTTTGCTGTTTAACGCCGCACTTAGCATTATCCCAGCTACATGACGACGGACTGTAAATAATCGAGTCTGGACCATACAATCCAGTGACTGACATTATTATCATCCATCTACGCAATTCATCCAAGTCACCGAGCCTGATCACCCGATCCCGTTAGTCGCCTTTTACGACAAGCATTCCCGCCATTTACGGCAAGCATGGGTTGTTGAAGATCTATTCTACCCCGGATCTTCACCTGTACGTTACGATAATTGCGATTACACATCGAACGCTTCACAAGTCACGAAGTATAACTTAATGACTGATTTGAAACTGTATTTCGTCAAGGTTGTCGACTTGTCGGACAACTGCTGGGTTCTACAAACACAAACAACGGCCGAGCTATTAAACTTGATTGACCCGCTGGGGAAAATACATTTTGAACCGAAATATTTGGTGTACTTAAAGACGAATGGTTGGTGAACTACGTATAAACATGTCCACGGAATTCTGTAATGTGCAGTATGACATGGCTACTGAAGCTCGAATCAAGTCAGCATTGGACTCTATGACAAGAGAACTTTACTGCGAAGGGTGCTATATATGGAGTGCTTAGCTTTGGTTGATGTTTAACGCCGCACTCGGTGGCAATATTCCATCTATTTGTGACGGCGGTCTGTAATTAATCGATCTTGACCAGACAGTCCAGCGATTGATATCATGAGCATTTACCTAAGCAGTTGAGATACGATGACATGCATCAACCAAGTCAGCTAGCCGCCTCTGACGCCAACGCTGTTTGCCTGAGGCCTATTCAAACTCGCGATATAGTAGCGACCAGTAGAGGTTGGATAGTTAACACTGAGCTGCACATAACTACGACATGACAGCTATCGTCCCAGGCTCCCCGCCATATCGTCACAACGCCGTCACCTTGTGTTCTGGCAGCTCGCAACCCCCCACAATAACACAGAGAGAGATATATTAGTTCTGATAGAACGTGACGAACTCCGGGCTTTGTCAGCGCATGGATACGTTTCATAAGCCCGGCAATGCGTGACGTCCCGGGACATGCGTAAAAACATTACAAACTGTCCTCTCATCTAGTGTGAAAGAACATGCTTTTTACGAACTCGTTAATATCCCATCTATACCAGGACGGCTTGCAAATAATCGAATCTAGAACATTTTTTTCTGCAAATTTATTTTAGATGAAAGAAATTGATTTACGTCTCAAATATCCATGATCACTGTAAACAATAATATGCACTCTTAGTTAAAAATATAAATGCTATCCTTTGTTTATAAAACGTTCGAAGAAGATAAATTCTCCCAAATAGCATGCAGTATTCTATGTACGGATTTCGTCAGTGTAAACGGTGGATATAGTTGTTATTAGTGTACTATTTTAATTGTTCAGGGCCTATTGGTCTAAGGCGTCTATGTGCTGCCTGTGATCGTGGGTTCGAATCCCAGACTCGCCTTTATTATCTGCTCTTGGGTTTCACCAAAAGTGATAAACCTGATATCCAGATTTTAATAAAAACGGAACATGACGGGGAGCGTGTAGTTATATATATGTGTTACTCAATTACATGTTGTACATTGTCTAAATTCAACGTTACTTTTTACTTAGGCTCATTTAGGAGTAGGTAAAAATCTTTCGAGGGGTAGAGTAGACTTTGTGTGGCATTTGTCCAGTGCTACCGCGATGCTACCTTTCGAACGAGTGAGTGATTTAAATTTTTACGTCGCAACGGCATTATTTCAGCCATATAGCGCCTCCATTCGAATGACCCAAAATATGTTCTTGGGTTTGAACACACCCAAATACTATTAAACAAACTGCCGATAAAAAATTTTTTGCAAGTAAGACAATTAATTGATGAATAATACATGAGTAGGAGAGACAATATTACACCGTTTTACCAATCTGTTTGAGTATGTAATATCACAGTGTTTGCTCAAATGTTTATAATGCCACTAGAAGAGCCTCTGACAGCTGATCTTCCTATTCAGTGAAAACAGCATCAGGAGAGACGCCCTCCCTCCTCTTCAGCTGCTCACGTCGTGAAGAAACATCGCTGCCAAACTTCTTCATGGTGCTCACTGCGTCAGTGGGGTTTATGAGACAATATTTGCATCCTTGGCGAGTGAGTAGAACATGGAATTTGTGTCTTCCAGCAGTGACTTGGGACTTGCGAACTCCTCGATCTCACCCGCTGACAGCACCATGATCCTGGTGGGAGACAACGTGTTGACGTGTGAATATGAACGTTTAACGTTGAAGCAAGACAGAAGGTGGCTAGGTGCCATTTACAATCAGAATACTCTGTGCAAGTCGAGCTACAGTGATGACACACTGACTTGTCATACTCTAGGAAAGTGTTCAGCTTGTGAGCTACAGTGATGACACACTAACCTGTTAAGTCTAAGATAGTGTTCAGCCTGTGAGCTACAGTGATGACACACTGACCTGTTATAGTCTAGGATAGTGTTCAGCCTGTGTTCTATAGTGATGACACACTGACCTGTCATAGTCTAGGATAGTGTTCAGCCTGTGTACTATAGTGATGACACACTGACCTGTCATAGTCTAGGATAGTGTTCAGCCTGTGTTCTATAGTGATGACACACTGACCTGTCATAGTCTGGGATAGTGTTCAGCCTGTGAGCTACAGTGATGACACACTGACCTGTCATAGCCTAGGATAGTGTTCATCCTGTGAGCTACATTGATGACACACTGACCTGTCATAGTCTAAGATAGTGTTCAGCCTGTGAACTACAGTGATGACATACTGACCTATTATAGTCTAAGATAGTGTTCAGCCTGTGAGCTATAGTGACGACACACTGACCTGTCATAGTCTAAGATAGTGTTCAGGCTACGAACTACAGTGATGACATACTGACCTGTTATAGTCTAGGATAGTGTTCAGCCTGTGAGCTACAGTGATGACACACTGACCTGTCATAGTCTAAGATAGTGTTCAGCCTGTGAGCTATAGTGACGACACACTGACCTGTTATAGTCTAGGATAGTGTTCAGCCTGTGAACTACAGTGATGACACACTGACCTGTTATAGTGAAGGATAGTGTTCAGCCTGTGAGCTATAGTGACGACACACTGACCTGTCATAGTGAAGGATATTGTTCAGCCTGTGAGCTATAGTGACGACACACTGACCTGTCATAGTCTAGGATAGTGTTCAGCCTGTGAGCTACAGCGACAACACACAGACCTGTTATAGTCTAGGATAGTGTTCAGCCTTTGACCTACAGTGACAACACACTCACCTGTCATAGTCTAGGATAGTGTTCAGCCTGTGAGCTACAGTGACAGCACACTCACATGTGTCATAGTCTAGGATAGTGTTCAGCCTGTGAACGTTTAACGTTGAAGCAAGAGAGAAGGTGGTTAGCTGCCATTTACAATCAGAATACTCCGTGCAAGTCGTAATGGCCAACTTTACGTCATCTTGCCTTTAAACACTGACCTGTTCAAGTGATGGATAGTCTTCAGCCTGTGAGCTATAGTAATGACACATTGACCTGTCATAGTCTGGGATAGTGTTCAGCCTGTGAGCTATAGCAATCACACATTGACCTGTCATAGTCTGGGATACAGTTCAGCCTGTGAACTATAGTGATGACACACTGATCTGTCATAGTCTGGGATAGTGTTCAGCCTGTGAGCTATAGTAATGACCCATTGACCTGTCATAGTCTGGGATAGTGTTCAGCCTGTGAACCATAGTGATAACACATTGACCTGTCATAGTCTGGGATAGTGTTCAGCCTGTGAGCTATAGTAATGGCACATTGACCTGTCATAGTCTGGGATACAGTTCAGCTTGTGAACTATAGTGATGACACACTGATCTGTCATCTATAGTCTGGGATAGTGTTCAGCCTGTGAGCTATAGTAATGACATATTGACCTGTCATAGTCTGGGATACAGTTCAGCCTGTGAACTATAGTGATGACACACTGACCTGTCATAGTCTGGGATAGTGTTCAGCCTGTGTGCTATAGTGATGACACACTGACCTGTCATAGTCTAGGATAGTGTTCAGCCTGTGTACTATAGTGATGACACACTGACCTGTCATAGTCTAGGATAGTGTTCAGCCTGTGTGCTATAGTGATGACACACTGACCTGTCATAGTCTAGGATAGTGTTCAGCCAGTGAGCTATAGTGATGACGCACTGACCTGTCATAGTCTAGGATAGTGTTCAGCCTGTGAGCTATAGTGATGACTGTAAAGTCACTGAAGGCGGTCCTGATGGTGTTCTGGATGAGTTCATCCGTCTCCATGTCTACAGCTGCTGTGGCTTCGTCCAGGATCAACACTTTAGTCCTCCTCAGCAGACTCCGAGCTAGACAGACCAACTGTCGCTGTCCTACACTGGAATACAACACACTAGATTGATCTACTGTCAGACACTACGGGCGAGACAGAGACAGACCAACTGCCACACTAAAGTGATTCTTCTGTCAGACAGTACGAGCTAGACAGACCAACTGTCATTGTCCTACACTGGAATACAACACACTAAAGCGGTTCTTCTGTCAGACACTACGGGCGAGACAGAGACAGACCAACTGCCACACTAAAGTGATTCTTCTGTCAGACAGTACGAGGTAGACAGACCAACTGTCGCTGTCCTACACTGGAATACAACACACTAAAGTGATTCTTCTGTCAGACAGTACCGGCTAGACAGACTAACTGTCACTGTCCTACACTGGAATACAACACACTAGATTGATCTTCTGTCAGACACTACGGGCGAGACAGAGACAGACCAACTGCCACACTAAAGTGATTCTTCTGTCAGACAGTACGAGCTGGACAGACCAACTGTCACTGTCCTACACTGGAATACAACACACTAGATTGTTCTTCT